>NC_047018.1:7713528-8419778 GCF_902652985.1 Pecten maximus | reverse complement strand
CTGGATAGTAATGCGTCATATTTTCCCTATCTACCATCTAGAGTGTATAAATACCCCATTTGAATCAATAAAAGGGATTGTTTCCAATATCAACATTTATCGATTGCTTCCACAAAACATCTTATAGTTTTTCTCGAGTTTGAACTTAAATTATGATGTCGTCTACATGTCGGTAGTGTTTGTATCTTTTTGACGTAATTCACGAACATGACGTTTTAACATTCCAATTTAAGGGTAAAATGTTCTACCACACGAATAACAGGGTTATCTGTTTAGGGTCTGAATTTTATGTGTAATCAATTAACTAAGACAAACTGTCAGATCTGATTCGATGTTTCCCTGTTGGTCTCGGTAAAATTTCACGACAATACTAAAATAATCTGTCTATAATTATACTCGCTTATCACCTTCAATTCTAGAGAACGTTTGGAAATTGCATTAGTTGTAAAACCTTTAGAGATGAACACAGGATGGAAGAAGTCTCGTCTGAATTTTGCATTCAATAGAACAGTATCCAAGCGCTGATTGATAGCATTTACCAAGAAAATATATATCATTTGTTTCAAGAATAAATGTTGTCTTTAAAAAACCGGCATTACGTCTAAACGTTATATTGTCGTTGTAGAATATAGAACACGGCCATTAGGACGCGTGTGATGCTGCGGTGCCTTCTTGTTCTGTCGAATTGCTCTCACTCAGAGATTACATCACAACGGAAGGTGTGACACGTCGATTCCACTTTTGTAGAAGACGACATTAAATTTGAGTAAACCAGACAGAGAATCCCGAGTGGGAGACACACGGTTACCTACAGCTATACAAACGGGACGTCTTTATAACGAGTTATGATGTAGGACTTACAGTGGGGTTATACTGACGCGTAGAGGCAGAATACATTACTCTAAACGTATGGTTGTATCACGATATTAGTCTTTATGACCTTTCTACCGATTAGTAGAAAACTTATTCATTACGAGTATACTATATCAATGAAAAATGAAAGAGGACAGAGCGTTATCAGGACGCGTTCTGTGATTACTGAACATTGGTGCATACGATATCATGGGAGATCCTTACTCAGAACACACAACTAAAAACTGTGTATTTAGACACCAGAGTGGTCACGCCTTGGTTGCCTTCATCAATTGTCGTAATCGACACATCTTAAAGACAGGTTTCCTTTGATGAAAGGGTTTCCTTTTATGTAAGAACCCCAGGATGGTGATAGCGACTAATCACAAGGTTATTCAATTAGAGGAGCAGGTAATACGGGGGAAGACATCACGCAACATCAGGGTGTCGGCATCCTATTCTTAATGCACCGGAATCAACCACGTTTTCTTAATTATAACGATGAATGACGAGATTAATGAACTTCATTGCAATGCTAACCTACAAACTGCCGATAAGCAAAGTGTTTCATTTTTCAAACTGAAAAAAATACTTTTGATCATAATGGCTGAGAAATGCGAAACAACCATTTTATATTATTCAATAAAATGATTTCTACGATTTGTATTCGTTGTGTCGGTTGTGATGTCATGATACAATACTGGCTTCTCAGACTCTATCTAAACAGTGATATTGGTCATAAACAGTTTTTGATAGGGGTTAACTGCGTTCTACGTGGCCTATGTATATGTTGGTCTAGTGAATTGGAGTGGACATGTTTTATATGAACATCTAAGAGGACATTTGACATGATCACTGTTCGTTAAATTGCCTTGCAATGTCGTGTATTTTCATTAATCTATGGTTGGTGTTGGATGTAATATTGCCTTACAAGTGTCGTCGAAGCAGAAGTTGCTTATTTTTTATGAACGAATGGTCGTATTATACGTGTTATGGGACAGGGTTTCCATGTTATCTCTTCTTTTTGTTACTTTGTTGCAGTTACGAATTTATTTGGGCTACCTTTATTTATATCTACAGCGGGATATGAAGCTATCTATATGGTTAGCGTGGTAAATTTCCTACGTGTTAAACTTCTAGATAGTAAAGTTGCTGTTTCCTCTATATCTGCTTTATGGTCCTGAGAAGGTGTTGGCATTTCCCAATTGATTCTGATTGGATATTCAATTATCACAATGCCCGTAACAGTTGTCGACTGAATGTGAAACTAAGAACAAAAGGTTTCGACAAATGCAGCTTGATGATCATCATGAATATATACTACATTCGACACTTGCGATGTGTACGATGTTTGTTGATATTCCTTTTGGTTCAACTGTCACTTCTTTAACTCGCACCCGGATGTTACCTAGGTTTGTATAACGAGTGTCGCCGTGACCTAGATTTGTATGATGGATATAGTCGTGACCTAGAATCGTATGACGGATGTCGTCGTGACCTAGATTTGTATAATGGGTGTCGCCGTGACCTAGATTTGTATGATGGATGTCGTCGTGACCTGGAGTTGTATGACGGATGGCGTCGTGACCCAGATTTGTACGATGGGTGCCGCAATGACCTAGATTTGAATGACGGGTGCCGTCGTGACCTAGATTTGTAAATGTAAACTTTATTTATTTTACAACACTGTGGAAGACTCCACCCGGGAAAACCCCACGTGGTCGGGCAGGTGACCCCATAACTTTTCGCGTCCGATCGGGGAATCGAACCTCGGCCGCGTAGGTGAAAGGCAAGTGTGTTACCAATGTACCACCCGATCTAGAATTGTATGACGGGTGTCGTCGTGACCTAGATTTGTATGACGGATGTCGTCGTGACCTAGATTTGTATGACGGGTGTCATCGTGCCCTAGGTTTGTATGACGAGTGCTGTCGATGAAACAGAAGACGCCTATCCTCCCGGAACAATTTGTTTTACTCTTGTCTTGCAAGGGTCTCTATGGAAATTGAAAATAAGTTCGTTTTCGTCCTTATTACGGATTTTGAGATGAGGTAATGTTGACAGTCTCTGTTGTTTTGTAATTTACTCCGATATATGAGGGTTTTCGTCAGGTCATCAAGGGGCCTGAGAGGTAGGACAGAAAGTGGTCGTATTAATAGAAATTCTTCCTTTCAAGACCCCGATAGGGTAGGTGATGGTAAAATGATATTCATAGATGGAAGGGTCTAAAGGAGTTTAACGAAGATTGTGAATGTCCTTGAGGCTCACGTGTCCCCCTGGTTAGGTAATAAAGTTTGCTATAGCTTACGTCGGAAAATTATTTTTTGAGCGCGATTCGTTTACCTTCTAGCGGAAATAATACAAACATGATTAGAGTTATCAGTATTGGATGGCAGTTTGATGGCATGCTAATGCTGGCCATTACAGAACCCAAGGGCTGATGGGCAGGCCACACGGGTCAAATCGACTAAAATTTCAAATATTGATTATTCTTAATACATGACTTTAGGTGACCCTTTACGACCATGGGAGCCTTCCTTCATTTGAATTCTTATCAACAGAATGTTGCCGACTAGACAGCATTTCAAGGTCTATCGAGGCTGATTGACAAAAACCTTCACGAGAATGTTTCCGACTGGACAGTTGTTCCGGGTCTATCCTGAGTGATCATAACACTGTTATTAATTGGACAGTAGTTCAGGGTCTATCCTGAGTCGCCACGAGACTGTTGCTGATTGGACAGTAGTTCAGGGTCTATCCTGAGTGACCATAACACTGTTGTTGATTGGACAGTAGTTCAGGGTCTATCCTGAGTGACCATAACACTGTTGCTGATTGGACAGTAGTTCAGGGTCTATCCTGAGTCGCCACGAGAATGTTGCTGATTGGACAGTAGTTCAAGGTCTATCCTGAGTAGCCATGATACTGTTGCTGATTGGACAGTAGTTCAGGGTCTATCCCGAGTCGCCACGAGAATGTTGCTGATTGGACAGTAGTTCAGGGTCTATTCAGAATAGCCATGAGACTGTTGCTGATTGGACAGTAGTTCAGGGTCTATCCTGAGTCGCCACGAGAATGTTGCTGATTGGACAGTAGTTCAGGGTCTATCCTGAGTAGCCATTAGAATGTTGTCGGTTGTGTAGTAGTTCAGGGTCTATCCAGAGTAGCCATGAGACTATTGTCGGTTGTGTAGTTGTTCAGGGTCTATCCAGAGTAGCCATTAGACTGTTGTGTATTGGACAGTAGTTCAGGGTTTATCCAGAGTGACCATGAGAAAGTTTACGATATGGAAGACGCTATTGTGGTGATACGTCGGAGATCTCAAAGTTAAGAAAACTATTGAAAATCTGTTAAGCACTCGGTTGTAACACTAACACCCTTCAAACATCTAGAGAAGTATGTAAATAATGAATTTCTGATGTGTGTAGCGTTTTTCACATACTCCTGTAATTCAAACACACACTATTAACACGCCATCAAATCGCTATTCTACCTCACTTCCAACATTGTATGTTTAACGTATGATATGGATAATATATTGTAGCATTAATACATCTACAAGATATACATTGGATACAGTAGAAAACAGGGAATACCAGCATGTTAAAGAAATCGTAAATCTCACACGAAATTGTTAAAGTGAGGGAATCTATGACAAATATATAATAATGTATATATAGAGAGGCATTTGAAAGAGTACAAGGAAGGTCTAGTGTCCTCTGATACATCGCCGAAACATGACATGCAAATCTAGTTCAGGTGTTGAACATACGAATGAAGGGACATATTTCAACATTGATAAAATACATAATTGGAAATATTCACTGATTGGGGACATTGATACAAATATCCTAAAATGTGACAAGGATTTCGGTTTGAAACATATGATTTTACGATAAATTTCAATGAAAGGGCAGTATAGGAATTGCTGTAGCTTTATTGTAGGAGGTACCGTCCCATAGCAAAAAAATATATCCACCTCCCACAATCACGAGGTATTAATTGTAGTGTCATTTGGACCAATATATACCGAAAGGACACCGTATTCAAACCATGTGAGTGTGTCGCCATCTTGGTATGAGCGTACCCAACGTTAAAATGTACGAACTTGTGCTATACATCATTAACCAAACAACACTGATTTACATTTGATTTGATGTTTGTATATGTTGCGCGCCTCATCAATTCTTCATGTCGATGGACTCATGTTGGACTAAGATTCGCACCACATTTCCAATTTCGAAGAAGGTTGTTTTGTGTCTATGTAATTACACCTATCCTCAAGGGAGATGGAGAGACTGATGAGAACATAAGCCCCTCCTCCCACTCAACCTTACTTTCAAGCTAATACGATGAACAGTCTCGATAAGGATGTACAGTGTTTCACGAATTGAATAGACCCGATGAAAAAGACGAAAGGATGAGACCAAAAGGCATATTCGGAGGATGTATTTAAGGACGGATCAGACAGGACCAGAAATGAGTTCCTTTTATTTGTTTGTTGTGTTAGGGGTTCCAACTTACTTAAACTCATTATGTACCATATCTTAGTCCACCATCGGGCTATTCAAATCGCTCTGCTTTCATGGTCCGTCGTCCGTTCGTTACTCTCTCCCTAAGCAATTTATTCTTGTTATCGCTATTTTTCAGAAAGTAATGACGGGATCTTTCTCAAATTCTATAGGAAAGGCCCCCTTGGTCCCTAGTTGTGCATCTTGCATTTTGGGACTGATCAGGGAAAAGAACACGACCGACAGGCAGCCATCTTAGATTTTGACAATTGAAGTTTGTTATCGCTATTTCTCAGAAGGTACAGAACGGATCTTGCTCGAATTCCATATGTAAGTTCCCCTTGGTTCCTAGTTGTGCATTTTGGAACCGATCGAAAAACAATATGGTCGACTGGCGAGTGAAAGAGTGAAAGAACGGGAATAAGAAAAAGATCAGCCTTTATTTTGCCTGATATGGGCCATTCAATCGTGGGCACCATGATCCTCTGGGATTTATTGATATATATAATCGGAATCGGATGAAATCCAATTGCATTTAATCTTTAAGCAAGCTTCCCCAATCAAGCTTGATGTCGGTGACGGGTCTTCATTATTTGTAGGGGTAGTTTGTTTTACTGTGTGTCTCATTGTTCCCGGGAATAACACCTGGAGGTATTACTGTGCTTTTGTTGAAGCGACATTCTTGGTAATTACCGTAATCTTGTTACGTAATTATTGTTCAGAGAATGTGTTGAATGCTGAGGATGTTCGATTGATCGATACACGCATACATACCAATTGGACCATTTTCAGGGTCATATCAGTCATCATACGACATTACAAAAATGTAAACTTTAAATAAACAAATAAATAATAATTTTCTCTGTATAACAGTTTTTTCTTCCGGGACATGCTCCACACACATATAAATACATGATGTACCTTCAGATTGGATATTTGATCCCTTATGTCTCGCTCTGGCCCCCTTGTCAGTTCCCATTTTTTTTACTAAGCACGCGCCGATTCCGCTTCTTTAGGTGGTAATATTCTGTTGGATATTTTAACTTGATCGATCTCTAACATGAATGGTCAATATCACTGGATTGTTAACTGGTGTACGTATTAGCCACACTTTGTAAGAATCTGTTGCTGGTGGTAATCGGACTTTGTAGTATTTCTCTGTAGTCATTACTAGACCATTCTGCCACTATAGTTGACTGATTGGCATCTCATGTCTGTAGTCTGGGATAAATCGACAGTTGATCAATGGCGATAGTCACGTTCATTCCCAAGATTTGAATCTTGCTATGGAAATCCATATACGACATAGTTTTGGGATAGGTATCTGTACAATCAGATTGCCAATCGTGTTTATGTTGTAATTTGACTGTTATATGATCGCATGAATTTAGTTATATCTACAGCAACGTGTTAGCGGTGATTGTATTTGGGGTTTACAGCGGGCATTGACGTCTCTGTAGCAGTGATATACTTGGTGTTTACACTGGGTATTTTTGTTGATGTCTCTGAAGCAGTGATATATTTAGGTTTTACACAAGGCATTTTTATTGATATCCCTGTAGCAGTGATTATATCTGGAGTTTACATCGTGTATTTTAATTGATGTCTCTGTAGCAGTGATTATATTTGGGGTTTACACCGTGTATTTTTATCGATGTCTCTCCAGCAGTGATTATATTTGGGGTATACTCTGGGTATTCTTATTGACGTCTCTCCAGCAGTGATTATATTTGGGGTTTACACTTGGTATTTCTAGTGACGTCTCTCCAGCTGTGATTATATTTGGGGTTTACTCTGGGTATTTCTAGTGACGTCTCTCCAGCTGTGATTATATTTGGGGTTGACACTTGGTATTTCTAGTGACGTCTCTCCAGCAGTGATTATATTTTGGGTTTACTCTGGGTATTTATATTGACGTCTCTCCAGCAGTGATTATATTTGGGGTTTACTCTGGATATTTCTATTGACCTCTCTAAAGCAGTGATATATTTAGGTTTTACACAAGGCATTTTTATTGATATCCCTGTAGCAGTGATTATATCTGGAGTTTACACCATGTATTTTAATTGATGTCTCTCCAGCAGTGATTATATTTGGGGTTTACACTTGGTATTTCTATTGGCGTCTCTCCAGCAGTGATTATATTTGGGGTTTACACCGTGTATTTTAATTGATGTCTCTGTAGCAGTGATTATATCTGGAGTTTACACCGTGTATTTTAATTGATATCTCTGTAGCAGTGATTATATTTGGGGTTTACTCTGGGTATTTCTAGTGACGTCTCTCCAGCAGTGATCATATTTGGGGTTTACTCTGGGTATTTCTAGTGACGTCTCTCCAGCAGTGATTATATTTGGGGTTTACACTTGGTATTTCTAGTGACGTCTCTCCAGCTGTGATTATATTTGGGGTTTACTCTGGGTATTTATATTGACGTCTCTCCAGCAGTGATTATATTTGGGGTTTACTCTGGGTATATCTAGTGACGTCTCTCCAGCAGTGATTATATTTGGGGTTTACTCTGGGTATATCTAGTGACGTCTCTCCAGCAGTGATTATATTTGGGGTTTACACAACGTGTTTTTATTGATGTCTCTGTAGCAGTGATTATATTCGGGGTTTACACTTGGTATTTCTATTGACGTCTCTCCAGCAGTGATTATATTTGGGGTTTACACTTGGTATTTCTATTGACGTCTCTCCAGCAGTGATTATATTTGGGGTTTACTCTGGGTATATCTAGTGACGTCTCTCCAGCAGTGATTATATTTGGGGTTTACACAAGGTGTTTTTATTGATGTCTCTGTAGCAGTGATTATATTCGGGGTTTACACCGTGTATTTCTATTGACGTCTCTCCAGCAGTGATCATATTTGGGGTTTACACTTGGTATTTCTAGTGACGTCTCTGTAGCAGTGATTGTATATTTGGGGTTTACTCTGGGTATTTCTATTGACGTCTCTCCAGCAGTGATTATATTTGGGGTTTACACTTGGTATTCCTAGTGACGTCTCTCCAGCAGTGATTACATTTGGGGTTTACACTTGGTATTTCTAGTGACGTCTCTCTAGCTGTGATTATATTTGGGGTTTACACTTGGTATTTCTATTGACGTCTCTCCAGCAGTGATTATATTTGGGGTTTACACTTGGTATTTCTAGTGACGTCTCTCCAGCAGTGATTATATTTGGGGTTTACTCTGGGTATATCTAGTGACGTCTCTCCAGCAGTGATTATATTTGGGGTTTACTCTGGGTATATCTAGTGACGTCTCTCCAGCAGTGATTATATTTGGGGTTTACACAACGTGTTTTTATTGATGTCTCTGTAGCAGTGATTATATTCGGGGTTTACACTTGGTATTTCTATTGACGTCTCTCCAGCAGTGATTATATTTGGGGTTTACACTTGGTATTTCTATTGACGTCTCTCCAGCAGTGATTATATTTGGGGTTTACTCTGGGTATATCTAGTGACGTCTCTCCAGCAGTGATTATATTTGGGGTTTACACAAGGTGTTTTTATTGATGTCTCTGTAGCAGTGATTATATTCGGGGTTTACACCGTGTATTTCTATTGACGTCTCTCCAGCAGTGATCATATTTGGGGTTTACACTTGGTATTTCTAGTGACGTCTCTGTAGCAGTGATTGTATATTTGGGGTTTACTCTGGGTATTTCTATTGACGTCTCTCCAGCAGTGATTATATTTGGGGTTTACACTTGGTATTTCTAGTGACGTCTCTCCAGCAGTGATTACATTTGGGGTTTACACTTGGTATTTCTAGTGACGTCTCTCTAGCTGTGATTATATTTGGGGTTTACACTTGGTATTTCTATTGACGTCTCTCCAGCAGTGATTATATTTGGGGTTTACACTTGGTATTTCTAGTGACGTCTCTCCAGCAGTGATTATATTTGGGGTTTACACTGGGTATTCTTATTGACGTCTCTCCAGCAGTGATTATATTTGGGGTTTACTCTGGGTATTCTTATTGACGTCTCTCCAGCAGTGATTACATTTAGGTTTCACACAAGGTATTTCTATTGACAACTCTGTAACAGTGATTACATTTGGGGTTGATACACCGTGTATTTTATTGTTATATATCAAGGGCATGCACAGGACTTTGTGTGATGTCGAAGACAAAATATTGAATCCAGAAGATTAAAGGCGGCCTAAATGTGTAGTATCCACATATTTAGATAAATGACGTAAATTTTAGATATCAAACACTTCTAAACCGGCGTTACTAATCAGGAGTTAAGGTGAGAGGAAGATATTTGTAAATAAAGAAAAAAGTCAATCATGTCGCCGCATCAACCGATCCTCCAAGTGTAACAGTTTTTAGAAAATCTCGTTAAATTATTACTACAGTTCCATGATTCCGTACTTTAGCACTGTACATAGCAAAGTACGATTAAAACCAAAGAAACGAGCTTGCAGTTTTATCGCTCATAATACATACATCATAACATTTTGAAACTTAAAAGACTTATTTCGAATAAATATCTTAGTTTAAAATAAAAATCACACGATTTTGGACGGAATTTGCTAAAAAGAGAAAATAAATTATCGGAATATTTTGAATATCAACAGCAAGTACATTATTGCAATGTTGACACGCGTATGAATCGAGGACATGCCATGATAAATAGAGCTGTTAAAAGATAAAATGTCATGGGACCAAGACCTAAAAAGACTGTACACCAGATACTGATATTTTAGCAGACTAATGGTAATTTGAGAAGAATTGGCGCACAGATTGGAGAAACATTCTTGGAGATTGTGCCATCACACGTGAAATACATCAATTAATTTCACTAAACCCAATCTTTTACGCGAACGTTTCACTTCACAAAGAATCAATATGTCTTGCAAAGATATTAATGCTGCTTAGGAGAGTTTACTAGGAATAAAGCAACGCATTTCTATAGTCATACCTGCAAACCTAGCTTGAGTTTGCTTTTAGAATGCAGGTCTTAGGTTAATGAAAATGCATATAAAGAGTGGGTGTGTCTGTGTTTTTTTTTTTTTTTTTTTAATTAGATGCAAAAGGTATGCTAATTACCGTTATTTCTTTTCAGTAAATATTCTGGTAACTATAGTTTCCCCGATTGGATTAACTTACAGACACGTGTTTAACCTACATAATTGTTTTGAGTTTATAGAGCATAAAAGGAACATTAGAACAGAAGTCTCAGTTTTCTCTTTTTCCACGTTCAGGTCAAGGTCACTTGAATCAAAAACATACGCAATGGTGTCAGATTGATCGATATTTCTTCAATCGTAATTGAGAGATAACTACGCTGGCTTCATTTAACCACGGCTGCCACGTAACTGTATATATCGGCTTGTGTAATCACTACCAAAGGTCGGCTCCCGATCCTCGTCCGGCCAATCGACCAGTTCTAGGGACTTGTTGGCCCGGCACCTGCCATATCGGTCTTATATGATTACATGAAAGGAAATCAAACGGTATAAATAGGATCATATATACACTTTCCATATAACGAAGCAAATGATCAATTCTCATGGAATATATAGAACACTTACAGAAGTGGATTAGTTCAATCAAAGATACAGTAACCTTAATACCACTTTACACATAGTAAGAAAGGTGGATTCATTTTGAGGAGATGACGTTATAGAGATCTGGTAGTATATCAGCTAGCTCCGATAGCCGACAAAACATTTGTTCATTGATATAACTATATGAGACTGAATATCACCCAATCACGCATACGTTTCCCAAGCTGTCTTGCCAAAAGATTGCAATATCTTAGTTTCTTGTAAATTACCAAATGCTTTTGTTTCCTGTTGCCTCCCTAGGTTCTGACGTGTCGACAATACTCTTATTGCAGTAAGGCACCTCAATATATGGCAAACTCGTCTATGTTCCCACGGGGTCGTTACGACTATAACGACCCATCAACAAGAGTAGCCTGAATCAGTGACAATACAAATCAAAGAACAAACATATCAGCAAATATTGCGTTCTCTTATGCATTGAACTGCTTTATGATCTATTTGAACGCCAGAGCCTTGGAGAAACATAGTGCGTGATGTTCAACGTTGATATTTACATTCCCATTACTTTATTAAAATGTTTTTCGCTAAAAGATCATATTTATAAAACATAATTTCCGCCTTACCGACAGCCATCAAAATCTTCTGGAACATGGTCGTATGCTGATAAGCAAAATAGTACATGGGGAATTTGATAAACACTTTAAATTTGTTAAACATTTAGGCATCAGTATAAGCGCACAAGGCTGTTTTTATAATTATTGAAGGCGCTACACCTCAGAGAAAAACATTTATTTTTTATCAATTAAAAACACGAATAGACTCGTATGTATTTTATTCAGTAAATCAAGGTAACACACTTTACTATTACCACCCTCGGAAATTGTCATCTTCTTATTTATCTTTAAGATAATTAATTGCATCCCGAAACAATTCATTTTGCTCCGCCTCAATATTGAATGAAATACTGATTGCGCATGCGCCGAAAACAGACACGCAAACGAGTAATGGAGATCGCACTTAGAAGCGAGGAAGGCAACAAGTGTTAACATCTCCAGAAAGAAGGAATTAAAGATTGAACAATTAGAATATGAAAATGAACGAAGAAAAAGAAAAAAATTAATCGGAGACGACATAGAAAGGTGGAATTATATGAAAAAAAATGGAATCGGGACACATGCGGAAATGGTACAGCTTTTGTTGGAGAGGCAAGTGTGTAAGGTACGCACGTATGCAGTGTAACGTTGGGTTTGTTGTAATCTTTACTGAAAACAGTTAGAAAATGTTGCGATTGAATCAATAGTTAGGATTTCTTTCGTGATACGTATCGATTGCAGATTGACTCTTTATCGTTCCCCATCTTAAACTTATTGATAAATCACGTTTGTATCAATCCAGCGAAATGGGGCCTAGGGGGGTTAGCTTAGAAAGTTTTCAGTTTGTGATGTTTCGCGACGGATAATAGTGAAATGTTTAATTAGTTTTTAGGGTTTTTTTTTTTTTTTTTTTTTGCATTAAAACCACGGTATTTTAAATCTGTGGTTATGATATGCAACAGGCAGTAATTGCAACAGCTGAATTCCACCATATTTGTTTTCTTCTGTATGTTAATCTCTCCCAGAATGCACTGTGGTCAAGGTCACGTGTATGCAAAGGGGATTATAATGTTGGTGTCTTTCTTAGGCAGGGATATTCAAAAGTTCGTAACTTCTAGGCTTCATTATGACAATTTTTGTTCTTTTAAAATTATTTCTCTTTATTTCTATGTCTTGAATAGACATACATACATGGACTAAATATCTTTTAATGTCCAAAAAATAGCATCTATTATACTTTATTGGAGGTGTATGTAGACAAAATGATTCCTAGTTGAAATTTATTTTCAACAATGTTTCGACTTTTACATTTTATACCTTGTAGTTCTGGTCTGTGTTTATAAATACACCGAGCACTGTGTCGCGTGATGTGGCGTAGTAAACATACTTCAACGACACAGCTCTCAAAGACACTGTATAGTGACAATGGCACGTAAATGTAAATAGAATATTATACAGAAACGAAAAATGTTATTTGTAAAATATTTCTAACGACATGCAAGTGACTTGTACAAGACATTGTAAGTACAACGGTGTAAGAACACCATTGACATACTGAAACCGGGATAAAAATGTCAGTGGCATCTCTGAGCACCGTCTAATGTATGATATCGTCAATGAAAATCAGTCAGAAAAGCTTGGGTAGGAATGTCAGTGGCCTCTCGGAGCACCCTCCATATGTATTACATCGTCAGTGAAAATCAATCAGACAAGTTTGGGTAGTAATGTCAGTGGCCTCTCGGAGCACCCTCCATATGTATTACATCGTCAGTGAAAATCAGCCTGAAAAGCTTGGGTAGGAATGTCAGTGGCCTCTCGGAGCACCATCCATATGTATGACATCTTCAGTGAAAATCAGTCAGACAAGTTGGGGTAACGAACTATCCATCAGACCACACGTCGGATAACAGTCGAACAGCATGTCGAAAACTACACGATCAATCCTGGCATTAAACTCTTCAATGGTTGTGATAATGTTTATATATATCCTTAATACTGAAGATCATTACAGTCTTATAATGTGTGAACTATATGGAGATATTAACACAGGTTGCAGTATGCTTGGTCATTGAATGGCCACAAGTAGGCGATAAACAATCTAACAATGATGACTCCGGGTTTTCCGGATCAAACAAGTGCGCGCCCGGCGATTAGATGCACAGTCTTGGTATGTAATTGATTTCCAATGGCAATCTCAATAAATCAAGCTTAGCTATATCAATTTCATTATCCGACTCCGTGGAAGCATTCATTGTTGTATAAATGCGTCATTGTCCATTACAGGATTCTCCGATTCCAAATGCGGACCCAACAACACTTTATCACTGCATATCTCTAATAAACCGAGCGACACGCATAACATATGGTGGCAGCCCCCGTTTGTGGATCACGCAATGCCGAATAGCTTACAAACTCGTGACAGGCACCCGTTCAAAATGCCTACACAGATCCTAATATAGTACCATTACAACGGTATGCAGTGAGTTTTTGCATCATTGAAAATCATAAATGCACGACTTGTTGATCGCGTGCAAACAGCAGAGCAGCTCTGCCATTTTGGGAAACGTGATAAGCCATTTCAGGGTAATATACTTTTCGTCTCTGACGATGTATAGTCTACCGTAGTTGATGAAATCACTGTTGGTATCATTATAAAATCCCTCTACCTCTCTATATTCCTCCTGTTCCTTCATATTTCTCAAAGAAGGATTTATTATCTAAAATACCTTTGTACGTCCCCGTAAGCTACCATCGCTTGTATCCAATACTAATCCCGAATATATAGTGATACAGTAATGTCCCCCGAACTGTCCCTGTCGTTTGTTTCATATAGTACGTTTATGTTCTCACAAAGCTTCCAGCTAATAGCGTTATTTTTCTGTCGCTGAGCCAAGAAGAACAGCCGACACAAACACATTACAGAGATTTAATCGCAAAAGATCATGAAATGTGTATCTTCTATAAAAGTGTGATGCAGGTTACTGGTAGCCTTGGTAACGTACAGTGACCACCAAACGGCTTGGGCGGAGACAATATATCATGAGAATAAAATAGGACAAGTGATTTGTTTTTCACATCCCTCTCTTGGTCGACTTGTTTTCATATAAAGCTGAATCTTCCCTCAAACAGGGACCTCGTCCTTCGACTTCACTTAAAGATGTATTAGAGATACATTGTTTTTAATACAAGGGGAATTCTTAGCTTGGTTGATATACTGTGATTCTTATAGATTCTTTCATACCAGCCGATTTTCCCCCTTAAAACATGACCAGGTCACCGTCACACTGTATACGCGAGACGATTTCCTGTAGTAAGCTTTGTACCATCTCTTCTACCCTTCTGTAAGACCAAGGTCTTATATCACGGCGTCATACTGTAAAAAGGCAAATGTCGGCTCCTTACGACAAAACCTAAAACACGAGTTTTCCGAGAGACGCAGGTATATGACGATTATGAAAAATAACGTTAAATCCAGCAATGCTGTCATTAGGATACAGGCTTCCGTGTGTCATGTGAAGTTTGACATCTGATGTGATTGTTAGCATGCCTGATAATTTAGCCGTTACTGATTTCGAGATTGTGGCATCACCTGTATGTGACCTAGTTTTATATCACGGCCAAGTTGATGAACTGGGAAACGGTTTTGAATTAGAATTAGAATTGATTCACACGTCGATTTTCTCTGGTTGTAACTTGTTAGCTTTTACCATACTCAATTTCTCTCAAAGTCCATATAACAAATATGTGTTGGGTTTCCATTAACTTCCCATAGGGGTCGGTCTGAAGATTTTTTTAGAATCCTTGACTATTCATTTAACTCAAAGTGATACTGGGTGAACTTGCCTAATTTACTAATTATGTAACTAAATTACTAAACTAAGAATACAGACTGTCACAAAACAGATAAAAAATAATAATCTATTTTAACGAAATAGGAAAGTTTTAACAATAAACTAAATACCAAAATACTAAATTATTTTTAAGCATTTTGTGCGGAAAAAATCGTCAATTGAACAAATGACATGTTGCACATACAATCCATTCAAAATGATGTAGCGTATTGAGACCTTAATCACTTACACTAACCCTTCCCATAGATCATTTTTTTTACCATTTGTGAAAAGTTTTGATTATTGGCTTTGGTTTGTGTTACCCAAATGACTTGTTGAATGAGAGTGGACATAACAGAAAGCCCTGTTACACTTCAAGACTTAATATTTCAATTCTACTCAGTTGAACTCAGTGAAACTACAAAAGTAGATCAGTTTCATTTATCCATGAATTTGACCAGATTAACTGCGCATAGGAAAAAATAGTGTACCAACAGCCCGTATATATTCGATCCTGTAGGCCTAATCCGTTTGGACATTTTAGGCCTAGGCATGGAAACAAATTCAATACGCTAAGGCTCATTTTAGAATTCTGAGTCAGAAATAGTATACAATTTACATGTTAGATTATCATGGCTTTAAAGGAAGTGAATAGGACTGCTCTGTTAGAACTATATAGGCCTCAAAAAATTAAGATACTGTGAATTTCAATGAGATTTTCAACAAAATTTCCCGCCCCAGAGTGATGCCTGATTTCTGTATATATTCAAAATTAGCACATAATGTTTTGAATATGCCCATTTAAATCAAATTAAATGCATAATCATATCTTAACCTGTTCGATTCTACCCCTTTCCTGTAAATTTGCCGAGTGGACAGTGGGTTGGGAATCAATCATTCGTGTCAGGTCACAGTGTGGTAGGTGATCGAAATAACGCCGCCATTAGTAACTATGTTTACAAGGAACTTCAATCGATCAAAAAACACCTACAAGTTAACATTCAATAGATAAAGCTTCACCTTTTAATCACTTTTCAAGCTGGTATCAAGGTCACATTCAACTCCGTAACAAACCTACTTCCTAAAGATGGCTGTTCAGTTCGAATCGAAGCTGGAGACACCCTGATAACACAGTCTAGTTGTAAATCTTCCGCGCAACTGCCGGAGCGTTTTCATAATAATTTTTACCGGCCTAATTAATATTTCAATGAAATCATGCTATTTTTCATATTGTTCTATAGTAAATGGGTTGCATAGTCGTACTTTTGTCTTAATAATACTGTTTTGTCACCCTCTAATGACAGACTATTTTTTAACACCAACCAGTTGGCCTGCACAGATTCTAGAAAATGTAAGTTAAGACCTCTTGTACTTCTTTAATTTAGCAGGGAAAATGCATGTTAATTGAAGTATATGGATTGAATGTTGCCTTTGTCGATTTCCTTAGCTGATTAATTGAGTTGTTCTTGAGACATATTCAACATGAACTGCTTCGCAGGGCAACTCAATTCATCACCCCATGAAATCGAGAAAAGCAACATTCAATATTTAAATGTAAACAAGAGATCCCAGAGGGATCTTGGCGCCCACCATTGAATGATCTTTATAGGTTCCATGTCAGATTGATCTTTTCTCTACTTTTCCCTTCCTCTAAGTCTTACTTATCTGTGTAAATTCAGAAACGGCCCTCTAGTACTTTTCAAACAAGGGGAACCTATATATAAAATTTAAGATTTAGCGATAATGGCTGTCTGTCGGCCATGTTGTTTTCGGATTGGTCCCAAAATGCAACACCAGGGACCAAGGGGAACATACATATGAAATTTGAGAAAGATCCCTTCAGTACCTTCTGTAAAATAGCGATAACAAACTTCAATTGTCAAAATACAAGATGGCTGCCTGTCGGCCAGGTTGTTTTCTGACTGGTCCCAAAATCCAATATGCATAACTAGGCACTGAGGGCAACCTACAAATGAAATTTAAGAAAGATCCTTTCAGCAATTTCTGACAAATAGCGATAACAAACTTCAATTGTCAAAATCCAAGATGACTGCCTGTCGGCCATGTTGTTTTCCTATTGGTCCCAAGATGCAATATGCAGAACTACAGACCAAGGGGAACTTACAAAAAAGTTTGAGAAAGATCCCTTCAGTACTTTCTGAAAAATAGTGATAACAAACTTCAATTGTCAAAATCCAAGATGGCTGCCTGTCGGCCATGTTGTTTATCCGATTAGTCTCAAGATGCAATATGCATAACTAGGCACTCAGGGGAACCTACATATGAAATTGGAGAAAGATCCCTTAAGCACTTTCTTAGAAATAGCGATAACAAGTTTCAATTGTCAAAATCTAAGATGGCTGCCTGTCGGCCATGTTGTTTTCCGATAAGTCTCAAAATGCAATATGCAGAACTAGGCACAGAGGGGAACCTACATACGAAATTTGAGAAAGATCCCTTCAGTACTTTCTGAGAAATAGCGATAACAAACTTCAATTGTCAAAATCCAAGATGGCAGCCTGTCGGCCATGTTGTATTCCGATTGGTCTCAAAATGCAATATGCATAACTATGCACCAAGGGGAACCTATATATAAAATTTGAGAAAGATCCCTTCAGTACTTTCTGAGAAATAGCGATAACAAACTTCAATTGTCAAAATCCAAGATGGCTGCCTGTCGGCCATGTTGTTTTCCGATTGGTCTCCAAATGCAATATGCATAACTAGGCACCGAGGGGAGTCTACATATGAAATTTCAGAAAGATCCCTTTATTAGTTTTTGAGAAATAGCGATAACAAACTTCAATTGTCAAAATCCAAGATGGCTGCCTGTCGGCCATGTTGTTTTCCGATTGGTCACAAAATGCAATATGCATAACAAGGCACAGAGGGGAACCTATATATGAAATTTTAGAAAGATCCCTTCAGTACTATCTGAGAAATAGCGATAACAAACTTCAATTGTAAAAATCCAAGATGGCTGCCTGTCGGCCATGTTGTTTTCCGATTGGTCTCAAAATGCAATATGCATAACTAGGCACCAAGGGGAGTCTACATATGAAATTTCAGAAAGATCCCTTGATTAGTTTCTGAGAAATAGCGATAACAAACTTCAATTGTCAAAATCCAAGATGGCTGCCTGTCGGCCATGTTGTTTTCCGATAGGTCTCAAAATGCAATATGCAGAACTAGGCACAGAGGGAAACCTACATACGAAATTTGAGAAAGATCCCTTCAGTTCTTTCTGAGAAATAGCGATAACAAACTTCAATTGTCAAAATCCAAGATGGCTGCCTGTCGGCCATGTTGTATTCCGATTGGTCTCAAAATGCAATATACATAACTAGGCACCAAGGGGAGCCTATATATAAAATTTGAGAAAGATCCCTTCAGTACTTTCTGAGAAATAGCGATAACAAACTTCAATTGTCAAAATCCAAGATGGCTGCCTGTCGGCCATGTTGTTTTCCGATTGGTCTCCAAATGCAATATGCATAACTAGGCACCGAGGGGAGTCTACATATGAAATTTCAGAAAGATCCCTTTATTAGTTTCTGAGAAATAGCGATAACAAACTTCAATTGTCAAAATCCAAGATGGCTGCCTGTCAGCCATGTTGTTTTCCGATTAGTCTCAAAATGCAATATGCATAACTAGGCAACAAGAGGAACCTACATTTGAAATTTCAGAAAGATCCCTTTATTAGTTTTTGAGAAATAGCGATAACAAACTTCAATTGTCAAAATCCAAGATGGCTGCCTGTCGGCCATGTTGTTTTCCGATTGGTCACAAAATGCAATATGCATAACTAAGCACCAATGCAAGGGGAACCTATATATGAAATTTTAGAAAGATCCCTTCAGTACTATCTGAGAAATAGCGATAACAAACTTCAATTGTCAAAATCCAAGATGGCTGCCTGTCGGCCATGTTGTTTTCCGATTGGTCTCCAAATGCAATATGCATAACTAGGCACCGAGGGGAGTCTACATATGAAATTTCAGAAAGATCCCTTTATTAGTTTCTGAGAAATAGCGATAACAAACTTCAATTGTCAAAATCCAAGATGGCTGCCTGTCAGCCATGTTGTTTTCCGATAAGTCTCCAAATGCAATATGCATAACTAGGCAACAAGAGGAACCTACATATGAAATTTCAGAAAGATCCCTTTATTAGTTTTTGAGAAATAGCGATAACAAACTTCAATTGTCAAAATCCAAGATGGCTGCCTGTCGGCCATGTTGTTTTCCGATTGGTCACAAAATGCAATATGCATAACTAAGCACCAAGGGAAACCTATATATGAAATTTTAGAAAGATCCCTTCAGTACTATCTGAGAAATAGCGATAACAAACTTCAATTGTCAAAATCCAAGATGGCTGCCTGTCGGCCATGTTGTTTTCCGATTGGTCTCCAAATGCAATATGCATAACTAGGCACCAAGGGGAGTCTACATATGAAATTTCAGAAAGATCCCTTTATTAGTTTCTGAGAAATAGCGATAACAAACTTCAATTGTCAAAATCCAAGATGGCTGCCTGTCGGCCATGTTGTTTTCCGATAGGTCTCAAAATGCAATATGCATAACTAGGCACCAAGGGGAACCTATATATGAAATTTGAGAAAGATCCCTTCTGTACTTTCTGAGAAATAGCGATAACAAGAATTGTTTACGGACGGACGGACGGACGGACGGAGGGACGGACGGACGACGGACCACGGACGCAGGGCGATTTGAATAGCCCACCATCTGATGATGGTGGGCTAAAAACATGCCTTTCCTAATATATTACAACCTGTAGCACGTATACAAGTAATGTCGACATTTGTAGGCCAAGTCCTTCTATGTCAATGATTTGAAATATTTATCAAAGCGCTTCTATCCTGTTTATTAAAACGTTTCTAATGGAGACTTCCAACGCCTAATGCAATACTGTTCCCATAATTGGAGAAATGGTTGTAGGTCCGGTTTGTAAAGTTGTCTTAAGGAGAAACATTAAAACATTCAGGAAATCTGCTAGAAACATATGACTTTCCCAGCACAATTGGTTGCTTTATGTTTTCAAAGCAGAAGACGGCATTGATTTTACTGATGATCAGGAGACTGGCATGTATTTCGATGTATTTCAAGAATAATCAAAGACGAAAGCCGCGACCTGAAGATCAAAACGTTAGCGTTGATGACACGTAGCGAAACGTCCTATTATTACCCATAGAGAAGTTATCTTACGACCAGGCTGGCTTCCCAATCGAGCAATTTGCCAAAACGTGCAAAACAATTACTCATCTTGCATCACAAAATGCGGTGTTTTTCGTCCTTACGTATTTGTTCATATCATCTCATAGGGAGATGAAATTCTGATGAAAGAGAAATTTTCAAGATACCTTCCTGATCAAAGGAAATCATCAGTGATCTTTTTGAGATATCGCATATGCTATCAAAGCATTGGTCTTCATTTACTCTGCGTTTCTCCTCTCTAGATGATGTAGATTGTAAAGCCTGGACAAGTTGGACAAGAACATAGTTTCTAGAATTTTGTCACATTGTTCGTCCTCTATTGACACTGGTATATACACTCCGAACCTCGAGGATGCTCTACTGTTGTTCTGGGTAAAAGTGAAAACGGACATATCATGGAAACATTATTCAACTCTTCTCAAAATGTCGGTACCAGCACATCGAAAACATTTCATTTTATAGTAAAAGCATAAGACATACTGTAACTACTGTTCCATCGTTTCTTGGACGTAAACATCTTACGATATAAAACATTCTGGAGCACAGTGTTCTCCGAAGCATTTTTTTGGAAAGCGGACGACTGTTAATTGACGGTACATATATGTTATTCCTAGAAATTCTGATCACAAGCTTCAGAGAATCTGCTACCATACAATGACTAAAAGAAACGGGTCTATTTGAATTTTATGAGCATAATGGTTATATTCTGGACACAGTACAACCTTTTGGAAGCGAAACTGATACGAATATTACAAAACCTATCATAGATAGTCTCTCCTGACTGGAAAAGCACACAATGTCGTTGTACATCTGAGGTTTAGTGACGTTGTGCCTGATTTGCAATCGCGTTGTTGACATCCAAGATACCGTCTTATCTAAAACCTGGGAAGACTCAACATGATGACCTACAACCTAGCCTTGATATATCCATAAATATTTCCAGATGGGTAGTGGAGTCATATCACGCACGATTCTATCAATGGCTGTTTTTTTTCAAAACACGACTCGTCTCCAACTACATGTATTTCATTGATGTCACCGAGACACTCGTTAGAATAAAAACAGCCAGTCTCAATGGAATCTGAGGACCCATATATTTAAGAACACCAGAGCGGGTCACAAACGGCTGACAAAGGCTGACAAAGATGAGCCAGATCTTAACAGAAGGCAAGATTAGTATTTGTCAAACTAAATGCAACTGTAGATACTTGTGAATTCACAAAGAAAGATATGGAGTACCATCGGACAGTATCCTGTTGCAAATAACAAATATCACAAGCAGCTGGCTACATCAATGAGCACCTCAGTGATGATGGTGACTACGAGATCTGGATCTATCGGCACTCACGCGATATTGTACGGTGTCAGATTCACTCGAGGCATCAGAGCAGTGTAAAGTACAATGCTTGGATCCTGCATGACAGATCCGACACCATTAATCCCATAAAGAATTATCATCGTCTATCATATTCTAGGACGGACGAGAAAGCCATATTAGATTCAAGATTATGTCGTTTAATGCGTAAACCAATATAAATCTATTATATAGCGTTCTTGTCAGAGAATTGATTCAGCATTTGTAAGAACATGTTATATCTATGGTTATCAGTGAACATGGAAGCCATTTTGAAAATGGAAATTTCACTTTAAGTAGTTATTAGTGAAGGTCTCAGTCCCTGTGTACTAATACAGCCAAGTACAAATATTTCATTTCAATTCCCTTTATAATATTTCAATACAAAACAGATGTTCCCCTGTGCTCGTCTTTCTTTCAGAAATTACATAGCAATATTGTGAATCATTTTTAATTACCTTGAACAAAACTTCTAATTACTTTTGGGGAATTTGCTTTTATACTGTTTAAAGATATGTTTTTAGAACGTAATTACAAATGTACTGCAATTGTACTTTTGACCTTTAGAAAATTTCACTTAAAGGAAAAGGAGCACGTTCTTACTCAAAATCCATCACATATTTATCTCCCGTTATTAAGGTATTAAAAAGTATGTGATATCTAACATGTTATTATCAGCATGTTCATATTTTCTAATGAAAATGAAGAAAAAAAACCGATATAGTAGCATTTTTCTTTCTTTTTGATATTCGAAAATGAACGAATGTCTCGAGTCAAGGCTGTTATAAATGTTTCAATTATTTATTCCGAAAAAAATTATCTGCTATGCGGATTTGTATTACATGTAAACATAAAATGTTTTCTAAAAAGATACTTTTTTTCGGTTTTAAATTATACTCGAGTTGGCGTATATGTACTTGATACGCAACCACTGAAGTCGTGTAAATCTAGTGCTAAATTGGTTTTGAGTAGCTGCGTGTCGATAAGTAACTTAATTACAGCGTCACAAATGGGCTGTCATGTGATAATCTGGGCGGCACGCTCTACGGTCGCTTCAAATTGAGGACGTGGCTTCGACGGTGTACGGATAGCGTTAGTACATCACTTCAAGTATATATCATATATAAATCTCTACAGGCTAATAAACACAATTGATCTCCATAGTAATATGATAACTGCAGAATGTGTTTTATGTCTATCAATGTGTATCACAACCAAGCCTCATCACTGTTACTCTACATCTAACTAGTGAACAGTAAAAAGGTGAACTGAATACAAACTGCGACACAATAAGAACATAGGGAGCTTGTGACCATTCTTTAAACATATAAAGTATTCGAACAATCATAATGATTTGGCAAGAAGGAGTCGTAGGTACGGGGAGCAAATTATCTCATAAATCACCTTCTTAACAACAGATAATTATATATAGTTACAATCCCAATATACCTCGTAATTGAATCAAATACTGAAGTGCTTCCTTATCCTCTATTTTGTACTCAGTTAGGTCTGAACTTCACAACGTTTGTTACACGCATGCGTATTGCGCATCTCATAGAAAAAATATACCGTTAAGAGATACTTTTAGAGTTTATATAAAGCCTGCAATCTTGTTTCATGTACCAAATACAACAGAGAATTCTCTAATCCAATTGAATGAAATTGTTAAAAGTGTAGCGGTTTGATTAGACAAGCCTAGTGACAACTACTGGCAAATACAGACGATACGGGTACAGTAATAGGATTGGAGGTCGATAACTCGGTGGCGTCTTATTTAGCCGACAAGTCGGTCCGACGAATTAAAGAATTAAAGTCTAATTATTGCCTAGTGGAGAACCAGAACATTTGTATCGACATTTTTTGTGATGATAACTAGATTTAATTGCGTCACCTTTAGCATCCAGTATTAAAATCACATGATAGCTCTAGAACAAAGTATCGTTGCCACACGTATCACAGACAATAGTGGCAGAAACACATGGCGTGCAAGCTATGTTTAGACCACCGCAAATTATTCGAAATTGCTGCTGATCAATATGTTGGTTATGTGAAGCGTTGTCGTCAACATTGGTTGTTCTATCATCGGACATAATCAAATATTTGAAAAATGCATCATCAAGTATCTGCGATCTGCATACACATTTTATAACGTGGCACGGTTACTGACACTTTTGCCTTCCTCTTGAATATACGCGAAATGCATTTGAGAGTTTTCGTGACACAAGGCAGATCAACAAATGAACGTGATTCTACCCATGGGCATAACAGGGTGTACACTCGTCAATCGATTCTTCCTCGCGCAATCAGCCGTCACACTCTCCGCGACTGGTTGGTGATCGTCCTAAAGCGTTAGAGTTATCCAAGCGCTTAATGCAATGCTTCAAGACTAATTTTGAAATTAGGACCTGGAGATATCAGCGTGGAATATAAAACGGAGAATCTGTTAACAAGAGATTATTTCAGTGGTCAGGTAGGCATGGGAATTAATGTGACATTTCATACACCATGTATAGAATCGACACTGATGATATTCAGGGTAATTCCAAACGCTGTACCTAATCATACACAAAGTGAGTTAACGCCATATACCTGTTCACTGAATAAATAATGTTTTAACTCTTCCATATATATTGGGTCAGTATATTTACCAACACATCCTGAGTCAGTATATCTAACCACACATCCTGAGTCAGTATATTTACCCCCATATTGAGAAAGTATATCTACTCACACATACCGAGTCAGTATATTTACCCCCATATTGAGAGAGTATATCTACTCACACATACCGAGTCAGTATATTTACCCCCATATTGAGAGAGTATATCTACTCACACATACCGAGTCAGTATATTTACCCCCATATTGAGAGAGTATATCTACTCACACATACCGAGTCAGTATATTCATCCACATATTGAGAGAGTATATCTACTCACACATACTGAGTCAGTATATTCATCCACATATTCAGTCAGTATATTAATCCACATATTCAGTCAGTATATTAATCCATATATTGAGTCAGTATATTTACCCATCCATATTGAATCAGTATATTTATGCACACACTGAGTCAGTATATTTACCCATATATATTGAGAGAGTATATTATTTACCCGTCCATATTGAGTCAATATACTTACCCATACATATTGAGTCACTATATCTACCCATACACTGAGTTAGTTTATTTAACCATAGATATTAAGACAGTATATTTACCCATACATATTGAGTCAATTTATTCTTCCATATACATACTGAGTCAATGTATTTACCCACACACTGAGTTAGTTTATTTAACCATATATATTGAGTCAGTATATTTGCCCATAAACATACTGCGTCAATATATTTACCCATACATATTGAGTCAATATATTTACCCATACATATTGAGTCAATATATTTACCCATACATATTGAGTCAATATATTTACCCATACATATGGAGTCAATATAGTTACCATACATATTGAGTCAATATATTTTATCTAACCAGATTGAGTCAAAGTGAATCAGCAAGCAAGATCCATACAAATGACACCAACGAACCAATGAGAGCATGAGTTCCTTAATGGTATCTGGTTTATTCACTTCGATACATTTATTTTCCAAAATAAAGTGATGATTGATATCGCGGTAGAGCTGATAAAATTTGCGTTCGTAAGGAGAAACACAAATCTGACTTTAGGTTCGTCTGAGAGGTTAATGGTTTTTACAATTTTAACAAGTTTGCGATTCCAAATTCATGATAGCAATAAGAGCAACGACTCGCTTCAAATAAGATCCTGGACGGGTAATTCACTCTCAAAGACACACTGCTCCTAACCGGTAGCTATATCCCGACGCTTCGTGACCATCAGTAGTTAAACAAACACGTAATGTCATTTAAACAGCTATGAATCGATATTAACCCGACACCAACTTCATATCCATGTCTATATTACAAACATGATAATTAAATATCAGCACGATGTATATATACCACTCGTACGTAAGCAAAAGCGAAATCTGATTAAATTCATATATAGTTTGTACGTTATTCCATAACGTGGTCGTCATCACAATGCTTAGAGTCAAACAATTCACATTGCTTATAGTCACATAATTCACAATGTTAACAGTGACACAATTCACAAAATTCACACAAGTAACTACCAATATAAACAATACTAACTACAAATATAGACTATATTCACTACAAATATAGACTATATTCATTACCAATATAGACTATATTCACTACAAATATAGACTATATTCATTACCAATATAGACTATATTCATTACCAATATAGACTATATTCATTACCAATATAGACTATATTCACTACAAATATAGAATATATGTATATCCGCTACCAAGATAAACCACATTCACTTACAATAAAGATCATATTCATCACCAATATAAACTATATTCACAGCCGAATTCAACACATCATAGTCATACTATTGTAATAAGCTGACCTAAGCAAAACACTTATTTTAGCATTAGCATAAGTAGTAAACATTCATCAATATTGATGATTGTTTTCCACGTTGTTGATGGTGTTTTAATTACCTGTGTTAATATTTCACTCTCACATGTTTACACGTAGCTAAGTTGGGTCAGTGGTTTTTATGGCAGATTGGCGGTTTCAACATACGGTGCTAGGATAGTTTCTTCAAAGGAATCAAGGAAATGGATCTAAATAATGCAGAAATAATTTCATGCTTAATAGAGCACTTAATATCCACTGTAATCTGGTCTGATTCCTAAATATTTACAACTACGTTGTAAACAAATATATGTTACATGATTGTGAGAACTATACAGGCTATTTGTTCTATCTGTTTTTCTAAAGTCATTATCGATCCATTGAAATAACAATCACATATTTTCCTTCAACGAATATTTGCCTTTTTAACACAGATATCTGTAAAAACTATCCACATGGTTGACATTTTGTTCGTAATGATTAGGAATAATGGATAAAAATATCGATCTGTGTTGATATCTTGCTATGCCTTACAGGATCTTGAATATTTGAACATTAAATGTTATTACCAATAGTAGTATATTAGATTTAGAAAACGTTTCCTTGAAAATAAGTGTAAGCGAGAAGCCTTGGGAATGACAACTTCGCCGTCCTTCCACCGTAATGAAATAATTCGGGGAACGCTTCCAGGAATAAGAAAGACAAAAGCTAATACGAAAACATTTTCAATCAGACACACAAAATTAAATTCCAATAAATCCGTGGCATAGAAATTTATGAGCTTACAACAGGCAGAAAACTATCTGTAAGGCTATGGCGATGTGGTGAATGGTAAAGGCTTGGTTTAACTTCTGTTGATGTGGAAGGTTTGTTAGTGAATGATTCAAGCTGGGTTTAATTTCAGGTGAATTGGGATGGTTTGTTAGTGAATGGTACAAGCTGGGTTTAACTTCTGGTGATGGGGACGGTTTATTGGTGAATGGTACAAGCTGGGTTTAACTTCTGTTGATGGGGAAGGTTTGTTGGTGAATGGTACAAGCTGGGTTTAACTTCTGGTGATGTGAAAGGTCTGTTAGTGAATGGTACAAGCTGGGTTTAACTTCTGGTGATGGGGATGGTTTGTTAGTGAATGGTACAGGCTATGTTTAACTTCTTTTGATGGGGAAGGTTTATTAGTGAAATGACAGAGTTTGTTTAAATTCTGGTGATGGGGAAGGTTTATTGGTGAAATGCCATGACAGAGTTTGTTTAACTTCTGGTGATGTGGAAGGTTTGTTAGTGAATGGTACAAGCTGGGTTTAACTTCTGGTGATGGGGAAGGTTTGTTGTGAATGGTACAGGCTGGGTTTAATTTCTGGTGATTGGGAACGTTTATTAGTGAATGATACA
This sequence comes from Pecten maximus, assembly GCF_902652985.1. Classification (NCBI taxonomy): domain Eukaryota; kingdom Metazoa; phylum Mollusca; class Bivalvia; order Pectinida; family Pectinidae; genus Pecten; species Pecten maximus. The sequence continues at coordinate 8,391,990 of NC_047018.1, read as the reverse complement.
TGCTGTGTTTAACATCCGGTAATGGGGAAGGTTTGCTGGTAGATGGTACTTGCTGTATTATAACTTCCGGTGATTGGGAGGGTTTGTTGGAAGATGGTACTTGCTGTATGTATAACTTCTGGTAATGGGGAAGGTTTGTTTGTAGATGATGTACGCTGTTCTGAGCTTCTGGTGATTGACAGATTAGTTAGTTATGATGGCGGTAGTAGTGACGGTGTTGGTGAAGATTATGATAATAATGAATAAGCTTTTATTGTACGTGCTCATGAATTGTTTGTGTGAACGGAGAGAAGTTTTGATAGCTGTTATGGGATGGTGTCAGTTGTTGTTGTTGTTGTTGTTGTTGTTTCAATTGTGGGTTGGTCCTTGCATCGTAGAAAGTTAGAAGTGGTAGAGGTTAAGTGAAGCTCCAGACTGAATTCACCAAATGACATTTTTAGCGCTTCGTCTTCGATCAGCCATTCCTTCAGTGTTTGTTAATATGGCCTCGATCACAACATACTGGCAGCACTATGACGTCACCGTTGGAGATATAAACATGTATAGAGAAACACAAACCAAACAGTTTATACAGGGAAATGCTTATGATATAAGCTTTATGCTTTTTTTCCAATCCCAAATTATAGAAATGTATGTATATTTGAATGAAGTTTGAATAAAATATTGTGAAACTTATTCATACCGTTGATCTTTCTTGGCTCGCATTAACGTTGACAGGGTGGGATAATGAACTGATGAACGGGGTTATGATATCAATATATAATAACATGTGGCTGCATACAGGAAAAACAGTCTTTTTTCCCCCCTTACATATATATCCTTCTTTTGATGTTATACTGTAAAACATGTTGATATTGATTTCTTTAACTGTATAAATGTGTGTAAGAAGCACATACTACACATCTTGTATTCTTTGGTAATAACTAGCAATACAACATACACAATAAAGCCAGTCCTGTGTTAATATATATATACAAAGTCATTATACATACAGAACATTTTCATCACGCAATACATCATATACAGAAAACTGAACGTTATCATCCAACAAGGACATCATGTATAGAAAAATAAACATTGTCATTCCACAAGGACTTCTTACACAGAAAAACAATAATATTGTTATCCCACAAGGACGTCGTCAACAGAAAAAAACCTTGCCCCCATAAGGAATTTTACAACATACAATGTATAAAGAAAACAGAAAAAAAATGCCAAGAAAATGCGTACTGACTTTTTCTAAGCATCTACATACAACGACGGTTAGACAACCACATGACTTTCTCTCAGCATCTACATACAACGGCGATTAGACAATCACATAACTTTCTCCAAGCATCTACATACAACGGCGATTAGACAACCACATGACTTTCTCTCAGCATCTACATAAAACGGCGATTAGACAATCACATGACTTTCTCTCAGCATCTACATACAACGGCGATTAGACAATCACATGACTTTCTCTCAGCATCTACATACAACGGCGATTAGACTATCACATGACTTTCTCTCAGCATCTACATACAACGGCGATTAGACAATCACATGACTTTCTCCAAGCATCTACATACAACGGCGATTAGACAATCACATGACTTTCTCTCAGCATCTACATACAACGGCGATTAGACAATCACATGACTTTCTCTCAGCATCTACATACAACGGCGATTAGACAATCACATGACTTTCTCTCAGCATCTACATACAACGGCGATTAGACAATCACATGACTTTCTCCAAGCATCTACATACAACGGCGATTAGACAATCACATGACTTTCTCCAAGCATCTACATACAACGGCGATTAGACAATCACATGACTTTCTCCAAGCATCTACATACAACGGCGATTAGACAATCACATGACTTTCTCCAAGCATCTACATACAACGGCGATTAGACAATCACATGACTTTCTCCAAGCATCTACATACAACGGCGATTAGACAATCACATGACTTTCTCTCAGCATCTACATACAACGGCGATTAGACAATCACATGACTTTCTCTCAGCATCTACATACAACGGCGATTAGACAATCACATGACTTTCTCTCAGCATCTACATACAACGGCGATTAGACAATCACATGACTTTCTCTCAGCATCTACATACAACGGCGATTAGACAATCACATGACTTTCTCTCAGCATCTACATACAACGGCGATTAGACAATCACATGACTTTCTCTCAGCATCTACATACAACGGCGATTAGACAATCACATGACTTTCTCCAAGCATCTACATACAACGGCGATTAGACAATCACATGACTTTCTCTCAGCATCTACATACAACGGCGATTAGACAATCACATGACTTTCTCCAAGCATCTACATACAACGGCGATTAGACCAAGTGCTTTACCATACCATCGGTCACCCACGGCACGATTTAAACAAAAAAACCAACATCAATATGGAGAAGAAGCCATAATATAGATACCACTAAGTTAATGAAATGCCACAGGCTGTTAAACAGATACAGGTAATTTGATGAAATCACAGGTCGTTAAATAGATACCGGTAAGTTTATGAAATATCACAGGTCGTTAAATAAATACCGGTAAATTATTGATATATCAAGGGTAGTTAAATAGATACCGGTAAGTTAATGAAATATAAAGGGTAGTTAAATAGATACCGGTAAATAAATGAATATCACAGGTCGTTAAATAAATACCGGTAAATAAATGAATACCACAGGTCGTTAAATAGATACCGGTTAGTTAATGAAGTATCACAGGTCGTTAAATAGATACCGGTAATTTATTGATATATCAAGGGTAGTTAAATAAATACCGGTAAATAAATGAATATCACAGGTCGTTAAATAAATACCGGTAAATAAATGAATACCACAGGTCGTTAAATAAATACCGGTAATTTAATGAAATATCACAGGTCGTTAAATAGATACCGGTAAATTAATGAATATCACAGGTCGTTAAATAGATACCGGTAAGTTAATGAATATCACAGGTCGTTAAATAAATACAGGTAAATAAATGAATATCACAGGTCGTTAAATAAATACCGGTAAATAAATGAATATCAGAGGTCGTTAAATAACTAGCGGTAAATAAATGAATATCACAGGTCGTTAAATAGATACCGGTTAGTTAATGAAATATCACAGGTCGTTAAATAGATACCGGTAAGTTAATGAATATCACAGGTCGTTAAATAAATACCGGTAAATAAATGAATAGCACAGGTCGTTAAATAGATACCGGTTAGTTAATGAAATATCACAGGTCGTTAAATAGATACCGGTAAGTTAATGAATATCACAGGTCGTTAAATAAATACCGGTAAATAATTAAATATCACAGGTCGTTAAATAAATACCGGCAATTTATTAATATATCAAGGGTAGTTAAATAGATACCGGTAATTTAATTAAATATCACAGGTCGTTAAATAGATACCGGTAAATTAATGAAATATCGAAGGTAGTTAGATAGATACCGGTTAGTTAATGAAGTATCACAGGTCGTTAAATAGATACCGGTAAATTAATGAAACACCGCAAGTTGTTAAATATAAATCGGTAAGTAAATGAAATATCACAGGTTGTTAAATATGTACTGTTTAGCGAATGCAATATTTTACCAAAAATATGATACCTGTATGTTAGAGAAATATCAAAGTTCGTTTAGCAGATACCGCTAAGTTAATTGAATATCCCAGGCCATTAATTAGCCAGCGGTAAGTAAATGGAATACATAGAGGTTACACAACGAGTGGTTGTTGGATATGGAATTTATTTCACACGAGTAAGTTATTTTTTTAAAGTTACAAAAGACACGAGCTTTAGCGAGTGTTTTTTGCAACTTTTAAAAAATAACTTACGAGTGTGAAATAAATTTCATATCCAACAATTTCGAGTCGTGTGACCTGTTTCTACCACAATGATATCGGCTTGAATCAAAGGGAAACGTGGTCAAGTATAATTTCGCGTATGCAAATAAAGTGTACCGGTGACGTCCGGGACACGGTGATGTGACGTCATTAGATTATTGATGACGTCAATAACAATTGCAGCTTGGGTCAAAGTTCACCATGTTAGCCAATCGAAATGCGTACAGAGTTTATACCACGTGTGGTATAAACAGATTGTTAATCAACAGCTGTGATGATTAACTGATGGTCTGAGAGTTGAATAACACGGCGTATTGTGGTAGAAATTACTATATTGTATGTCAGGTCGTAAAAAAAATTGATACCTGTATGTTAATGAAATAGCACAGTTCGTTTAAGAGATACCGCTAAGTTAATGGAATATCAAAGGCCATTAATTAGACTCCGATAGGTGAATGGAATTTATCAGGTCGTTAAAAAATGATACCGGTAAGTTAATGAAATATCACAGGCCGTTAAATTAATACCGGTAAGTAAAGGAGATATCACAGGCCGTATGACGGGGATTCCCAAAGCCACACAAAAAGCTCAATGCACAAATGATAATGTGTAGACAAATTCACGACATAGAGTAATAAACCGTCAGTATACAAACGACACCCGCACGCTGTCGAAAGAGGTACAAAGAGTCACGATGTGATATGCTTGTTATTGACTAAACTATCCTGATCACGAGTGTACATGTAAATGTTATAAATGTGAATATTTGCTGTATATAGATATTGATCCTGACTGGCAAAAACCTGATATGGAATTATAAAAGCCATATTTATCGTTCTATACGTTAGGATTGATATTTATAGGCACAGTAAGGACATAACGGATTTGTAACAAGAAACAAACTAATAGTTTATCTAGTGTAATGTCAGACATGCTAGTCAGGTGGTTATCGCAGAGTTTAAGAGGTTCATAACAACCATGTACTCGACTCATTAAGTGTATTATACACTGACTACCCAAATTAGACAACAAAGTCCTGATAAACAGCTCTTTTACTGCATTCCCCTTCGCTTGTTCAACAAAATCAATGTTCTTCGTTTTCATACTAACTATGGTAAAAGGCAGCCGTTAGACGTATTGCGCCATTGCGTTATAAGACATTGAGTGTGAAAATGACTACTTCTGGTAAACCCTGAATCAACAACATGTCCAACTGTCAAAACAGTTAACTCCTCGCCACTGTTTCTCAAACATTCTCCGCTCAATTATAACGTTAAGGTTAACCTTCGAGAGCTACTGTATTTACATTATATATATATATATATCATCTGAGAGGATTCACCAATACACTACGTAGACTCCAACGTTACCTATCTGAAAGGATTCATCAATACCCTACGTAGCCAGGGTTACCTATCTGAGAGGATTCATCAATACACTACGCAGCCAGGGCAACATATCTGAGAGGATTCATCAATACACTACGTAGCCAGGGTTACCTATCTGAAAGGATTCATCAATACCCTACGTAGCCAGGGTTACCTATCTGGGGGGATTCATCAATACACTACGTAGCCAGGGTTACCTATCTGAAAGGATTCATCAGTACACTACGCAGCCAGGGCAACATATCTGAGAGGATTCATCAATACCCTACGTAGCCAGGGTTACGTAATTGAAAGGATTCATCAATACATTACGTAGCCAGGGTTACCTAATTGAGAATAAACTTACAATGTAAAGTGTAAAGTGATTTCCGGAAAAGAGTGCAACCACAATTAAAGGTTTGATCATTATGTTTTAATTCAGAAACGAACCTATACTCCTTCTGGACATCATGATGATACTTTCATTGGATACAGAGAAGTTTTGATCAATGATCTTGATCATGGTTCAATTTACACACTGTAATACCATGGTTAACATACAACAAACAAAAGTATTCTGTGCATTACATACATTGAAATGTCATATTACATCTATAAATAATCAAAGAATTATCGATTCCAATATTTAGATAAACATGTAATTTCAAGAAATTTCGTCGTCTGTTTATTGAAAAAACTCAACAGATAAACCTCCATGGTACGTTTAAGGACAATTAAATTATTATATAAGTAATGCCATTTATAATATCCTATACTGTGAAATATAACAGAGGGGCGTTCAAAAGCATTACAATAAATAACGGTTTTATTGGATATACTGGGGAAGGGCATGCACATGTAAGGTAATATAACCCGCGTCTTTAATAGCGGTCCCCGTCATCACACAAAAGTTGTAACAACAGCACAATTAGCCCATATTTGCATCTTTTACTGTTCTCGGACCGTTATTTGAATGGCAATACATTAATGAGTAAATTACCTCTTCCTGAATTCATTATGTTTCTGAGTGGTAATGTTCTACCTAAATTACCATAAATTCTATACCTTACCAATATTTGACGATGTTGAACTTGGTATCTTATCTTCCATCACGGAAAAAAATATTTCTCGTGTTATGTCAGGCCTAGAAAACAACAAAGGATAACAAAACTCGTGTCATGTCAGGCCTCGAAAACAAGAAAGGATAACAATTCTCGTGCCTTGTCAGGCCTCCAAAACCACAAAGGATAAAAAAAAACTCGTGTCATGTCAGGCCTCGAAAACAACAAAGGATAGCGAAACTTGTGTCATGTCAGGCCTCGAAAACAACACAGGATAACAACTCTCGTGTAATGTCAGGCCTCGAAAACAACACAGGATAACAACTCTCGTGTAATGTCAGGCCTCGAAAACAACAAAGGATAACAAAACTCGTGTCATGTCAGGCCTCGAAAACAAGAAAGGATAACAATTCTCGTGCCTTGTCAGGCCTCCAAAACCACAAAGGATAAAAAAAACTCGTGTCATGTCAGGCCTCGAAAACAACAAAGGATAGCGAAACTTGTGTCATGTCAGGCCTCGAAAACAACACAGGATAACAACTCTCGTGTAATGTCAGGCCTCGAAAACAACACAGGATAACAACTCTCGTGTAATGTCAGGCCTCGAAAACAACAAAGGATAACAAAACTCGTGTCATGTCAGGCCTCGAAAACAAGAAAGGATAACAATTCTCGTGCCTTGTCAGGCCTCCAAAACCACAAAGGATAAAAAAAACTCGTGTCATGTCAGGCCTCGAAAACAACAAAGGATAACGAAACTTGTGTCATGTCAGGCCTCGAAAACAACACAGGATAACAACTCTCGTGTAATGTCAGGCCTCGAAAACAACACAGGATAACAACTCTCGTGTAATGTCAGGCCTCGAAAACAAGAAAGGATAACAATTCTCGTGCCTTGTCAGGCCTCCAAAACCACAAAGGATAAAAAAAAACTCGTGTCATGTCAGGCCTCGAAAACAACAAAGGATAGCGAAACTTGTGTCATGTCAGGCCTCGAAAACAACACAGGATAACAACTCTCGTGTAATGTCAGGCCTCGAAAACAACACAGGATAACAACTCTCGTGTAATGTCAGGCCTCGAAAACAACAAAGGATAACAAAACTCGTGTCATGTCAGGCCTCGAAAACAAGAAAGGATAACAATTCTCGTGCCTTGTCAGGCCTCCAAAACCACAAAGGATAAAAAAAACTCGTGTCATGTCAGGCCTCGAAAACAACAAAGGATAGCGAAACTTGTGTCATGTCAGGCCTCGAAAACAACACAGGATAACAACTCTCGTGTAATGTCAGGCCTCGAAAACAACACAGGATAACAACTCTCGTGTAATGTCAGGCCTCGAAAACAACAAAGGATAACAAAACTCGTGTCATGTCAGGCCTCGAAAACAAGAAAGGATAACAATTCTCGTGCCTTGTCAGGCCTCCAAAACCACAAAGGATAAAAAAAAACTCGTGTCATGTCAGGCCTCGAAAACAACAAAGGATAGCGAAACTTGTGTCATGTCAGGCCTCGAAAACAACACAGGATAACAACTCTCGTGTAATGTCAGGCCTCGAAAACAACACAGGATAACAACTCTCGTGTAATGTCAGGCCTCGAAAACAACAAAGGATAACAAAACTCGTGTCATGTCAGGCCTCGTAAACAAGAAAGGATAACAATTCTCGTGCCTTGTCAGGCCTCCAAAACCACAAAGGATAAAAAAACTCGTGTCATGTCAGGCCTCGAAAACAACAAAGGATAGCGAAACTTGTGTCATGTCAGGCCTCGAAAACAACACAGGATAACAACTCTCGTGTAATGTCAGGCCTCGAAAACAACACAGGATAACAACTCTCGTGTAATGTCAGGCCTCGAAAACAACAAAAGATAACAAAACTCGTGTCATGTCAGGCCTCGAAAACAACACAGGATAACAACTGAACCGCGAGAATGTAGTATTAACAGCCCAATACAATAAGTTTGTTTTTTATTCTTTTTTCATGAATTTCAACAAAGTGTATATCGACGTTTGAGTTTTTAGCATGATATGCTGATATATATTATATACATGGTAGTATATACAGGGTAGTATATACAGTGTAGTATATACAGGGTAGTATATACAGGCCTAATACCAATACAGCTGATATAGTTTATAATATATACAGGCCATAATACTAATACAGCTGATATAGTATATAACATATACAGACCATATACTAATACAGCTGATATAGTATACAGTATATACAGACCATGATACCAATACAGCTGTTATAGTATACAGTATATAAAGACCATAATACTAATACAGCTGATATAGTATACAGTATATACAGACCATGATACCAATACAGCTGTTATAGTATACAGTATATACAGACCATGATACCAATACAGCTGTTATAGTATACAGTATATACAGACCATGATACCAATACAACTGTTATAGTATACAGTATATACAGACCATGATACCAATACAGCTGTTATAGTAAACAGTATATACAGACCATAATACCAATACAGCTGATATAGTATACAGTATATACAGACCATTATACCAATACAACTGTTATAGTATACAGTATATACAGACCATTATACCAATACAGCTGTTATAGTATACAGTATATACAGACCATGATACCAATACAGCTTTTATAGTATACAGTATATCCAGACCATGATACCAATACAGCTGTTATAGTATACAGTATATACAGACCATGATACCAATACAGCTGTTATAGTATGCAGTATATACATACCATGATACCAATACAGCTGTTATAGTATACAGTATATACAGACCATGATACCAATACAGCTGTTATAGTATACAGTATATACAGACCATAATACCAATACAGCTGTTATAGTATACAGTATATACAGACCATGATGCCAATACAGCTGTTATAGTATACAGTATATACCGACAATGATACCAATACAGCTGTTATAGTATACAGTATATACAGACCATAATACAAATACAGCTGATATAGTATACATAATATACAGACCATAATACCAATACAGCTGATATAGTATACAGTATATACAGACCATGATACCAATACAGCTGTTATAGTATACAGTATATACAGACCATGATACCAATACAGCTGTTATAGTATACAGTATATACAGACCATTATACCAATACAGCTGTTATAGTATACAGTATATACAGATCATGATACTAATACAGCTGTTATAGTATACAGTATATACAGACCATAATACCAATACAGCTGATATAGTATACATAATATACAGACCATAATACCAATACAACTGTTATAGTATACAGTATATACAGACCATGATACCAATACAGCTGTTATAGTATACAGTATATACAGACCATGATACCAATACAGCTGATATAGTATAAGTATATACAGACCATGATACCAATACAGCTGTTATAGTATACAGTATATACAGACCATTATACCAATACAGCTGTTATAGTATACAGTATATACAGACCATGCTACCAATACAGCTGTTATAGTATACAGTATATACAGACTATGATACCAATACAGCTGTTATAGTATACAGTATATACAGACCATAATACCAATACAGCTGTTACAGTATACAGTATATACAGACCATGATACCAATACAGCTTTTATGGTATACAGTATATACAGACCATAATACCAATACAGCTGTTATAGTATACAGTATATACAGACCATGATACCAATACAGCTGTTATAGTATACAGTATATACAGACCATAATACCAATACAGCTTTTATAGTATACAGTATATACAGACCATAATACTAATACAGCTGTTATAGTATACAGTATATAAAGACCATAATACCAATACAGCTGTTATAGTATACAGTATATACAGACCATAATACCAATACAGCTGTTATAGTATACAGTATATACAGACCATGATACCAATACAGCTGATATAGTATATAATATATACAGACCATGATATCAATACAGCTGTTATAGTATACAGTATATACAGACCATGATACCAATACAGCTGTTATAGTATACAGTATATACAGACCATAATACCAATACAGCTGTTATAGTATACAGTATATACAGACCATGATACCAATACAGCTGTTATAGTATACAGTATATACAGACAATAATACCAATACTGTTGATATGATATATAGTATATTCAGACCATGATATCAATACAGTTGATATAATATATTGTATACACAGACCATGATACCAATACTGGTGATATGATAGATAGTACATAAAGGCCATAATACCAATACAGCTGTTATAGTATATAAAATATACAGGCCATACATGTAACACCAATTACGAAGGTATGTGTTAAACATAACACCTCTCTATTGGAAATCAAGTCACCTTCTGGCCAATGAAACACAGTGTCATTCAGCAACACGAAATAAAACGTTCTACTGTCAATGGAAGAGATGGGATTTCTCATCCCTGATGTCGGTCTCAGTGTCATCCGATCGCCATCTTTAATGGTGCCGAAGAGCAAAAGAAGGGCCCTTCATATCCGGCGTTCGCTTCTCAGTCGGAGGATAATTTCTGTGTCGAGAATGGAAATGTCCTTGTCTGGTCGTTGATGCCAAAGGAAGAGCTAGTATTGCTGACCAAACTTGTCATTCACCACACGATTATATTTCAACAATATGATATACGTGTAACAGTGTGTTCTGGTGTTCAGACTCCACTTCTATAGTTCAATTCAATAGTGGCACTAAATATTCACATTGTGGGCGACATTCTTTTGGAATCCAATATCGAACAATAATGAAATGTTTTAAACTGTGGGACTATTGTACCTCCCAATCTAGATTTAAACACTTCCTTTTACTTTTGTTTGTGTTTCCTAATTCGCCTTTTTGGTATCTACGCTTCAGGGATTAGCATCACTAACGACCACTCCTAGAAAGCCAAAACAGCTATTTAACACTGTGTCACTGTTTTGGCTTTTCGTTATCTAACTCTCGTTATAGAAATGTGCTATATAGAGGTTCCCCAACGAGTGGAGATTGTTTATCATTTTTATCCAACTCGAGTTAGTTAATTTGGAAAAGACACGAGCTTTAGCGTGGTCAAAGGCCAGAGGTTAGCCAATCAGATTCGTTGGAGGTCACAAATGACCAATCGGAGGCTTAGAAAGTGGTTACACACTGCGGTGTGTAAACAAAAACAATAACACACTGCTACGAATTTTATCACGTGCCATATCAGTTGTGAAACAAGCGTGGTTATGGGATAAATACTACTATGATACTAGACTTCATATGAACTAACACAAAGTACAATGTGTTTGGAAGCAGCATGTGATATAGCCGACAACTAAACAGGTATACTTATATATACACGCCATACAGTACATATATATGTATTGTATTGGACAGGTAACTGTCTCATACAGCTGTTTCGTTGGTCACACACGTTATCTATGTTTATTAGTTGAAGCCGTAGAAACAGTAAGAACTGATGACGAAACATTCCAGTCACCACAAATATATTGAATGGTGATAAGGTGACCATTACTAATACTTGTATTTTAAAGTGACTGTAGTGACAGGCGTCATTTATGACTGTCCAGTAAAAGCGATACGTTCCTCATTAGGTCACCGATATTTTACTCCATGCTACAGAATTTCCTCATGCAGAGACTTGTTAAAGTGTTTCAAAAACATAAAATACAGACATAAAAACCAATCCACATTATTATTTGGTACCCTCAGCGTTTTCTTACTTCCAAGTAGGTTCCTGCAATCTCGCAGGAATAGACTAGGAAATGAATAATGATAAAAAATTAGTCCACAATATTCATTGATATTTTCTAAATAATCCTCTTGCTTGTTTTAAATTGCTATTTTCTAACTTATCGACTTATCTAGCCCTGCTTGCAAACAACCTTTTACTGGCTATTTACTAGTTATCATGAAACACCATGAAAGACTACGTCTGTGTTTATCATGTAGCTATTGATACAATGTAGTCTAGTAGAGCAGCGAAACAACCTCTCAGAGGAAAGTGTAATTCACTGTAAGTAAAGCAATGTTAGACTATAAATATGACTTTACTTGTCTTAAAAGATACTGTTTAATAACTTTATAACGAAAGATTTTGAAAACATACAATTTCGACAAATACGATTGCATGCAAGTACAGTATGAGAGCCCTCCTGCGGGAGATGAACCCAGGGCTCCCCAACCCTGGCAACTCCTATCAAATACAGAAGTGTGTATACAATTACTGCTTAGCCATAAGTGTATACACACATCTAGGATATTTCCAGCTGGGGGAATAAATCTTTTGTACCGTAAAAAAAAACAAAAAAACAATTGCATATTTATTTAGTTTAAACTATACCAACAATGACACTTACAGTGACTCACATGAAGTTAAGACGGTGAGACGTTGGAAGCCATGTTCATTTAAGATGTTTTTGTCACCGATTGATGAATGTACCGCCAGTTTACAAGGTGTACTCGGTCACAACTCTGTGAGGTGTCGGAAGAAGTCTTATTTTATCGAGTATGTTAACATTAAGTAGTCTACATATACATGCTATTCGAGTGTTTGTCTGTGAATCAGATATGGACCAGGCACGCCACGCACCTTGTAAAATAGCATTTCTACCAAAAAATGTATTTCAACCTTGATAAATCTCTGATAACGCAAATCGATAACTTTTCTATCCCAATTCTTAAATCCTTTTTCATATGGAAGTACATTAACTGATGTTGATGTTGATTGTGAAGGGAACTGGACTTACTTGGGAAAACATACTGTTGGTACTTAGTATATGTATATCGAAGCAGATGGCCTACATTTCTCAGTCGGTTAATTAGCCTCTGTAATTCATTAACTTTCACTTCCATCCACGGCATTAAGCGCATATGTGTAAGGTATCCGCGTTAGTTCCAACGCCATCATCTGCTCTACCCGTCAACTATGACAGGGAGTCTATATAATTAATCAGAGGTCCAGCTATTTCGGGGTATAATTCACATGTATTATATGTATGTATAGGTACCAGCACAGTTAATCAGAGATCTAGTTATTTCGGGGTATAATTAACATGTATTACATACATGTATATGTATAGGTACCGGCACAGTTAATCATAAGGTAGGTCAACATATAATCACCTATATAAAATTGCGCTGCGCAATATTAATTTGCTTCCATAAAACATTGGTTTTTAATCAAGCCGTGCTTTTGTTCTGGGTTGATTAATTCAAAGAATTCCGACGAAATGTGTAAATTGGAGAGTCGAGATTGTGACTAAGGATATGTGAATCACTTTTGATAAATGTACTTTTCCATGGCTATGCAGAACAACGACAAGAATGCTCTGTTTTATTGCGAATTAACGATAATAACTCATTTATTCAGTTGTAGCAACTAAATGGCCTCTTCGAAGTTCCTTAAATATTTTAAGGTGAATTAATACGTTCCTATACCCGTATATGAGGTAGCTGTGCATCGCGGGTGTGTGACAAGTCGTCACACCCCAAACAGGTATACAGTAATATAGTGTAACAAGTCGTCACACCTCAAACAGGTATACAGTAATATAGTGTAACAAGTCGTCACACCCCAAACACGTATACAGTAATATAGTGTAACAAGTCGTCACACCCCAAACAGGTATACAGTAATATAGCGTAACAAGTCTTCAAACCCCAAACAGGTATACAGTAATATAGTGTAACAAGTCGTCACGCCCCAAACAGGTATACAGTAATATAGTGTAACAAGTCGTCACACCCCAAACAGGTATACAGTAATATAGTGTAACAAGTCGTCACTCCCCAAACAGGTATACAATAATATTGTGTAACAAGTCGTCACACCCAAACAGGTATACAGTAATATAGTGTAACAAGTCGTCACACCCCAAACAGGTGTACAGTAATATTGTGTAACAAGTCGTCACACCCCAAACAGGTATACAGTAATGTTGTGTAACAAGTCGTCACACCCCAAACAGGTATACAGTAATATAGTGTAACAAGTCGTCACTCCCCAAACAGGTATACGGTAATATAGTTTAACAAGTCGTCACACCTCAAACAGGTATACAGTAATATAGTGTAACAAGTCGTCACACTCCAAACAGGTATACAGTAACATAGTGTAACAAGTCGTCACACCTCAAACAGGTATACAGTAATATAGTGTAACAAGTCGTCACACCCCAAACAGGTATACAGTAATATTGTGTAACAAGTCGTCACACCCCAAACAGGTATACAGTAATATAGTGTAACAAGTCGTCACACCCCAAACAGGTATACAGTAATATTGTGTAACAAGTCGTCACACCCCAAACAGGTATACAGTAATATAGTGTAACAAGTCGTCACACCCCAAACAGGTATACAGTAATATAGTGTAACAAGTCGTCACACCCCAACACAGGTATACAGTAATATAGTGTAACAAGTCGTCACACCCCAAACAGGTATACAGTAATATAGTGTAACAAGTCGTCACACCCCAAACAGGTATACAGTAATATAGTGTAACAAGTCGTCACACCCCAAACAGGTATACAGTAATATAGTGTAACCGGTCGTCACACCCCAAACAGGTATACAGTAATATTGTTTAACAAGTCGTCACTCCCTAAACAGGTATACAGTATTATAGTGTAACAAGTCGTCACACCTCAAACAGGTATACAGTAATATAGTGTAACAAGTCGTCACACCCCAAACACGTATACAGTAATATAGTGTAACAAGTCGTCCCACCCAAACAGGTATACAGTAATATAGTGTAACAAGTCGTCACACCCCAAACAGGTATACAGTAATATAGTGTAACAAGTCGTCACACCCCAAACAGGTATACAGTAACATTGTGTAACAAGTCGTCACACCTCAAACAGGTATACAGTAATATAGTGTAACAAGTCGTCACTCCCCAAACAGGTATACAGTAATATAGTGTAACAAGTCGTCACACCCCAAACAGGTATACAGTAATATAGTGTAACAAGTCGTCACACCCCAAACAGGTATACAGTAATATAGTGTAACAAGTCGTCACACCCCAAACAGGTATACAGTAATATAGTGTAACAAGTCGTCACACCCCAAACAGGTATACAGTAATATAGTGTAACAAGTCGTCACACCCCAAACAGGTATACAGTAATATAGTGTAACAAGTCGTCACACCCCAAACAGGTATACAGTAATATAGTGTAACAAGTCGTCACACCCCAAACAGGTATACAGTAATATAGTGTAACAAGTCGTCACACCCCAAACAGGTATACAGTAATATAGTGTAACAAGTCGTCACACCCCAAACAGGTATACAGTAATATAGTGTAACAAGTCGTCACACCCCAAACAGGTATACAGTAATATAGTGTAACAAGTCGTCACACCCCAAACAGGTATACAGTAATATAGTGTAACAAGTCGTCACACCCCAAACAGGTATACAGTAATATAGTGTAACAAGTCGTCACACCCCAAACAGGTATACAGTAATATAGTGTAACAAGTCGTCACACCCCAAACAGGTATACAGTAATATAGTGTAACAAGTCGTCACACCCCAAACAGGTATACAGTAATATTGTGTAACAAGTCGTCACACGTCAAACAGGTATACAGCAATGTAGTGTAACAAGTCGTCACACCTCAAACAGGTATACAGTTTTATTGTGTAACAAGTCGTCACACCACAAACAGGTATACAGTAATGTAGTGTAACAAGTCGTCACACCCCAAACAGGTATACAGTAATATTGTGTAATAAACCACATACCCCAAACAGGTATACAGTATTATTGTGTAACAAGTCGTCACACCCCAAACAGGTATACAGTAATATAGTGTAACAAGTCGTCAAACATCAAACAGGTATACAGTAATGTAGTGTAACAAGTCGTCACACCCCAAACAGGTATACAGTAATATAGTGTAACAAGTCTTCAAACCCCAAACAGGTATACAGTAATATTGTGTAACAAGTCGTCACACCCCAAACAGGTATACAGTAATATAGTGTAACAAGTCGTCACACCCCAAACAGGTATACAGTAATATAGTGTAACAAGTCGTCACACCCCAAACAGGTATACAGTAATATAGTGTAACAAGTCGTCACACCCAAACAGGTATACAGTAATATAGTGTAACAAGTCGTCACACCCAAACAGGTATACAGGTAATATAGTGTAACAAGTCGTCACACCCAAACAGGTATACAGTAATATAGTGTAACAAGTCGTCACACCCCAAACAGGTATACAGTAATATAGTGTAACAAGTCGTCACACCCCAAACAGGTATACAGTAATATAGTGTAACAAGTCGTCACACCTCAAACAGGTATACAGGTAATATAGTGTAACAAGTCGTCACACCTCAAACAGGTATACAGTAATATAGTGTAACAAGTCGTCACACCCCAAACAGGTATACAGTAATATAGTGTAACAAGTCGTCACACCCCAAACAGGTATACAGTAATATAGTGTAACAAGTCGTCACCCCCAAACAGGTATACAGTAATATAGTGTAACAAGTCGTCACACCTCAAACAGGTATACAGTAATATAGTGTAACAAGTCGTCACACCCCAAACAGGTATACAGTAATATAGTGTGACAAGTCGTCACAATCCAAACAGGTATACAGTAATATTGTGTAACAGGTCGTCACACCCCAAACAGGTATACAGTAATATAGTGTAACAAGTCGTCACACCCCAAACAGGTATACAGTAATATAGTGTAACAAGTCGTCACACCCCAAACAGGTATACAATAATATAGTGTAACAAGTCGTCACACCCCAAACAGGTATACAGTAATATAGTGTAACAAGTCGTCACACCCCAAACAGGTATACAGTAATATAGTGTAACAAGTCGTCACACCCCAAACAGGTATACAGTAATATAGTGTAACAAGTCGTCACCCCCCCAAACAGGTATACAGTAATATAGTGTAACATGTCGTCACACCCCAAACAGGTATACAGTAATATAGTGTAACAAGTCGTCACACCCCAAACAGGTATACAGTAATATAGTGTAACAAGTCGTCACACCCCAAACAGGTATACAGTAATATAGTGTAACAAGTCGTCACACCCCAAACAGGTATACAGTAATATAGTGTAACATGTCGTCACACCCCAAACAGGTATACAGTAATATAGTGTAACAAGTCGTCACACCCCAAACAGGTATACAGTAATATTGTGTAACAAGTCGTCACACGTCAAACAGGTATACAGCAATGTAGTGTAACAAGTCGTCACACCTCAAACAGGTATACAGTTTTATTGTGTAACAAGTCGTCACACCACAAACAGGTATACAGTAATGTAGTGTAACAAGTCGTCACACCCCAAACAGGTATACAGTAATATTGTGTAATAAACCACATACCCCAAACAGGTATACAGTATTATTGTGTAACAAGTCGTCACACCCCAAACAGGTATACAGTAATATAGTGTAACAAGTCGTCAAACATCAAACAGGTATACAGTAATGTAGTGTAACAAGTCGTCACACCCCAAACAGGTATACAGTAATATAGTGTAACAAGTCTTCAAACCCCAAACAGGTATACAGTAATATTGTGTCACAAGTCGTCACACCCCAAACAGGTATACAGTAATATAGTGTAACAAGTCGTCACACCCCAAACAGGTATACAGTAATATAGTGTAACAAGTCGTCACACCCCAAACAGGTATACAGTAATATAGTGTAACAAGTCGTCACACCTCAAACAGGTATACTATAATATAGTGTAACAAGTCGTCACACCCAAAACAGGTATACGGTAATATAGTGTAACAAGTCGTCACAACCCAAACAGGTATACAGTAATATAGTGTAACAAGTCGTCACATCCCAAACAGGTATACAGTAATATTGTGTAACAAGTCGTCACACCCCAAACAGGTATACAGTAATATAGTGTAACAAGTCGTCACACCCCAAACAGGTATACAGTAATATTGTGTAACAAGTCGTCACACCCCAAACAGGTATACAGTAACATAGTGTAACAAGTCGTCACACCTCAAACAGGTATACAGCAATATAGTGTAACAAGTCGTCACACCCCAAACAGGTATACAGTAATATAGTGTAACAAGTCGTCACACCACAAACAGGTATACAGTAATATAGTGTAACAAGTCGTCACACCTCAAACAGGTATACAGTAATATTGTTTAACAAGTCGTCACTCCCTAAACAGGTATACAGTATTATAGTGTAACAAGTCGTCACACCCCAAACAGGTATACAGTAATATTGTGTAACAAGTCGTCACACCCCAAACAGGTATACAGTAATATTGTGTAACAAGTCGTCACACCTCAAACAGGTATACAGTAATATAGTGTAACAAGTCGTCACACCCCAAACAGGTATACAGTAATATTGTGTAACAAGTCGTCACACCCCAAACAGGTATACAGTAATATAGTGTAACAAGTCGTCACACCCCAAACAGGTATACAGTAATATTGTGTAACAAGTCGTCACACCCCAAACAGGTATACAGTAATATAGTGTAACAAGTCGTCACACCCCAAACAGGTATACAGTAATATAGTGTAACAAGTCGTCACACCCCAAACAGGTATACAGTAATATAGTGTAACAAGTCGTCACACCCCAAACAGGTATACAGTAATATAGTGTAACAAGTCGTCACACCCCAAACAGGTATACAGTAATATAGTGTAACAAGTCGTCACACCCCAAACAGGTATACAGTAATATAGTGTAACCGGTCGTCACACCCCAAACAGGTATACAGTAATATTGTTTAACAAGTCGTCACTCCCTAAACAGGTATACAGTATTATAGTGTAACAAGTCGTCACACCTCAAACAGGTATACAGTAATATAGTGTAACAAGTCGTCACACCCCAAACACGTATACAGTAATATAGTGTAACAAGTCGTCCCACCCAAACAGGTATACAGTAATATAGTGTAACAAGTCGTCACACCCCAAACAGGTATACAGTAATATAGTGTAACAAGTCGTCACACCCCAAACAGGTATACAGTAACATAGTGTAACAAGTCGTCACACCTCAAACAGGTATACAGTAATATAGTGTAACAAGTCGTCACTCCCCAAACAGGTATACAGTAATATAGTGTAACAAGTCGTCACACCCCAAACAGGTATACAGTAATATAGTGTAACAAGTCGTCACACCCCAAACAGGTATACAGTAATATAGTGTAACAAGTCGTCACACCCCAAACAGGTATACAGTAATATAGTGTAACAAGTCGTCACACCCCAAACAGGTATACAGTAATATAGTGTAACAAGTCGTCACACCCCAAACAGGTATACAGTAATATAGTGTAACAAGTCGTCACACCCCAAACAGGTATACAGTAATATAGTGTAACAAGTCGTCACACCCCAAACAGGTATACAGTAATATAGTGTAACAAGTCGTCACACCCCAAACAGGTATACAGTAATATAGTGTAACAAGTCGTCACACCCCAAACAGGTATACAGTAATATAGTGTAACAAGTCGTCACACCCCAAACAGGTATACAGTAATATGTGTAACAAGTCGTCACCCCCAAACAGGTATACAGTAATATAGTGTAACAAGTCGTCACACCCAAACAGGTATACAGTAATATAGTGTAACAAGTCGTCACTCCCAAAGTATACAGTAATATAGTGTACAAGTCGTCACACCCCAAACAGGTATACAGTAATTCGTTGTAACATGTTTCAACCCCAAAACAGGTATACAGTAAATACTGTAACAAGTCGTCTCACACCCAAACAGGTATCGTAATATAGTTAACGTTCACAACCCAACCGTATCGTAATTAGTGTACAGTCGTCACACCCCAACAGGTATACGTAATATGTGTAACAATGTCACTCCAAAGGTATACAGATAATGTCAGTCTACACCAAACGTATACGTAATTAGTTAACAATGTCAACAAGGATACGTAAATGGTACATCTACACAAACAGGTTACATAATTAGAACATCTCACAACCAACAGGTTACAGTAATATAGTGTAACAAGTCGTCACACCCCAAACAGGTATACAGTAATATAGTGTAACAAGTCGTCACTCCCCAAACCTGTATACAGTAATATAGTGTAACAAGTCGTCACACCCCAAACAGGTATACAGTAATATTGTGTAACAAGTCGTCACACCCCAAACAGGTATACAGTAATATAGTGTAACAGGTCGTCACACCCCAAACAGGTATACAGTAATATTGTGTAACAAGTCGTCACTCCCCAAACAGGTATACAGTAATATAGTGTAACAAGTCGTCACACCACAAACAGGTATACAGTAATATAGTGTAACAACCTACCATTTTCGGACCATTGTACAGTAATGCTTTGTGAGCAGAACAGTAGCTTGAACTTTGTAACTCCCGAGCCATATGTCACTAACTCATCAATTTGCGAATCTTTTTTACTGATTTACCTACTGGCATGATATTTGGTGAATAGTTGGTCTATTTTTACTACTTAAAAAATAAACTTTACTATGACACACAGAATTTTTTTAATCATTTCAACAACAACATTTACAGATCCCACACATTGATTGTTATTTGTCTTTTTCAGTCATCTATTTATCCTTGTTTATTCGTATGTCATGTTAAGGTCGTCAAACCACGCCGTTTCTATGTCAGGTATTCACAGCGTAATGCTGGTGCCTGATTAGTACAGTAAAATTAGACCAACAAACTTCATACGGATTTCTGCTTACTGTCTAGTAATCCCCGGTTTAGCTGAATTTCATATATTTTAAAACCCTGTAAGGAATTTCCGGATATAACGAATTATCGCTCCTGTTCCCGTGGGATTCCTTATAAACAGTTGTTACTAGAATCATCTCACCTATAACATACCATTACCAGGTGTCATTTAACAACAATACATGTTCTAAGTGATGGGTACTAAATCCGTGACGTGTTTATTAGAGTATTCATGCTGTGTATATCAAAATATGATTATCTAATGTATCTGATGTCAACACAACGTCTATAGCCTTTCAATGCTTCACACATTCCCCAGTGTATCCTACAAACTCATACAACTCAATAAAACACTTACCTTTTTATCCTCTTTTCTAACAGCATCGTATATTTTCCAGACCATTTCTGGTCCGTAGCTACCAACTTGGCGCCCAATTTCGAAATATTTCGTGATTGGGTTTGAGTCTTCCGAAGTGATGGTCTGTTTGATCATTGAAAACACGTCCATACTGCAGAGGAAACCTGAGCATCTTATCCGTCCGTTACTGTTAGTTTTCCCGCATCCTTTCCGACGGTCGACTTCGTTGTCATCCTCGAAATCCACACAAATGTTCTCGATGGAAAAGCTCTCCAGCTTGCACACCTTTACAGTCGTGACTTAAAATCCAGCTATAAAGATTAAGAGATAATGAATTAACAGCAGAGATTTACACCTTCGCGTGATGTATCTCGATCTAGCAGGTACGGGAAACGTATTCAAAGATGCGTTCCATTGCGTTCTATATTTGGCACGAAAACACACAGCTAGTAATACAGTAATACACACTTATTTTTAACTATCTTACAACATGGTGGGAAATCCTCTTTGTAAAGCTTTTTTAAACAGGTAAAGCGTACGATAATCTACATCCTGAGCACGACGAGTATGTTAAGGTTTTCCGATATGCCGTTGCACTGGGTGCCATGCGTGTGTGACACCTGTTACTAACATTGCTGGTTTTTTGTGTAAACTCTCTCCATCACTAGATCATAAGACACGAGACCAGCTTACAGGGACACCATCGTACATGTCGTCAGCTGATAATCTATCTACTCGCTAGTTCTATGGAGTTGGTCATCAATACATAAGGTACCAGATTTAAATGAGATGAGTAAACACTGACCGGTGCTATAAGGAAAGAGCACTCAAGCTTACATATATCCACTTAAATTGTCAGTTAACTGAGTCGTCAATGCTAGTTGTGTAAATGAAAACCTCGAGCATGATTGCAGTGACGCTGGACACGCGTTCCCTACTGAAGCCTGTGTACGAAGCCTTTACAAGAGGAGAGTTAAAACCTCGCTGACGGACTTATGAATCTATGCCACTGGACGCCTCAGCAGCTCGCTATTGAGCTACTGCCAAGCCAAGCAAAGACTGCGACAGCGCTAACATACAGGGCATAGTTGGATTGACGGTGACACGAACAGATATGGACTCTGTATGACACGAAGATACAGGAACTGGATTGGCACAGGACTACAGGGGCTAATCGGATGGCGGAGTCATAACAGTCACAGGGACTGATCGGGATGGCGGAGTAAAACATGCAGAGACTGTGATCGGGTGGCGGAGTAGCATAAACATACAGAGACTGATCGGGGTGGCAGAGTAATATAAAACATACAGAGACTGATCGGGGTGGCGGAGTAATATAAACATACAGAGACTGATCGGGGTGGCGGAGTAACACAAACATACAGAGACTGTGATCGGGGTGGCGGAGTAATACAAACATACAGAGACTAATCGGGGTGGCGGAGTAATATAAACATACAGAGACTGATCGGGGTGGCGGAGTAACACAAACATACAGAGACTGATCGGGGTGGCGGAGTAACACAAACATACAGAGACTGATCGGGGTGGCGGAGTAATACAAACATACAGAGACTGATCGGGGTGGCGGAGTAATACAAACATACAGAGACTGATCGGGGTGGCGGAGTAACACAAACATACAGAGACTGATCGGGGTGGCGGAGTAACACAAACATACAGAGACTGATCGGGGTGGCGGAGTAACACAAACATACAGAGACTGATCGGGGTGGCGGAGTAATACAAACATACAGAGACTGATCGGGGTGGCGGAGTAATACAAACATACAGAGACTGATCGGGGTGGCGGAGTAATACAAACATACAGAGACTGATCGGGGTGGCGGAGTAATACAAACATACAGAGACTAATCGGATGGCGGAGTCATAATAGTCACAGGGACTGATCGGGATGGCGGAGTAAAACATGCAGAGACTGTGATCGGGTGGCGGAGTAGCATAAACATACAGAGACTGATCGGGGTGGCAGAGTAATATAAAACATACAGAGACTGATCGGGGTGGCGGAGTAATATAAACATACAGAGATTGATCGGGGTGGCGGAGTAACACAAACATACAGAGACTGGTTGGGGTGGCGGAGTAATACAAACATACAGAGACTGTGATCGGGGTGGCGGAGTAATACAAACATACATAGACTGATCGGGGTGGTGGAGTAATACAAACATACAGAGACTGTGATCGGGGTGGCGGAGTAATACAAACATACATAGACTGATCGGGGTGGTGGAGTAATACAAACATAAAGAGACTGATCGGGGTGGTGGAGTAACACAAACATACAGAGACTGATCGGGGTGGCGGAGTAATATAAACATACAGAGACTGATCGGGGTGGCGGAGTAACACAAACATACAGAGACTGATCGGGGTGGCGGAGTAACACAAACATACAGAGACTGATCGGGGTGGCGGAGTAACACAAACATACATAGACTGATCGGGGTGGTGGAGTAATACAAACATAAAGAGACTGATCGGGGTGGTGGAGTAACACAAACATACAGAGACTGATCGGGGTGGCGGAGTAACACAAACATAGAGAGACTGATCGGGGTGGCGGAGTAACACAAACATACAGAGACTGGTCGGGGTGGCGGAGTAATACAAACATACAGAGACTGGTCGGGGTGGCGGAGTAACACAAACATACAGAGACTGATCGGGGTGGCGGAGTAACACAAACATAGAGAGACTGATCGGGGTGGCGGAGTAATACAAACAAGCAGAGACTGATCGGGGTGGTGGAGTAATACAAACATACAGTGACTGATCGGGGTAGCGGAGTAATATAAAACATACAGAGACTGATCGGGGTGGCGGAGTAACACAAAAATATCGATACTGATCGGTGTGGCGGAGTAATACAAACATACAGAGACTTATCGGGGTGGTGGAGTAACATAAACATGCATACTGAATGCTGTACTATAGAGAATGTTCCTGAGTGTAGTACTATAGAGAATGTTCCTGAGTACTGTACTTTACAGACTGTTCCTGAGTGCAGTTCTATAGAGAATGTTCTTGAGTTCAGTGCTATAGAAACTGTTCCTGGCTGTACTATAGAGAGTGTTCCTGAGTGTTGTACTATAGAGACTGTTCCTGAGTGTTGTACTATAGAGACTGTTAATGGGTGATGTACTATAGAGAGAGGTCCTGAATGTTGTACTATAGAGACTGTTCCTGAGTGATGTACTATAGAGACTGTTCCTGGGTGATGTACTATAGAGACTGTTCCTGGGTGATGTACTATAGAGACTGTTCCTGGGTGATAGACTGTTGCTGAGTGATGTACTATAGAGAGTGGTCCTGAGTGTTGTACTATAGAGACTGTTCCTGAGTGATGTACTATAGAGAGTGTTCCTGAGTGTTGTACTATAGAGAGTGTTCCTGAGTGTTGTACTATAGAAAGTGTTCCTGAGTGCTGTACTATAGAGAGTGTTCCTGAGTGCTGTACTATAGAGAGTGTTCCTGAGTGATGTACTATAGAGAGTGGTCCTGAGTGCTGTACTATAGAGAGTGTTCCTTAGTGATGTACTATAAAGACTGTTCCTGAGTGTTGTACTATAGAGACTGTTCCTGGCTGTACTATAGAGACTGTTCCTGAGTGATGTACTATAGAGAGTGTTCCTGGGTGATGTACTATAGAGACTGTTCCTGAGTACTGTACTATAGAGACTGTTCCTGAGTGTTGTATTATAGAGAGTGGTCCTGAGTGATGTACTATAGAGAGTGGTCCTGAGTGCTGTACTATAGAGAGTGGTCCTGAGTGCTGTACTATAGAGAGTGTTCCTGAGTGATGTACTATAGAGAGTGTTCCTTAGTGATGTACTATAGAGACTGTTCCTGAGTGATGTACTATAGAGACTGTTCCTGAGTGATGTACTATAGAGAGTGTTCCTTAGTGATGTACTATAGAGACTGTTCCTGAGTGATGTACTATAGAGACTGTTCCTGAGTGATGTACTATAGAAACTGTTCCTGAGTGATGTACTATAGAGACTGTTCCTGAGTGATGTACTATAGAGACTGTTCCTGGGTGCTGTACTATAGAGAGTGTTCCTGGGTGTTGTACTATAGAGACTGTTCCTGAGTGTTGTACTATAGCGACTGTTCCTGAGAGTTATACTATAGAGACTGTTCCTGAGTGTAGTACTATAGAGACTGTTCCTGAGTGTAGTACTATAGAGACTGTTCCTGGGTGCAGTACTATAGAGAGTGTTCCTGAGTGCTCTAATATAGAGAGTGTTCCTGAGTGTTGTACTATAGAGACTGTTCCTGGGTGCAGTACTATAGAGAGTGTTCCTGAGTGATGTACTATAGAGACTGTTCCTGAGTGTTGTACTATAGAGACTGTTCCTGAGTGATGTACTATAGAGAGTGGTCCTGAGTGCTGTACTATAGAGACTGTTCCTGAGAGTTGTACTATAGAGACTGTTCCTGAGTGATGTACTATAGAGAGTGGTCCTTAGTGCTGTACTATAGAGACTGTTCCTGAGTGCTGTACTATAGAGACTGTTCCTGAGTGCTGTACTATAGAGACTGTTCCTGAGTGCTGTACTATAGAGACTGTTCCTGAGTGCTGTACTATAGAGACTGTTCCTGAGTGTTGTACTATAGAGACTGTTCCTGAGTGATATACTATAGAGACTGTTCCTGAGTGCTGTACTCTAGAGAGTGTTCCTGAGTGCTGTACTATAGAGACTGTTCCTGAGTGCTGTACTATAGAGACTGTTTATGAGTGCTCTACTATAGAGACTGTCCCTGGCTGTACTATAGAGGGTGTTACTGAGTGTTGTACTATAGAGACTGTTCCTGAGTGATGTACTATAGAGAGTGTTCCTGAGTGCAGTACTATAGAGAGTGTTCCTGAGTGCTGTACTATAGAGACTGTTCCTGAGTGATGTACTATAGAGACTGTTCCTGAGTGATGTACTATAGAAACTGTTCCTGAGTGCTGTACTATAGAGACTGTTCCTGAGTGCTGTACTATAGAGACTGTTTATGAGTGCTCTACTATAGAGACTGTCCCTGGCTGTACTATAGAGGGTGTTACTGAGTGTTGTACTATAGAGACTGTTCCTGAGTGATGTACTATAGAGAGTGTTCCTGAGTGCAGTACTATAGAGAGTGGTCCTGAGTGATGTACTATAGAGAGTGGTCCTGAGTGATGTACTATAGAGACTGTTCCTGGCTGTCCTATAGAGACTGTTCCTGAGTGCTGTACTATAGAGACTGTTCCTGAGTGCTGTACTATAGAGAGTGTTCCTGAGTGATGTACTATGCAGACTAGCCCCGAGAGATTAATTAAGGCACGAAACATTTACTACGGAATTAACTCTTGATTATTATGAAGTATTGATTTTCATTCGAGCGCGGAAAGTGTAAATATTTACCGACCATTAATTATGCTCATTATTTAGCAACTTAATGCTAACTGATTAACTAGCTCCGTTATATGACATTTCTGAAGCTGAGATGATTTATATTGTTTCCGCTGCTTGTTTATACCATTTTCTGATAAAACATAAATATTAAACTCATTTGGCGTTTAGTTTATTGGCAAATCTGTGCTAGGCAATTATTATTTATCTTTGTATGGCAGCCAGTGTGTAATACTTTTAAGTTTGATTTTTTTTCTGTATATTACCAAAGTTTTAATATAAGTATTAATCATCTTAAACTTTTAAATTCTTTAATAACAGTTATCTCTATTTCAATACATGTACTTATCAAACCTGTCTGCCCAGTCCACATGCCCACCTGGGTATTTTTCACCGGTACTGTATTGTCATGAGAGATATACTTTATAACATACATAACTAAAACTAGCCCGTCATATACATGTACACTTCATGAGAGATACACTTCATCACATACAAAGAATGATTGGGGTGGCTAAACGACTAAACGAGACAGATTATGAAGAAAAGAACATTGTTCAAGAGATGTATGATCCCACGCCCCACCACCACCATCCCCTGCAGTATCTGGCACCACTGAGTAATAGTCCAAGGAGGACAAACGAGATGTATATATGTTTGAATATACAGATGTACGCTGTAAAACATTAATATTAAATGTGATATTCACATGGGGATTGAATAGATTTTATTCATTTTCATTACGGTTATAAATAACAGTAGCTATCTACAAATATTCCGAGACGCGCGTAGATATGTAGATATGTAGATAACTACTGTTAATCATAACCGCAATGAAAATGGGGGAAAAATATTGATCCGTTCAATTCATTTATTTTTAGGGTGATTTGGAATAAAACCCAAGGAACACAGTCAATTTGAGATTTTTTAACTTTCGATAGCTATATACGAAAATATGCAAAATTAATGGAAATGCACCACACCATCGTTTACCGTGTCCTTCCGCAGTTTACAGGTGTTGTTTTTTCAAAACAAAAGACATTATATAACTTTAAATACAACAATGATTTTATGTGAAGAATTGCAAAGAAAAAACAATTTCCGGGAATGAAACAGGGACTATTTTTGTTGCGTTTTGATATCTAACTGATGAATTGTGTGTAACATCGGCAGGTGAAACGTTGTGTTCTTACAAAGAATCAACACTCAGAATGTAAATATATGTGTGTAATATGTGTTTGGTAATATATGTGTGTAATATGTGTTTGGTAATATATGTGTGTAATCTATGTTTGGTAATATATGTGTGTAATCTGTGTTTGGTAATATGCAAACACCCAAGATAAATGTAAGCTACATGTTTCGGAGGGATATTAGGCTCCTTTAGTTTGGTTATTACTATTATCATGCTCACCCTATGCTAAGGTATGTAATTAAGAAGCCCGGGGGAGGGGGAAGTGACATTCAATCCCTTCTATATATAGTAATGAATCACTAATATGGTTAGAGATTACACTTTCAAAAGACAAATGCTACGTAATTGCAATGGAATAATGAGAACACTGATGAGAGAGATTAAGGAGGACGACGATCGTTTACTTTGATGTCGTGTGAAAGCAACATGAATTGCTTGCTGATTGACGTGAATCCTTGAGCTCGTCTGTATTAGCATGCTATCTTATCCCAACTAAAGCAAATATCACCAGATATATCTGATCTAACAGAATCGTACAGGTTGGTCACGATAGGACGAGAGAGGATTGCGTCATTCTACCTATCTGTGTAGGAGGATAGCATCTCCTCAATTCATCGTATCTCGCGTGTTACGATGCCATGTCGCGAGGAACGGGGCACCACTTCCGGTATAAATGCTGAGTCGACAAAACGTTTCAACATAATGATGCTATACTAATTATACAAATTGAATCATTAGGACATGTTAGGGAGATAGGACACTCACATCTTTAGATATATTCTTGATTGAGTGTCCGCCTAAATAATTCAATTATTTCACTTTGAGGTCATATTCTACCAATATAGTAAATAAAAGTCCCTTAACAGATTTTTCTATTTCTTTTTTTCTATGAAAAAATCATTGAAAACGAGCAATACAGATGAAGTACTGTAAAACAGAGTGTATACTTGTAAGTAATGTGTTAATGTGTTTGTGTGGCAAACACGGGATGTTCACAAATGAAAAAAAAAAAAAAAAAACATTTTGCTGATATATTTTGATTCCGTGATGTATGTGTAGAGTAGCCATTATATATTGGTAACATCATTGTACTATACGCTAGTGGATTTGTTTATAGAATGAACACATGAAACATCAAATTACTAAATGATTCAGACATTAAAATTGTGTTATGTTATCATCGAATGAACCAGGAACTAATGGCTTTTGAAGGAATTCCTCTCGGGACTATCGGCCTACTTTGCGTTTTTTTATTCATTTAAGATTATTTCAAATAACATAACAGATTTATTGATTATCGCTAGTAAACCAGCATCAGTAAAACGTAATGAGAAACCTCGACGAATTGTCACGTAATCCCGCATTGTTAAGAACGTGACAAATCTATAGTCAAAGTTTTATAAACGATGGCAGCTATCGTGCCTTTCCGGTATTTACCAAGTACCCGGATGTGACCTTGACAGTCCGACAATCACGAGTCACCCAGAGTATATAATTGTTATATTGATAGTGACATTTTCTGAATGCTGTGCGATTGAACTCCAGTTACAGGACAGTGAGTAGAAGGTAATCCAAACCCTACAGCCCCTGTGATGGTATTGCCTTACGCTACACAGCCATGGATTTACGTCCATGCAATACTTATGCCTTCGGATCGTAGGGAATTGAACAGAGATATTATTTTATAGACAAGTAACAGATACAAAATGTATATCATTACACAGACAAATAACAGATATATCATTACACAGACAAATAACAGATATATCATTACACAGACAAATAACAGATATATCATTACACAGACAAATAACAGATATATCATTACACAGACAAATAACAGATATATCATTACACAGACAAATAACAGATATATCATTACACAGACAAATAACAGATATATCATTACACAGACAAATCATAGATGTATTATTTCACAGACAAATATAGATATATTATTTCACACAAAATATAACAGATATATTATTTCACAGACATATAACAGATTTTTTTTTACTTTACTTGACTTTAAACATATTTTATTGGCGATTGACAAGGGATTAGGCACACGTTTTTCTTTCAACTTATGGACGCCCTCTCCCATCATACAAATACATGTACATTACATAAAACATTTAGATAGGCATAAACATAAAGTAGGCTAGATATATAGAATGCATGCAATTTAAATAGACACGGGTTTGCAAGAAAGACTACAAGAATACATATCAAAATCTATCGCTGGATTTGATGTAGTTTTGCACGTGTCGGAACACAAGAGAGTTTTGGTCTACAGAACGATCTGAATATCCAAACCAGAGAAGTTTTAAATCCAAAATCAAACCTAAGGTGTTTTAATTTTGAAACATATTGAATCTTTCCAATTCATACGATTTGCATTCAAAGAAAAAGTGAAAGGCATTTTCGCATGGATGTCCACAGGTGCAAAATGGATCATTAATAAGATTTACTCGATACAGGTCATATTTGAGAACACTACAATTGTACCTCACTCTGGTATGTAAAATGTTTAACATTCTTTCACCATAACTGTGGCAAATTTAGGGAAGGCTTAGATCGTACATATATATCAAACAAGTTCCAGCTTCGGATAGTGGAGGGTATAAACGAGAGATTTGTTAGAGAAAGACCAAATGGAGGAACTCGATAATCACTGTTATTTCTAAGAGCGTATCGGTTATTTTTCTGCAACAGTAGGTGGAACAAGATCATTAGTCACAGACATAAACCAGATATGTTATTTCACACACAAATAACAGATATATTATTTCACAGAAAAATAACAGATATAACAATTCACAGATAAGTAACAGAAATGATATTCCACAGACATATAACAGATATATTATTTCACAGACAAGTAACAGATATTTTTAATAATAAAACTGTCTTCTTTTGGTGTCTATGGTCGATAAAGATGCCAGAGCTTTGCAAACAAACGTGTAATGCTAGCACAAATGCATACTTCGTGTAAAGAAAAAGATGTTGTATGTAACTTGCAGCCACCACGGTGTAAGTACTTTCAGTTATCAGAACTTATATAAGTAATATAAGTGGTTTTTGTTCATTTATGACTGTTATTTCTTACCAAGTACGATTATTTCAACAGTTGTGAAACCTCTGCGCTCGTACCACGTGGTGTCACTATACGATGTGCAGACGGAGCTATGACTCTCAGTTGTGAACTTTTAATAACAATGCTGTTATTTGAATTGAAGATTTATTGATGCCAATCATTGTTGAACATTGAAACAACGACATTTATTAAGATTTATGGAATTTTCGTGATCGAAGGAATCGTCAGTTTGTCAAAATTTTCAATGTACGGAAGCTCATAGTTACCATATAACTGACAATGCTAAAATTGCTATACATGTAAATTCAATTTTTTACGCGTATTCTTACGTTTCTTTGTTTCTGTTTATTACAGACTTTTACCATTTTTCAACACCTTTCAACACCAAAACACTACAACTATATGTAAAACAAACTAGTTGGAAATAAAGGATGTTGTACGAGGTAAACTGGCTGTACATTGTTTATGGGACAGCACACGTTTGTTTGCAAAACTCTGGCATCTATATCGACCATAGACACCAAAAAAGACAGTTTAATGCTTATATTTACATTCTCGACATATTTTTTTTTTGTTATTTTTGAAAATTAAAATTGAGTTAGCATAAAAAATGCCAATATTCAGCGACTTTGTCTATGGGGTTCGACAAATGGAACAGCCTATTTTTTTTCTTCAAAATTCATTTGTCACGTGCAGATTGGCAAACAAAAAAGTGCATTGAAATAATACGAAAAAAAAACAGTCTGTTCAATTATTATTATTATTTGTGTAACAATATTGTATAAACTTTCTTTTTGATACTTTTTAATTAACGTAAAAAAACGACGTAGTCCTAGGCTTTTTTTCACAGAGCCATGATTGTTTACGCTAGTTACAATTAGTTCCGGTGGGTGAATATATTCATGCGCGGTATGGATTGATGTGATGTTTTGGGTGTCAATTATGTTCACATAGACTGTAAATCTTTTTACTTAGTTTATATCATGGCTTTACCACCAAAGTGTAAATATTGTTTAACAGAAAAATTACAGAAATGATTTTTCACAGACCAGTAACAGAAATATTATTTCACAGAAATATATCAGATATGTTTTTCACAGACATATAACAGATATATGATTTCACAGATTTTTTATATAATCAGTGTATTCGCAATCATCTGTGTATCGCCAAACTGCATAAAAACGCGATTGATTCCCTGTTCAAAATGGCAATAAAACGAAGGGGTAGTGTAAACAAACTTACATCTATATAGTCGTTAATGATCAGTATGTCATTTCAATGTTTGTTTCAAACGTTTAATTGTACAACACGAGTGTAACAACGCCCCACCGTGCTGAAAATGTATCACTCCCGTTACCATGGTTACATAGCTGACCGTCAAGCGAGAAAGCAACATAACAGCACGGTCGTATCTGGCACTCACGTTGAAAACTTCCGAGTCTCAAAAACGCTCAACTAATGACACCGTCAATCCCAGGCATAGCCACAGCCTAATATTACCAGCAAAATTGATCTTTTTAATTACAGGAAAATGATGTACCACTTTGACAGAGTGACATAACCAGAGTTGAATGTAGATGTATTTGGTGGATGTACCCAGATGTCTTTGATGAAGGATATCATGCCCCCCCCCCCCCTTTTTTTTAACGGGCATTTCCATGTATTATTCTATTGTAATATGCCGTACACCTCTTGATGTTTAACAACTCTGACTTGCTATAAAATTTTCCTTTGTTTTAATTGGAAGCCTGCTGTATTTCAAATAGTATATCGTATATATACTGTACCTTGCTAGGGCACGGATCCATTTCTTATCACTTCAGTGAAGTAATAGAAACATCGGACGTCGTCTTCAAACACATATTCTTGAAATTATCTGTGCATTGGCAGTTGGTAGTAAGTTAAGATAGTACTACTGATAGCAAAAATAATGTCTCAGATCACCCAAGTCCACAACGGGAGCGATCGTAAGAAATAAATTTCAGCGAAAATTACAATTACAAGAATATCTCCGTTGACGATAAAAAAAATAGCAATCGAATTAGCAGGATTAGTCGCAATAGCCTCGTTGTATTTCCGAGGCGAATCCAAGCGGAGAGTAGAAAGTAAAAGCAGGCAAACCAGCCATTCTGTAATGCTGTTCATTAGATTACCGGTACTTCGACGTTTTTATGTGGTCATACATTTAAATGTTTGTAAGTAACTATGTTTTAAGTGTTCCCTAAGCGAATGTTGTGTTATCCGTGCGGCTAAAGGATATTTTTGTGGTTATTCTAAGTAAAAATCAAAAACTGTCCGAAAACAGTACTGATCCACATACTATTTCTAAGTTACTGCACAAGAGCTTTTACAAAACACCCGAAACGTCATTGAATCATCGCCAATTCCATCATAACGCCAAACGTCACAAGAACATCGCCGATTCCGTCATAACGCAAAATGCGTTGGAACATCGCCGATTCCGCATTAAAGCCAAACGTCACTGATCGTCACATCGCCGATTCCAACATAACACCAAACGCCACTGGAACATCTCCGATTATGCATTAACGCCAAACGACACTAGGACATTACTGATTCTAACATAACGCCAAACGTCACTAAAACATCGCCGATTCCGCCGTAATGCCAAACGTCACTAAAACATCGCCGATTCCGCCGTAATGCCAAACGTCACTAAAACATCGCCGATTCCGCCGTAACGCCAAACGTCACTAAAACATCGCCGATTCCGCCGTAACGCCAAACGTCACTAAAACATCGCCGATTCCGCCGTAACGCCAAACGTCACTAAAACATCGCCGATTCCGCCGTAACGCCAAACGTCCCTAGAACATCGCCGATTCCGCCGTATCGCCAAACGTCCCTAGAACATCGCCGATTCCACCGTAACGCCAAACGTCACTAGAACATCGCCGATTCCACCGTAACGCCAACAGCACAATTGGATTTAATTGGACAACACAATGACTACAAAGTGATTTCCGAAAGATAGCAGATGTGAATGTGTCGGTAAAGAACAATGTTTGAAACGCTGATGACTGAAAATTGGAAATCCAGAGAAGGGCATTCCCTGACTCTTAGACCACATCACCAAGCAATAATTGACTTTATTAATCGTCTCTTTTTGGCACATGGTCACAAACTTAACACTTTAGTGATGGAGGACAGAGGTAAGGGAAAAGCAAGTCCTGTCCAAACAAAGACATTGTTCCGGATTGTTCCGCATTGTTCCGAGTAGAAATATGTTTTGCAACATATGTCCTCGATCAATTTTAACGGTATTGCACTTTAAGTCTCTGATTATGGTTAATTGAATCCCAGGTGAAATCGTCTCTTCTCCAGCTTGAACAGCCACGAGGAATGTCTCGTTCACGCTCTCGGCAAATGAATTGTCAAACGTTGCACGTCAATGTTATCTAATTAAAGGCGTTATCGCTGTAATTGATTAGACTTCTCGTCAGATGTTTATGCCGATTCCTTGTTGTGTTTGCTTTCGGGACCAAAAATAGCGTTACCTTGATAGAATGATGTAATACTCCTTACTCAATGTTGTAATAAATGTATATGTGTAAGGGTAATGGCCATGAATGAACTGTCCACCATTGATGAATCTGATTTCCCCAGAACTTACAAGGATACTCATCTACCTAATCCTAAATAAGAACATCTTTTCCTGACCGGTTAACAAAAAATATTGTGCCAAGTATGAGAAAGAAACTCCTAATTGTATCTACCCGAATAGTTGACAGACAGTGTAGTTGTGTGAGCATTCGCAGCTTTTCTCTTTCGATTTAAAAATACTCAATGTAAAACTCTTTCGACCTTTTCTAAAATATATGGCTTCAGTATATTAGCCTATGATTACAATTAATATTGCTGATTAAAGGCTACTAATTAAATGCTTACTATGAACTACGTTTATATTAAGCCATATGTATGGTTAATGTTCATAAGCTATACTTGTGTGGATTTAATAAGCAGTTAATATATTATTACACTCCATCATGTATAGCATCAGAATGCTTCATTTCTATAAATGCCTCGAATACGTCGGCGAACCATGCAATCGTAAATAATAAACTTCAGATAAAATAACAAGAAGAATATCTCTGTTGCCCATAAAAAGTTGGCAGGATTAGTTGCCATGAGCTCTCGTATTTTCGAAGCGAATCCGGGCGGAGAGAAGAAAGCTAGTGCGGGCAAACCAGTGGTGCTTTAATGCAGCTCAAATGATTACTGACATATCGACGAATCAATCCATCAATAATTTCTAAAACAATAAATGTCTTGAGCACATTTACGAACAAACCCCGCCCGCGCCATCCGATATCGTGGCATTTTGTTCCTCTACTTATTAGCATAATCACTCTGACATTTTTGAAAACATATATACACGTATAAATTATTATTTTCGGAATATTTCACTCCATTTCTTGTAAGAAAATCTCGGTTTGTTCGATTACCACTGATTTAAACATTTTTCTTTTAATATTCAGCATGCATATAATTTGTTCCAAGAAAGGAAGGAAAATGACAACGTATTATGTTCGGCTGAAAGATTTTTCAAGAGATATTGAGACACTCGTAGGTGTGACTCTTGACGGAACTGGTTGTAATATAAGGTCATACATTCAAGTAAGTGTGCTATGATAAGGACATAGAGCCATGTAAGTTTTATATGACGGTTTTTGACACAAAATTTCCCTATCCCACATACCTTTCCTTTTGCCGAAAAACATGGGGAAATTAATCCAACATAACGAAACCATATTGAAACTTTGTGTATTTGTTTCGGTGACCGTCAATAAAACCAATTTCTACCACAATACCCTGTGTTATTCAACTCTCAGACCATCAGTTAATCGTTTACAGCTGTTGATTAACAATCTGTTTATACCACACGTGGTATAAACTCTGTACGCATTTCGATTGGCTAACACGGTGAACTTTGACCCAAGCTGCAATTGTTATTGACGTCATAAATAATCTAATGGCGTCACATCACCGAGTCCCGGACGTCACCGGTACACTTTATTTGCATACGCGAAATTATACTTGGCCACGTTTCCCTTTGAAACAGGTCACATGACTCGAAATTGTTGGATATGGAATTTATTTCACACTCGTAAGTTATTTTTTAAAAGTTGCAAAAAACACTCGCTAAAGCTCGTGTCTTTTGTAACTTTTAAAAAATAACTTACGAGTGTGAAATAAATTCCATATCCAACAACCACTCGTTGTGTAACCTCTATATATTCGGAAAGATGAAAAAATAGTATGGTATATCATAAAAAAAGCTGACTGTCAAAGTGTCAAGATAACAACAAATATAAATTAATGTTTGTCAGAGGCAATCGGCTTTCCGGAAACTGCCGACTGATGGTTGACATTACGTCATATCCCTTCGCCTATGCCTGCTTGCACAGCGAAAATATCTAGTCTTCCGCTGTAAAAAATTCTCGACAAACAGTAACAATATGACCGAATTTAACAGTTTAAATAGATAAATGATCACAATTAATAATTTGTTCAAATGACATAGAAACAAGAAAAATAAGATAAACGGACTAGTTTTGACGCTGGTGGTTATAATGTAAAATTGCTGCTGAAATGAATTAACGAACTAATGTGTTTCAGCACGGATAACAATTATATATCAGATTGAATCATTTTGGTGATAATAAGACTGCATTTGAATCAGAAACATAATTTTATTAATGTGTCATTTGAAAAGATACAAGCACTTGCATTCAAACTTCACTTTGTTTCGTTTTTAACTGCATATCTGCATTTTGCATTTACCGCTACATTGACCAATCACATACTTCATCTTGACCAGTAACGCCACCTGTCGCGTCATATCCGGGCCAAAAGAATATTATACGGCTATGCCGAAAAATGATACAGTGCATAATTTGTGAAAGTTATTATACATATAAACAAACAGAAGAATTTTTTTCAGTGACGGGACATAGTTTTGGTGCGCGGCATTTATTAAGTCTATCCTAATGAATAGGATAAGGGCATGGCTCTATCGGAGTCTGAATCGAATATGATTTTTCCTGTGTTTATTTTTGTTAGTCCCGGACTTGATGTCACTCGGTGCACCTATATGGGATAGTGATACTTAGTGGAAGCCTTCCTAATTCTCTATTACAGTTTGGTGTACATGTAACAGGGGTCTTTAGACCCATACAGCAATAAGTTAATTTGTCTGCCTTTATATACTATGGTTTTGTCAGCAAATCCTACTTCAAACCTGCTGTACACTTTATAATTACAATCTATATTGAAGGTAGTTCGCTGTCCAATGTTAGAGTGACGATGCGAGATACATGTACGTACAGGTACGGACATGCAATCACGTGACAAGGACAATACATCACACAGGTAACAAATAGTAAAGACACACGTGTCGGTATGAGTACAAGGACAGGGATATATAAATAACAACACAGGTTGTACATAAGTTATGCACATAATATCATGATATAAAAGGTTCCAATGAAATAAAATAAACACAGCACTGCCACAGTATTATGTAGTTGTTAAATATTGGTTTGATTCTCCAGTCCTACATGTACATCTGAGCTATTGTCATCATTCTTTGTTTCCTCCTTACCGGAGATTTTGTTTGACAATAAAGTAGACAAAAAACAAAAAACAAAAAAAAAAAGCATTCAAAATGTCATATTAAGAATAAGAAATAAGTCACGCCGTTAAGCACTCGCCACCCTTAATGGGGGCGCTCACGTGACGCGTTTCGCGGTCATTTAATCTCTGTGTCAGTTTTAAAGGCAAGCATTAGATATGCAAGACACATCCGCTTGAAAGGGTCTTGGTCCAGATAAACATCAGGCACTTTAGCTCCAAGAATGGATCGAAGAAATAGTTCATCGTTCATACTCATTAAGCGAGTAACGCAGTCAGCTCCAAAACACTCAAGAAGATCGTCTAGGAAGCTCTCTCTCAAGTGAGAAGTTAGATTACATGAGGCAACAACGTGAACAGTAACGTCATCAATTACAAGGCCAATACATCACACAGGTAACAAATACAAGTAAAGACACACGTGTCTGTATGAGTACAAAGACAGGGATATATGAATAACAACATAGGTTGTACATAAGTTATGCACATAATATCATGATATAAAAGGTTCCAATGAAAAAAAATAAACACAGCACTGCCACAGTATTATGCAGCTGTTAAATATTGGTTTGATTCTCCAGCCCTACATGTACATGTGAGCTATTGAAGTGATATCATTTAGTGAATCTGGTATCTTTTTTTTACCTCGAGGATATTGTAGTGGATGGTGTCGCTGTATATTGCTAGTATTGTACATTTCCTATCGAGTTTGAGTTGGGATGTTATTGCTTTATTTTGCTGGTATTGTACATTTCCTATCGAGTTTCAGTTGGGATGTTAACACAGTATATTGATGGTTTTGTACATTTCCCATCGAGTTTGAGTTGGGATGTTTAAATTGTATATTGCTGGTTTTGTACATTTATTGAGTTTGAGTTGGGATGTTAACATTGTATATTGCTGGTATTGTACATTTCCCATCGAGTTTGAGTTGGGATGTCCCCGTTTTATATTGCTGGTTTTGTACATTTTCGTAACAAGTTTGAGTCGGGGTGGTATATCGTCGAACAATTGTACATCGTATAGTGTTGATGGGTTAAAGTTTTATCGAGTTTAAGTTAGTATGTATTTTGTGATACCACCGATGTGAAACATTTTATATTGAGGTTGTGTCGGGACACCATCTTTGTATATTACTTAAAACGTAATTGTGTATCAAGATCATGTTTGGATACGATCGTTGAGTATTGCTGATGTCCCTTGATTATTCTACCGTGTGGTA
This sequence comes from Pecten maximus, assembly GCF_902652985.1. Lineage (NCBI taxonomy): Eukaryota > Metazoa > Mollusca > Bivalvia > Pectinida > Pectinidae > Pecten > Pecten maximus. The sequence goes on along the minus strand of NC_047018.1, from coordinate 8,352,962 downwards.
TGGTACATCTTAACTGATGAAGAACAACAGGCCAGAACATCGCTGTAGGATAGTCTAGTATCACAAATGAAAGCGTGATGCTGTGGTACATAAAATGCAAGTGCTGGAATATAGAACAATTATTTCAAAGACTTATGCTTTCAGCTGACAATTGAACGGGGAGTATTTTTGACGTATTGCGATGTTTTGCTTGTGTTATTGCATGTTTTGTTTGGTTATTTTCATTGAAAAGCCCAACCAAAGCTGAATAAATATTTTATAATTGTCTGGCACGGGAAATTTATCGTTTTTCCTGAAACAAATATGCGACATGTGGACAGCGAGGTACCAGGGGATGCAGAGTAAGGATGCATTGTCCCGAGTAAGTCCAAGGCAGCGTAAATGGCGAGTAATTATTTTACTGCGTGCGAAACAAAGTCTACCAAGAACATCACGCAGCTTTCTCAAATTGGCAATATCTCATTCCAAACACGGAGACAGACTTACGGATCATGTCGTAAAAGAGCTCGCGCGCGTACGGATTACTGTGTCGGTGATATAAATGTACCACGTGTCCCATGACGTTAGAAATGATGACATACAGCGTCGGATCACGTGTTTCAGGGGACGGTGATTATGACAGTCTTATAAAGTAAAGCACAAGAGGTCTAGTGACCCAGGGCGTGTCCGTTGAGCACTCATGACGTCGTCTACCGTTGGTGGGGGTTGGGGTTGGGGCCTTTAATAAAAACATGCAGCATTTGCGCGACATACGTTCTAAGCAATGACTGTTTACATCTGTAACTTGTCTGTAAAGCCTAAACACACGTCAACAGAGAGTGTTGAGTTGAAACGAGTTCGATAAAAAAAACTGTTACAGAAGTTATCTCAATGGTAATAGCTTGATTTTTGTATTTGCTTTGTTTTGGGTTGTGTTTTTTTCAAACAAATGCTTTTTTATTTCCCCAGTAGAATTTTAGATGATTGCCATGGCTGGGAGCCCTGGGGTCATACCTCGCACCTAAGATGGACAGCAAGAGAATGCTTTATGATTTGATGGTTTTCAGTATAAAATGGTGATAATTTTTTCAGGTGCAATTTCAATAATGTTTTATATTATGTATACAATGTCATAGTACTATTATTATATTGTGGGTTATTGTTTCAGTTACAGACTAAAGATTCGCTGTGTCGTTAACAGAGGCAACTGTAATGCCACTGATCCAAACTAGCAAATCCCAAAATACTGAAGCCAAAGTACGATGGGCTATCAATTCATTCTGGGAAGAGGCCAAACAAAAGGAGAACCACATGCATGATGGTTCCGCAAGCAAACAATGAAAGTTTGAAAATTATTCAAATAAAATCAAATACAGTATATTCCTTTCTGTTGTTTTGTGGGTTTTTTTTGTTTTTTTTTTAATTTATTTTCAGTTTTCATGCGGTGGTGAAGTGTGTAGTTTGTGACGTAATTCTGGTCTTTGTAACAATAATGCACACTTACATTCAGTGACATGAAAGGCCCATTGTGCTAATAAGGCCTTGTTTTTGGTGTCAAACAAAAAAACATATTGTGTTGATAAGGCCTTGTTCTTTGCAAATAATAATGCACACTTCGACCACGGCTTGAAACTACAGCGACATTATGAGAGTCTATGTACAAACAACAGAGCAATGATTTAAAGACCCAGATCTCCAGTCTCGTATTCAAGCAGATTTCAACTAAAATGTCTGCCACTTCCTTGGAACAGGTGACCAGAAGATATACATGTATGTTTATCACAGGGAACATCTCCAAACTATATCTTTTTTTCTTTTATTTCAAAATGTAACCTTTTTACTTGTGTTGCCAGCTGATCCAGTTAGGGTATCCACTGGATAAAAAAGGATGTGCGGGCTCCCCGACACTGTTTCAGTCTTCGTGAACGATTTAGTAAAGGACATAAACTCGCTGAATTACGTTTTTCAAGTAGAAGATATAATGATATCAATTATTTTGTATGCAGTTGATATTGTGATCATAGCGAAGAATGAAAAGCTAATGCTAAATAAACTCGACACTTAAGGATTGTACGGTAGTATGCGCAGTTGGCAACGACCATTTCCTATGGTTAGCGCGCTAGCGCTCCATAGGATATATTCGTTGCCAACTGCGGGCATACTAACGTATACGCAGTCTTAATGAGGTACAATCCTTATATTTACACCAAACAAATCGTTTAAATACAGCACGAAACAATGAAATTCAGGGTGTGTTGCGACGTTGGTAACTACGGCAGCCGTGGTTGCTAAGATAATATAGTTCCAGTGAATCTACGTAAAGACACCAGTCTTGTTTACAAAATTAAAAGAAACTCAACATTTTTGTTTAATATTTTTTACGTTTTTAATTAATTTATATATTCATTATCCAAAATTTCCGTCTCGGATCAACTTTGGTTGTCAAGCACAGCGTGTATTGACATAGATTTAGTAGTGACGTGGTCAAATGTTCTTTAACAACTGTGTTCTTCAGCCATTTTTTGTTAGCTTACCTCGTGGAGAAGTTGAATATGTACCCATTTCTGCAATATTCAGTTCAGCTTTTGACAAAATACTCACTTGACGCTATTAGTTTTTTTTGTGCAGAGATGATCATCGGGTACCAAGAAAAAACGCTAAAATTGCTTTGACCAGTCCTTTCGAAATGGCGCTGTCTAGTTGACGTTCCGGTAATGTCACACATAGACGACGTCATAATTCTGCGATTCCCGCGCTTATTAATCCGCTGAATATTTTTTCACTGCGTATATGCTAATTTATTCGCAGTCAGAGTTTACTAAGCTATAGAAGGGAGAGATGCAGATATAGTGATATAAAATGTGTACACTATGTATAACTAGAGAGTAGACTAACGTCGTACACTTCCGTAATCCATCTTCACTAATAATACACTATAGATTCACATGTGGTGATATAGATGTAATGGTCTGTGGTTTCATGTACATCTCGATCTACATCTCGCTGTACGAGAGTTGTGTTAATCAAAGTTCATTCTTGTGAGAGGAATATCATATTCGGTATATACCAAGGTGTACAATTCTTTAGTGGAACCGATAATTTAATCTCTCCTATATGTACAAAGAAGCACGGTATTACAGAAAAAAGGCTGTCGATACTTCTTGGAGCATCCATGTATTCCAGTAACTTGGCTACAAGGCGAAGCATGATATAGTCGTCAACTACAATATACCACTAACCAGAACATTGAAGTTTTAATAATTCATTTGAGATGAATTTAAACAATGACGATCAGTGAAATCTATCAATGGTCAGCGTCTCTTCGAAATACATGGGGACCACGGGTACAGCATTTAATAACGATGAATGATTTAAGGGACATATTTATTACACAAAGATCAGCAGAGTTTAAAAGGAGAAATATCAACAACAACAAAAAAGTAAGAAATTGCTGAGGAGTGATGATAGATGTACAGATAACACAGAAGCGACGACTAGCGAGTTCAGCAGAAAAGTAGAACGCGAAGGTGGAGGCCAAAGATTTATTTATACATACATACAATGCAATTGATTTTTTGTTCAAAGTTTGCGTCCTTGGAGCCCGCAATAGCTGAAGCCTGGTTCAGAGTCAATATTTCTAACATCTACAAAACATTTGCTTTCCTAATAATGTCAACAGGACAAAGGCAAATCTAACATGATGCGCTAGCCAAAACTGTCAACTGAAAGAAATTTAATGCTTAAATATATGTATAAACGTATATCTAAGAAAGCAAATGCTTGGTACATGTCAGAAATATTGACTAATATTTACCTTTTGCGATTGAAAAAAAAAGCTGAAATTATCGGATTTAAAGCTTCCCTGCCCTTCTCGACTGTGAGCATGTTAACAGCTCTACCATGCTGTTTTGCCTAGATAAAATAGTGCTTAAAATAATTGAAAACTAGACAATAATAATTAATGCAATACAAATATTTAATATAAATTTACATTATGAAAATGCAAAATATAAACTGTCTGTCTAGTTACATTTAAAAGGTAAATATGTGTTTAATATTTATTCCGCAACTGCTTCACTTGGCACATTTTTAATACGCCGGTTGTCAGTTTATGAGATGGTTATGCTCAACTACTGTTGGTAAGGTTATATAGTGACAATGTCATTTAAGCAATGAACAGTGGTTTTAATGTTGTTATAGTCGATATGGCAGCAAGATGTATGGTGGGCAAATGGCATGGGAACCCGTTAGGGGAGGCACTTGGGTGTTATAGGCGTATGGTGGCAACTGCCTCTTAGCATTGTGTCAATGGGGAAATGCGGAGAAAATGTAAATATAGAGTGATACATATTACAATGTAAATCGCACATTCGGATATCGTACAATGTTGGATTTTCTGGTGAGCTGTTTTCCGAATTTTCTTGTTTGTATTGGTAATTGGTATTGTACCAACTGTCATTGTGATCAGATATCGTACAATGTCGGACAGTCGGACATGCATCCCTATATCCGTGTGTTGTCCTTGGGTTATTTCAACATTTAACTGCCTTCGTTGCATGGAAGGTTAATGTCCTATAATTCTCACGAGATCGTAGACACATTGAATAATGCGCATAAGCGTGCTATGATTAAATTTAAGTTTTTCTTATATTCAATCTGTAACGGTATTACCGCTGTTCGCGTTGTCAATCGGGTCATATTCTCCCGGCGACACGAGTACACGAGACTGCTCCCGACAATAATCTAGTTCGTTGAAATGAATACAAAATCGTGAAATTTGATTTATTTCAACATTTAAATCAATACTTTCCACCGTGAGGATATTCATCTTCGATACAAAATAGAGTGTAACTACATAAAGTGTTCAACATCATACATAAAGAGTATTTCAGACTCTAGGTCTACTGTAACGAAATACTTAAGCTTCCAAAATCTTTACAATGGATTACCTGCCTTAGTACTATTTCTCTCTGTTAGGCTGTGCTCACTGATACATGTACGTATTTTCTAAACGAAGCCAAGCGGAGAGAAGAAAAACTACGGCAGGTAATCCAGTCTACCATAATAATCCTTCGTCACGGAAATAGCGGGCGTATCGAGGTACCGCTAGTCCTACTTTTACGATGCTAAAAAACCTCACCACACTTTCTAAGAAAATCTCTGTAGAGTCTGATTTTATACTGTGAATATGTTAAATTTATGCTTCTTTAAAAAAAACAAAAACAATAAAACTTCTTTCCAATTTTTCAGTTTTCTTCTAATTGCCCGAGCAGTCGAACTAACTACCAAATGCGATTTAAATTCGGATACATTTCGGCTACTGTGATTCTTTTTCTAGACGATTCGACATAAATCACAGATGTATATCGGGATATATAACTGACATTTAACTACAAATAGATACACAATACATCCAAATGTGAAGTTCTTTTCTTGGGCCTTACTGTTCCCAATAACTTAACGCCGAGGACACAGACGGAGGAATTTATAAGTTCCAAAATCATTTATATTTCCTCTGAACTGCATAACTCATTGGAATACTACTTTTATCTTAATTAGTGCTTATTTTGCGTTATCTTTTTTTTATCGAAAAGTCGATGGTTAAACGAATAATATAAACTGTAGTTTAAATGATGTTATTTTAAAAAAATACTGTACTGTACGTGTGTACTGTAGACGATGGTTTCAGGAAATGCCTATTTATTTAAGCATTGAACTACATCTGGTTTCTGTTATACGCATACACCTCCATTTTTATCTGTATTGTCACTATATAACCCAAAGAAAATAGAAAGTTATCATATAATGCTCACTATATTGAGTGTTCGCGTTACCAGGGTAAAAAAAAGATTGATCAACGTAACTTACAGCAATTAAGATACATTTTAGTTCTGTTGTGTTAAAAGTGAATTTCCTCGCAGAGTAATATATTGAGTCCAACATTGAAATTAAATTGATTAGTTTTGTTTATTTCCACGAACTATATTTTTTCCGGGAAAGGTCGCATGTAGTCGTGACGTCAAGAACCAATTTGTCAGCCATTTTGTAAGAATAACAGGACAATAACTTTCCCTGGCCGTTTGATATTTAGATAAACGCCCACTGCATTACCGGGGACTATCTTTACACTACCTATGTTTAACCCTCGGTAAGATCTAAGAGCAGTACAGACGTATATTGTCGTAGCTGTTCTGTACGACATCAGCATCACACAGTTTCGATAACTGACTTCTGTTATATCACACCGCACGATTACATGCAATGCGTTTTCTTCATTTTCTGAACACTCCACGTTTTTAGTACAGCTCCCGCTATTCAGATATATATATTATGTTTAGGTCGATTTTGATGTTTGTTGTGAACCACTGTTTTGTGTTACCTGCCTTTCCGGACTGTCCGTCTTCCACTTTGTTTATTAGTCTAGCCGTCACATTGGCGCTTGTAAGCTGTATAATAGGAGTCTTAGAAGCTTTCTTAAGACCTTGATTTAATATTAGAGGGCGCTAGTTTCCACATTTGCGAGGCATGAAAGGCGCGTCTGCTGAAGCTAGCTACTGCTTTAAAAGGCACGGACGCAATAAGGTCAGACAAAATAACTATAAAGATGTAGACGTGCCTGAATAAGGCTTCGCTATATCATATTTTTGTACTTTACTTTGGTAACTTACGGTGGACGGAGGCAGACATGCATGAGTAAGGCTTCCCTTCACCGTGGGGACTCTAGTAAGTTTATGTGATCGGTACATCACATGAGTTGTAAGGTAAAACTCAGTAGTCTGGGGTCTGCTCGTTTTTTACGGTGAAGTGTCTGAGAGCACACATTTTTTTAGCCATATGCTAGGAAGTGCTCTGTAGGAAGAGAGTACTCAATCCTCAGCAGTGAGTGTTCAGTGAGTGCTCGCTAACAGTGAATACTCAGTAAAGTGAGCGCTCGGTAAAAGTGAGTGTTCATTCTGTCAATGGGTATTGGACCCTTGTAGTGATTAGTTAAGCCCAGTTTTACGGATGTGATTTGATACTATGATTAACGACCAGGTAGGGATGCTTTATTTTATTGATCAGGGAGCGCTCTGTTATTCATGCAAGATTTCTGTTCTGTTATACAGTTCTAAATTTGAACTAAGGATTACTCAGAAAAAACTGAGCAATCACTGTGTGATATTAATACTTTCTACCACAATAGGTGGGTGTAATTCAACTCCCAAGGTATGGAATAATCATTACAATTATTGAGTAACATCCAGTTTATACCACACATGGAATAAACTCTAAATGCATTTTGATTGGTTGAAACGGTGACCTTTGACCGGGACTACTTTTAAATCACATGGTTCAATATAATTTAATTGACTGACACTTGAATGCTGCTTCACGAAGTCCTGGAAATGATAACGCATAAGAAGTAGTTCGAGGTTGTTTTGTTATATTCTTGAAAATATATATAGGTTCTTATCAATCAAATGCTTTGAAAGAATAAACCTCCTTACTTTTTATGATTTGTAATAAATTGTAATATTTCCATACATTTCCGAATTTGTCAGTTTTCCATATTAATTAGCGGCATTTCAAATTAGGTCATATCCTTACACCACACCTGATATTGTGAAAAGAACACACGTTGATACAAAACAGGTCACTTAATTCTCAGAATAGCTTTTCTATTGTGGTAGAAACAGGTCACACAAACTCGTGGTTGTTGTATATGGTATTTCTTTTACTCTCATTTGGTTATTTTTTCAAAAGTTACAAAAAAACACTCGCTGAGCTCTTTTTTTTTTTTCTTTTTTTTTTTTTGTAACTTTTGAAGAAGTAACTAACTCGAGTGAAAGAACTAACATAGATACAACAGCCACTCGTTGTGTAACTTCTTTATATAGAACAGTTGGCACATGTTATAACATGAACGCAGCTAGGCCACCTATTCCTTTCTGTATACATTTGCAGTGAGGACTCGAGTAATTCTTATAACATGTTTGACAATATAGATCATCAGTAGTGACTGATACGAACCCTGTAAACGTCACAACTTAAGGATGGCCAAATTTGGTGGGCAGCATTACTGAAATTATGATGCATTAAAGGATCATCTAAATAGAAAACAAATAACGATTAGAAAGCCCAAGTACCGACACTTGCACCGAATGTAACAGAAATAACTCTGTATCATGTCTTATCGCAGACATTGATTTTGTCTTGTAGATTTCTAAGCTGTTTGTGAACTTTGGCAAAACATGCGAGAGAATGGATGTTTGGAGAGCATATTTAGCTCGTGTAGATATGTTATATAACATGCTGATATGCTCAATGTGAATACAGCATGCGATAGGGACATTTTTCGGCAGTGGAAAGTATTATACAAATGTTTCATTTGAAAATTGACTGAGATTTGAAACAAATAGCTTTCATTGTGTAAAGACCTTTGGTGATCAAGGAACCAATAATCATCGAATGTTATGTAAATGTCAATTTGTTCTGGGGCAACACGCAGCCAACATTTGTTTTATACATGCCGAGATGCCACACTTCCCAGGAAAATTATCAAGCCCTTATCTTTGATAATGGGTAGTGATCATTTGTCTCACAGAGTGGCTATCGGTCCTTTTTAAGCACTTGTATGATTATTTTTTTGAAAATGATTTATTTTACCAGTACCAAGCAGGTTTTATGCTTGGTCACTCAACAGTTTATCAACTAATAGAAATATATCACAATATTTGTTTAGATTAAGAAGAAGAAAAACACACTTGTACGATATTTTGTGACATTTCTAAAGCCTTTGACAGAGTCTAGAATAAAGGTCTGCTGGTCAAGCTAAGTTCATATGGTATTTCCGATGACATGTTGTCTTGGATTAAAAACTACTTAAGTAATACACAACAGAAAAAAATTATCAACAGCACTTCTTCTGATATTGGTATGATAGGGGCCGGTGTTCGCCAGGGCTCCATTCCCGGGCCTCTTCTTTTTCGCATTTATATAAATGATATAGCAGATGAATTAGAATCAACAGCCCGTCTATTCGCTGATGATACTTCTCTCAAAATATCATCTTCTTGTCGAGAAATAGAATTAGCTTTAAATAGAGATTAAGAAAAAATAAATAGGTGGGCCAAAACATGGCTAGTTACAGTTGTACTTTTGATCCAGACAAAACTGAGGTTATTTTTATATCAAATTCTGATGATATTGATGATGATCTTAATTTAATATTTGATGAAAATTTCTTCAATTTCAGTAGTTCCCATAGACATCTTCGAGTCACTTTCAATTCAAATGCAAATTGGTCTGATCATATTGATGAAGTTTATAAATCAGTAATCAAAAAAATAAATGTCTTGAGGAAAATTAAGTATATGCTTAAGCGTCATGCTCTATTAAGAATGTATAAATCATTTATACTACATGTACCTGTCCTGGAATATGCGTGTGAGGTTTGGGACGGTTGCTCTCTGGTTGAATCAGAAAAGTTAGCTGACATTTTCTGTGATGACTATGTGGACATATACTACAGACGTTTTCTGTGATGACTAAGTGGACATATACTACAGACATTTTCTGTGATGACGATCTGGACATATACTACAGACATTTTCTGTGATGACTAAGTGGACATATACTACAGACATTTTCTGTGATGACGATCTGGACATATACTACAGACATTTTCTGTGATGACTATGTGGACATATACTACAGACATTTTCTGTGATGACTAAGTGGACATATACTACAGACATTTTCTGTGATGACTATGTGGACATATACTACAGACATTTTCTGTGATGACGATCTGGACATATACTACAGACATTTTCTGTGATGACTATATGGACATATACTACAGACATTTTCTGTGATGACTATGTGGACATATACTACAGACATTTTCTGTGATGACTATATGGACATATACTACAGACATTTTCTGTGATGACTATGTGGACATATACTACAGACATTTTCTGTGATGACTATGTGGACATATACTACAGACATTTTCTGTGATGACGATCTGGACATATACTACAGACATGTTCTGTGATGACGATCTGGACATACAGACATTTTCTGTGATGACGATCTGGACATATACTACAGACATTTTCTGTGATGACGATCTGGACATATACTACAGACATTTTCTGTGATGACTATGTGGACATATACTACAGACATTTTCTGTGATGACTAAGTGGACATATACTACAGACATTTTCTGTGATGACGATCTGGACATATACTACAGACATTTTCTGTGATGACTAAGTGGACATATACTACAGACATTTTCTGTGATGACGATCTGGACATATACTACAGACATTTTCTGTGATGACTATGTGGACATATACTACAGACATTTTCTGTGATGACTAAGTGGACATATACTACTGACATTTTCTGTGATGACTAAGTGGACATATACTACAGACATTTTCTGTGATGACTAAGTGGACATATACTACTGACATTTTCTGTGATGACTAAGTGGACATATACTACAGACATTTTCTGTGATGACTATGTGGACATATACTACAGACATTTTCTGTGATGACTATATGGACATATACTACAGACATTTTCTGTGATGACTATGTGGACATATACTACAGTTATGTTCTGTGATGACGATCTGGACATATACTACAGACATTTTCTGTGATGACTATGTGGACATATACTACAGACATGTTCTGTGATGACGATCTGGACATACAGACATTTTCTGTGATGACGATCTGGACATATACTACAGACATTTTCTGTGATGACGATCTGGACATATACTACAGACATTTTCTGTGATGACGATCTGGACATATACTACAGACATTTTCTGTGATGACGATCTGGACATATACTACAGACATTTTCTGTGATGACCATATGGACATATACTACAGATATTTTCTGTGATGACGATCTGGACATATACTACAGACATTTTCTGTGATGACTATGTGGACATATACTACAGACGTTTTCTGTGATGACTAAGTGGACATATACTACAGACATTTTCTGTGATGACGATCTGGACATATACTACAGACATTTTCTGTGATGACTAAGTGGACATATACTACAGACATTTTCTGTGATGACGATCTGGACATATACTACAGACATTTTCTGTGATGACTATGTGGACATATACTACAGACATTTTCTGTGATGACTAAGTGGACATATACTACAGACATTTTCTGTGATGACTATGTGGACATATACTACAGACATTTTCTGTGATGACGATCTGGACATATACTACAGACATTTTCTGTGATGACTATATGGACATATACTACAGACATTTTCTGTGATGACTATGTGGACATATACTACAGACATTTTCTGTGATGACTATATGGACATATACTACAGACATTTTCTGTGATGACTATGTGGACATATACTACAGACATTTTCTGTGATGACTATGTGGACATATACTACAGACATTTTCTGTGATGACGATCTGGACATATACTACAGACATGTTCTGTGATGACGATCTGGACATACAGACATTTTCTGTGATGACGATCTGGACATATACTACAGACATTTTCTGTGATGACGATCTGGACATATACTACAGACATTTTCTGTGATGACTATGTGGACATATACTACAGACATTTTCTGTGATGACTAAGTGGACATATACTACAGACATTTTCTGTGATGACGATCTGGACATATACTACAGACATTTTCTGTGATGACTAAGTGGACATATACTACAGACATTTTCTGTGATGACGATCTGGACATATACTACAGACATTTTCTGTGATGACTATGTGGACATATACTACAGACATTTTCTGTGATGACTAAGTGGACATATACTACTGACATTTTCTGTGATGACTAAGTGGACATATACTACAGACATTTTCTGTGATGACTAAGTGGACATATACTACTGACATTTTCTGTGATGACTAAGTGGACATATACTACAGACATTTTCTGTGATGACTATGTGGACATATACTACAGACATTTTCTGTGATGACTATATGGACATATACTACAGACATTTTCTGTGATGACTATGTGGACATATACTACAGTTATGTTCTGTGATGACGATCTGGACATATACTACAGACATTTTCTGTGATGACTATGTGGACATATACTACAGACATGTTCTGTGATGACGATCTGGACATACAGACATTTTCTGTGATGACGATCTGGACATATACTACAGACATTTTCTGTGATGACGATCTGGACATATACTACAGACATTTTCTGTGATGACGATCTGGACATATACTACAGACATTTTCTGTGATGACGATCTGGACATATACTACAGACATTTTCTGTGATGACCATATGGACATATACTACAGATATTTTCTGTGATGACGATCTGGACATATACTACAGACATTTTCTGTGATGACTATGTGGACATATACTACAGACATTTTCTGTGATGACTATGTGGACATATACTACAGACATTTTCTGTGATGACTATGTGGACATATACTACAGACATTTTCTGTGATGACGATCTGGACATATACTACAGACATTTTCTGTGATGACTATGTGGACATATACTACAGACATTTTCTGTGATGACGATCTGGACATATACTACAGACATTTTCTGTGATGACTATGTGGACATATACTACAGACATTTTCTGTGATGACTAAGTGGACATATACTACAGACATTTTCTGTGATGACTATGTGGACATATACTACAGACATTTTCTGTGATGACGATCTGGACATATACTACAGACATTTTCTGTGATGACTATATGGACATATACTACAGACATTTTCTGTGATGACTATGTGGACATATACTACAGACATTTTCTGTGATGACTATATGGACATATACTACAGACATTTTCTGTGATGACTATGTGGACATATACTACAGACATTTTCTGTGATGACTATGTGGACATATACTACAGACATTTTCTGTGATGACGATCTGGACATATACTACAGACATGTTCTGTGATGACGATCTGGACATACAGACATTTTCTGTGATGACGATCTGGACATATACTACAGACATTTTCTGTGATGACGATCTGGACATATACTACAGACATTTTCTGTGATGACTATGTGGACATATACTACAGACATTTTCTGTGATGACTAAGTGGACATATACTACAGACATTTTCTGTGATGACGATCTGGACATATAATACAGACATTTTCTGTGATGACTAAGTGGACATATACTACAGACATTTTCTGTGATGACGATCTGGACATATACTACAGACATTTTCTGTGATGACTATGTGGACATATACTACAGACATTTTCTGTGATGACTAAGTGGACATATACTACTGACATTTTCTGTGATGACTAAGTGGACATATACTACAGACATTTTCTGTGATGACTAAGTGGACATATACTACTGACATTTTCTGTGATGACTAAGTGGACATATACTACAGACATTTTCTGTGATGACTATGTGGACATATACTACAGACATTTTCTGTGATGACTATGTGGACATATACTACAGACATTTTCTGTGATGACTATGTGGACATATACTACAGTTATGTTCTGTGATGACGATCTGGACATATACTACAGACATTTTCTGTGATGACTATGTGGACATATACTACAGACATGTTCTGTGATGACGATCTGGACATACAGACATTTTCTGTGATGACGATCTGGACATATACTACAGACATTTTCTGTGATGACGATCTGGACATATACTACAGACATTTTCTGTGATGACGATCTGGACATATACTACAGACATTTTCTGTGATGACGATCTGGACATATACTACAGACATTTTCTGTGATGACCATATGGACATATACTACAGATATTTTCTGTGATGACGATCTGGACATATACTACAGACATTTTCTGTGATGACTATGTGGACATATACTACAGACATTTTCTGTGATGACTATGTGGACATATACTACAGACATTTTCTGTGATGACTATGTGGACATATACTACAGACATTTTCTGTGATGACGATCTGGACATATACTACAGACATTTTCTGTGATGACTATGTGGACATATACTACAGACATTTTCTGTGATGACTATGTGGACATATACTACAGACATTTTCTGTGATGACGATCTGGACATATACTACAGACATTTTCTGTGATGACTAAGTGGACATATACTACAGACATTTTCTGTGATGACTAAGTGGACATATACTACAGACATTTTCTGTGATGACGATCTGGACATATACTACAGACATTTTCTGTGATGACCATGTGGACATATACTACAGACATTTTCTGTGATGACCATGTGGACATATACTACTGACATTTTCTGTGATGACTATGTGGACATATACTACAGACATTTTCTGTGATGACTAAGTGGACATATACTACAGACATTTTCTGTGATGACTAAGTGGACATATACTACAGACATTTTCTGTGATGACTATGTGGACATATACTACAGACATTTTCTGTGATGACTATATGGACATATACTACAGACATTTTCTGTGATGACTATGTGGACATATACTACAGACATGTTCTGTGATGACGATCTGGACATACAGACATTTTCTGTGATGACGATCTGGACATATACTACAGACATTTTCTGTGATGACGATCTGGACATATACTACAGACATTTTCTGTGATGACGATCTGGACATATACTACAGACATTTTCTGTGATGACGATCTGGACATATACTACAGACATTTTCTGTGATGACCATATGGACATATACTACAGATATTTTCTGTGATGACGATCTGGACATATACTACAGACATTTTCTGTGATGACTATGTGGACATATACTACAGACATTTTCTGTGATGACTATGTGGACATATACTACAGACATTTTCTGTGATGACTATGTGGACATATACTACAGACATTTTCTGTGATGACGATCTGGACATATACTACAGACATTTTCTGTGATGACTATGTGGACATATACTACAGACATTTTCTGTGATGACTATGTGGACATATACTACAGACATTTTCTGTGATGACGATCTGGACATATACTACAGACATTTTCTGTGATGACTAAGTGGACATATACTACAGACATTTTCTGTGATGACGATCTGGACATATACTACAGACATTTTCTGTGATGACTAAGTGGACATATACTACAGACATTTTCTGTGATGACGATCTGGACATATACTATAGACATTTTCTGTGATGACCATGTGGACATATACTACAGACATTTTCTGTGATGACTATGTGGACATATACTACAGACATTTTCTGTGATGACTAAGTGGACATATACTACAGACATTTTCTGTGATGACGATCTGGACATATACTACAGACATTTTCTGTGATGACTATATGGACATATACTACAGACATTTTCTGTGATGACGATCTGGACATATACTACAGACAATTTCTGTGATGACTAAGTGGACATATACTACAGACATTTTCTGTGATGACCATGTGGACATATACTACAGACATTTTCTGTGATGACCATGTGGACATATACTACAGACATTTTCTGTGATGACGATCTGGACATATACTACAGACATTTTCTGTGATGACTATGTGGACATATACTACAGACATTTTCTGTGATGACTAAGTGGACATATACTACAGATGTTTTCTGTGATGACTATGTGGACATATACTACAGACATTTTCTGTGATGACTATGTGGACATATACTACAGACATTTTCTGTGATGACTATGTGGACATATACTATAGACATTTTCTGTGATGACGATCTGGACATATACTACAGACATTTTCTGTGATGACGATCTGGACATATACTACAGACATTTTCTGTGATGACTATAAGGACATATACTACAGACATTTTCTGTGATGACGATCTGGACATATACTACAGACATTTTCTGTGATGAATATGTGGACATATACTACAGACATTTTCTGTGATGACGATCTGGACATATACTACAGACATTTTCTGTGATGACTAAGTGGACATATACTACAGACATTTTCTGTGATGACGATCTGGACATATACTACAGACATTTTCTATGATGACGATCTGGACATATACTACAGACATTTCCTGTGATGACTAAGTGGACATATACTACAGATATTTCCTGTGGTGACTATGTGGACATACAGACATTTTCTGTGATGACGATCTGGACATATACTACAGACATTTTCTGTGATGACTATGTGGACATATACTACAGACATTTTCTGTGATGACTATGTGGACATATACTACTGACATTTTCTGTGATGACTATGTGGACATATACTACAGACATTTTCTGTGATGACTATGTGGACATATACTACAGACATTTTCTGTGATGACGATCTGGACATATACTACAGACATTTTCTGTGATGACTATGTGGACATATACTACAGACATTTTCTGTGATAACGATCTGGACATATACTACAGACATTTTCTGTGATGACGATCTGGACATATACTACAGACATTTTCTGTGATGACGATCTGGACATATACTACAGACATTTTCTGTGATGACGATCTGGACATATACTACAGACATTTTCTGTGATGACGATGTGGACATATACTACAGACATTTTCTGTGATGACTATGTGGACATATACTACAGACATTTTCTGTGATGACGATCTGGACATATACTACAGACATTTTCTGTGATGACGATCTGGACATATACTACAGACATTTTCTGTGATGACGATCTGGACATATACTACAGACATTTTCTGTGATGACGATCTGGACATATACTACAGACATTTTCTGTGATGACGATCTGGACATATACTACAGACATTTTCTGTGATGACTAAGTGGACATATACTACAGACATTTTCTGTGATGACTATGTGGACATATACTACAGACATTTTCTGTGATGACGATCTGGACATATACTACAGACATTTTCTGTGATGACTAAGTGGACATATACTACAGACATTTTCTGTGATGACGATCTGGACATATACTACAGACATTTTCTGTGATGACGATCTGGACATATACTACAGACATTTTACTGGTCTTAGATAGTGTAGGCCTCGTCCTTTTGTGAGTAATCGTGTAAAGAGTCACGTGCGATGACATAATTGCTGATACTTTTTTAAATAACTGCTGACATGATATATAATACGGCTCCACGCAATATATATTTTTTGCTTTAAAGCATACCAGGAACGTGTAGATAACTGATTATATAGCGTTTATTAACACGAGGAATTACACTGCCGTCTTGTCTTGTAAAGGAGGCACATGTAGTCGATAAAATGATATTACAATCGATAATCGGGCCCAAATTAACGATGACACCTGACAAGCTAGAAGCCTGATGCGAACATTTCTATCCGACAAATAAAGGTCTTGTGATGAATTAATGGCTGCCGGCGAGCTACGAGAGAAGATATTCTTCTTTGGCATCATTGATTCTGATAAGTAGCTCAATTGAAATGAATCCAATCTTTTTCTTCTATCCAAGATCGTGTGTTCTGGACAAGCTGTCGTGTCACATTATTTGATGCCCCATTTATTTCCCGAGGGTTGGCGATGCCATATCTGACCAGTTTAGATGACATTATTACCTCGTTATTCGGTTATCTGTTAACTAGGGATTAAATGTTATAGAAACACAGATGAACATACATTTAGGTACATGTACATTTTCTTGTAACTATAATCTCATTTTCCAGTTAGCAAATTAGCCTTGATATTTCACAAGTTCCCTTTCTCCGTGATGAAAGAAACAGTGAAATATTTACTAAATGTACATACTAACACTGATTCTAACCATATGGACACTGGTTCTACGTTATCTCTATATAATATTGTTATACTCGTATTTATTCAGTATTCCAGAAAATATACCACTGTACTCAGAAAACGACAATGTAAGTTCTGATTGGCTTGATGATGGCGTAGTTGTACAGAACGGCATGATTGCCGCTGGTAAGTACATGTACGTGGAACCTTATATCGCCCAAAAGAATACGTTGACAATGTTAAGCATTAATGATTTATAACAGGCACGATAATTAAGTGATTTGAGGGAGTGTTTTATGACACACACGATAATTAGGTGATATGAGGGCGTGTTTTATGGCACACAAGATAATTAGGTTATATGAGGGCGTGTTTTATGGCACACAGGATAATTAGGTGATATGAGGGCGTGTTTTATGACACACAGGATAATTAGGTGATATGAGGGCGTGTTTTATGGCACACAGGATAATTAGGTGATATGAGGGCGTGTTTTATGGCACACAGGATAATTAGGTGATATGAGGGCGTGTTTTATGACACACAAGATAATTAGGTGATATGAGGGCGTGTTTTATGACACACACGATAATTAGGTGATATGAGGGCGTGTTTTATGGCACACAAGATAATTAGGTGATATGAGGGCGTGTTTTATGACACACAGGATAATTAGGTGATATGAGGGCGTGTTTTATGACACACAGGATAATTAGGTGATATGAGGGCGTGTTTTATGGCACACAGGATAATTAGGTGATATGAGGGCGTGTTTTATGGCACACAGGATAATTAGGTGATATGAGGGCGTGTTTTATGACACACAAGATAATTAGGTGATATGAGGGCGTGTTTTATGACACACACGATAATTAGGTGATATGAGGGCGTGTTTTATGGCACACAAGATAATTAGGTGATATGAGGGCGTGTTTTATGGCACACAGGATAATTAGGTGATATGAGGGCGTGTTTTATGGCACACAGGATAATTAGGTGATATGAGGGCGTGTTTTATGGCACACAGGATAATTAGGTGATATGAGGGAGTGTTTTATGACACACAGGATAATTAGGTTATATGAGGGCGTGTTTTATGGCACACAGGATAATTAGGTGATATGAGGGAGTGTTTTATGACACACAGGATAATTAGGTTATATGAGGGCGTGTTTTATGGCACACAGGATAATTAGGTGATATGAGGGAGTGTTTTATGGCACACAGGATAATTAGGTGATATGAGGGCGTGTTTTATGACACACAGGATAATTAGGTGATATGAGGGCGTGTTTTATGACACACAGGATAATTAGGTGATATGAGGGCGTGTTTTATGACACACAGGATAATTAGGTGATATGAGGGCGTGTTTTATGACACACAGGATAATTAGGTGATATGAGGGCGTGTTTTATGACACACAGGATAATTAGGTGATATGAGGGAGTGTTTTATAACATATCTGATGCAGACAACAATTCCATGGTATACGTTCAACATTTTCGGAATTTTCCCTTTTGGTATGTATCACTAATGTCGATGATATTGCGGGTTAATTATCTGACATTGCAGTATTTGATATTTTCGATTATGAACCTCAAATAACAAGCTTACAGTCATACGATCCGAGAGGTCGAGAATTATGTGTTTGGGAAAATCAACTGCATTCATGCAGACGGATGGTTCTCATAAGCCTAAAGCATTAAAATTGAGGTCTCCAGAAACGAATATGATTGTCTAGGATATTAATCTCTACGGGATTACGAAAATAGAAACATGTGGGATAAGGTATATATATATAAACATCCGTATTTTTACTATTTAGAAACTCATTCTATTCTTAACAAAAACACGTCAAAATTACAAGAATTAAACTATAAAGATAAAAATATATATATAAATATACAGATGTACATTTACACGAACATTAAAATAACTGTACAGATACACAATAAATGTGTATGGATTTAGATTGATTTGACAGAAAAATAAAATGATCTATTCCAAGACGATAAAAACGCTACAAAACGTTTAATATCAAAAATCACATTTAAACACATCTAAATACACATATATGACTATATTGACGGAAATCAAACTTTATTCATAAACATAAGAAAAAAATATTTTAAAAAACACACTAATCATTAATCAAAACTTAATTATCAAGAATAAGGACACAAAAAGCCGATAAATAGCAATTTAACATTGTTGTGTAGGATGGAAGTAAAAATCAATTTAAAAATGCGTCAATCTTTATAACACATCAAAAATTCACTGTATAGTTTCTGTATAGTCACTCTGATGTTTCTGTATAGTCACTCTGATGTTTCTGTATAGTCACTCTGATGTTTCTGTAGTCATTTTGTTGTTTCTGTATAGTCACTCTGATGTTTCTGTATAGTCACTCCGATGTTTCTGTATAGTCACTCTGATGTTTCTGTATAGTCACTCTGATGTTTCTGTATAGTCACTCTGATGTTTCTGTATAGTCACTCTGATGTTTCTGTATAGCCACTCTGATGTTTCTGTAGTCATTTTGTTGTTTCTGTATAGTCACTCTGATGTTTCTGTAGTCATTTTGTTGTTTCTGTATAGTCACTCTGATGTTTCTGTATAGTCACTCTGATGTTTCTGTATAGTCACTCTGATGTTTCTGTATAGTCACTCTGATGTTTCTGTATAGTCACTCTGATGTTTCTGTATAGTCACTCTGATGTTTCTGTATAGTCACTCTGATGTTTCTGTATAGTCACTCTGATGTTTCTGTATAGTCACTCTGATGTTTCTGTATAGTCACTCTGATGTTTCTGTATAGTCACTCTGATGTTTCTGTATAGTCACTCTGATGTTTCTGTATAGTCACTCTGATGTTTCTGTATAGCCACTCTGATGTTTCTGTATAGTCACTCTGATGTTTCTGTATAGTCACTCTGATGTTTCTGTATAGTCACTCTGATGTTTCTGTATGGTCACTCTGATGTTTCTGTATAGTCACTCTGATGTTTCTGTATAGTCACTCTGTTGTTTCTGTATAGTCACTCTGATGTTTCTGTATAGTCACTCTGTTGTTTCTGTATAGTCACTCTGATGTTTCTGTATAGTCACTCTGATGTTTCTGTAGTCATTTGTTGTTTCTGTATAGTCACTCTGATGTTTCTGTATAGTCACTCTGATGTTTCTGTATAGTCACTCTGATGTTTCTGTATAGTCACTCTGATGTTTCTGTATAGTCACTCTGATGTTTCTGTATAGTCACTCTGATGTTTCTGTATAGTCACTCCGATGTTTCTGTATAGCCACTCTGATGTTTCTGTATAGCCACTCTGATGTTTCTGTATAGTCACTCTGATGTTTCTGTATAGCCAATCTGATGTTTCTGTATAGTCACTCCGATGTTTCTGTATAGTCACTCTGATGTTTCTGTATAGTCACTCTGATGTTTCTGTATAGCCACTCTGATGTTTCTGTAGTCATTTTGTTGTTTCTGTATAGTCATACTGATGTTTCTGCATAGCCACTCCGATGTTTCTGTATAGTCACACCGATGTTTCTGTATAGTCACTCTGATGTTTCTGTATAGTCACTCTGATGTTTCTGTATAGTCACTCTGATGTTTCTGTATAGCCACTCTGATGTTTCTGTATAGCCACTCTGATGTTTCTGTATGGTCACTCTGATGTTTCTGTATGGTCACTCTGATGTTTCTGTATAGTCACTCTGATGTTTCTGTATAGTCACTCTGATGTTAGTCACTCTGATGTTTCTGTATAGTCACTCTGATGTGTCTGTATAGTCACTGTTGTTTCTGTATAGTCACTCTGATGTTTCTGTATAGTCACTCTGATGTTTCTGTATAGTCAAGATGATGTTTCTGTATAGTCACTCTGTTGTTTCTGTATAGTCAAGATGATGTTTCTGTATAGTAACTCTTTTTCTGTAGTCATTTTGTTATTTCTGTATAGTCACTTTTATGTTTTTATATATTCATTGTTTTTTCTGTATTACGTAAAGTTTTATTGTTTCCATGAACTCATTTTGGCTATACAAAAACATCAGAATGTTGGTTATATGGAAAGGATCTTTCTAAATAACATTAATTTCAAACTGATTAATTCATTCCGTTTGGATTTTTTGTGAACACGAACCTTTCTTATGAATAAAATGTCCTCTGTACAGCAGTGATTGATTGGTGAAGCCGACATGGGTTAGTATTGACAGAACAGAGACGACATGGACCCGTATCCTGCCCATCACTGATACCTGCATATTGATGAGACGATCCCAGAATCCCTATATTTAGCGCTGCAAAGGCGCCCGACATGTTTTGTGTGAAAAACGTTTGTTCTTGCTTGGAACAGAAGAAAAAAGTGCCCCTCTCCCCGTCCCTAAAACACAAACAGCCCTTCCTAATCCTTAATCATATGTAACAGTAGCTTCTTTATAAAGTCCTGAAATCAACAAAGATAAAGACCAGGAAATTACCAATAGCTCTCAAACGAGTTTTGATAAAAGTTTACATATTTACATATTTACTGACAAGAACATGAATTTGTTAATATCCAGTTTCACTTTTGTAACAGCTGCTTAATACTTAATAACGAGTAAAAAATAAAGTATCATTTTTTTGCGTTTAATTTTTAATCGGTCTATGCTATTGAACAATATGTTTTTATTCAATATTGATTAAATCTTTTGTGTGTTGTATGTTTTGTGTCTGTTTCTAGCGAAAGCCTTTATCATGTAGAACGTAGGTACACAACCCTATGATACTTATAGAACACAAAAAAACGTCTTTTGTTGTGGAAGTGTGCCTGTGTCCTCTCCCAACAGTTTCAATAAACCTGTATCCGTGCTAGACTTGAAGACATGCCAAACGCATATTGCTTTTGTCAATGCAGCAGGAAATCGTCCTGAAAGGTTAGGGGCATAGCTATGCATACTAAACCGCCATTAGGTATCGCCTGTTACTACACAAAAAGACAACGTCTAGGTACCGCTGTCTGTAAATACCACGTCGGGACAGTTAGTACTCAACGTTCGACGATGCACCCTGTACAAACAAATCCAGCAATTCTGTCTTTTACATTACAACAATGGATACACAGATGAATAAATCACATCCATCAATGACAACTTGTAATACTGATTGAAACCGATGGCGTTACAGAAGTGCCCCAAACGAACCTCACAGTTGTTAACGGAACCGATGGCCGTTACAATAGTGTCTGTTGTGTTCGATATACCTCAAACATGTATAAACTAATTCTCGGGTAAATCAGAAAATGTCTAAATTTTGACTAATCAGAGTCTCCATTTTAATTACCAAGGTAACCAAGCTTTTTGAAAGTGTTACCAGTGTGTACCGCATCCCTAAAACCCCCATGTAAATATTATCAGGTAAGTTAGATGACATTTCAATTTTAACCAATCAGAGTCCTCCATTTTTACAGTGGCAATCAAGCTTTTCGAAAGTGTTACCACTGTGTTCGGCATACCTCTAAACCTCTATGTACAAATTACTTTAAACATATTTTATTTACACATATTTGCAAATAGGATTTGGCACAAGTTATTACAACTTATGAAGCCATTTCCTTACAATAGTTACATAGACAACAGATGATATTACAGACTGATCAACTGCAGTACGAAAGAGATATAGGCCTACATAACATTAGGCACTCACACAAAATAATATAACAAAGTCAATAAAGTTTTCAAACATGTTAAATATTGTTAAAATCTTGTTAAAATCTTCCGCTGGATTTTATAAAATTTTGTACTTTGTTAAATACAACACAATTTAAATCCAAAGACATATTTTCATTTCCAAAAAGTAATAATCTTAAAGATATATTTATATCTAAATCACTTAAATGATTTAAAAGCACAACTCGAGCATTTGTGTAAGATTGACATTCAAAGAAGAAGTGATAGGCATTCTCACAATAATAGCCACAATTTACACAATTTGAGTTTTGGACCAGATTTGAACGGTAAAGATCATGATTAAGGGAACTGCATTCATGTCTTAATTTAGTGTGAATAATATTAAGTTTTCTATCACCAATTAAGTAATAAGGGGGTACTGAGCATGGTAAGTTAGGGGCTAAAGCTGACTTGAAAGCAGAAAAAGGCATGGATCTAATATCAGAATGTATAGAGTTCCACATCGTCAAAGAGGAAGGTAGAAAAGATTGGTTTGTAATAGACAGTCTGAAATTTGAGATTCTATATTTTTCATTATTTCTTAGACCCTGTCTGTTTTCACCGACTGTAGAGGGAAGTAAATTTGTAATGTAGTTTGGAATTTGATGTCTATCCATTTTGTAAACTAATTGTAATTTCCGTCTTTTCCTTCTAACTGAAAGTAATTCTAGACCTGTTTCTGAATACAATGACTCGATTCTAGCAAATAATGGTAACCCTGTTATTATCCTAGCTGCCTCCCGCTGAACCTTCTCTAACTTTTCTGAATCACTTGAAGTGCACCCATCCCAAACTTCACACGCATATTCTAAAACTGGTAAAATATATGTTTTATAAATTCGTAAAAGAGCATCACGCTTTAATGTATATTGAAGTTTTCGCAATATATTTACTTTTCCCATAGCCGACTTATAAATTTCATTTATATGATCTACCGATTTAGCATCTGAATTTAATGTAACTACAAGATGTCTATGCTTACTACTAAAATTTAAAAAATGGCCATCAAAAATCAGTTCCAGATCTTCATCAACGTTATCCGAATTAGAAATAAAAATAACTTCCGTCTTATTTGGATTAAAAGTAACTAGCCAAGTACTTGCCCATCTGTTTAAAGCATCCAGGTCTCTATTTAAAACTGTTTGTATTTCTAGACATGAAGATGAAGAGACTTTCAAAGAGGTGTCGTCAGCGAAAAGACGTGCAGTAGATTGAAGAATTTCTGAGATATCATTGATACATATTAAGAAAAATAGAGGCCCACGAATGGAACCTTGAGGGACGCCAGCATGTATCAAACCAAAATCCGAATAACAATTATTTATAAAAACTTTTTGTCGTCTGTTGGTTAAGTAGTTTTCAATCCATGATAGAAAATTTCCGCATATCCCGTATGACTTTAGTTTTACTAATAAACCTTTATGCCAAACCCTGTCAAACGCTTTAGAAATATCACATAAAACTAAACAAGAATGTTTTTTTTTCTTCTAGATCAAGGCAAATGTTATGATATAAATCAATTAATTGATATACGGTCGAGTGACCCGGCATAAATCCTGATTGATACTGATAGAAAAGTGAATTTTCAAGAAAATAATTATGTAAATACTTGAAGATAACTCTTTCAAATGTTTTACCAACAGAGGACAAAAGTGATATAGATCTATAATTAGAAGGAGAATGCCTATCACCCTTCTTAAAAAGAGGCATCACTTTAGCAAATTTCCAAGTATCGGGATAAATACCAGTTGATAACGACAAATTAAAAAGCAATTCAAGTGGTCTACATACAGTTTTAGCAGTATACTTCAACATATGGTGGCTAATTTCATCAGAGCCAGAAGCTTTACCAAGTTTTAAATTCATCAAAATATCAGATATGTCATTTTGACTTATTACAGGTAACTCAAAAGAACTCTCTGTTTTAGGTTCTAACAAAGGAACATCGTTATTGTTATCATCTATGCTAGTGATACTGCAAAAATAGTCGTTTAAGTGCATTACATTTGGCCTTATCATTCGACTAATAAACGTTCCGAAATTGGATCAACTAAAAGTAGGGATAGGACGTGATGTCTCAGAATTCCCCATCAATCTTTTGACAAGTCGCCAATAGTTTTTAGGATCAGACGAATGATACAACTCAATAAGATTTCCAACATTTTCATAAAAAGACTGTCGTGCATACTTTTTCATATTATTCACTTTATTTCCCCGATTTTTGAATTTAGCTATGTCCCGTGGATGATTGGTACGTTTGGCTATTTTCCGAAATCTATCACGAGCTCTCATATTTTTTCTAAGGTCTGAAGACATCCAGGGCTTATCGTTTGGTCTTACAGTAATTTCCTTATGTGGTATCGATCTACGAGCAAAATCAAGAAAAATTTCAGTAAAACGTTCACTGGCCGAATTGACAGAGTTGCATGTAGCGAAAAGAGTATCCCAATCATATTCTTCAACAAGACGATTAAAAAGTACATAGTCGCCTCTTTTATATAACCAAATTTTACGTTTATATGTTAGTTTCTGAAATGACGGAACAGAAATATATACAACACAACCTTGGTGGTCAGTAACTACATTTTCAGTAGATACTACAGAGGAATAAGTGTATGAAATTGATTCTGATACCAAAATTGGATCGAGTAAACTTGACCTCGTGGGACTTATACGAGTAGGTTCATTTATGACATTTATAAAATTAAACGAATCTATTATATCAGATAAAACATGATTCTGTGACATAGTAAGCATGTCAACATTGAGGTCTCCAAGCAGTATGACATTACTGGATATTTCCACCGCATCACTTATTGAAGCCTGAAGATTTTCCCAGAATTGATTTGTATGAAAGGAAGAACGGTACACAGTCCCAATGAGTATGCTTTTTTTCGGGAAGATAAATTTGGAGCCATAATATTGCAGTGTCGGGACGTTCTAGATCAACTATCCTGCTAACTTTCAAAACCTCGTTTACATATACTAAAATCCCCCCTCCCGCAAAATTTCTATCAATGTACAAATTTTCGCCTATATCAGACAACACCTAAATTTTGAGCATTTGGAAGCCTCCATTTTACTACCCTGGTAATCATATTTCGTTTTAAAACAAGTTTTATCAAATTTGGTTCACTTTCGCTATAGTCCATAGTCTCCCGAACCCGCAAATATGCTCTGGTGGTCATCTCCAATCCAGGAAAAAATGACCTTAGGCACACCTAAACACTTTAATGATCTCCTGATTAGTTTCTGAGAAAAACTCCGAGAACTGTAGCGGCTGGAAAAGAAAATGAAGAATAAGAAATAAGACGAAGATTGATAAAAGAAAGTCACGGAGTAAAAACAATAAGTCATCAACCTTCGTTTGTGGGAATAAGACACGGAGTTTTGTTTGGTTTGTTTTTATTTAACGTCCTATTAACAGCCAGGGTCATTTAAGGACATGTCAGGTTTTGGAGGTGGAGGAAAGCCGGAGTAACCGGAGAAAAACCACCGGCCTACGGTCAGTACCTGGCAACTGCCCCACGTGGGTTTCGAACTCGCAACCCAGAGGTGGAGGGCTAGTGATAAAGTGTCGGGACACCTTAACCACTGGGTCACCGAAGAGTAAAAACAATAAGTCCTCCAACTTGTTATGATTAATTCACAGAGTTAAAAAATAAGTCCTTAAACTTCGTTTGTTAGAATAAGTCACGAAGTAAAGACAATACGTTATTCATGAAAAAGTATCTTTAGTAATTTACGTTAAACAGATAATAAACACTAGGTATATCATCGAAACCACTAGGTATATCATCGAAACCACTAGGTATATCATCGAAACCACTAGGTATATCATCGAAACCACTAGGTATATATATGATATTTTCTATCAGCTATGTCGAGGCCATCACAGCAATCCTGTTAAACAGTACCGACTCTCCAATGTCTAATCAGTTGGGGTATTTTAACCATAGCTGGGAGAAGCAGGTACTATGTCACTTTTGAAAATAAAAAACAAAAGAGAAATAATTATGATCATTATACAGTTTACTTCATCTCGGCCTTTGCCATGATTTTCCCAAAATATTCTCCAGTATAGTTTACTAACTCCATCGCCGTTCATTAAGATATACCTGCTGTTATCCGCCACCCAAGGTAATGAAACAGACGACCAATATCCATACCAATACCATAACAGTTTTCTTATGCATTTTAATGAGGAATAGACTGATAGTTTCTAAAAATAACCAACAGTACTTAGCACTTTATATAACGTGAGTGTCAGTGGGAATCCCGACATGAGTGACGTGGAAGCTGACGGTTCTTTGCGAAACCAGCGACAGTAGGAAATATGAGTTAATTTCCGACCCGGGAGTACACAGTTCCCTTTACCTCTATCGTTACCGTATGTTGTTTAACATATTTATGTGTATTCTGAGGCCTCCGATACGTTTCATGGCCAGCCGGGTTTTTATTTTCTAATAAAAAAACAATACAATTTGTGCGGTTTGACGAGGCCGTGTGTTCCCCAGCGGAGGTTTGTAGCCATAAACGGTCGTTATTCCAATGTATATATCTGCAGGTTCGTGAACTTTCGCCACCTACCATTCATTGTAAGACCTCTTTGGCTCAACAAAGTTGTGGTAATATTGGCGAGTAGATCTGAAGTATATATTGATATCATGTCTGGTAAAAGGATCAACGTCCCATGTAAGGTAATTTGTTAATGAGCGTTGACGTGAATTTATAAAGAACTTCATACTGTACTATGTTAAAATTAAGAAGTTCACACTGTACAATGTTGAAGTTTACTGTAATTAACATTATTCTGAGTTGAACTTTTAACTTATACACTCTTCTATGTGTTGAAATAACTATCAAACAAGCCTCGTTAAAATGACAGTTTTGTACTTGAATGAAATATGATTCAGCTTGTGAATCTTATTAGTCACTGTATATCATATTAAGATAATGTTACGGTAACGACAATATCGTTATATGAATACTTAAATGTATATTGTTAAAACTGGCATCTTAAGTGCGACAGGATATATAATCATGTAGCAGGCCTTTAATACGACATCACTGCCAAAATTAGCGACAATAGATGCGCTTCTCTATTTTATGGTTGACACTACCACTACATATACAATGTATATATAACAAAGACTCTCCTTACCACGATACGATACTCGTCATCCCCCTGATGGTCATTACAACAGAGGGTTGTCACAGCCGACCTGATGGTCATTACAACAGAGGGTTATCACAGCCGACCTGATGGTCATTACAACAGAGGGTTATCACAGCCGACCTGATGGTCATTACAACAGAGGGTTGTCACAGCCGACCTGATGGTCATTACAACAGAGGGTTGTCACAGCCGACCTGATGGTCATTACAACAGAGTGTTGTCACAGCCGACCTGATGGTCATTACAATAGAGGGTTGTCACAGCCGACCTGATGGTCATTACAACAGAGTGTCGTCACAGCCGACCTGATGGTCATTACAACAGAGGGTTGGCACAGCCGATTCTAATGGTCATTACAACAGAGGGTTGTCACAGCCGATTCTACACATGCTCATAGGATTTTACCTGACGTTTGAGTACTTTCGAACGGCCACTACACAAAATGTCTTTGATTTTAAAGTTACTGATAATTGTCTGACTAGCCTCTTTGGTGGAGTATAAGTGATTTCAGCTTGATATGATATTGCCTTGGTCTAAATCAAATACAGACCACTCCCGGACACACTGACTCTTCTCCGTGCGTTTGGGGATTGTTGGTAGTGTGATAAAGAGTTCTTCCTCGGGAAATTTTCTGTTTTATGATTATTATTTAATTTTAAGTTTTATTGTTGTATGTTTTATATTCCGACTCGTACACTGTGTGTATCACCACTGCATCTAGTTATTATCACGTGCACATCGATCCTTGTGTTCTATATATGTTTGTATACCAATCATGACATCAGAGAGGTGGCCACACACGATAGATTATTCTCCAGATATTTTCCATTTTAGTATAATTGATTTAATGAAATCTAAATCCATCCAGTATCTGATTAAATTAAGCAATCTGTTTTTCTAAGACGTTTTAATTGAAAAAACACCAAAAACAAATGAAGTAAGGAACAAAGACCAATTTGATAATGTGTTGATCTCGTACGACATTTAAAAAATGATTAAAATTTAGGTCACATCATTGACTCTACCCGATTTCTCGTTTCGTAACCAGACAATCACATGACCGGTGCTTTACCATAATATGTGCTTGACGATTGTCAGAACATATCTCCTTTGTACCTTGCAAGGCGGTTTGCCCTCGGATCTCTGTAAATCAATGTTTTTTTTAAGGTTTTGCCTTCGGGTCTCTGCGTAAATCAGTGTTCTGTTCATGCTTTGCCCTCGGATTTATATGTAATTCAATGTTTTGCTCACGTTTTGCCCTCGGATTTTAATGTAAAACACATTTTGTTCACGTTTTGCCCTCATATCTCTGTTAATTAATCTTTGGTTCATATTTTGTCCTCGGATCACAATTTAAATCATGTTTAGCCCTCGAATATATGTAAATCAATATTGTGTCAATGTTTACCTTCAGGTCTCTATGTTTGGTTTTTGGATATGAAGCCTAAGGTGACAGGCAGTGATTTGAGGGGTCCTAAACTCCCAGCATTTGAGGAGGGCAAAGACAATATTGATTCATATTTGCAGAGATTTGAGAGGTATGCTACTACTCAAGGATGGGATATGGAGAACCAGTGGGCGTCCAATTTGAGTGTACTTCTGAAAGGTAGGGCGTTAGACGTGTTCCGCAGACTTCCTGTGGAGCAGAGCCTAGATTATAATGTTTTGAAGGACGCTTTGTTGAAGAGATTTGAGACAACTGAGCAAGGGTTTAGGAAGAAATTCAAGACTGGACGACCGGAAGCTGGTGAAAATTTTGCGAAGTTCGCTGTAAGACTAGACAGCTATTTTCTGAGATGGTTGGAAATGGCCAAAACCCCAAAGACGTTTGAAGGTGTGAAGGATTTGATCATTCGCGATCAGTTCATCCAAGCCTGTGGAAACGAATTGACGCTATTCCTGAAGGAACGCATACCAGCTACTATTGGTGAGATGGCTAAACTGGCGGATCAGTTTGCCGATGCCAGAGGACACACGGCGAATCTACTGAAGTTCCGTCCCGAGGGTTATAAGAAGCAATTCAACGGATCTAATGGTAAGACTGGTACAGGGGATGTCTCGACAACGAAACAGTCAGGTTCGGAGTCTGGTTCTAAGACTAGGCCGGTTGGCTCAAGCTCGGGATCAGGTAAACATTGCTTCATATGTAACAAGACCGACCATTTATCTTACAACTGTCCTAGGAAGTCGAAGAAGGGTCAGGTTCAGTGTATCTCTACTAAGGACAAGGCTGCTGTTATTCCTCCAGAAGATTGTTGTTCAGAGGGAGTTGTGAAGGATACGGATACCACGGAGACTAATATACTGACATCTTCGTGTGAACGGCCGTTAAGCTGTGAGATGCCTGCAGTGAGAGGACGTGTTGGTAATCGTTCTGTGATGGTGCTCAGGGACACTGGTTGCTCAGGAGCTGTTATCCGGAAGAGTCCCGTATCTGATGAAGATGTTACCGGTGAGACGCAGGCCTGTATATTGGCTAATGGTGACAAACTTACTGTGCCTATTGCTAAGCTGTTGGTGGATTCTCCATATTTTACCGGAAGCGTATGTGCTTGGTGCATGGACAATCCCGTGTATGACTTGATACTTGGAAATATTCCGGGAGTTAGACATGCCAACGATCCCGACTTGGAATGGAAGCCAGCGGAAGTCATACATGCTGTTCAGACGAGGGCCCAAGCTAAAAAGGATAATCAGCCATATCGTACTCTGAGGGTACCTAAGGTGATGCAAGATATTGGAACTCCAGAAGAAATCAAGGAGACGCAAAAGGCCGATGGAACCTTGTCAAAGTACTGGCATTTGGCTAAGGATGCTGCCGTGAAAGACAGAACAGATCGTGGATCGTCACGGTTTTATGTGAGTCGAGGATTGCTTTATAGAGAGTTTCAGAGTCCAAGTGTTGGAAATGGACGGGTTTTCAAGCAATTGGTGATACCGGAGAAGTTGCGTTCTACAGTGTTACAACTGGCTCACGATACTATGATGGCTGGACATCTTGGAGCTAAGAAGACAATGGACAGGATCAGGACGGAGTTTTTTTTGGCCTGGTATGGCATCAGATGTTACCAGATTTTGTAGGTCCTGTGATGTATGCCAGAGGACTATTCCTAAAGGAAGAGTGACCAAGGTACCATTGGGACAAATGCCTCTAATCGATACCCCTTTCCAGCGTGTCGCTATTGACCTAGTAGGACCATTACAGCCAGTGACTGATCGTGGGAATCGCTACATACTCACAATAGTTGATTATGCTACCCGTTACCCAGAGGCAGTCGCCTTAAGAGGTATTGAGACCGAGCGTGTGGCCGAGGCCTTAGTAGATGTTTATAGTCGTGTCGGAATACCGCGCGAAGTACTGACAGATTGTGGAACTCAGTTTACCTCGGAGTTGATGCAAGAAGTTAGCAGATTGTTGTCCATACGCCAGCTGTCTACCTCTCCGTACCATCCCATGTGCAATGGGCCAGTTGAGCGCTTCAATGGAACGTTGAAGGGAATGCTGCGTAAGATGTGCGCTGAACGTCCGCGAGACTGGGATAAGTATCTTAACGCGCTTTTATTTGCTTATCGTGAAGTACCCCAATACAGCCTTGGATATTCGCCATTCGAGTTGTTATACGGCAGGACAGTCAGGGGCCCGATGATGATTCTCAGAGAACTTTGGACTAAAGATGTTCCAGACCCGGATACTAAGACCACATACCAGTATGTAGTGGACCTGAAGGAAAGGTTAGAAGAAACATGTCAACTCACTCAAGACCAACTTCGAACAGCAAAAAATGCGTCAGGCGAAATACTATAACGGGAAGGCAAAAGTTCGCGAGATGAAGCCTGGACAGAAGGTATTGGTTCTTTTACCAACCAAGAGGAACAAGCACCTGATGCAGTGGAGAGGGCCATATGTTATTGAAGAAAAGAGAGGCTCAATGGACTACAAGGTGAACGTTGAAGGAAAGAAGAAGACGCTGCATGCCAACCTTTTTGAAGTTGTATGTTGAGCGGCAGTGCAGTTCGGCGGTTGCACAAGATTTGGGTATTTTGTCAGTCGTTTGTGATGCCATGGTAGAGGAAGAGGATGAGAATGACGATGAAGATTTTCCTCCAGGGAATATTGTCACTATTCCTCCACAGACCAGGACGGAATCATTGGTTGACGTCGCAGTATCAGAGTTATTGACATCAGACCAAGCAACGGATGTAAGGACGCTCTTATCGGAATATGACGACGTGTTCACTGATGTGCCAGGAAGAACTAATCTGGGAAAGCACGACATCAGGACAACAACCAGCGAGCCTGTTAGAGTGAAGAGACATAGTATTCCATATAGTATGAAGAACACCATCAAGGAGGAGTTAGACAAGATGCTACGAATGGGTGTCATTGAGTCGTCGGAGTCTCCATATGCGGCACCTGTGGTGATTGTTCGGAAGAAGGACGGAACTAACCGGTTCTGTATTGATTTTCGTCAACTGAATCGCGTTACGATCTTTGACGCCGAACCAATGCCCAATGCGGACGACATATTTGCAAGACTCTTTGGACACAGATACTTCTCTCGTCTAGCTTTGAAGTAAAGGGTATTGGCAAGTACCGTTGTCGGAATCTGCAAAGGAGAAGACAGCATTTACCACACCATTCGGATTATTTCAGTTTTCGGTGATGCCGTTTGGCCTTGTGAATGCTCCGGCAACGTTTTGTCGCATCATGAGGAAACTCCTGAGAGGTATGTCGGGTGTGGGAAGTTTCATTGACGATATTCTTCTCTACTCGAAGACCTGGGACGACCACATCCGAAGTCTAAGGGATTTATTCACTCGTCTACGGAAGGCTGGACTAACAGCCAGACCAACGAAATGTGCACTGGGGTATGGAAGTCTGGAGTGTCTGGGACACATTGTAGAAGACCAGCGACTATTACCCAATCCTGACAAGTTGAAGGCTATCTTGAGCGTTCCACGACCTGAGACAAAGAAGCAGGTACAGTCTTCTATAGGTATGGCTGGATACTACAGGAAGTTCATTCCCGATTTCGCCGCAATATCTGTGCCTTTAACAGACCTCACAAGGAAGGGCCAGCCACAAAAGATTGTCTGGGGAGAAGCTCAAGAGATAGCGTTTGAAACGCTGAAGAAGAGCCTATCTTTAAGCCCTATCCTGAAGTTGCCAAGCTTAGAGGACGAATTCATCCTACAGACGGATGCCTCAGATTATGGCATTGGAGCGGTACTTCTACAGGAAGAGTCAGGAGATCGCCTCCCAGTCGCATATGCCAGAAGGAAACTCAAAGGTGCTGAAACGTCCTATGCAGTGGTCGAAAAGGAGTGCTTGGCGGTTGTATGGGGAGTGTTGAAGTTCCAACGTTACCTCTACGGACGCCATATTGTTCTTGAGACGGACCACCAGCCGCTGTTGTATCTTAACAAGCTGAAAGGGACCAGTTCTCGTCTCATGAGATGGGCGTTGTTATTACAACCATACAGATTTACCATCAGGGCGATTCGAGGAAGTGAGAATGTGGGAGCTGATTGTTTAAGCAGACTACAGATTGGACATATGTGTTTGCTTCTGCTCAACTGATATGTAACTAGAGACATTGGAACTGAAATCAAAGGATCAGCGTATGTGATGTGCAGTGAAATGAAAATTGTTACACAATTGTATTTCTCGAAGCCGGGGCGTGTGTCACATACCGGTTCGGGATGTAAATATTTGTGTTGTGTAAGTATACTATTTGTAACCTTTTAAATTACGCGCCGATTTCTCGCGCGTAACTTTTGTATGTTATTGCGCATGCGAGGACACGAAGGTAGGCATAGCGGGCAGCCATATTGACAGGTAGAGATGTGAATATATTGGGAAAGCCATAAGGAGAGTGAAATTCAGCCACGGTAAGTTGATATGTTTTTATTTCAGGGTATTTGTCGTATATATGAACGACCGTGAGTGTTTATGTGTATAAGCTCGTGCGTGGCAAGTTATTGGTAGTACTGAGCTAACAGGTGCGCGTACGTACGATACCGAGAGCGGTTATGTGTATTACCATGTTTGTATAAAATAACTATTGAATGAATGTTAATTATATTGTTAGGGTATAGTCTTATAGGGATTGTTATTTATATATTGTAGCTCCATGCCAATGCCATATCATGACCATGTCCTGTCAACGCTATATACATACCTATTATCTATGAGCTGACGGTGAATGTATGGAGGCCCTGAACAGCCGTATGCAGACGATTGTTTACCAAAATGGACACATGTTCGTCTTCTTATAACGCCTGGCGGTGTGGTACTACAATGACTGTTATGTCGGACTCGTTGCAGGAGTTCTGATATTCTCTGACACATGTATCTGAATATTATGGAGGCCCAGCTGTGTGTTGTGGCTATATTAATTGTCTGGTCATTCATTGATTGATTTACGACCATTTCATGAGAACGTTCGACTTGACTGTACTATATGTACATGCTGCTGGTGTCTATTTGTTTGGTGAAACTCTCTCCATGCGGTGCCTGATAGCTGACAGGTGATTTGGATTTCACCGACATCTATGGAACATCAGTGGGGACAACAACATGAATACACCAAGAGGTCAAGGAGGGTTATATTGATATTTATGTGTGGGATCTACT
Source organism: Pecten maximus (assembly GCF_902652985.1). Lineage (NCBI taxonomy): Eukaryota > Metazoa > Mollusca > Bivalvia > Pectinida > Pectinidae > Pecten > Pecten maximus. The sequence continues at coordinate 8,317,614 of NC_047018.1, read as the reverse complement.
GCGCCAGTCACCAACAGTGCTCATGAACTTTAGGGATGTTAGGTGTAAATATATTTGTGTAGTATAGCGACCAGTGTTGTGAATATATTAGTGAAGCATAATATTGGAGTGAGACATCATCATTTAGAGTGAAAGAGGGACTATCGTGTGTGCAAGTGTGTCTTATACTGTATAGTTGTACATTCACTTTGTAAATTGTTATAAATGTAAATATTGTAACCCTTTGTCTATTTCATTTGTTAAATATGTTGCAATCCGTCTCGGTTAAGTTACAAACATACTTGTTATGAAGTTCTGTATCTGCTGTTTATATAAACATACTTGTTATGAAGCTCTGTATCTGCTGTTTATATAAACATACTTGTTATGAAGCTCTGTATCTGTTGTTAATACAAACACACTTGTTATGAAGTTCTGTATCTGCTGTTTATTTAAATATACTTGTTATGGAGCTCTGTAGCTGTTGTTTATTTTAACACACTTTAATTGTTATGAAGTTCTGTATCTGCTGTTTATTTAAACATACTTGTTATGAAGCTCTGTAGGTGTTGTTTATTTTAACACACTTGTTATGGAGCTCTGTAGGTGTTGTTTATATAAACACACTTGTCATTACGTTCTGTATCTGCTGTTTATTTAAACACACTTGTTATAAAGCTCTGTATCTGCTGTTTATATAAACATACTTGTTATAAAGCTCTGTATCTGCTGTTTATTTAAACACATTTGTTATGAAGTTCTGTATCTGCTGTTTATTTAAACATACTTGTTATGAAGCTCTGTATCTGCTGTTTATTTAAACACACTTGCCATGAAGCTCTGTATCTGCTGTTTATATAAACATACTTGTTATAAAGCTCTGTATCTGCTGTTTATTTAAACACACTTGCCATGAAGCTATCTAACTGCTGTGTGATGCACGGTTTTTCAGGAATCTGTATACAAAATGTAAATCGTGAACACTGGTTTAGGATGACTTGGTCACATTCCAAACCAATCTATGTTTTGAGATGAGATGTCAATCTCGTGTGGGAATTCCGAATTCCTGCAGTCCATTCGTTTTCCGTAATTTGTCATTGTGCTGCACATTATCGCTGCAGATTGGCTATGTCAGTTTTGAATTTTATTCGATATCACTGCTGAGTCACAGACATACAATACAGTCCGGCGTGTTGTTAAGTTTGCGTCATGTTATTTTATTCATGAGCATTAAGATGAAAATCAAGTATATGCCTTCATTGTTCGATTGCTAAAGCAGACACGAATCTCTTCGACCCGAATGATGGCCCAAATACTTAGCCTTTCCTTGTTTCAAGTGTCCGATACTCTATGAATATAAACAGGATTATTTACACAAAAAAAGTTCAAATGGAAAATTCCATTATGTTGGGATTAATACTTTCCATCTCGTATAAAGACAACGGCTATGTGTTTTGTACATATGCGATATGTACCAGTCGAAACGATTGTAGTTTAGTCCTGCTATTATCAATGGTAATGGCTATATAACCACTCCAGTTATGTAGATTGGAAAGTATTAAGTATGCGTTTGTGAAAAAGTATTTACAATGATAATGACGGTGTGGAGTACTTCCCTACAGACCACGACGGAAAAACGGTAGCGACGCCGACTGATCACTCGATATTTAGATATCTTTGATGTCAACTGATCACCCGATATTTAGATATCTTTGATGTCAACTGATCACCCGATATTTAGATATCTTTGATGTCAACTGATCACCCGATATTTAGATATCTTTGATGTCAACTGATCACCCGATATTTAGATATCTTTGATGTCAACTGATCACCCGATATTTAGATATCTTTGATGTCAACTGATCACCCGATATTTAGATATCTTTGATGACGATTTATCATTCGATATTTAGATATCTTTGATGACGATTTATCATTCGATATTAAGATATCTTTGATGAAGACTTATCATTCGATATTTAGATATCTTTGATGACGATTTATCATTCGATATTAAGATATCTTTGATGAAGACTTATCATTCGATCTTTAGATATCTTTGATGAAGATTTATCACCCGATATTTAGATATCTTTGATGAAGACTTATCATTCGATATTTAGATATCTTGGATAACGACTTATCATTCGATATTTAGATATCTTTGATGAAGATTTATCACCCGATATTTAGATATCTTTGATGAAGATTTATCACCCGATATTTAGATATCTTTGATGAAGATTTATCACCCGATATTTAGATATCTTTGATGAAGACTTTTCACTCGATAAATAGATATCTTTGATGAAGACTTTTCACTCGATAAATATATATCTTTCATGAAGACTTTTCTGCCGATATTTAGATATCTTTGATGACTTACCACTCGATATTTAGATATCTTTGATGAAGACTTATCATTCGATATTTAGATATATTTGATGACGACTTATCACTCGATATTTAGATATCTTTGATGACTTACCACTCGATATTTAGATATCTTCGATGAAGACTTAACACTCGATAAATAGATATCTTTGATGAAGATTTATCACCCGATATTATATATATTTGATAAAGACTTTTCACTCGATCAATAGATATCTTTGATGAAGACTTTTCACTCGATATTTAGATATCTTTGATGACTTACCACTCGATATTTAGATATCTTTGATGAAGACTTATCATTCGATATTTAGATATCTTTGATGAAGACTTATCACTCGATATTTAGATATCTTTGATGAAGACTTATCTTCGATATTAGATATATTTGATGACGACTGATCACCCGATATTTAGATATCTTTGATGAAGACTTACCACTCGATATTTAGATATCTTTGATGAAGACTTATCACTCGATATTTAGATATCTTTGATGAAGACTTATCACTCGATATTTAGATATCTCTGATGACGACTTTTCTCTCGTTTAGGTATATATGATGACGTCGTATCACCTGATATCAGGTATATAGATATATTTTATGACAATCTTTATTCTGATAAAGTGTGGCACACATTGAACTCAAAGATTTATTTTCACATTGTTGATAAATGCAGTCGCGTTTTTTGCTTAGTGTTTTTTTATTTGGAAGAAATTGGTGTTTTACTGTAATCAAACAAAGAACGATAGAATTGAGGGAAAACATTTGTCACAGTAAAACTACAGATTTGTGTATAGCAAATTACATTTAGATATACGCGATCACATGGAATCAACCACACGCTCGCAACACTCGATCCATTGCCTTTTGGTTCATTGGCAACGCCCGCCATCAATTGACTGTGATTGGTGTGTCACGAGTCAGTCGGCGAGGAGACGATACAAAATACAGACATTTATTGTAGGCCGCGTGTAGACCAATTGGCTCCATCCAGCCGCAAACTTTTGCGTTGTATTACATTGAAAGAAAAATGCGTTAACTATTGCTTCTGTTCTTTTTTAAGCACATGAAGTGGATAAGGATGCGTATCTTTAGAGATTTGTTTTTCTTTTACAATATACAGACTAACATTCATCTTGGACGGTCAGTATGGCAACAGACGCTTAACCGCTTACAAACGGTAGCATTATACAATGGCGGAGATTGGTGTCTAAGGAAACCCTAGCAATTCTAAATGAATATGTTTCAATTTGAAATAAGAAGTCTAATCTATTAATTTACACAAGGAAAACATGTAAATGAGAAAAAGAATATTTTTACATTCACATAAATGGACAGTACAATACACTATTCGTCATAGAACCTCAGCTAAATTGCGCAATGGTAAAGTCCGGGGGAACGTCTCACTAACTAAAAAGGCGGTGTCTATAGTCTTTAGGGCCCATTTAATATACCATTTAAGTGTGATACCATGGGAACATTGACATGCCAATTTTTCTCGATTCATTTTTCTGATACAAGAACAGGTAAGTTATTTTTTATTTGTTCGTCCCTATCAGTAAAGTTTATTTGTTCGTCCCTATCAGTAATGTTTATTTGTTCGTCCCTATCAGTAATGTTTATTTGTTCGTCCCTATCAGTAATGTTTATTTGTTCGTCCCTATCAGTAATGTTTATTTGTTCGTCCCTATCAGTTGTTTTTATTTGTCCCTGCCAGGTTTGTATATTTTTCGTCCATCTCAGTTTGTTTATTTATTTGTTTTTCCCTGTAAGTTTTGTTAACTTGTTTGTCTCACTCGATTTTAAGTTATTTCGTGCTTTTGTTTAATAATCGTAATAATTTCATTTTTTTCTGCATATCTTACCTTGACAATTTACATATTTACGTCGTGTTTACATATCACAGTTGATTCAATACCCAAGAGTCTGTTCCCATTATCTCGATTGCCATTCAGATGTCGAAGATTCTGGCCTAGATTTGTATGGCAGTATCATCGTGACCTAGATTTGTATGACGGTATGGTCGATATGACCTAGATTTGTATGGCGGTATGGTCGATATGACCTAGATTTGTATGGCGGTATGGTCGATATGACCTAGGTTTGTATGGCGGTATGGTCGATATGACCTAGATTTGTATGGCGGTATGGTCGATATGACCTAGATTTGAATGGCGGTATGGTCGTTTATCATACGCATGTAACATGTTGTAAGAGGATGTGTTACAAATCACACGTGCCAGCTTCAACAATTTACTTATGATGTAAACCTATACAGTCTTTAATTGGATACTAAATAAATGTCATGGCACTGGTAATCAAATCAGAACTGAAAAGACAGAACGACGACCCTATGTCATGTCATCACGTTTTAGCTTATATGCTGACTTCTGAAACTAATTTATTTCATTGAAATTCATCTTTAAGAGAACCCATTCCTCATCCATAATTATTCCATGGCTCATTCATTTTATCAGTCATTTGTTCCGACTTGTTCCTTTCGTAGCCACTATCAATTAGGAAGCCGAACCCAAAGACATGCACACCGTAAACGCACTGCGCTGGTTGTGTGACCTTAATGACCGTATAACGCGTCCAATTGGGTCAACGCTCTCCCATAATGGCTCACTTACTGAATCATGATAAAGCTTCTTCGTGACGCTCATTCGAGAGAACGTGTGTCTATATATTGTCTCTGATTTCATTTGTCATCGCTAGGAGGCTATATCTCTGAAGAAAGTGTAATCAATCTAATGCTGGTCAAATAAATATAGAGAACATGGGTCGTTTGTAAGAGCTAGTTCTTATGTTCCTTTTTACACTTTATCATGGGACAAAGTAAAGAACTACCATTTCTTTACCTAAACAAAGCTCTGTCGCTTTAGAAATGAGATTGATTATAAAAAAAAAAATCGATTATAAAGTTGTTGGGTTTTTGTTTTGTTTTGTTTTTGTTTTTCTCTTTTTTTTTTGTGACGATCCCCTCTTAATCCCAACCATGTTCTTATCTATATATATATATTAACCACAGCAGGTAATACGTAACAATGTCTGGTTAATATATATTAACCACATCAAGTAATACCTAACATGTCCGGTTAATATAATAACCACATCAGGTAATACCTAACCTGTCTGGTTAATATAATAACCACATCAGGTAATACGTAACATGTCTGGTTAATATAATAACCACAGCAGGTAATACCTAACATGTCTGGTTAATATAATAACCACAGCAGGTAATACGTAACATGTCTGGTTAATATAATAACCACAGCAGGTAATACGTAACATGTCCGGTTAATATAATAACCACATCAAGTAATACCTAACCTGTCTGGTTAATATAATAACCACAGCAGGTAATACGTAACATGTCTGGTTAATATAATAACCACAGCAGGTAATACGTAACATGTCTGGTTAATATAATAACCACAGCAGGTAATACGTAACATGTCTGGTTAATATAATAACCACAGCAGGTAATACGTAACATGTCTGGTTAATATAATAACCACAGCAGGTAATACGTAACATGTCCGGTTAATATAATAAACACATCAAGTAATACCTAACATGTCTGGTTAATATAATAACCACAGCAGGTAATACGTAACATGTCTGGTTAATATAATAACCACAGCAGGTAATACGTAACATGTCTGGTTAATATAATAACCACAGCAGGTAATACCTAACATGTCTGGTTAATATAATAACCACAGCAGATAATACGTAACATGTCCGGTTAATACAATTGACAACAATAGTAACCAGGTGATACGTCACAATGTCGGGTATGTTTGACATCATCACTTTTACCTTATGGTGACAGAAAGACTGTTGTTTCCCCATGGTGTTAACCTTTGTCGACATCTGATGCTCATTGAAATAATTACATGGAGGACAATACAATAACTAAGTAAATGGACTATCAGGATAACCCGCCATTATACAACACTCGTTTTAGATGGTAAACTAGGCTGGTATATAACCAGGATAACCCGCCATTATACAACACTCGTTTTAGATTGTAAACTAGGCTGGTATATAACCAGGATAACCCGCCATTATACGACACTCGTTTTAGATAGTAAACTAGGCCGGTATATAACCAGGATAACCTGCCATTATACAACACTCGTTTTAGATAGTAAACTAGGCCGGTATATAACCAGGATAACCTGCCATTATACAACACTCGTTTTAGATGGTTAACTAGGCTGGTATATAACCAGGATAACCCGCCATTATACAACACTCGTTTTAGATAGTAAACTAGGCCGGTATATAACCAGGATAACCTGCCATTATACAACACTCGTTTTAGATGGTAAACTAGGCTGGTATATAACCAGGATAACCCGCCATTATACAACACTCGTTTTAGATAGTAAACTAGGCCGGTATATAACCAGGATAACCTGCCATTATACAACACTCGTTTTAGATGGTTAACTAGGCTGGTATATAACCAGGATAACCCGCCATTATACAACACTCGTTTTAGATTGTAAACTAGGCTGGTATATAACCAGGATAACCCGCCATTATACAACACTCGTTTTAGATAGTTAACTAGGCTGGTATATGTAAACTTCGTGTATTTCAATGAACATAAGATGTCGACAAAGGTATTTTCCAGATTGAATTATTCCCGTTCGGAATTCCAGATTGAATTATTCCCGTTCGGAACATGTTTTAGTGGTGATGGGTATTGTTTGTTAAATAATATTCAATAAATCTTAGGATATTGTGTGAATTTTCCCATAGCATGTTCTTTACTGTCTGATATTACTCGAACTATATTCTTTGTTAAAGAATTTGTGCCCGGAACAGGTGGCTGATTCAACCACGTGACTGCTACCATCACAGATAGGCGTAAACATTACTTACATTATATGAAGAGATTCAATGATGATAAATCCCCTAGTATTTACATACAAATCACTGATTCGTGATACTGTGCTAGTGTTTTATTCACTTTTCCAATCGAAGTTTTATCAATAAATGTAGCTTTATAAACAACAAAATAATGAAGTCTAAAATAAAACCGTAACGTAATGGTCACTTGACATTCTGGTGTGCAAACATGGTATTCTGGTGTGGCTCGAAATGTAGCAATTGAAAGGTAAGAATGCGTTTGGGATCATTTTCGTAGGAGAAAATAATACTTTGTCCGCGTAAAACTAACGTGTTATATTGCAAAACTAACACGTTATATCGCGAAACTAACGCATTACAATGCGAAACGTTCGAGTTGTTACGCAAAGCTAATAATAGTGAGTCATTAATCCGAATTCTTATCAATGCTTACGTAATATAGCATAGAAATATTATGTGTACATAGGGATTGAACGGTGTTTTTATTGCGTTTACGGTTGCATGAACGCAATGGGATACAGACATGTTAGCGCTGTATATTGAATATGTCTGTATCCCATTGTGTTAATACAACCGTAAACGCAATAAAAACACCGTTCAATGAATGTAGTTACATCAAACAATTTGTTGAAATACCGTACGCAGAAAATAAAAGTCGTGATGTGTTGCGGCGTTGGTAATTACGACAATCGTGGTTGCTATGATAATGTAGTTCCAGTGGATCTACGTAAAGACTCCAGTATCAAACTATAAGAAACAATGGAACATTTTTGTTTAATACCTTTTGACGTTTTCAATTCATTAATATATTCACAATCAACAATTTCCGCCTCGCATTAACCTATGGTTGTCAAGCACAGCGGGTATTGACACAGATTTAGTAGTGACGTGGTCAGTCGTTCTATAGGAGCTGTACGCTTCAGCTATTCATTATTTCCGCAATCTTCAGTTTAGTTTTTGACAAAACACTCACTTGACATTAGCTTTTTGTACAGAGATCACCGAGTAACAGCAGAAAACGCTAAAATTGCGTAAATATATGATAATTAGTTCATCGTGTACAAAGTGTACATGTATGTTGTATGTTGCAACATCCGTTCATCAATCAACTTTTTTCCCCCTTTGGATAATAAGTTAAAAAATGTAATACCCAAGGTCTGTCCCCCATTATGTTCATTGGAAGCATTGTTTTTGTACTTTCGCGTATAAATGGCCTTAGTTATACATACATTGAAGGTCACAAGGTTCAAATATATAATACAAACTTTTATATTCATTAACGAACAATTGGTATTACAGTGTATACGTATAAAAGCAATTCAAGATTAATATGTTTAAGATGTTAACATTTAACTATAAGTTATTATTTATGCAACATAAGTACATCTATTACGATAAGTTGTTGAATACTCGAATAATATTATTTTTTCGTTTAACAGCATATTAAAACTAACTTTCTGTGTCTTGACAGTTTACTTTAAATGCTAAATTTACAACTTGTGCTTTCACCTAAAAAAAGTCGACATTTAAATGGTAATAAGTAAAATGTAGTCAATTATGACGTAAACTATATAAATAACAAATCATCACTTAAACGACGCGATTCTCTCACGATCCTGTAAAACGTCGGATTGCGTGTCAAGTCCCTGTGTGTCAAGTCCCTGTGCCAAGTCCCTAGGTGTCAAATTCATGTGTGTCAAATCGCTGCGTGTCAAGCCCATGTGTGTCAAATCCCTGTGTGTCAAGTCCCTGTGTGTCAAGTCCCTGCGTGTCAAGTCACTGCGTGCTAAATCCCTGTGTGTCAAGTCCCTGTGTGTCAAGTCCCTGTGTGTCATATCCCTGTGTGTCAAGTCCATGTGTGTCAAGTCCCTGCGTGTCAAATCCCTTTGTGTCAAGTCCCTGTGTGTCAAGTCCCTAGGTATCAAATCCCTGCGTGTCAAGTCCCTGCGTGACAGGCGGTCGAAATAATGCCTCGATTTGAATCAATGTATACAGGAAAGTTCAATCGATCATTCGCCTTTAATTCAGTTGTAGAGTACAACCAACTCCGTAACATAATTCGTAAAGATGGCTGTTCAGTTCGAATCGAAGCGGACAACCGGAGAACACAGTCCAGTCATTATACATCCACGCAGCTTGCGAAGCGTTTTTCGGCATAGCCGTATAATATTCTTTTTGGCCCCGGATATGACGCGACAGGTGGCGTTACTGGTCAAGATGAAGTATGTGATTGGTCAATGTAGCGGTAAATGCGAAATGCAGATATGCAGTTGAAAACGAAACAAAGTTAAGATTGAATGCAAGCTGAATAAGTGGAAGCATATTTTCAAATAACACATTAATAAGATTAAATTCCTGATTCAAATGCAGTCTTATTATCACCAAAAATGATTCAAACTGATATAATTTTGTTATCCGTGCTGAAACGCATTAGTTCAATTTATTTCACCAGCAGTTTTACATTATAACCACCGACATTAAAACTATGCCGTTTATCTTTTTTAATGATATTTTTCGTTTATGATAAATTTTAAATTCAAAGATAAAATTATCATTTCAATTACATCATGCTAGTTTTGATATTGTTTTATGGAAAATGCGTGTCATAATCGTATTTGTGATTTGTGTCTTAATAATACTGTTTGGTGAGCATCTAATGACGGACTACATGTAGGAAGCGGGGGGAGGGGCAAACATATCTTTTTGCCCCCCCCCCCTTTTTTTTACAGTGGGGGGGGGGGGGGGGGGGGGGCAAACATATCTTTTTGCCCCCCCCCCCCCCCCCCCCCCCTTTTTTTACAGTGGGGGGGGGGGGGGGGGGGGGGGCAAACATATCTTTTTGCCCCCCCCACTTTTTGACATCCAAAATCTAAACAAAGGGGAAAAACATGAATTTTTATATTCATTTCGATAAATACTCGTAAATTTTTCGAACCGAAAATGTTTTCTTGAAGGCAACGATAAAAACTTTATCTTGTACATCCGGAACATTCTGACTTTTATACTAGTATATCAATCCTCAGACCTGTGTGTCGGTCGTCTGCACTAGCCTGGTAAGTAAATAGTTATATCTTAATACGAAATTTTGCTTAACTTCATCACAAAGATTCGATAAGTTGATGATAATTTGTGAAGTTGGTTGAGTTCATAATGAGAACAAGACAGAAACACAACATGAATAAGAATGCGCGGTTTTAACGTGAATAGAGTGATATAATTACCGACAGGTACGAATGGGAAACAACGTATAACATGAAACGGCACTGGCATCTGTTGTCGACAAATTAGCAGCATATAGGGTTCGCTTTAGATACACATTCTAGGTAAATATTACCTTTTTTCGGGGGAGGACATTTTTTTTATAGCCTTAAATATCGAAAAAAAAATCGGCTCGCATCATCACTAAATTACTGCCCCCCCCCCCCCCCCCCTTCGATTGCAGATTGCAAATTTGCTATATTCATTTTCCACAGGGGGGGGGGGGGGGGGCTAGCCCCCCAGGGACCCGCTGGGCGGCCCCAGACCCCTCGCAAACAGGGAAAAAATCGGCTCACGCCTACGGCACTCGCATTATCACTTAATTACTTGACCCCCCCCCCCCCCCCCCCCCCCCACTCCTTTCGAAAAATCCTGAATCCCTCCGACCCCTCGCAAAAAAAAAAAAAGGGAAAAAAAAATCGGCTCGCGCCTACGGCTCTCCCGCCCTTTCGAAAATCATGGATCTGGGCCTGGTGATTCATGTTTTGCTATAAATAATATATCCTGAATTGCGTAAATAACTTATTGTGTACTACATAAATTATCATGGGATGTTGAAATGATAATTATTGGCTAATTTTGCGGAGATGACATACGATTTGTTTAGTGCGTAAAATTTAAGGTTAAAAAAAATATATTTGCTCTTGAGACAAAATCAACGTGAACTCAGACATTTGGTCTCAAGAGCAACTCAATTCATCAACCCATGAAATCGGCCGAATTAACATTCAAACTTTAATAAGTAAGATGTAGTCCATAATGAAGTAAATTATGCCTACAAAATGATATCTATCACCTAAAAAATGACATTTAAATGACAATAAGTAATATAGAGTCAATAATGACGTAACTATGTTGACAAACTGATATCTAAACATGACAGTAAGTTAGATGGAGTCAATAATGACGTATTCTTCCACAGCGGTTAGCAGTTTTAGACGTGAGAGATTTCTCTGTCAAGGTATGACAGATTGCACGCGCTAACCTTCTGAACCGGAAGTACTTACGGAAGTACTTTTGAGTGACGTCACTAATAGTTTCAGCGTTGTTATTTAATGTTAAATATGGGTATTAGACACAGAGTTTTATGAATTGACAAGATGTGCTGTCGTTAACATCAGAATAGTTTAACTGATTCCTTATTTCACTGGGTTTTTTTTTTTAAATAAATATTGTGAATTAATTTTAAACCTATGCTTTCTTGTGTAATGATATTGGGATGCATGTTTTGGGGTTGTGAAGAGTAATGAAGATATTTATGCGCCGACCATGTGCCTTTGTTTACAAACATACCTTGGCGGAAATATACCTTATTGAAAATGGTGGGAGACAAATAATCATTCCCTATCTATAGGGGGTGTGACAAAGAAATCTCAACCCTCTGGGATATTCATGAATGGCTAACCCTCGGCAAACCTCGGGGTGGACGTTCATGAATGGCTAACCCTCGGCAAGCCTCGGGGTGGACGTTCATGAATTCCCCCTCGGGTTGAGATTTCTTTGTCACACCCCCAAGGCGGGAAAGATTCTATTAATCATGTCGACAAACTCATATCTATCACCTAAACATGCATTTTAATTGCAATGCGTTAGATGGAGTGATTAATGACGTTGATTATGTCGACAAACTGATATATATCACCGAACCATGACGTTTAAATGGCAATACGTTAGATGGGGTGATTAATGATGTTGATTATGTCGACAATCTGATATCTATCACCTAAACATGTTTTAATTACAATACGTTAGATGGAGTCAATAATGATGTTGATTATGTCGACAAACTAATATCTATCACCTTAACATGACCAATAAGTTAGATGGAGTCATTAATATATATATCTATCTCAAGTAGAGGTCCATTTACGTCTCCTTATTGTAGTCTGAATCTGAAAACCGAAAACTGTTTCATTGTCTTAAATAGCTAGTTTCGCGATATACATTGTAATACGTTAGTTTCGCTTCGCATAATCACGAGATAGTTTTGTGTAATACGCGTTAGTTTCGCAAAATAACGCAAAAGTTTCGCGATATAAGGCATTAGTTTTGCGTTATAATGCAAAAAAATAAAAAATAAAAAATTCTCCAAAAATGATCCCCACCGGCTTTCGAAGGAAGAAAGTGATTTAAAATGATTTAATAAGATTACAAAATTGATGTGGTGTTTTAGTTTTTCATATAACCAATTGAGAAGGATCATCATATAGTTTTTTGGCTTCATCACCAAGATTCGCGAGAGTCAAAAACCTTATCACTATTGAATTAAAACTACACTTTTTAAGAAATGAGGGTCTTGGGTGGTCCAAGTTAGGCAATCATGTATCTGTTTCTGTCTGTTAAATATGACCAAACGGCGGCACGACCAATACTATTTGGGAAGGACAAACAGGGTTAAACAAACGAAAAGAAGTTTTGCCATCTGCTACCGGGGAGCCATGCTGGTATAAATCACAGCTCTTGAATGCCAAATGGGTGTAATGTGTTCTCATAACGAGAGCTATGTTTGGTGTAGTACATTAACATAGAGAAAGTCAACCAATCCCCCCGGGTTGTCCAGACATTTTCCATAAAAATTTCACAGTGAATTAATGATAAATATCTCAGATTGAAATGTCACCATATAACGATTCGATTTCAAGGAGAAATGATTAGACAAAGCTCTGGCCTCACAGCTGCCCATGACGGGCGGACATTGCGAATTTGCTAAGTTAGGATGTCTTCATATTGGATAAACTCATGGCTGTATATGGAGGAGAGAAAATATTGATTTTGTATTGCATAGAAATATATTATGAAAGAAAACAGATAAGGTAAATTTAGAATAAACCCTATTTATTTTGCTACATTTAGAATATCAAGCCGTTGAAATATAACATTGTAGCTAATTCCCTTTAATTATGTACTTTTCTATTATAGGAAGAGTGAATCCCTAGCTGAAGAGATAGGAAGCTTACGAGCCTAAAAACACATGTCTTAACCTGATTCATGGATTGATCAAGGTCGCGAATCGCCAACCGTCTTTTATATAATACATTAAATTGTGGCTTGTGGACGACTAGCATCCAGACTTGTGGCATGACTAGCACCCAGACTTGTCCGAGGAAAGCAATGAGATAGTATTGTCTACAATTTTGTTTGTATTTATTTTATTTTTCAATTTTTTTCAGCATAGTAAAATACAAAAATATAACCCATACACTTACTCGCACATAAGATCATAATCACATCACATATATGATATCATCATCACCATCATCATCATCATCATCATCATCATCATCATCATCATCATCATCATCATCATCATCATCATCATCATCATCATTCAATATATCATCCTTTTCATGCTATACATTCCCTTACACATAATTATTTCACATACAGTGTAGTAACCACACCTATACATCATCATCATCATCATCATCATCATCATCACCATCATCATCATTCAATATATCATCATTTTCAAGCTATACTTGCGCTAATTAATAATTATTTCACATATAATGATACATAATCACTGTCGTCATCACACCTATGCATAACTAATTTGGCCATCATCATCAACACACTCGATTTATCACCATCATCATCATCATCATCATCATCATCATCACTCACTCGATATATCACCATTTTCATTATTTTCATGCTATACAATATTCAGTTACATACACTAATTATCTCACAGATAGTGACTAATATCACTATCATCATCACACATACATCATCATCATCATCATCATCATCATCATCATCATCCATTAGTAAAATAAGAAAATCATCATCATCCACACATTTACATTATGACCGTATATCATCAACATACCCACATTCTCCATATCCTCACACAAATCATCACATACATGTACAACAAAAAACAAAAGAAAGGAGTTTGAATAGAAGAGAGAGAGAGAGAGAGAGAGAGAGAGAGAGAGAGAGAGAGAGAGAGAGAGAGAGAGAGAGAGAGAGAGAGAGAGAGAGAGAGAGAGAGAGAGAGAGAGAGAGAGAGAGAGAGAGAGAGAGGGGGGGGGGGGTAAATGAAGCTAGAGGATAGAGAAAATAAGAGAGATAGACTGGGCTAGAAATGAGACTTACCAAACAAATATGTCAAATGAAACAGTAAAAAATAATTGTCATAGATATTTATCTTACATAGCTATATCAATAGAATCCTGGGTCTTCAGGGAAAGTAAGTAGAGAAACATAAAAAAAAAAAAGAATAGGATAATACACTGGACATCATATCAATTCAGAAAAAACTGTCTGCCAATTCTAATAATTTTCCCCATTTTCTCCATTCTTTGTCAAAGTTCTGCTGTACCTGGTCGCCTTGGCTATTAGCAATATATTTTTGAAAAATATAGAAATCTTCAATAGAATTAATTAGAGCATGTGGACTTAATATTTTATGTAGACACCTTGTCTTGTATATATAAAACTTAATCATAATCAAAATTTCATTATCCAATCTATTTGTCGTAATATTCCTATTTTTTACAAATTGGAATGGAATAAAGAGAGCATCAAGTAGTGTTTCTACACTTTGCAAAAATCTTGACATTCCCACAAAATATGAATAATTGTTTCTCGCTCTAAATTACAAAGAGTACATATTGGACTATTCAGGTCTCACGCAAGTAATTCACCCCCTATATTCTATTACTAATGAATTAAAGCTATAATTAATTCATTTGAAGTTTAATTCAAGTCAGCAATGGCTGAAGTTGTAGATACAAACCGGTTACACAGTTTAAAACCCAAATGTTGACAGGTTTAAAGCCTTCTAAGGATCTGACAGGTCCATGTGCTGTATTACCGGATGTTTACATACACAACCGGTGCTATTTTGGGAAAATATTTCATAGTGAATTTTATGAAATTTGTTGTAATATAAACATTATTAGACATTTTACATTTTCCATAATTTTGGATTTCTTCGTCGTCTAATTTCTCTTTGTAAAAATGTTACACTTACAAATTATTTAATTACATCTCAACCAGCTGTCTGTCTTTTGAAAGTGATATGTATAATTCCCCTTTTCTCATTGTTATCGGATTAAACCGCGCAATATGTATGTACATTTACCTTTTGATGTTAATTGAGTTAATTAACTGGTCTGGCCAGGTATGACACCTAGCCTCGGACAAAGGTCAATTAAGCTTATTATCTCACCTGTCTGAAATGTGACCATCGGAGTACTAAAATGCCACCTGTCAATCATTTGTATTAACTCTAGCTTAAATACTATGTGTAAGGTTTTGTAAAATTAATTAGAACCTAGAGTTCGGACTGTACGGTCGATTTTCGGATATTCCGTAAATCGCCTGCCGACTCCTAGAAAGTTTAGTATAATAAATACTATATCTTGGACCGTATTTTAACATCTTTGGATTTTATATATATTCTACAAAAATATTACAACGACGGGAAAAATCGTTGTGATAAATACCTGGTCATTTTGCACCTATGTGAATACGCCAGTATGTACATCTCAGCACAGCAAAATCAGTATATTCTGACAGTTTGGAATATGTACTTCAAATAAATATCAGATATCTCAACATCACACCTAAACATATCAATCAAAATAATATTTAAATGTGGAACTTTATTTTCTTACCAGACTACTTTCGCATACAACACTTGCTGATTGGTTGATTTGCTTGCGTGAGACCTTCACCAGGCCTATTTTAAACATGAGAGTATTTGTTGTTAGTATATGTTGAACTATTCTGTATTGAAACCATTGTAGTTTTGTGTTTTTTGTAACCCTAAAAGGAGTTCCATAAATGTCTGACCAGTTCAATTCACCATCTTCAAAAACTTTCTCCCATTTTCTCCTACCTCTAGAAATAATACTATTGTTTACCATCAGATTATATAAACCTTTAGTCCCTTTCACAATTTTCAGGAGTAGTAATATATTATAAGGAATGATTGGGTAGACTATTAACTGTTTTTCAAAGTTCATCTTTGCTAAGTAAGTTCTGACAGCAGCAATCACACCCTGATATTGAAGAAAGTTTGTGTTTATATGGTAGATCTCAGTAAATTCTTGGAATGAATAGAAAGTGTTCGTACTGTGATCATTAACTATTGTTACTCCTCTATTGTACCAAACTTTGTAAAAATTTGTTTTTTTCCCAATAACTAAATTTCTATTATACCATAATGGCATGGTCAGTATGAGGCTTTCCTGTTTTTCCCTTACTGTATCTGAATTATTGAACCGTATCCATGCTTTAAACACATCCTTCCAAAATTTGTTTTTACATTTATTCTGACATTCCTGAATATAACCACTGCCACAAGTAGATAGCTTGTGTAAGTCTGAGTGTGTCTTAAAAATAGCTTGACACTTGCATGTTTCCTTATACATTGTGTATAACCTTCTCACCCAACCTAATTTCAATGAGTATATAAACAATCTTACATTAATCCCTTCATAATAATTCTGGGCTGCGACATCTCTCTTTATCATTCATTCAATTTACAGATTTAATTAAACTGAGAGAATTTTTCGCTTTACTTCACTACACCGGAAACCGATACACGTAGTTAAAATTGGTAAAATGTCCTGTGCCGGTAGGATATACTTATGAGTGTTCCTTACAGAAACAATCATGCCAAGATTATATTAAGCTTAAAACTAGATGTTTTGACATAGCAGCCAAGTAATCCAGTGACAGCGTATGTCGTGGATAAAAAAAAAACTATCAATTTGCCAATATTATTTTAGGAATTACATGGCGTAGTGCACTTTCTAAGGTTAGCTTCATTAATATCCCTGGGTGGTACCAATCGCGGGATTAACCAGGCCAAGATTGATACCTCCGTTCTCACATACAATTGCATGCGGTTACAAATTACACAAAATTCGGAAAAGTAGTTCAATTCTTTACAGGCAAGAACAATTTTTATTGACGTTGATTGTAAAATTAACACCGTCACTAGCCCTGATGGAAGTTTGATAGTTACTACTCCGTCGTGTTTCTAGAAAAAAGAATAGGACAGAAAATTGAAATCAAATGTTAAAATGTCCCTCACGTTTTACTGAATCAATCAAGTCCATTAAAGCTGGAACTTTTTTTTATTTCGTGAAATTTTCCAATTTCTTTGGAGACAGGGTCGATACCGGATGTAAGTTGTCAGCGCGTGCCACGTTGTAATGGAAGTCTATTGGAAGAGATGGTGCGTGATGTTGTGACGTCGACCGGCACGCTTTAGTGTGTGACAACTGTACATTTGGTGCCAACAAGCATGGAGGATGGAGCATTATAAGTAGACTCATATACATCTCTAAATTTACTGACGAAGTAAAAACAAATATATACATCTTAATTTACTCACCAAGTAAAACGCATATACATCTCTAAGTTTACTAAACAAGCAAAAAACATATACATATCTTAATTTGATAATAAAGTAAAGAAACATACCTATCTAAGTTTACTAACCAAGAAAAAACATACACATTTTTTAACTCAAAATAACGTTAAACATTTACATCTCCAAACTAGCAAACCAAGTTAAACATTTATCTTAACTTGAAAAACAAGCTAACAATTTAAAGTTAAAGTTCGTGGTCTACAAACTGCATATCAGTTAAACATATTTATTTCTAAACTCACAAATCTTAAATATTATATTGCGGTACTGCTCGACGAGTGGCATAAAAATACCGATAAATAATGAGGAATACTTAAGCTTTATTCAGTTTGACACGTGTGTTCTTGTGTTCCACCGACTTGTGCATTTGTATCAATTTCGTATTACAAATGTCACGTAAGTTAAACATAAAACAATGATATATAGGTGCGCGATATGTCTCCAATGTCGGATGTTAGTATCACCTTGACAGACTGCAGTGTTTTACATCAGTCTGCATACCATTTTTAAGATTTACGTTGAATGTCGATAATACTATCTGGGAAAGTCGCTTGTTAGATTGTATTTATTGTCGATATAAATGTAATTTGGGTGACAGATCAATGCAATCCAACAAGCGGTTATTGCTATATTGACACTAACTTATGTTAAACTCTGCCTTTCCTCAATAAATACGTTCTTTATTTTTCTTTTGATCAACATAGCGCCAAAATGACATCATAGTAACGTAATTGTTCGCAATCGTTATCCGTGCAGCGTTTGATTGAATCATAGCGCATAGCAAAACTGTTCCATGACGTTGATCAATATGACGTAATAACACGTCATGTGATTTTTACTGCCGCAATTGCTGCAGCCCAATTAACATTGAGGCGACGAGAGTCTGTGGTGTAAAATGTATATATATGTGGTAAAGAGTGGATCTAGATGACCTATGGTAGAAAATAAAAAGTCTGGATAGGGTAAGTCAGCGGTTCAGTTAGTTTAGATGGTAGTAATTAGCAGTTTGGTTAGCTTAGATGGTGGTAGTTAGCAGTTCAGTTAATTTAGATGATGGTAGTTTGCAGATGGGTTACCGCGGTAGTTGGAATGGTGGTAGTTACCAGCATCCTCAAGTCTGTAAAATACTGTTCACAAAATAAGCCATCCCTACCTACCAGCATCTCGAATTCAGAAAAAAAAATCCGTACAAAATAAACCATCCCTACCTACCAACATTCTCAAGTCTGTAAAATACTGTACACAAAATAAACCATCCCTACCTACCAACATTCTCAAGTCTGGAAAATACTGTACAAAATAAACCATCCCTACCTACCAGCATTCTCAAGTCTGTAAAATACTGTACACAAAATAAACCATCCCTACCTACCAGCATCTCGAATTCAGAAAAAAAAATCCGTACAAAATAAACCATCCCTACCTACCAACATTCTCAAGTCTGTAAAATACTGTACACAAAATAAACCATCCCTACCTACCAACATTCTCAAGTCTGGAAAATACTGTACAAAATAAACCATCCCTACCTACCAGCATTCTCAAGTCTGTAAAATACTGTACACAAAATAAACCATCCCTACCTACCAACATTCTCAAGTCTGTAAAATACTGTACAAAATAAATCATCCCTACCTACCAAAATCCTCAAGTCTGTAAAATACTGTACAAAATAAACCATCCCTACCTACCAACATCCTCAAGTCTGTAAAATACTGTACAAAATAAACCATCCCTACCTACCAACATTCTCAAGTCTGTGTGCCCGATGTATTTCGTCACTCACAAAATAAATTTCAAAATAGACGTGATAAGGTCATGAGATCGATAATGGGATTCTGTAATAGAATCACTGATTCGCGGCTATATTTATTGCAGCAAAGAGGATTTTCGATTTAAAGGTTGTTTTTCCAAGTCCATTTAGCTCGGCCCTGGCTCACTACCGCTATACACATTAGCAAAAGGGAAAAGCTGTTTGATATGTGAAAAACATGTATCTTGATTGTGTTGCTAAGAACACGTCGATTATCCTGGCGTCTTCACACAAAACATGATTGATCGTAAGTCATGTGGATTAATGTAAGACATAAACAAAAGAGAGAATTTAAATGAACAAGCGACATGTTATACCAGATTTGACGGAGTCAGACAAATATAAACAAGGACAACAAGCCACCAGTACATGTGTACAAAGGACAGGCGATATAAACAGTGGGCTGATAAAGGACAAGCCATAGTGTACAAGGGGCAGGCGATATAAACAGGACAAGTCCCAGTGTACAAGGGGCAGGCGATATAAACAGTTGGCTGCTAAAGGACAAGCCACAGTGTACAAAGGGCAGGCGATATAAACAGTGGGCTGCTAAAGGACAAGCCACAGTGTACAAGGGGCAGGCGATATAAACAGGACAAGTCACAGTGTACAAGGGGCAGGCGATATAAACAGGACAAGTCACAGTGTACAAGGGGCAGGCGATATAAACAGGACAAGTCACAGTGTACAAGGGGCAGGCGATATAAACAGTGGGCTGCTAAAGGACAAGTCACAGTGTACAAGGGGCAGGCGATATAAACAGGACAAGTCACAGTGTACAAGGGGCAGGCGATATAAACAGGACAAGTCACAGTGTACAAGGGGCAGGCTATATAAACAGTTGGCCGCTAAAGGACAAGTCACAGTGTACAAGGGGCAGGCGATATAAACAGGACAAGTCACAGTGTACAAGGGGCAGGCGATATAAACAGTTGGCCGCTAAAGGACAAGTCACAGTGTACAAGGGGCAGGCGATATAAACAGGACAAGCCACAGTGTACAAGGGGCAGGCGATATAAACAGGACAAGCCACAGTGTACAAGGGGCAGGCGATATAAACAGGACAAGCCACAGCCAAATACTTTAGGTAGTCACAGCGATCTTCTGTTAAATTATGTCATATTTTCTGAGAACTATTTCATCTCCAATCTAACTGAGAATAGACACACACATATATATAACTAATTTACCTACCGTTCTAAACCTGTTTATTCTTCCAGTGAAATATAAGCAGATAAAAAAAAAAAAAAAAAAACAGCATTAGGTGTCTGAGTTGATTTTTTCTTTTCTTATTATTATTATCATTTCTGTAAATTTTTGGTGCAAGCTTAGGAATTTGGTTTTCTGTAATACCGTGTAGGTGCAACCCAATTACAATAAATCAATATATGTGGATATTGCCATAAAGGCGACTATTCCAACCAATCAAATTTAAGCGTGTTTGCCATTTTAAAGTCTGTCTGGCAGTTTAAATTTATTTTGGCCCACTAAATAATCTCCCATGAGACATCATATAGTTATGTTATTGCTCCTCCAAAGGTCAAGGTCGGCAGTCTACACTGGTCATACGACGCTTTTTATCTATTTTTCTCTTGAGTTAAGTTTTCCCATAAGACGACGATATTTTGTTTTAATCGTCCATCCTGCGCTGTTACAACGAAAAGGAAAAGACTGAAGGTACCACTTCGTTTATGAACACCGAGAAATGGTTTATCAATATCCTGTCAATTAGTCTTCTTGTTTTTTGCTGTGTTTTGAAAACATTATTGATGCCCGCATTGATCACCTTGGATGCAACCATACATCTGACTTGTTTGGAATGGTGATTTTATATATTGTTTGGCTACAGCGGTAATTTTTACATCTGGCTTGTTTGGAATGGTGATTTTATATATTGTTTGGCTACAGCGGTAATTTTTACATCTGGCTTGTTTGGAATGATGATTTTATATATTGTTTGGCTACAGCGGTAATTTTTACATCTGGTTTGGTTATGATGATGATTACACATCTGGGTTTTTTTTTGTTTGTTTTTGGACTGACGATATTTACATCTGGTTTGGCTACCTGATGGTTTTAACATCTGGTTTGGTCACAATGATGATCTTATATCTGGTTTGGTCACAATGATGATCTTATATCTGGTTTGGTCACAAAGATGATTTTTACATATTGTTTGGTTATAATGATGATTTTTATATCTGGTTTGGTCACAATGATGATTTGTACATATTGTTTGGTCACAATTGTGATTTTAAATCTGGTTTGGGATATAATGATTTTTATATCTGGTTTAGTCACGATGATTTTCACATATGATTTGATAGTAGAAATGTTTTGCAGTCAATAGATTATTCACTTTCCACTTTTAATCTGGTAGATATACCCAAATACTTCTCCTTTATCGCTCACGGACTGAAAGTAGCAGCGAATTCGCTATTCGTTATTGGGGATTCGAACGCTGCTAACTTCAGCCCGCTTTATCGCTCTTGGATTTGACCATGTGATGCTGGTGGGAAAATAGATGAAGATGACTCTTAATTTGCGGACGGGTTTTATTTCATTTTTGCGCTGCCTACGCGATTGTGTGACAACGCCATCTTGGAAAACACTTGATGACGTCATTTTCTATATTTCGCCCGTGAAAACATGTAGATATAGTTGCTGGCATTGTTTGTAACAAGAACGATTTTCTATGTAGGTTTATTGAAGTGGTGTATAAAGGAAATGCAAACAGCTAACGAATGAATTACATTTTCCATGCTCTATTTGTACATTTTAAATTTTGATTTAAACCAGGAAGTCTTACCCGTAGAAGACACTGTTATACTACAGCGAAAAACCGTGTTACCATTACCGCTTATCGATCACGTGCGCCAATAATCGCATGTCAACTCCGATTTCATGTACTCCTTTAATTTCACAACACAGAAAATTAGCACATGATCAAGTTAATGGTGTAATGTGGCCTGATAAGGCAACAAGCCGTGCCCAAGTCTCCAAGTTGACCGTCACTGATTTGATATTAACTAAATAATTTGTTTCCAAATTAGGCGTTGTCAGTGTATTTTTGGAACAGACTCGTGTTTAATGTGGCGAAGCATTAATCTACAGTATTCTCTACACAACTCTAGATTAAAGTCGCGGAGCTTTTTGTAGGGAAAATGCTGACAGAATGGCACTCTCGTTCTCGGAGTTTCACGATCAAACACTGATCAGGAGTCACTTACCACGTCACGTTCTCTTTACACAAATTAAAATCGATCGAGGACAACCGAAATACATGTATATACATTTTGATGTTTACAAACTCTACTGTGTCTTTACAACACACAGGGGACCGTTCGATGTGATTAGCCAATGGCACCAAACACTTAAACATTCAACCTAAGGCTATAACCCAGAACAAGGGGAAATAAGGAGGGTAACGTAATATACCCATGTATATGAGCAGAGATGTCGTTACAACTTATCTATGTGTAATGAGGTCGGTTATAGGTTAAAGTTATCTATGTGTAATGAGGTCGGCTATAGGTAAAGTTATCTATGTGTAATGAGGTCGGTTATAGGTAAAGTTATCTATGTGTAATGAGGTCGGTTATAGGTAAAGTTATCTATGTGTAATGAGGTCGGTTATAGGTAAAGTTATCTATGTGTAATGAGGTCGGTTATAGGTAAAGATATCTATGTGTAATGAGGTCGGTTATAGGTAAAGTTATCTATGTGTAATGAGGTCGGTTATAGGTAAAGTTATCTATATGTGTAATGAGGTCGGTTATAGGTAAAGTATCTATGTGTAATGAGGTCGGTTATATGTAAAGATATCTATGTGTAATGAGGTCGGTTATAGGTAAAGTTATCTATGTGTAATGAGGTCGGTTATAGGTAAAGTTATTTATGTGTAATGAGGTCGGTTATAGGTTAAAGTTATCTATGTGTCATGAGGTCGGTTATAGGTTAAAGTTATCTATGTGTAATGAGGTCGGTTATAGGTAAAGTTATCTATGTGTAATGAGGTCGGTTATAGGTAAAGTTATCTATGTGTAATGAGGTCGGTTATAGGTAAAGTTACCTATGTGTAATGAGGACGGTAATAGGTAAAGTTATCTATGTGTAATGAGGTCGGTTATAGGTAAAGTTATCCATGTGTAATGAGGTTGGTTATAGGTAAAGTTACCTATGTGTAATGAGGTTGGTTATAGGTAAAGTTATCTATGTGTAATGAAGTCGGTTATAGGTAAAGTTATCTATGTGTAATGAGGTCGGTTATAGGTAAAGTTATCTATGTGTAATGAGGTCGGTTATAGGTAAAGTTATCTATGTGTAATGAGGTGGGTTATATGTAAAGATATCTATGTGTAATGAGGTCGGTTATAGGTAAAGTTATCTATGTGTAATGAGGTCGGTTATAGGTAAAGTTATTTATGTGTAATGAGGTCGGTTATAGGTAAAGTTATCTATGTGTAATGAGGTCGGTTATAGGTAAAGTTATCTATGTGTAATGAGGTCGGTTATAGGTAAAGTTATCTTTGTGTAATGAGGTCGGTTATAGGTAAAGTTATCTATGTGTAATGAGGTCGGTTATAGGTAAAGTTATCTATGTGTAATGAGGTCGGTTATAGGTAAAGTTATCTATGTGTAATGAGGTCGGTTATAGGTAAAAGTTATCTATGTGTAATGAGGTCGGTTATAGGTAAAGTTATCTATGTGTAATGAGGTCGGTTATAGGTTAAAGTTATCTATGTGTAATGAGGTCGGTTATAGGTAAAGTTATCTATATGTGTAATGAAGGTCGGGTTATAGGTAAAGTTATCTATGTGTAATGAGGTCGGTTATATGTAAAGTTATCTTTGTGTAATGAGGTCGGTTATAGGTAAAGTTATCTATGTGTAATGAGGTCGGTTATAGGTAAAGTTATCTATGTGTAATGAGGTCGGTTATAGGTAAAGTTATCTATGTGTAATGAGGTCGGTTATAGGTAAAGTTATCTATGTGTAATGAGGTCGGTTATAGGTAAAGTTATCTATGTGTAATGAAGTCGGTTATAGGTTAAAGTTATCTTTGTGTAATGAGGTCGGTTATAGGTAAAGTTATCTATGTGTAATGAGGTCGGTTATAGGTAAAGTTATCTATGTGTAATGAGGTCGGTTATAGGTAAAGTTATCTATGTGTAATGAGGTCGGTTATAGGTAAAGTTATCTATGTGTAATGAGGTCGGTTATAGGTAAAGTTATCTATGTGTAATGAGGTCGGTTATAGGTAAAGTTATCTATGTGTAATGAGCTCGGTTATAGGTTTTACATGGGGGGCGGTACAGTCGGTGTGACAACATTAAACCTCAGTAAATAGCTCTCCTAACACTGAAAATCGTAACGTTAAAGATGATCGTTCAATATGCCGTTGAGCCCACATTTAGATGCAATTGTGTTTCTGAAGAAGTTCAACAAGAATTAACTAAAATTTAAATTGGGATAATTCATCGTCAATGCATGTAGTTTTCCATAAGAAAATTCAAAAACTTACCAAATAACAAAAATAAATATCAAAACATCTAGTCATCTTTGTTGGCTTCACATTATCAGTTATAGATGATGTCAAAATTATATTGATAATTAGTTATACTATGGAATAAATATGTATTTAAAAAAGATCAAACTATGACATTATCGATAAATTAATAAATAAATAAACAACATACACACATCAGCAAATAATCCATAAAGTGTTTGTTATTAACTACCCATCAAATATCAATTTGATCAAATCTTACGCTATATGTGTTGTGTATTGAAACCATATTGACCAATACGTATTGTATTGAAACAATATGACTAATACCCAGCCCTAGTAAAAGATGTGATAAATTGTTGCGTACAAGTCATCAGTGTTATATACTTTAATCATCGCTGTAAATGGAGCCATAGATTGACAGGATCTCGTTACACGTGACTTACTCAACGCACATCCTGACCCAAATCTCGGACGAGAAAGAAAGTGATGGATAGACCGATTACCGATTTTGGAGTTTTAAATCTGGCTATCAGTCAACCATGTTTCTTGGTGATGTTTGTGAATCTTTCAGAGCGGTGTGTCACATCAATATATTATCAGTTGAATATATATACATATAATGGGGAAATATGTGGACTGTGTGAAGTAAGCTCAACATACAACATGCAATATTCATTGGCCAACGAGGGAACCTCAGAATGTTGTGTAGCGCGACATACGACATTCAACATTCAAAATCTGAATGTCGTATGTCGAGCTGCACAACATTCAAAATCTGAATGTCGTATGTCGAGCCGCTGAACATGAAAAATTTGAATGTCGTATGTCAAGCTGCACAACATTCAAATTTCACCCTGCTAACCTGTGATATCTCCAAAGCGCAATGATATTATGTACACTGCTTCGTCCTTTTTATATATCAACAACACAAATGAATACATCTGACGATGATGTAGACACAGGGTCGGATTTTTATTATACATTACATAAAATATAATTATTTGATAAACATACCAATGAATGTGTGCAGCCATCGTTATAATACCCCCATCCCCATTTTTACCCCATCACTCTTTAGGCCAACCAGCATAGGTATACACGTTTTTTTTCTCAATGATCCACATCAATGGTTTTCTGGTACTTTTAGATTCCAGAAATATAGATGTTCAACTTTATAAAGAAAAAAAAATTCTTTAGCAATTAGTTTGACCTTTAAGCTATTTTCGTCATAAAAAGGACTAAAGAACCTATACCACAGGCGTCTGCCTCTGGTTAGTATATATAGGGGGAAAAATCTAGTAGAAGTAGGCGGCTAATATATTTTTCACTGTCTATGACTCCATTTGGACCAAGGTCGCTTGTTTTTTATGCTGTACAAAAAAACACTGCCTGTTACATAACACCACTTTGTCCAAAGGTCTCATGGATATGTTCCCTCAGATAATCTTGTTTTAAAGTTCACGGCGATTCCAGGAGTCTCCTTATTAAACAAACTGTCTCCATTAAAATATGTATGACTCACTATCAAAGTAGACGGACAGGTATAATCTTGAGTTGAATCACATGACCGTCCTATCTAGTAGATTTAGGCCTCTATGACCAGAATGTGGCCCCTTAAGTCTGTGATGGCCGCTGTGATAGATAGAGACTAACTCTATAAACTTGACATGCCGTTTATGTATCAAAGCCAAGGTAAACTACTAAACAGCAAACCTTTTAAAACCAGTCTCCGTCCAGTAATGATTCAACATTATCTGACTTTCCTGGAGCTCTGCGGAATAGTTTGGCGACCTTTACAAGCCCGTCCCCGAGAGAAATTGTCGAACTGGCTCCATGATATCGCGAAGGCTTTTTGACTTGAAAAAAAATAGCACCTGTGTGATACTGATTCGACGTTTTCAGACGATCAAATAGATATCGGTCATCTCCGTTGCTTTCCTCGATCGTGCTCCATATGGATTCGCTCTAGACGTAAGTCACCGTGAATACCTTAAATACACCTAGGAACCCGAGACGCTGAAATATGCATACACAACTTTAATATTCTAGTAAATTTTCACCAAGGGCTTCCTTGGACGAAATTTGATCCAAAAAAAAAAAAAAAAATCTTAAGAAAACTATAAGGTCCTTCCGTTGAGTCGCTTATGAGTCATACCCGGGCCGGAGTTTTCATTCGGTCTGTGTTCTTTCTTTCCCTTGACCTCGTATTTTCGATGGTCGATGTTTTCATTCCATTTTGTCCGTGCATTTTTACCACATAAGACGCTGAACTTTTGTTGTTCGTGTCATTTGACGGTCAGATCGAAAGTCCCTATTTATAAACACGCGTGTCAGTATGACTTATGTCCTATTCAACGTGACCCTGGTTCACGCCATTCAAAAAGTAGCTGCCGAAGCCTATTGTATCGTATGCTTATTTCAATTTACGGGTCTCAACTTACATAACATTTTGATAAGGAGCTTCACTACTTTGACCAACCCATAGTGTATGTTAAACCCTTCGGTACAATATATTTCTTCAGTTTTTCTAAGCAGTTACAGTAACTTAACTCTTGAGAAAGATTTCCCAAGAATTAGCACCAACAAGAATTGATTTTTAAGGGTGGGCGAAATGACCCCGACTAGCCCGAGTCCTGTTGATGATAATGTCTTCATGTTGATGTATATATATGGTCCCATCGGTCCCAACGTTTAAATTTACCAAAGTATTGATGTCAACAACCCAATAGTTTTATATCCTCAGGATCAATCCAGAGACCAATATAATGGACAATAGCTAGGCCCTGGTCCAGACCTATATAATGGACAATAGCTAGGCCCTGGTCCAGACCTATATAATGGGCAATAGCTAGGCCCTGGTCCAGACCTATATAATGGATACTAGCTAGACCCTGGTCCAGACTTCTATAGTGGATAATAGCTAGGCCCTGGTCCAGACCTATATAATGGATGATAGCTAGGCCCTGGTCCAGACCTATATAATGGATACTAGCTAGGCCCTGGTCCAGACCTCTATAGTGGATAATAGCTAGGCCCTGGTCCAGACCTATATAGTGGATACTAGCTAGGCCCTGGTCCAGACCTATATAATGGATACTAGCTAGGCCCTGGTCCAGACCTATATAATGGATGATAGCTAGGCCCCGGTCCAGACCTATATAATGGATACCAGCTAGGCCCTGGTCCAGACCTATATAGTGGATACTAGCTAGGCCCTGATCCAGACCTATATAATGGACAGTAGCTAGGCCCTGGTCCAGACCTATATAGTGGATAATAGCTAGGCCCTGGTCCAGACCTACAATGTATATAATGGATACTAGCTAGGCCCTGGTCCAGACCTATATAGTGGATACTAGCTAAGCCCTGGTCCAGACCTATATAATGGATACCAGGTAGGCCCTGGTCCAGACCTATATAATGGATACTAGCTAGGCCCTGGTCCAGACCTATATAATGGATAATAGCTAGGCCCTGGTCCAGACCTATATAATGGATAATAGCTAGGCCCTGGTCCAGACCTATATAATGGATATCAGCTAGGCCCTGATCCAGACCTATATAATGGATACTAGCTAGGCCCTGGTCCAGACCTATATAATGGATGATAGCTAGGCCCCGGTCCAGACCTATATAATGGATGATAGCTAGGCCCCGGTCCAGGCCTATATAATGGATACTAGCTAGGCCCT
The DNA here is from genome assembly GCF_902652985.1 of Pecten maximus. NCBI lineage: Eukaryota > Metazoa > Mollusca > Bivalvia > Pectinida > Pectinidae > Pecten > Pecten maximus. The sequence goes on along the minus strand of NC_047018.1, from coordinate 8,288,673 downwards.
GGTCCAGACCTATATAATGGATACTAGCTAGGCCCTGGTCCAGACCTATATAATGGATACTAGCTAGGCCCTGGTCCAGACCTATATAATGGATACTAGCTAGGCCCTGGTCCAGACCTATATAATGGATGATAGCTAGGCCCTGGTCCAGACCTATATAATGGATACTAGCTAGGCCCTGGTCCAGACCTATATAATGGATACTAGCTAGGCCCTGGTCCAGACCTATATAATGGATACTAGCTAGGCCCTGGTCCAGACCTATATAATGGATACTAGCTAGGCCCTGGTCCAGACCTATATAATGGATACTAGCTAGGCCCTGGTCCAGACCTATATAATGGATACTAGCTAGGCCCTGGTCCAGACCTATATAATGGATACTAGCTAGGCCCTGGTCCAGACCTATATAATGGATACTAGCTAGGCCCTGGTCCAGACCTATATAATGGATACCAGCTAGGCCCTGGTCCAGACCTATATAATGGATACTAGCTAGGCCCTGGTCCAGACCTATATAATGGATACTAGCTAGGCCCTGGTCCAGACCTATATAATGGATACCAGCTAGGCCCTGGTCCAGACCTATATAATGGATGATCTAGCTAGGCCCTGGTCCAGACCTGTATAATGGATACCATCTAGGCCCTGGTCCAGACCTATATAATGGATGATAGCTAGGCCCTGGTCCAGACCTATATAATGGATACTAGCTAAGCCCTGGTCCAGACCTATATAATGGATACTAGCTAGGCCCTGGTCCAGACCTATATAATGGATACTAGCTAGGCCCTGGTCCAGACCTATATAATGGATACCAGCTAGGCCTTGGTCCAGAACTATATAATGATACAGCTAGGCCCTGGTCCAGACCTATATAATGGATACTAGCTAGGCCCTGGTCCAGACCTATATAGTGGATACTAGGTAGGCCCTGGTCCAGACCTATATAATGGACAATAGCTAGGCCCTGGTCCAGACCTATATAGTGGATACTAGCTAGGCCCTGATCCAGACCTATATAATGGATACTAGCTAGGCCTTGGTCCAGACCTATAATGGATACTAGCTAGGCCCTGGTCCAGACCTATATAATGGATACTAGCTAGGCCCTGGTCCAGACCTATATAATGGATACTAGCTAGGCCCTGGTCCAGACCTATATAATGGATACTAGCTAGGCCCTGGTCCAGACCTCTATAGTGGATAAAAGCTAGGCCCTGGTCCAGACCTATATAATGGATACTAGCTAGGCCCTGGTCCAGACCTATATAATGGATACTAGCTAGGCCCTGGTCCAGACCTATATAATGGATACTAGCTAGGCCCCGGTCCAGACCTATATAATTGATACTAGCTAGGCCCCGGTCCAGACCTATGTAATGGATACTAGCTAGGCCCCGGTCCAGACCTATATAATGGATACTAGCTAGGCCCTGGTCCAGACCTATATAATGGATAATAGCTAGGCCCTGGTCCAGACCTATATAATGGATAAAAGCTAGGCCCTGGTCCAGACCTATATAATGGATACTAGCTAGGCCCTGGTCCAGACCTCTATAGTGGATAATAGCTAGGCCCTGGTCCAGACCTATATAATGGATACTAGCTAGGCCCTGGTCCAGACCTATATAATGGATACTAGCTAGGCCCCGGTCCAGACCTATATAATGGATACTAGCTAGGCCCTGGTCCAGACCTATATAATAGATACTAGCTAGGCCCTGGTCCAGACATTCTGTTAGGCCACGAGTATCTTGGCTTAATCATTGTTACTGCGTATTGCATCGACTTTAAAACAATCTAACTTCGCGTTTCAGAATCTGACCTTGAATGACGAGTTCTTTCCAACAAATCTGGCTAAGTTTATATGTATGGCCCTTGCACGAGGATATGGGCGACATGTAATTACTGGCAAGGAATATCACGGTGACCAGCTACGGATTTCATTGTCTGCATTCGGAAATCTACGACCTTCAACAACGCCAAACGTGCAGTTAATTCGACGTCATCGTGAAGTAGGAGACGTAACCACAAGTTTAACACTGTCAGGATAAATGATCTTAAAGGATAATGATTTCAGCTCTAGACTGTCCTTTAAAACTGTTCAAGGTCAGGTCACGGAAGTTTCTTGAGTGAAACCCGTCATGTGTGGGTGGTCTCAGCTCTCAGTCTGAACCAATCAGCTTTAACTAAGCAATGGCGAATAAAGGCAATTGTTGAACCTTTCACATCACATATATTCTTAAACGATTTAAATCCAAACTTTCCTAAAATCCCTAAAATTTAAACACAAATTAACAAGATGCCCATGAGCCTTTACGGTCTCACAAGTGCTGATTTACTGATATATATTATATTTTTGCCCCGCTCATCAACCCCTGAGGGCTAATATATGCATACCATCAATTAAACTGCCGTTCCAATTTTTCAAACTGATAATTTCAACCAAGTTTGAATTATTTTCTTAAAGAAACATTAAGAAATGACACTCAAAAATGCTATTTCTCTACATACATGTAAACTATAGTAAAGTTTACCCTCTCTGAAAGAGGTTTTTCGCAAAACATTATAGAATATTTTTAATTTTTTTGAGAAGTCTACTTACCGACAACGGACGAGGCACGGCGACGGACAAAATGCGTCTTTACGTTTTACGCTATTGGATTCTCCTCTCATACCCCTGGAGGTCAGACTCACCATTTATACTCAACTGGGTAACCTTCACCCAAGGATTCTTCAGACCATATCCTTTCCTTCTTACAAAAGAGCAGCGGTTTTAGATATATGCTGTATCTCTCTGTTAGGACCGCTCCTCGTTGCTCCTATGGTTCCCCTTCAGCAAAGGATGATTCAGATCAAATTTGTCACCTTACTTATGACAAGTAGCAATTCAAAGAACTTACTTCTGTTTCCCCTATTGGGCCACGCCCCTCGTTCCCCGGAATGAGGGACTAGAGTCACCATTTATGCAAAATTTGATCCACAAGACGCTTCTGAACTTTGGTCAAAAATCTTCCAGTCCTTGAAGAATAGTAGTGATTTAAAGGAAAAGTTTATGGGCGATAGACGCCCCGCCATTGCATAAATTCACCGCCACTTCGGCCCAGGTGAGCCTAAAAAAGCACAGAAGACAATCACAATGTACGACTTTTTATATTGTTCATACGACATTTTAACTTATAAGCTTTCGCACTCTGATATCCATATCAATGAACAAGAGATCACAGAAGGGTCTTGGCGCCCTCCATTGAATGATCCATATCAGTCAAGTGAAAGACTGATTTATTCTCTTTTCCCTTCTTTCATTCTTCCTTCAAAACATTTAATAGCTTCAATCTATATAACAACATACAGCAGGAGCAACCCGATGAACAATCCAAGATGGCCGTAGTCTTTCGTTATCCATTTAGATTTACATGCACAACTAGGGACCAAGGGCAACCTCTACATTCAAATTCGAGAAAAAAACCATAACAATCATTTTAGTACTAAAATTTGAGAACAAGCAGTAACAAACTTCAATTGTCAAAATTTAAGATGGCCGCCTGTCGTATGCAACATACATAACTAGAGACCAAGGAAAACTAATATATGGAATTTGAGAGAGATCCTTTCACTACTTTCTGAGAAAAAGCGATAACAAACTTCAATAATTAAAACCAAAGATCGGCGCCTGTCGGCCATGTTGTTTCCGATCGGTCCCAAAATGCAATATACATAACTAAGGACCAACTGAATCATACGAAATTTGAGAAAGATCCTTTCAGTACTCTCTAAGAAATACGTAGCGATAACAATAATTGTTTGCGGAAGGGACGGTCTGACGGACGGACGGACCATGGACGGTGGGGGATTACCAACGCCGCAACACATCACAAAATATAACAAATAAATAACTTTTATAGAATATAAATTTATTTACATATGAACTCAAACTACATTAAAATATCACAGAATATAGTCATACTACATGAACATCTACATGTATATTGTTATCACAGATACTCGTACAGTGCCGGGCATCCTCATAATCCCAATGATAATGAAAGGACTGTTTACTACAGATTTTGGACTTTCTCAATCACTTGATAATCATCTTAAATCAGGAACAGACTTAATTGAACAACATCCATTGGCAACAAGCGAACTGAGAGTACAGGTCTGCAATTCCAGAGATAATTAAATCTGTCTAAGCCGGGAAATCCGCTGGCTGATACTATAGTAACAGGGTTTGAGACATCTGTCTAACTACCACCCGACCTACCTACCCTATACCTTGGTGGCACGTGAGTAGTAACACATGTATCATTTTTTAGGCTTTGCGTGTAATCAAACCACCAAAACACATTTTTATACAATCCTGTACATAAAATGTGTGTACCATTTCAATTTGTATTCTTTTATACAAGATAACCGATATTAGTGACCTGTATCAAAGAATGTGTTCACTATATGTGGCCGATCTAAATAAAATGACGTTAAATGATGTAAATGAGAATTTACAGCATGCAAAATTAATGGAAAATGAGCTTTCTCAAGTCGAGTTATTGTAGGCTTTGATAGAGGTTGTTATCCCACATACACTGTAGTTACCCAAGGTCAGCTTATCTTACTAGGTAAACATCAAATCACAGACGAACTGAAGAATTGATATTAATGTCATCAGAGACACATGGTCATTCTTAAAATTATGTGTCCCTGTCTGGTCAGACACCTAATACTGACAGAGAAGTGACATCAGACAGATACTGTAGTCAGACACCTTCTTATACTGAGAGAGATGTGACATCAGACTGACACTGTAGTCAGACATCCTGACATCAGACAGACACTGTAGTCAGACACCCTGACATCAGACAGACACTGTAGTCAGACACCCTGACATCAGACAGATACTGTAGTCAGACATCCTGACATCAGACAGACACTGTAGTCAGACACCCTGACATCAGACAGACACTGTAGTCAGACAACTTCTTATACTGACAGAGATGTGACCTCAGACAGACACTGTAGTCAGACACCCTGACATCAGACAGACACTGTAGTCAGACACCCTGACATCAGACCGACATTGCAGTCACACAACTTCTTATGCTGACAGAGATGTGACCTCAGACAGACACTGTAATCAGACACCTTCTTATACTGACAGAGATGTGACAGACAGATACTGTAGTCAGACACCTTCTTATACTGACAGAGATGTGACATCAGACAGACACTGTAGTCAGACACCCTGACATCAGACCGACACTGTAGTCATACACCCTGACATCAGACAGACACTGTAGTCTGACACTTTCCAATATACTGACAGAGATGTGACATTAGACCGACACTGTAGTCAGACACCTTCTTATACTGACAGATATGTGACATCAGACAGACACTGTAGTCAGACACCCTGTCATCAGACCGACACTGTAGTCATACACCCTGACATCAGACCGACACTGTATTCATACACCCTGACATCAGACTGACACTGTAGTCAGACACCCTGACATCAGACAGACACTGTAGTCAGACACCCTGACATCAGACAGACACTGTATTCACACACCCTGACATCAGACTGACACTGTAGTCAGACACCCAGACATCAGACAGACACTGTATTCACACACCCTGACATCAGACCGACACTGTAGTCATACACCCTGACATCAGACCGACACTGTAGTCAGACACCCTGACATCAGACAGACACTGTAGTCAGACACCCTGACATCAGACCGACACTGTATTCATACACCCTGACATCAGACCAACACTGTAGTCAGACACAAGGTCCTTTTTTAAATGATGGCTCACAAGAGTTTTCTCTCTATATTACTACCCCCCATCGATCAAGAGAGAAGTTACACTCGAGAGAGAATGTTATGTTGCGACAGTGATGTGATTCCAGCACCTATTTCTTACTGGCTCAGAATAATTCTAACATGTAAGATTTGGAAACCTGAGATAATCTTCAGTAAAATGTGCAAAGAATCAAATATGTTTAATGTTGTTACTTTGTTCATATAAAACATCATGTGAGGAGTGATAATGCTTTTTTTTCTGGTCTGGAAGTCCTGTGTCGGCTTAGTTTTCCTGGGTAAAATGGTGACCTCTAGCTCTCTAACAATGTTTTCCAGAAGATCATGGCTATCTCTCCATCTCTGCATCAACCATCCTTAGAGCTTCTTTGAAGGAAAGTCTCTTTTTTCTGTGCTTGCGTATATACTACAACAAAATCATAGAATTATTACTAAATTGGTAAAATCATAACATTGGGTTTCTCTCTCTGAGAATAAAAATTTAATATCCAAAGAAACATTTCTCATCATAAAACAGCTGGTAAATACAATGCAGCAAGGTAATAAAGGATTCAAATGCCCCCAAAAATACAACTTAAACTACCAGGTTTAAACAATTAACCGTAACATTTAGTAGTCACTTAACGGTTACAGACATGTTCTAGTTATAGACATGTACTAGTTATAGACATGCACTAGTTATAGACAAGTACTAGTTATAGACATGTACTAGTTATAGACATGTACTAGTTATAGACATGTACTAGACTATATGGACATGTACTAGTTATAGACATGTACTAGTTATAGACATGTTCTAGTTATAGACATGTACTAGTTATAGACATGTACTAGTTATAGACAAGTACTAGTTATAGACATGTACTAGTTATAGACATGTACTAGACTATATGGACATGTACTAGTTATAGACATGTACTAGTTATAGACATGTACTAGTTATAGACAAGTACTAGTTATAGACATGTACTAGACTATATGGACATGTACTAGTTATAGACATGTACTAGACTATATGGACATGTACTAGTTATAGACTATGTACTAGTTATAGACATGTACTAGTTATAGACATGTACTAGTTATAGACATGTACTAGTTATAGACAAGTACTAGTTATAGACATGTACTAGTTATAGACATGTACTAGTTATAGATATGTACTAGTTATAGACATGTACTAGTTATAGATATGTACTAGTTATAGACATGTACTAGACTATATGGATATGCACTAGTTATAGACATGTACTAGTTATAGACATGTACTAGTTATAGACATGTACTAGTTATAGATATGTACTAGTTATAGACATGTACTAGACTATATGGATATGTACTAGTTATAGACATGTACTAGACTATATGGATGTGTACTAATTATAGACATGTCCATACTAGTTATAGATATGTATTAGTTATAGACATGTACTAATCCTTATAGATGTGTACTAACATTTAAAGACATGTCCTGCTTATAGACAGGTTCTTGTAGACACAAGACAAATAGGTCATAATACAATGTACTATTGTGAGGTAAATAAATGATGTTGCATGATGCCATATATGGTGGTTTTAATTAGCTAATGAAAATGATTGAGTCTGGTCTCATCAGTTTTCTCTCATTGTCTCAGTCTCTCATTTTTTTTTAAATATTCTCTTATTATTTAGAAATATGAGTTATATGATCAATAAAGTCTTGCACTTTTGTAATACAATAGAATTCATTTAACAACTTATGTTTCACTAGATAATTTGATATCATGTCAGGTTGAAGTAAAATTGACATCTAATATCCTTTATTTACAGCATGATATTAGGAGAACCAGGTAATAGTACAGGATTTTATTGTGCATTGCTATAGTATGGGGCCTATCTTATATATCATCAACATTTAATATTGTGTTAATGCCTCATTGAATTACATTATCAGCGTCATATCAGAATTACATGTAATAACAATGAAACTGTAAATAATCCTCTTTTATTATATGATGATGACTTTAATATCCATGAAATCAATACACCATACTAACTACACATGCTGTACTTGTGATAATAGTTCACATTGAATTTATTATACACGGTATTGCATGGAGCTCATCATTTTGTGATTATGAGACATTAGGAGTTTACAAAAACATGACAGTATACATTACACATCATTACAGCTAATAAATCTCTACCTGTTAACACTCTAACAGCACAATACCAAGGAAACCAATCTATGTACCTCATCACATATCACAGTACCAAGTAAACCAATCTATCTACCTCATCACATACCACATTACCAAGTAAACCAATCTCTCTACCTCATCACATACCACATTACCAAGTAAACCAATCTATCTACCTCATCACATACCACATTACCAAGTAAACCAATCTCTCTACCTCATCACATACCACAGTACCAAGTAAACCAATCTATCTACCTCATCACATACCACATTACCAAGTAAACCAATCTATCTACCTCATCACATACCACATTACCAAGTAAACCAATCTATCTACCTCATCACATACCACAGTACCAAGTAAACCAATCTATCTACCTCATCACATACCACATTACCAAGTAAACCAATCTATCTACCTCATCACATACCACATTACCAAGTAAACCAATCTATCTACCTCATCACATACCACATTACCAAGTAAACCAATCTATCTACCTCATCACATACCACACTACCAAGTAAACCAATCTATCTACCTCATCACATACCACATTACCAAGTAAACATATCTATCTACCTCATCACATACCACATTACCAAGTAAACCAATCTATCTACCTCATCACATACCACATTACCAAGTAAACCAATCTATCTACCTCATCACATACAACATTACCAAGTAAACCAATCTATCTACCTCATCACATACCACAGTACCAAGTAAACCAAATATTAACCATCTTTCTCATGTCCACTAATATCACTAGTATCCTCCAGTGTGGTGTAGGTAAACCTTACCTGTCTGGTATCTCCAGTGTAGTGTAGGTAAACCTTACCTGTCTGGTATCCTCCAGTGTGATGTAGGTAAACCTTACCTGTCTGGTATCCTCTAGTGTAGTGTAGGTAAACCTTACCTGTCTGGTATCCTCCAGTGTGGTGTAGGTAAACCTTACCTGTCTGGTATCCTCCAGTGTGGTGTAGATAAACCTTACCTGTCTGGTATCCTCTAGTGTGGTGTATGTAAACCTTACCTGTCTGGTATCCTCTAGTGTGGTGTAGGTAAACCTTACCTGTCTGGTATCCTCCAGTGTGGTGTAGGTAAACCTTACCTGTCTGGTATCCTCCAGTGTGGTGTAGGTCAACCTTACCTGTCTGGTATCCTCCAGTGTGGTGTAGGTAAACCTTACCTGTCTGGTATCCTCCACTGTGGTGTAGGTCAACCTTACCTGTCTGGTATCCTCCAGTGTGGTGTAGGTCAACCTTACCTGTCTGGTATCCTCTAGTGTGGTGTAGGTCAACCTTACCTGTCTGGTATCCTCCAGTGTTGTGTAGGTAAACCTTACCTGTCAGGTATCCTCCAGTATGGTGTAGGTAAACCTTACCTGTCTGGTATCCTCCAGTGTGGTGTAGGTAAACCTTACCTGTCTGGTATCTCCAGTGTGGTGTAGGTAAATCTTACCTGTCTGGTATCCTCCAGTGTGGTGTAGGTAAAGCTTACCTGTCTGGTATCCTCTAGTGTGGTGTATGTAAACCTTACCTGTCTGGTATCCTCCAGTGTGGTGTATGTAAACCTTACCTGTCTGGTATCCTCCAGTGTGGTGTAGGTAAACCTTACCTGTCTGGTATCCTCCAGTGTGGTGTATGTAAACCTTACCTGTCTGGTATCCTCTAGTGTGGTGTAGGTAAACCTTACCTGTCTGGTATCCTCCAGTGTGGTGTAGGTAACGCTTACCTGTCTGGTATCTCCAGTGTGGTGTAGGTAAATCTTACCTGTCTGGTATCCTCCAGTGTGGTGTAGGTAAACCTTACCTGTCTGGTATCCTCCAGTGTGGTGTAGGTAAACCTTACCTGTCTGGTATCCTCCAGTGTGGTGTAGGTAAACCTTACCTGTCTGGTATCTCCAGTGTGGTGTAGGTAAATCTTACCTGTCTGGTATCCTCTAGTGTGGTGTAGGTAAACCTTACCTGTCTGGTATCCTCCAGTGTGGTGTATGTAAACCTTACCTGTCTGGTATCTCTAGTGTGGTGTAGGTAAACCTTACCTGTCTGGTATCCTCCAGTGTGGTGTAGGTAAACCTTACCTGTCTGGTATCTCCAGTGTGGTGTAGGTCAACCTTACCTGTCTGGTATCCTCTAGTGTGGTGTAGGTAAACCTTACCTGTCTGGTATCCTCCAGTGTGGTGTATGTAAACCTTACCTGTCTGGTATCTCTAGTGTGGTGTATGTAAACCTTACCTGTCTGGTATCTCCTGAGTAGTATAGGTACCTTACATGTCTGGTATCCTCCAGTGTGGTGTAGGTAAACCTTACCTGTCTGGTATCCTCCAGTGTGGTGTAGGTAAACCTTACCTGTCTGGTATCCTCTAGTGTGGTGTAGGTAAACCTTACCTGTCTGGTATCCTCCAGTGTGGTGTAGGTAAACCTTACCTGTCTGGTATCCTCTAGTGTGGTGTAGGTAAACCTTACCTGTCTGGTATCCTCTAGTGTGGTGTAGGTAAACCTTACCTGTCTGGTATCCTCTAGTGTGGTGTAGGTAAACCTTACCTGTCTGGTATCCTCCAGTGTGGTGTAGGTAAAGCTTACCTGTCTGGTATCTCCAGTGTGGTGTAGGTAAACCTTACCTGTCTGGTATCCTCCAGTGTGGTGTAGGTAAACCTTACCTGTCTGGTATCCTCTAGTGTGGTGTAGATAAACCTTACCTGTCTGGTATCCTCCAGTGTGGTGTAGATAAACCTTACCTGTCTGGTATCCTCCAGTGTGGTGTAGGTAAACCTTACCTGTCTGGTATCCTCCAGTGTGGTGTAGGTTAACCTTACCTGTCTGGTATCCTCTAGTGTGGTGTAGGTAAACCTTACCTGTCTGGTATCCTCCAGTGTGGTGTATGTAAACCTTACCTGTCTGGTATCCTCTAGTGTGGTGTAGGTAAACCTTACCTGTCTGGTATCCTCCAGTGTGGTGTAGGTAAACTTACCTGTCTGGTATCTCCAGTGTGGTGTATGTAAACCTTACCTGTCTGGTATCCTCTAGTGTGGTGTATGTAAACCTTACCTGTCTGGTATCTCTAGTGTGGTGTATGTAAACCTTACCTGTCTGGTATCTCCTGAGTAGTATAGGTACCTTACATGTCTGGTATCCTCCAGTGTGGTGTAGGTAAACCTTACCTGTCTGGTATCCTCCAGTGTGGTGTAGGTAAACCTTACCTGTCTGGTATCCTCCAGTGTGGTGTAGGTAAACCTTACCTGTCTGGTATCCTCTAGTGTGGTGTAGGTAAACCTTACCTGTCTGGTATCCTCCAGTGTGGTGTAGGTAAACCTTACCTGTCTGGTATCCTCTAGTGTGGTGTAGGTAAACCTTACCTGTCTGGTATCCTCTAGTGTGGTGTAGGTAAACCTTACCTGTCTGGTATCCTCTAGTGTGGTGTAGGTAAACCTTACCTGTCTGGTATCCTCCAGTGTGGTGTAGGTAAAGCTTACCTGTCTGGTATCTCTAGTGTGGTGTAGGTAAACCTTACCTGTCTGGTATCCTCCAGTGTGGTGTAGGTAAACCTTACCTGTCTGGTATCCTCTAGTGTGGTGTAGATAAACCTTACCTGTCTGGTATCCTCCAGTGTGGTGTAGATAAACCTTACCTGTCTGGTATCCTCCAGTGTGGTGTAGGTAAACCTTACCTGTCTGGTATCCTCCAGTGTGGTGTAGGTAAACCTTACCTGTCTGGTATCCTCTAGTGTGGTGTAGGTAAACCTTACCTGTCTGGTATCCTCCAGTGTGGTGTATGTAAACCTTACCTGTCTGGTATCCTCTAGTGTGGTGTAGGTAAACCTTACCTGTCTGGTATCCTCCAGTGTGGTGTAGGTAAACTTACCTGTCTGGTATCTCCAGTGTGGTGTATGTAAACCTTACCTGTCTGGTATCCTCTAGTGTGGTGTAGTTATGTCGTTGATCTACACTAGACATCATACACTGGTACATATATCTCTGTGACTTGAGGAAATCCCTTGTCAGCTCCAGCTGCTGGCGTAACATGTCATGCAGAGCTATCATACTCGGACTGTAAGCGGTCATGGCTGGAAACAACCATAACAATCATTTAAACAAAACACTTTTTTTTATCATTTTGTACATGTAGACTTTCTGTTCCTGAGTGAAGTGATTAATCATAGAAAAATAATTCTTATCTTGAACAAAAACATTTTAATCAAGAATTTTGGTTTAAAGGCACTGATACCTTTGATGTAAACTTCACATGTACCAGGGTAGCTTCAATTAAATAGATATTCACAAAATCCATTCCTACATAGGCAGCCTATAGCTACAATGCTTTGTGTTTTGATTTGTAATAGCAAAAGTAAATTACATAAAAGACAATAATATGTTTGATGCAGGCTACTTACTTTCGAGTGTTTCCGGGCTAACTACATGTGTAGCTATCGGTGTGGGATCAACAAATCCCATCCCCAGTTCTGGTCCCGGCACGGCCATACCCGAGTAACGAGAATCCCAGGAGAACTTGAGACCTGGTTCAGCTGTCTGTACCTCCACATTCTTCATCTTTACATGTCCTGTCCTCGATTTCCTGACCTCAGGGGCATAACTAGAGGATACAGTAACATATTAATTCTAGACCTCAACATGTCACAATACACACACTGTGACCTATCAGATCTCATGTCACAATACACACACTGTGACCTATCAGATCTCATGTCACAATACACACACTGTGACCTATCAGATCTCATGTCACAATACACACACTGTGACCTATCAGATCTCATGTCACAATACACACACTGTGACCTATCAGATCTCATGTCACAATACACACACTGTGACCTATCAGATCTCATGTCACAATACACACACTGTGACCTATCAGATCTCATGTCACAATACACACACTGTGACCTATCAGATCTAAATCCTGGATGCTTCCATGGAATCTATACTTAATTGTGGATGTTCCTATGATATCTATACTAAATCGTGAATGTTTCTACCAAATCTATCCTAACAATTCCTCTTGGTAATACAATCACTGCTATGACTATATGGAGCACCACATCGATTTATAATCATTTAATACAGGCCTGTACTTAGTCTATAAAAATTGCAATCTTAAGCTTAGCTATAGTACCATCATCAAAGTAAAGGACATATTGATATTTATACCTTCTATACAAATCTGTTTTCACTTTATAGCACAAAAAAAAGACATTTGTAAGTTTTATGATCAATATTATATTAACGAAGTATTTAGATAATTCTGAAGTATGCAATGACAAGATTTTTTTCTTAGTATTTTAGTATTTTTCTAGTATTTGGGTACTTTAATTATCTATTAAGCATACGCAATTAATTTCAAATTTGTAATTATAAATTCTTATATAATAAGTTAAAGACCAATCTAAATTATGCGTGACAGACCATTTTCATACAAATGTTCACTATTTAAATCGCAAGATAAAGATAATATACCTATAGGATCCTGATTGGTCGGTGTAGCTGTCACTGATGGTCATCTCCGATGGTGGCCCCGCTGAGGTCCTCGATATTGTGGCTATAGACTCTGTGTCACTACCAAATTCTTCTGTATAGTCATCAGCAGTACCTTCACTACTGTGTCGTGTCCGTATCTCAGATGCTGATTTTATTCGGTACGATTTAGAACTCATACCAATCCTTTCAGAAATACTTGGTTCGAAGTCCTCAGAATAAGAGTCTTTGCGTTGAGTACTGTATTCTCTCGTGTGTATCTCCGAGACGATTTCTGTCACTGATTCTGGCTCTCGTTTAGTTCTTTGACCAAACACTGAAAGGTTCATCTTTCTCTGTACGAATCTCTGACTGAGAAGATTCTGTTCTAATTTCTGATGCCTCACTGATATCACGACCCTCAGACACATCACCAACCCCCAATAACTCTTCTACTGTGTGCAGTCCAAATGAACTAAATACATCACTTTTCTTTTCTTTTAGGGGTTTCTTTGTTGGGTGTTTCTGTTTTTTACCTGCAGTCTTAGTTGTCTCCCTTGACTTTCGTTCCACTGGAGATTTGGTCATCTTTCTCCGGACAGGGGATTTGCTTGTCTTTCGTGATTTTGTTTCAAAAACTACTGGCTCAAATGAATTGGCATCCATAAGATTGACTAGAAACAAAAGAATATATAAGTGGATAAAATGTAATCAAAACATTAAATGTAACTGTCAATAATTATGTTTTATAATTTCTTCCTAATGCTAAATAGATTAACAGACAAATTATTTGGGAAAAAATAACACAAATTTCATTGGATGATATAGCTACAGGTGTTTTGATAGTGTTATCAAATGGCTGCTGAATGTTTTTATCCTAAATCACGTCCACGTCCTAGTCTTATATATACCACATGGTGGGGATCTCTACTGAATACCACGTCCCAGTCTTATATATACCACATGGTGGGGATCTCTACTGAATACCACGTCCCAGTCTTATGTATACCACATGGTGGGGATCTCTACTGAATACCACGTCCCAGTCTTATGTATACCACATGGTGGGGATCTCTACTGAATACCACGTCCCAGTCTTATGTATACCACATGGTGGGGATCTCTACTGAATACCACGTCCCAGTCTTATGTATACCACATGGTGGGGATCTCTACTGAATACCACGTCCTAGTCTTATGTATACCACATGGTGGGGATCTCTACTGAATACCACGTCCCAGTCTTATGTATACCACATGGTGGGGATCTCTACTGAATACCACGTCCCAGTCTTATGTATACCACATGGTGGGGATCTCTACTGAATACCACGTCCCAGTCTTATGTATACCACATGGTGGGGATCTCTACTGAATACCACGTCCCAGTCTTATGTATACCACATGGTGGGGATCTCTACTGAATACCACGTCCCAGTCTTATGTATACCACATGGTGGGGATCTCTACTGAATACCACGTCCCAGTCTTATGTATACCACATGGTGGGGATCTCTACTGAATACCACGTCCCAGTCTTATGTATACCACATGGTGGGGATCTCTACTGAATACCACGTCCCAGTCTTATGTATACCACATGGTGGGGATCTCTACTGAATACCACGTCCCAGTCTTATGTATACCACATGGTGGGGATCTCTACTGAATACCACGTCCCAGTCTTATGTATACCACATGGTGGGGATCTCTACTGAATACCACGTCCCAGTCTTATGTATACCACATGGTGGGGATCTCTACTGAATACCACGTCCCAGTCTTATGTATACCACATGGTGGGGATCTCTACTGAATACCACGTCCTAGTCTTATGTATACCACATGGTGGGGATCTCTACTGAATACCACGTCCCAGTCTTATGTATACCACATGGTGGGGATCTCTACTGAATACCACGTCCCAGTCTTATGTATACCACATGGTGGGGATCTCTACTGAATACCACGTCCCAGTCTTATGTATACCACATGGTGGGGATCTCTACTGAATACCACGTCCCAGTCTTATGTATACCACATGGTGGGGATCTCTACTGAATACCACGTCCCAGTCTTATGTATACCACATGGTGGGGATCTCTACTGAATACCACGTCCCAGTCTTATGTATACCACATGGTGGGGATCTCTACTGAATACCACGTCCCAGTCTTATGTATACCACATGGTGGGGATCTCTACTGAATACCACGTCCCAGTCTTATGTATACCACATGGTGGGGATCTCTACTGAATACCACGTCCCAGTCTTATATATACCACATGGTGGGGATCTCTACTGAATACCACGTCCCAGTCTTATGTATACCACATGGTGGGGATCTCTACTGAATACCACGTCCCAGTCTTATGTATACCACATGGTGGGGATCTCTACTGAATACCACGTCCCAGTCTT
This sequence comes from Pecten maximus, assembly GCF_902652985.1. Taxonomy (NCBI): domain Eukaryota; kingdom Metazoa; phylum Mollusca; class Bivalvia; order Pectinida; family Pectinidae; genus Pecten; species Pecten maximus. The sequence goes on along the minus strand of NC_047018.1, from coordinate 8,272,764 downwards.
ATGTATACCACATGGTGGGGATCTCTACTGAATACCACGTCCCAGTCTTATGTATACCACATGGTGGGGATCTCTACTGAATACCACGTCCCAGTCTTATGTATACCACATGGTGGGGATCTCTACTGAATACCACGTCCCAGTCTTATGTATACCACATGGTGGGGATCTCTACTGAATACCACGTCCCAGTCTTATGTATACCACATGGTGGGGATCTCTACTGAATACCACGTCCTAGTCTTATGTATACCACATGGTGGGGATCTCTACTGAATACCACGTCCCAGTCTTATGTATACCACATGGTGGGGATCTCTACTGAATACCACGTCCCAGTCTTATGTATACCACATGGTGGGGATCTCTACTGAATACCACGTCCTAGTCTTATGTATACCACATGGTGGGGATCTCTACTGAATACCACGTCCCAGTCTTATGTATACCACATGGTGGGGATCTCTACTGAATACCACGTCCTTGTCTTATGTATACCACATGGTGGGGATCTTTTGGTGGAGTTTTAGTTCTCTTATTTTATTTTAGTTTCTCCTTCAATATAACTGTATCAGCAAAGCAACACATCACATACTATGTCAATTCTTGATCGATAGCAGATATGGACAGTAGAATTGAACATGTAATTAGCTGAAATTGGTTGTGATTGATTAAAAAATATATACAATCAAGATTATATTCGAATATACAATGACCCACAGCAAAAGAAAAATATTTGATAATTAAAACAAAGAAGCTCCAACCTTGTGTGTTTCAGTATTGACGTCCTAATAAGCAGGAATGTGTAAAAACAATATTATTTCAAGTTACAAGGTACATCACTAACAGGGCTTAAAGTGGTGCCTATTTTAGTTGCTATGGCGCCTTGAATACACCATTGGCGACCAGTTATTGACCTATAAGCCGCCTGTATGGCCACTTGAAAAATTGTGTAAATTTGTGATTTGGTTAATTTTTCAAAGCTTAGGTTGTAGTCAATGCTAAAATGACATTCACAATGGAATAAGTTACAGAGATGTTATACTGATGTAAAGAAAAGATTTCTTTATTTCAAATTTAACACAACTAGGCCAGGCAACAAACTTTTCCAATTGGCGCCTAGATTTTATGACCTAGTAAAAATATCCACTTTGAGCCCTGCATAAGAAAATGAATTTGTGTCAAATATGACAAAATCACCAAAACGTAGCCTGGGAGTCACTCTGCATGTGTTGTACCTGTTACAGGTAAGCATAACCACAACTAGAACTGTCGCCAGGATGGCTGACTAATACCCCCGCAATCAGCACAAGTCAATGGTGAATTGGAACTGTTAATTAGAGGCTTACTAAGATAACCCAGTAATATAGTGACCAGTTGCCATAGCAACCATAATTTAAAAAAAAAAAAAAAAAAAAGTGGCATGCACATCTACACATGGTCCTCTATATTTGTGTGAAGTTTCATTGAAATTGGCCATTTAGTTTAGGAGGAGTTGTCCGGACAAACTTAAAGTTATGGTTCTTATCGGAAAACCTGTTTATAGTGACCAGTTGCCATAGCAACCATAATTTTGAACAAAATAAAGTGGCATGCACATCTGCACATGGTCCTCTACATTTGTGTGAAGTTTCATTGAAATCGGCCCTTCGGTTTAGGAGGAGTTGTCCAGACAAACTTAAAGTTATGGTTCTTATCAGAAAACCTGTTTATAGTGACCAGTTGCCATAGCAACCATAATTTTGAGAAAAATAAAGTGGCATGCACATCTACACATGATCATTGATATTTGTGTGAAGTTTCATTGGAATCTGCCCTTCGGTTTAGGAGGAGTTGTCCAGACAAACTTAAAGTTATGGTTCTTATCAGAAAACCTGTTTATAGTGACCAGTTGCCATAGCAACCATAATTTTGAGAAAAATAAAGTGGCATGCACATCTACACATGATCATTGATATTTGTGTGAAGTTTCATTGGAATTGGCCCATCGGTTTAGGAGGAGTTGTCCGGACAAAATGTGTCTACAGACAGACGGACGGACGGACGGACGGACGGACAGACAACCTGATTCCAGTATACCCCCCTAACTTCGTTGCTGGGGTATAATAAAGATCATACCAAACACCCATGTGTTACCACAGCCGCTAGCCACGATATGTATAGGATACAAATAAAATTAATAAAACAAATATGCAAGGGCTTGTAACATATAACAGGATATATTATGTGGTCTTACATATTTTGTCATTTCTTTTATTCTCATCCCATATATATTGTGAGTAAATCAACAGACATCTCATTAAATGTCATGTGATAGTGATGGGCCGCTGTGGTTTTAATGCATTCTTCAAGCATTTCATTGACAATGCGTAGCCACGATATGCATGTAGGTGGATAAATGGTATGAACTATTTTGGATCTATACATTATTTGCCACTTATAAATATATTTTTTTATATCTCAATTGGAAGCTTTTTAACTTGCACCGTCACCTTTAAGGTAATGTACTTCACAATAATCTAAATTTCACATTAATCATCCAGATGATTCTTCACCTTACTTTTGTACTCCTAACATAGGCAGCATATGGCACTAGCATCTGTGATTTTCTGTTTTACAGAAAATTCAAATAAGAAGGATAATCTCACTTGTGGTACTGAAAACAATTAGTGCAATTTCAGGCTACTACAAAAGGTTGTATAAAACTTACATTTAAATCCATCCTCGGAACTAATGCTTTGTCCATCACTCTCATCTCTCTCCTCTATAACCTCGCTTTGTAGGGAATCTGACAGTACAGAATCATCAGATGACCTTGATCTTCGAAACACTGGAGATGGTGACCGCCGATGGAATTTTGGGGAGGGTGACCTACGTTGGTTCTGTGGAGAAGGAGTTCTTCGGATTGCCGTGGGTGGTTTAGCATCTGGGGAAGGAGTCCGCCTGGGAGGGGGTGATGGAACTCGAGTTTTCAGCTTTTCATTTGGCTATTGCAAACAAAATGATATTTCCATTAACCATGAGTGATGAAAATAAATGATATCTCACAAATAACAACAATAAAAAGTCTATTTCAAGAATTCTTTTAAATTCATACATACACTAAGGTAAATGTATCCCAAACAATCAGTTCCATTTATACACACTAAATACTCATACATCTCAGGATCATACTAAACCTGTTTACATTGAAGGCTGATATCTTAACTGGGACCTATATAACAGCATATCTAAATAGGGCCATGATCTTGTTTTAATCTAGAGAAAGCTGATAGGACACTAAGACAGTGGATTAAAAAATGTGACACATAATTGAATTTGTGAAATCCTTGAAAGTTAAAAGTAAAAGTAACTCACTGTTACTATATTTTGTAGTTACTTTGAATAAATATATTTTGTACTTACTTTGAATAATAAACTATATTTTGTACTTACCTTGAGTAAGTATATTTTGTACTTATTAAATACACGAATAGTATATTTTGTACTTAACTTGTCAATGAATAACTATATATAAATTTTGTACAAGTAACTATATTTTGCATTAACCTCGAGTAACTACTGTATATTTTGTATTTATCTCGAGTAACTATATTTTGTATTTACCTCAAGTAACTATATTTTGTACTTACCTTGAGTAACTATATTTTGTATTTACCTCGAGTAACTATATTTTGTATTTACCTCAAGTAACTATATTTTGTACTTACCTTGAGTAGCTATATTTTGTATTTACCTCAAGTAACTATATTTTCTATTTACCTTGAGTAACTATATTTTGTATTTACCTTGAGTAACTATATTTTGTATTTACCTTGAGTAACTATATTTTGTACTTACCTTGAGTAACTATATTTTGTACTTACCTTGAGTAACTATATTTTGTATTTACCTTGAGTAACTATATTTTGTACTTACCTTGATCCTTTTCATGTATTCCTTGATTCTTCCATCTTCTGATGAGTCAGCGTCAAGCCCAGTTATAAACTCAGCCAAACTCTCCTCCTCAGATGACAACACAACATCTGTGGAATACCTCTGGGAACTCTTCAGAAATGGAGATACTAAAAAGTTTCCAATGTTATATTTAATAGTTTTGTCAAAGGAATTCTTTGTGTACACAAAATGTGATTATTTGTATACACAAAAATATATTTACTATAATACAAAGCTTTTTTCAAATTTCATTTAAATTATTATGACTGTATAGTATATTCCAACAGGAAAATTTTGACAATGACTTGATTGATTGCGTGACCAAAACGCTGGAAGAATATTCATTGCAAGACAGGTAATTTTGATACGAAAGTAAGAGAAAGATAAGAACCTATTATCAAAAATCGCATATCTACTGTAACCTATACCTTTTTGAATTATGTCAAAACTAAATTCAATCTGAATTAATTAAAATATCTAAGTTAGTGTATCATCTGTATACAGGCCTTTAAAAACAATTCTATTTCAAATGTTACACAGTATAAGGTATGTTATATTTATATATCACACAAACATGATGAGTTTTAAAAAGAAGTGTATATATACCTGATTGTTTCTGGCTATTCCCTATCTGTTTAGCTTTTGGAACAGGGCTCTTTCTGCCACTAGTCTCTGCCCTTTGTGGAACAGATTTTTCATCTGCAGCAGGTTGTTTCTTTTTCATGAATTTGCCACCATCTCTCCCTATCTTGACACTGTCAGAAGAGACAGATCGAGGGCTAGGACTTAAGACCCTGTTGCTTTTATTTTTACCTGGTGTAGGGTTGGATGCTCGTGGGGTGGAAAATGTGTCTTCACTGTCTGTCTCAAGAGTAAAAACATTTTTGGTGTTGGCAAAAGTCTGCCTTCCAGCAATCTTCTGAGTGAGTGCTGCAGCCTTGTCTAAAGAGGAAGACTTTTGTGTACCTACTCTTGGCTGTCCATATGCTGGACCTTTAGCTTGCTGCTGAAGTGGCCCCTTGGAAGTTCCAGGGCGAGACTGAGAAGAAACAGTTGGGACTGGACTTGCTGCAGATGTCTGAGGTTTTTTCAAAAATTTGGACTGAGGAGCTGGTACAGATTTTTGTCCTGTATTCTTTTTCAGAAATTTGCTCCCTACAGAGGAGCCTGCTTTTTGTCTGTGGGTAGATGAATTTGTATCCAACTCACTCGAAATGGATATATCACCTACGTCTTCAAAATTTACTGACTTCTTATGTTGTGCAGTCTTCTGTGTAAGACCCTTGATATAGGCCTATGAAATGTGGAAAACAAACAATATAAACAGACATTTCAAATCTATATTAATTTTTTAGTTGATTACTGAAAAAAAAAAAGTTTTCTGGTATCAGACAGCAAGTGCTACAATAATTTGAAGCTCATAAAAAGTAAGCTGACAAAATATTAATGAATGTTCTTTTATTATTTTAATTTATTTAAATGTTGATTTGTTGACTTCAGCACCTGACACATACAATTATCTAATATAATGACATATAAAAGGTTTTCATGCAAGGCTATTGAAACAAACATTTTGGTCGCTAAATTTGTGTTTATTTCTGTTCAGGTTACATTTTTTCAGTTAAAGTAATAGGTAATATTTTCTCCATAGGTTGTTAAAGAAATGTGAACAATATGGTGGCTTGCTACATTTCACTGTCTTGGACATTTCATAATGTTCAATGCGACATCTAGATCAAATTTAGTAATTAGATATTTCTCAATAATGACTATTATGTATGAAGATAACACTCACATTTAATCTATGAAAAAGCAAAACAACAAAATGCACACGTAATCTAGATCTGCCACATTGTATAAACTTCTAGGGGCAAGTCTAATAACTTCTTCCAGTATGGAATCCGGAAAGAACAGAAAGTATGGAAAGAGATAACACAAAGTATGGAAAGAGTTAAGCCCTTACTTCAAGGTCATCTTCTTCTGTTGGTTTTCTGATTATGTCTCCCTTCAGCTGTGATGACACCTTCTGTAGCAAAGCATTGGTGGATGTTGTGGACCTCTTCATTGTTAATTAATCATTAAAATGATGGATGTCAGAGACAGGTAAGTGGCATGGAGAGACCTGGGAAAGAAAAGGTTTATATGTACAAACATGTTTGCTTCATATCATTTTTAAAAAATCATTCATACACTTTATATTCATGACATAGATGAAAATGCCCACTGTAATACTAACAGTACTCTATACAATTTTGATTTTATCTTCATGTTTTGTTCCTTTTGGAATTTTATCACATCTTCGCTATCAATTAGAACACTAGTTATTGTTAATTGATTGAAAATACATGGAATGACACTTTCATAGTCTTCCAGCTATCATTTACAATATGTATTAGTGATTATGTTTTTATATAATATTATTCATTTCAATGCCTCTGCTAGGATTGAACCCGGAACCTTACTAGATATAGTCTAATGCTCCAATGATGGAGCTTATAAGTTCTCTCTAGCCGAATGGTATACATTTTGCAGCTTGTATACCAACATTACACTTGATGTAAATTAATACAGCAGTTTAAAGTAATAAAAGGATCAAAATTGATGATATCAAGTTGACTCGCTTTTGAAAGGTGTATCAATTTATAAAAATTCTTATGAAAATATTTTCTTCTAAATTTAAAGTAACTCTGTGTGCATCTTTGTAAAAGGAAGGAGTACATGTGTGTGCATCCGGTTCTCACTTATAGAAGAAAAAGAATAGCCCCTACAACAACTATATCAACAAGGTGTAAAACTTGAAATGTCAGAAGTGGGGTGTGAGCTTTGATTCACAGTGAATTTAAGTTCAATCCAACTAAAATATCAAATGCACACCAACTTTAGTAATGTGCCTTAGCTTGGTTTAAAATCCTTAAATATTACTGCATGTTGCTCTGCACGTACACGAATCACATGATTTGACAGCCAATTCTGTAAACATTTAAAACGTCCCGACACCGACATAACATGTCTGGACATCATAACATTGATGTCGAGTTAAACAGTTCCATCAAATGCAATGGTTTTACCTGTTGTTAGATGAATATATGTCTTGTTCGCATATACATATGTGCAGATTAATTCCATGCGGTACTTTTCTCCGGGAATATTCATCTGACAAAAGAATATCGATAACTTGAACATTTGTTATTTCCGCACCGCTCCAAGACCGCCATTTGTAAACAAATCAATGTCGCGTTTACGTTTTAATTAGTATGCGTCCAATAGACGCTTAAAATCGGACATCTTCGGACTTTTCCGGAAAGCTCGAGTAAACAAAGATGATTATAATCTGAAACGATTTAGTGACACAGCAGAAATTCAGCGGGAAAATGTTGATGGTATCAAATGGGAGGAAAATGAACACGCAAAACTGGTTTATCAATCATCGCCAGAAAAAAAAAATCGTATTAAAAGTCATATTGACGTTAAAATGTATTAATATTCTAAAATACAAGTGTCAACAGCTTGGCATACATGTCTATTTCGACATACATATGTATTTATTGTTATAAATACAATACCGTTATAGCAAGGGCTATAACGTAAGCAAATCTATTGGCATATGTGTCAACTTTTAATCGACAGTTTTTCGAACGGCCATGGATACCTGAAACAATTGATGACTTTTTTTTTTTTCGCCATACTTTGCTCGTGCTTATTTTATAAAGGGCCTATCAGATATCTATTATTATTATTATTCGATAATGAAATTATTTGTAGAATTTAAACATAGATTTCATTCTGACAAAAAAAAAGGAATTTACAATTCTTTGGCAGTCAGCTCTGTAATAGATAATATATCAAAATAAAACATTCACAGTTCGATTTTTTTTCTTTAAATCAATACAGTGTGTGTTTCTGTGGTTGATTTTTCTAGTTCCTCTAACTTATATGCATTTTTTAACTATAAATGTCTGTGACTAGAAAGATTGTTAACATTCAAGCTTAAAGCGTTAGAAAACATTATCAAATTTAACTAAAACCACGTACAGAACTTGTACATGTAGGTTGCCATGGTAAGAAAGACAACTCTTGTGTAACACTGATGTACACGTGTACACTACATGTAGGAGAAGCTCCGAGTGTCTGTATTATAGCCATACCATTATTTTGAACTGATGCCAGAATGTATTTATAGCTTTGACTGGAATACGTATGCTCAATGAATTAAGCTTCGACTGAAATCAATCTAGCGACATAAAACCATGTTATATATATAACGTTCAGTAGTATACAAGAACTATATCAAAGCATGTGAATTGAAGAATATGAAGGATGATCAATATCATCAGACTGTTACTATAGTAATACAGCAAGATGGTCGAATCAAACATCGCTATCAACAGTACGCAAGGTGAAGCATTAACTCTGTGGCGTAACGTTGTTCCAACAACTCCGGAGTCAGAGACGTCAACTCAGAATGTCTTCCCTGTCTACCTTTTTATTCTTTTGTTTATGTTCGGTAAGTATACACCTATTTACCTAATTTGCTCGCATGTGTATCGACTGTCTACGATCATAATAACGTATTGTTCAGTTCTTGTTTTTGTTTTCATTGTAGTTGTCAGTGTTTTGTAAAAGTATTCTTGAACAGAGCTGCTATTGACATCAGGACACTGGCAATTTAGTGATTTACCACACCGTGTTTTAGAAAACAAGAAATTGATTAACAATTTTCATGTAAATAACTTTCTAAAATATATTTGGATTGTCTTCAAACTATCAAAATACCACGATAACAATCGAATGGAGAGCAAGCCTTCGTGTAACACTGCACGAGTTTGGTTTAGTATTGTACCGGTATGTCTGTGTTTGTCTCATTATCACAGCGCGGATTTATAGTGCTACCTCACTGAAGCATACTGCCAGAGACACCAAACAGGACAACAAATCCGGTCATATTATTCTTAAGGCAGAATAGTGTCTCGGCCAGCGGCAGAACTCAATGTCTTCCTCACAGGGGCGTATGCTCAACTAAAACCCGAAAGTGAGACCGTGTTCAGGGAAACGTCCTGAAGAAAAAACATATTAAGAACAAGTATAATTCTTAGGCACTACCTGCACTACCTAACACATGTACGGGGATAATATCATTTATCGTCTGAACCGTGGCCTGTTAATGACCAACAATCAGCACGATATCCTATCGTCTGAACCGTGGCCTGTTAATGACCAACAATCAGCACGATATCCTATCGTCTGAACCGTGGCCTGTTAATGACCAACAATCAGCACGGTATCATATCGTCTCAACCCTGGCCTGTTAATGACCAACAATCAGCACGATATCGTATCGTCTCAACCCTGGCCTGTTAATGACCAACAATCAGCACGATATCGTATCGTCTTAACCCTGGCCTGTTAATGACCAACAATCAGCACGATATCGTATCGTCTTAACCCTGGCCTGTTAATGACCAACATATCAGCACAATATTGGCGCTTTAACATTCAATCAGATCAAAAGCCTATCACCAGTCACGGGTATTTCCAAAACCCAATTTTGTTACAATCGCAATAATGTTTAAAAAAGAAAACTAAAATAAATCATTTTGATCCTTTGATTTTTGTATTGGCTTATCAAAGGTCGTGTTATGCTCGAATGAGTAAGAATATTGCGTTTGCGTATTATGAATGTTGAATGACCCTTGCACAGAATATGCCTTATAGGTGTATGAACACTTTGATTTAGTTGATATGAAGTTCAAATGCAACAGGCTTCAATCATTTGATGATGTTATTTGTTTGTTTCTGGTTTTTGGACGTGTCATATATTTGATGTCTTCCCAACCAATAAACTCAACAAACCTACCTCATTTTAACAATGGCTATGGACTGGTTTCGGGAAGGCATTGCTTCTTAGCTGTGTTTACCCGTGTCCTCTATGTCTACATCACAGTATTATCACAATAACAATTTCTCATTTTATATATAATATGTACATACGTTTTCAAAATCTTTTGTATTACTAAATTTTCTGTTTGTTATTTGGAATTAATGTATTTGTTAAAAGTCTTCACTGTGATGCATATAAGAAGCAACATAAATAACGAAACCAATTTTATAACCCGTATCCAAACAATCCACGACATATGCTCGCCTATATATAGTTACTGGTATGCTCACGCAATTTAACAAGACAAAACAACAATTAATGCCATTTTCATTATTCATATGAGAATAGATAACATTTAAGATTATGAAATGATTAAAGCACTAATAATCAATCTTTATTTTAGAAATCAAAGTTTCATCAAAGTCTGATATCCACAATAAATTTATATAAATAACATGTCGGTAAATATCATACATATCGCACTAGGGATTATCATCCAGGAATAGGCTTTGGAATTATAGAGTTCACAATACAAGGGCTATCATTGTCTGATAGAGTGTCTTAAGGCGAAAGCAAGACACTGTTTTTATCGCCCTTATAACAAAGTACGAAACACGTTCTGGGAACAGGAATCTCACATCAACACCACAGCAAGAACAAAGATTCCAGCGTCAATATAAACTACCAAACGTCTGTATACCATTCACTTTGTGTTCAATAAGCATCGTTGATTTGGGAAATTGCAAAAGATTAACCAATAAGACTTGAAAATTGATATCGATGATAATTGTTTGGCGTATATTGCATCTTGTCTTTTACTTAGTGGTTGTCAAAGAGGCCCAGTTTATTTACAGTGTAGGTATGTTGTGTCGTCATATGACTCTGGCTATTAAAAAGACGTTAAACATCACCAAACTTTTTTTTTTAAATAATTCAAACGCAGATGTAGTAACTAATGACGTGTTCTGAAGGACGCCGTAAGTGTTCGATATCTACACCGTCCAGTTTTGTGGACGCCATGTTTGTGTTGCTGTCAAAGTCCTGATGACAGAACGAAAATGTACAGGGATATTCTGTATTGTTCCCGAATCAACAAGAACATGTCGCACAGAGGTACTAATACAGTTTTTTGCATCTCACTACTACACTGCATTAAGATACACATGTATACTTGTCTTATATGGTTCTTCTCATCGCTCTGCTAATTTAAATAGATCAGATGTAAAGCTGCACATGTCATCACATCCATTCTACAGTTTAACCTTGATGACCTAGCCAGTACTTCCTCGTCTTGTCATCATTAGATTCATCTTGAATCCTGCAGCAGTTTCACCACGGAGCAGATGTTGGAATGATGACTGGTTCAGATTGCTGTGCCAGGCCTACAAATTATTCGTTGTTATTGGTCCATTATGTTGCCCATCACCTTTTATCAAAGTCTCTGTATATCTGTGATATTCGTCACATCTTGACTGACATGATCGTTGTCCTGTAATACGTCAACTCAAACCACACATCTTCCACTTTTTCCAGTGTTCTTTGCAGCCACTTCAAAGGCCAAAAGCATATAGTCTGTGTCAAAGACCAAGTTCTTCTGTGCTATCTCACCCTTCAGGGGTAAACGTATGTCTGTTTACGTTTGTCCGGTAGCAGAGCCAACACTAAAGAGAAAACAGTAGAGTTGACTGAACAGTCCCGGACAAGAGTAGAATGTTTTATCTCCAAAGGTGGCTAGTGTTGCTTGTAATCTTCTGATGATGTTCTCGGTAGTAAATTCCATTATCTTTTAACCCTGTGCATTGGTATCTTCACAGAGAAGAACACACTTTCATTATGCTGTCACCGTGAATGCTCCTTGAAGATCTATATCTGCTTGTCGTGTCGGCATCTTCGGAATAAGCTTTGTCCGACCTCTGTATAACAATGATTCACTAACACTAAAGGTTGAGGTATTTTCTGTCATTGTTGAAATATCATCATCGAAGTCTCTATAACACAGGTGTTAAGTCAAACATAGATGGAATGGGATCTGTTTTCTCGTGATTTAGTTTTTCCACATTGTCGAGGAATACATAGGCAGCCAGACCAATGGTACATCCGGGCTATGTATTTTTCCAAATGTCACAAAGATGTTGTTCAATGTTGCTACAGTGGCTGGACTCTTCCGGTCTTCATATCTCCAATATCATTCAACATTACGTATTGTCTTCACCGAGAATTCCGAGAAGTCCATCATGAACCAAATAGTATTCCACTCTACAATTCTTCAAGTAGTCCACGTTAATATAAGCATTCACCATAATACATTTTCATGAAAAATGAGACAATCGCAAACTGTTCAAATACTTAATAGTTCACTACCGAAGGTAGACAGATATTGTTAAATTTTTTTGTTATTTATGCACAATTCTCACCATATCAACTGTTTTGACAAAATGTCATTGGCGTTCTTGTCGTTAACCAGTTAGTTGCTAGGTTTGTAAAGATAAGAAAGTACGCCTGTATTTGTTGAATAGCATTATCTGTAACAATCAAGTGCTTCATAAAACAGCAATCTCTCTGATTTATTCCTCGGTAATATATATCATCATTAAGTGTGTGTTGAATAAAAATGACAAATGATTCTTTTTATGAATACATATACATTATACACGTTATTTTTTATATCGTTGTTTGATGCTGCGAGCATAATTGATAATACATTTTTCCTTTCTATATTTTTAAGAAGTATTTTTAGCTTTGATCGTTAGCTAAATGGTATTCAAATATTCATTAAAGCCTATATTGAAACAGACTACACCCATTTGTATCACAAAAATAATATGCTGGCTGAGCGAGGTGGTGTGACCATTGACGCCTCTGTACCGAGACAAAGTAGCTGATACTGGTGCAGCAGATTTATTTTAGTTACGTTCATGGCTGAGTGTTCCAAGCGGAGGTCATACAAGCAAATTTCTTGTTCTTCATAGATTACCGTATAAATGACATTCTACACACACTTACTGTAGTGGTAACCGAAAGTGACTGGTAGTTATCGTATCCAGGGTAACATTCTACACACACTTAGTGGTAACAGAAGGTGACTGATAGTCATCGTATCCAGGGTAACATTCTACACACACTTAGTGGTAACAGAAGGTGACTGATAGTCATCGTATACACACACTTAGTGGTAACAGAAGGTGACTGACAGTCATCGTATACACACACTCAGTGGTAACAGAAGGTGACTGGTAGTCATCGTATACACACACTTAGTGGTAACAGAAGGTAAATCATAGTTATCGTATCCAGGGTAACATTCTACACACACTTAGTGGTAACAGAAGGTGACTGACAGTCATCGTATACACACACTTAGTGGTAACAGAAGGTGACTGACAGTCATCGTATCCAGGGTAACATTCTACACACACTTAGTGGTAACAGAAGGTGACTGATAGTCATCGTATACACACACTTAGTGGTAACAGAAGGTAAATGATAGTCATCGTATCCAGGGTAACATTCTACACACACTTAGTGGTAACAGAAGGTGACTGACAGTCATCGTATACACACACTTAGTGGTAACAGAAGGTGACTGGTAGTCATCGTATACACACACTTAGTGGTAACAGAAGGTGACTGATAGTCATCGTATCCAGGGTAACATTCTACACACACTTAGTGGTAACAGAAGGTGACTGACAGTCATCGTCTACACACACTTAGTGGTAACAGAAGGTGACTGACAGTCATCGTCTACACACACTTAGTGGTAACAGAAGGTGACTGACAGTCATCGTCTACACACACTTAGTGGTAACAGGAGGTGACTGGTAGTCATCGTATACACACACTTAGTGGTAACAGAAGGTGACTGACAGTCATCGTATCCAGGGTAACATTCTACACACACTTAGTGGTAACAGAAGGTGACTGATAGTCATCGTATACACACACTTAGTGGTAACAGAAGGTAAATGATAGTCATCGTATCCAGGGTAACATTCTACACACACTTAGTGGTAACAGAAGGTGACTGACAGTCATCGTATACACACACTTAGTGGTAACAGAAGGTAACTGGTAGTCATCGTATACACACACTTAGTGGTAACAGAAGGTGACTGATAGTCATCGTATCCAGGGTAACATTCTACACACACTTAGTGGTAACAGAAGGTGACTGACAGTGATCGTCTACACACACTTAGTGGTAACAGAAGGTGACTGACAGTCATCGTATACACGCACTTAGTGGTAACAGAAGGTGACTGGTAGTCATCGTATACACACACTCAGTGGTAACAGAAGGTGACTGACAGTCATCGTATCCAGGGTAACATTCTACACACACTTAGTGGTAACAGAAGGTGACTGACAGTCATCGTCTACACACACTTAGTGGTAACAGAAGGTGACTGACAGTCATCGTATACACACACTTAGTGGTAACATAAGGTGACTGACAGTCATCGTATACACACACTTAGTGGTAACAGAAGGTAAATGATAGTCATCGTATACACACACTTAGTGGTAACAGAAGGTGACTGACAGTCATCGTATACACACACTTAGTGGTAACAGAAGGTAAATGATAGTCATCGTATACACACACTTAGTGGTAACAGAAGGTGACTGGTAGTCATCGTATCCAGGGTAACATTCTACACACATTTAGTGGTAACAGAAGGTAAATGATAGTCATCGTATCCAGAGTAACATTCTACACACACTTAGTGGTAACAGAAGGTGACTGGTAGTCATCGTCTACACACACTTAGTGGTAACAGAAGGTGACTGGTAGTCATCGTATACACACACTTAGTGGTAACAGAAGGTGACTGGTAGTCATCGTCTACACACACTTAGTGGTAACAGAAGGTGACTGGTAGTCATCGTCTACACACACTTAGTGGTAACAGAAGGTGACTGGTAGTCATCGTATACACACACTTAGTGGTAACAGAAGGTGACTGGTAGTCATCGTATACACACTTAGTAGTAACAGAAGGTGACTGACAGTCATCGTATACACGCACTTAGTGGTAACAGAAGGGGACTGGTAGTCATCGTATACACACACTTAGTGGTAACAGAAGGTGACTGACAGTCATCGTATCCAGGGTAACATTCTACAAACACTTAGTGGTAACAGAAGGTGACTGGTAGTCATCGTATACACACTTAGTGGTAACAGAAGGTGACTGATAGTCATCGTATCCAGGGTAACATTCTACACACACTTAGTGGTAACAGAAGGTGACTGACAGTCATCGTCTACACACACTTAGTGGTAACAGAAGGTGACTGACAGTGATCGTCTACACATACTTAGTGGTAACAGAAGGTGACTGACAGTCATCGTATACACGCACTTAGTGGTAACAGAAGGTGACTGGTAGTCATCGTATACACACACTTAGTGGTAACAGAAGGTGACTGACAGTCATCGTATACACACACTCAGTGGTAACAGAAGGTGACTGGTAGTCATCGTATACACACACTTAGTGGTAACAGAAGGTAAATCATAGTTATCGTATCCAGGGTAACATTCTACACACACTTAGTGGTAACAGAAGGTGACTGACAGTCATCGTATACACACACTTAGTGGTAACAGAAGGTGACTGACAGTCATCGTATCCAGGGTAACATTCTACACACACTTAGTGGTAACAGAAGGTGACTGATAGTCATCGTATACACACACTTAGTGGTAACAGAAGGTAAATGATAGTCATCGTATCCAGGGTAACATTCTACAAACACTTAGTGGTAACAGAAGGTGACTGGTAGTCATCGTATACACACTTAGTGGTAACAGAAGGTGACTGACAGTCATCGTCTACACACACTTAGTGGTAACAGGAGGTGACTGGTAGTCATCGTATACACACACTTAGTGGTAACAGAAGGTGACTGACAGTCATCGTATCCAGGGTAACATTCTACACACACTTAGTGGTAACAGAAGGTGACTGATAGTCATCGTATACACACACTTAGTGGTAACAGAAGGTAAATGATAGTCATCGTATCCAGGGTAACATTCTACACACACTTAGTGGTAACAGAAGGTGACTGACAGTCATCGTATACACACACTTAGTGGTAACAGAAGGTAACTGGTAGTCATCGTATACACACACTTAGTGGTAACAGAAGGTGACTGATAGTCATCGTATCCAGGGTAACATTCTACACACACTTAGTGGTAACAGAAGGTGACTGACAGTGATCGTCTACACACACTTAGTGGTAACAGAAGGTGACTGACAGTCATCGTATACACGCACTTAGTGGTAACAGAAGGTGACTGGTAGTCATCGTATACACACACTCAGTGGTAACAGAAGGTGACTGACAGTCATCGTATCCAGGGTAACATTCTACACACACTTAGTGGTAACAGAAGGTGACTGACAGTCATCGTCTACACACACTTAGTGGTAACAGAAGGTGACTGACAGTCATCGTATACACACACTTAGTGGTAACATAAGGTGACTGACAGTCATCGTATACACACACTTAGTGGTAACAGAAGGTAAATGATAGTCATCGTATACACACACTTAGTGGTAACAGAAGGTGACTGACAGTCATCGTATACACACACTTAGTGGTAACAGAAGGTAAATGATAGTCATCGTATACACACACTTAGTGGTAACAGAAGGTGACTGGTAGTCATCGTATCCAGGGTAACATTCTACACACATTTAGTGGTAACAGAAGGTAAATGATAGTCATCGTATCCAGAGTAACATTCTACACACACTAAGTGGTAACAGAAGGTGACTGGTAGTCATCGTCTACACACACTTAGTGGTAACAGAAGGTGACTGGTAGTCATCGTATACACACACTTAGTGGTAACAGAAGGTGACTGGTAGTCATCGTCTACACACACTTAGTGGTAACAGAAGGTGACTGGTAGTCATCGTCTACACACACTTAGTGGTAACAGAAGGTGACTGGTAGTCATCGTATACACACACTTAGTGGTAACAGAAGGTGACTGGTAGTCATCGTATACACACTTAGTAGTAACAGAAGGTGACTGACAGTCATCGTATACACACACTTAGTGGTAACAGAAGGGGACTGGTAGTCATCGTATACACACACTTAGTGGTAACAGAAGGTGACTGACAGTCATCGTATCCAGGGTAACATTCTACAAACACTTAGTGGTAACAGAAGGTGACTGGTAGTCATCGTATACACACTTAGTGGTAACAGAAGGTGACTGATAGTCATCGTATCCAGGGTAACATTCTACACACACTTAGTGGTAACAGAAGGTGACTGACAGTCATCGTCTACACACACTTAGTGGTAACAGAAGGTGACTGACAGTGATCATCTACACATACTTAGTGGTAACAGAAGGTGACTGACAGTCATCGTATACACGCACTTAGTGGTAACAGAAGGTGACTGGTAGTCATCGTATACACACACTCAGTGGTAACAGAAGGTGACTGATAGTCATCGTATCCAGGGTAACATTCTACACACACTTAGTGGTAACAGAAGGTGACTGACAGTCATCGTCTACACACACTTAGTGGTAACAGAAGGTGACTGACAGTCATCGTCTACACACACTTAGTGGTAACAGAAGGTGACTGACAGTCATCGTCTACACACACTTAGTGGTAACAGGAGGTGACTGGTAGTCATCGTATACACACACTTAGTGGTAACAGAAGGTGACTGACAGTCATCGTATCCAGGGTAACATTCTACACACACTTAGTGGTAACAGAAGGTGACTGATAGTCATCGTATACACACACTTAGTGGTAACAGAAGGTAAATGATAGTCATCGTATCCAGGGTAACATTCTACACACACTTAGTGGTAACAGAAGGTGACTGACAGTCATCGTATACACACACTTAGTGGTAACAGAAGGTGACTGGTAGTCATCGTATACACACACTTAGTGGTAACAGAAGGTGACTGATAGTCATCGTATCCAGGGTAACATTCTACACACACTTAGTGGTAACAGAAGGTGACTGACAGTGATCGTCTACACACACTTAGTGGTAACAGAAGGTGACTGACAGTCATCGTATACACGCACTTAGTGGTAACAGAAGGTGACTGGTAGTCATCGTATACACACACTTAGTGGTAACAGAAGGTGACTGACAGTCATCGTATCCAGGGTAACATTCTACACACACTTAGTGGTAACAGAAGGTGACTGACAGTCATCGTCTACACACACTTAGTGGTAACAGAAGGTGACTGACAGTCATCGTATACACACACTTAGTGGTAACATAAGGTGACTGACAGTCATCGTATACACACACTTAGTGGTAACAGAAGGTAAATGATAGTCATCGTATACACACACTTAGTGGTAACAGAAGGTGACTGACAGTCATCGTATACACACACTTAGTGGTAACAGAAGGTAAATGATAGTCATCGTATACACACACTTAGTGGTAACAGAAGGTGACTGGTAGTCATCGTATCCAGGGTAACATTCTACACACACTTAGTGGTAACAGAAGGTAAATGATAGTCATCGTATCCAGAGTAACATTCTACACACACTTAGTGGTAACAGAAGGTGACTGGTAGTCATCGTCTACACACACTTAGTGGTAACA
Organism: Pecten maximus; assembly: GCF_902652985.1. Classification (NCBI taxonomy): domain Eukaryota; kingdom Metazoa; phylum Mollusca; class Bivalvia; order Pectinida; family Pectinidae; genus Pecten; species Pecten maximus. The sequence continues at coordinate 8,254,316 of NC_047018.1, read as the reverse complement.
GAAGGTGACTGGTAGTCATCGTATACACACACTTAGTGGTAACAGAAGGTGACTGGTAGTCATCGTCTACACACACTTAGTGGTAACAGAAGGTGACTGGTAGTCATCGTATACACACACTTAGTGGTAACAGAAGGTGACTGGTAGTCATCGTATACACACACTTAGTGGTAACAGAAGGTGACTGGTAGTCATCGTATACACACTTAGTAGTAACAGAAGGTGACTGACAGTCATCGTATACACGCACTTAGTGGTAACAGAAGGGGACTGGTAGTCATCGTATACACACACTTAGTGGTAACAGAAGGTGACTGACAGTCATCGTATCCAGGGTAACATTCTACAAACACTTAGTGGTAACAGAAGGTGACTGGTAGTCATCGTATACACACTTAGTGGTAACAGAAGGTGACTGATAGTCATCGTATCCAGGGTAACATTCTACACACACTTAGTGGTAACAGAAGGTGACTGACAGTCATCGTCTACACACACTTAGTGGTAACAGAAGGTGACTGACAGTGATCGTCTACACATACTTAGTGGTAACAGAAGGTGACTGACAGTCATCGTATACACACACTTAGTGGTAACAGAAGGTGACTGGTAGTCATCGTATACACACACTTAGTGGTAACAGAAGGTGACTGACAGTCATCGTATACACACACTTAGTGGTAACAGAAGGTGACTGGTAGTCATCGTATACACACACTTAGTGGTAACAGAAGGTAAATGATAGTCATCGTATCCAGGGTAACATTCTACACACACTTAGTGGTAACAGAAGGTGACTGACAGTCATCGTATACACACACTTAGTGGTAACAGAAGGTGACTGACAGTCATCGTATCCAGGGTAACATTCTACACACACTTAGTGGTAACAGAAGGTGACTGATAGTCATCGTATACACACACTTAGTGGTAACAGAAGGTAAATGATAGTCATCGTATCCAGGGTAACATTCTACAAACACTTAGTGGTAACAGAAGGTGACTGGTAGTCATCGTATACACACTTAGTGGTAACAGAAGGTGACTGACAGTCATCGTCTACACACACTTAGTGGTAACAGGAGGTGACTGGTAGTCATCGTATACACACACTTAGTGGTAACAGAAGGTGACTGACAGTCATCGTATCCAGGGTAACATTCTACACACACTTAGTGGTAACAGAAGGTGACTGATAGTCATCGTATACACACACTTAGTGGTAACAGAAGGTAAATGATAGTCATCGTATCCAGGGTAACATTCTACACACACTTAGTGGTAACAGAAGGTGACTGACAGTCATCGTATACACACACTTAGTGGTAACAGAAGGTAACTGGTAGTCATCGTATACACACACTTAGTGGTAACAGAAGGTGACTGATAGTCATCGTATCCAGGGTAACATTCTACACACACTTAGTGGTAACAGAAGGTGACTGACAGTGATCGTCTACACACACTTAGTGGTAACAGAAGGTGACTGACAGTCATCGTATACACGCACTTAGTGGTAACAGAAGGTGACTGGTAGTCATCGTATACACACACTCAGTGGTAACAGAAGGTGACTGACAGTCATCGTATCCAGGGTAACATTCTACACACACTTAGTGGTAACAGAAGGTGACTGACAGTCATCGTCTACACACACTTAGTGGTAACAGAAGGTGACTGACAGTCATCGTATACACACACTTAGTGGTAACATAAGGTGACTGACAGTCATCGTATACACACACTTAGTGGTAACAGAAGGTAAATGATAGTCATCGTATACACACACTTAGTGGTAACAGAAGGTGACTGACAGTCATCGTATACACACACTTAGTGGTAACAGAAGGTAAATGATAGTCATCGTATACACACACTTAGTGGTAACAGAAGGTGACTGGTAGTCATCGTATCCAGGGTAACATTCTACACACATTTAGTGGTAACAGAAGGTAAATGATAGTCATCGTATCCAGAGTAACATTCTACACACACTAAGTGGTAACAGAAGGTGACTGGTAGTCATCGTCTACACACACTTAGTGGTAACAGAAGGTGACTGGTAGTCATCGTATACACACACTTAGTGGTAACAGAAGGTGACTGGTAGTCATCGTCTACACACACTTAGTGGTAACAGAAGGTGACTGATAGTCATCGTATACACACACTTAGTGGTAACAGAAGGTGACTGGTAGTCATCGTATACACACACTTAGTGGTAACAGAAGGTGACTGGTAGTCATCGTATACACACTTAGTAGTAACAGAAGGTGACTGACAGTCATCGTATACACACACTTAGTGGTAACAGAAGGGGACTGGTAGTCATCGTATACACACACTTAGTGGTAACAGAAGGTGACTGACAGTCATCGTATCCAGGGTAACATTCTACAAACACTTAGTGGTAACAGAAGGTGACTGGTAGTCATCGTATACACACTTAGTGGTAACAGAAGGTGACTGATAGTCATCGTATCCAGGGTAACATTCTACACACACTTAGTGGTAACAGAAGGTGACTGACAGTCATCGTCTACACACACTTAGTGGTAACAGAAGGTGACTGACAGTGATCATCTACACATACTTAGTGGTAACAGAAGGTGACTGACAGTCATCGTATACACGCACTTAGTGGTAACAGAAGGTGACTGGTAGTCATCGTATACACACACTCAGTGGTAACAGAAGGTGACTGACAGTCATCGTATCCAGGGTAACATTCTACACACACTTAGTGGTAACAGAAGGTGACTGACAGTCATCGTCTACACACACTTAGTGGTAACAGAAGGTGACTGACAGTCATCGTATACACACACTTAGTGGTAACAGAAGGTGACTGACAGTCATCGTATACACACACTTAGTGGTAACAGAAGGTAAATGATAGTCATCGTATACACACACTTAGTGGTAACAGAAGGTGACTGACAGTCATCGTATACACACACTTAGTGGTAACAGAAGGTAAATGATAGTCATCGTATACACACACTTAGTGGTAACAGAAGGTGACTGACAGTCATCGTATACACACACTTAGTGGTAACAGAAGGTGACTGATAGTCATCGTATACACACACTTAGTGGTAACAGAAGGTGACTGACAGTCATCGTATACACACACTTAGTGGTAACAGAAGGTAAATGATAGTCATCGTATACACACACTTAGTGGTAACAGAAGGTGACTGGTAGTCATCGTATCCAGGGTAACATTCTACACACATTTAGTGGTAACAGAAGGTAAATGATAGTCATCGTATCCAGGGTAACATTCTACACACACTTAGTGGTAACAGAAGGTGACTGGTAGTCATCGTCTACACACACTTAGTGGTAACAGAAGGTGACTGGTAGTCATCGTATACACACACTTAGTGGTAACAGAAGGTGACTGGTAGTCATCGTCTACACACACTTAGTGGTAACAGAAGGTGACTGGTAGTCATCGTATACACACACTTAGTGGTAACAGAAGGTGACTGGTAGTCATCGTATACACACTCAGTAGTAACAGAAGGTGACTGACAGTCATCGTATACACACACTTAGTGGTAACAGAAGGTGACTGGTAGTCATCGTATACACACACTTAGTGGTAACAGAAGGTGACTGACAGTCATCGTATCCAGGGTAACATTCTACAAACACTTAGTGGTAACAGAAGGTGACTGGTAGTCATCGTATACACACTTAGTGGTAACAGAAGGTGACTGACAGTCATCGTATACACACTTAGTGGTAACAGAAGGTAAATGATAGTCATCGTATCCAGAGTAACATTAAGATAGTGATATCCAGTGTATCCAGTATTTATATTATTGTATCATTGTGAGGTTTCATAGGCTCCATCTGATACCCGATATCTGATGTATGTAAATGCATGCAACGAGGCATTCGCAAGGTGTTGATACTAGTACCAATGCCGTGTATTCCGTGTTTTTTTCATGGCTCTTCGCTATCGTGAAAACATATTACATGAAGACGTGATACGATATCCATAGAAGACAGGCCAAATGAATTCAACTTTCTAAATTTATGTTTGGATTATTTGAGAAACCTGCATGGATATTTGATAATAAGTACATTGTAACTCTGTATTGATCATTTTGTGAACATGTGGATTTCCTTCCCTACCTTTACTATGAGGATATTACTGAAACAAAAATTAATGTGTTGACACCAAGCGTCATTTTTATCCCTTTCTTTCCTTCCATGGTGTCTTGTTGTCATGTCTTTATAACATTGTGACTGGGCAGAGGAATCATACTATGTCCAGGTAAGCTAGCTATTTTCAGTCAGTTTGCGCTGTAAATAACAATAATAGATGGGCCGCTGTCTTCTAAACATATTGTTACCCGTGGTGTACGATAAAAGAACCGTCTACGAATTCACTCAATAATAGTGTAGTTCATACTTTTTGTTTTCAACTGATCCTTGACATCCTTGACACATCTCTCGGGTTACTCTACACTTGTAAATGCTACCATTGCCTTCCGCTTCACTAACTTCGACACGCAACACACATTCACTCCATAACTGGGTGTAGTTTGTAGATGTTTTTGTGTGGCTTATGTAAATACATCTATTGTATGTGCTTTTCTTTATCCATTTTGTTTTTAACTTGACCGTTTGTCTTCCCGTATTACTATATATACTTGTCATTCTAGACACGATACACACCACTGAGTATTCAATGACATATACTTATCAGTGTATGGTTGAGTGACAGACGTATGTTATTGATTTTATTCCCAGTCTTGTTTATGACTTTCACATCGGGAAAACTACACTTATAAATACACTACAAAGGAACTCTGTCATTAAAGCTGTATCCGGTGGTTCCGTTGAGACATTGTTATTATAAAAACACGTATTACAATTACGGAGTATATCTTAATGTTAACCTGGGTTCAGACGATTTTACGTGACTTTACCCGTTTGTCCTCCAATGACCCGAGTATCACCATGTTGTGTGTGGACTGGAGCTGAAAGATGAATTATTTACAAGGAGCATGCGCGAGATGTACATTAGTATAGCTTACATCCAAACAGGGGTATCGCTGGGTAGAGAGGTGGCAGGATCATGTCGGAGGCAGAAGCGGTTGGTATATCTTCTAAAACATTATATTTTGTTACATTTGTATATACCAGGTAGTTATAGTTATAGCCCGGTTTGTATGTCATGGAGTTAAACTATCTACAGCTGGTGCCACACAGTCTGCAGTACGAAGCGTTAGGTATCTAGGGTTGGTACGACACAGTCCGCGTTCAGGTTTTTGTATACATAGTTAAGATATCTAGGGTTGGTTAGCCGATTAGTATAAAGCGTTAGATATCTACGATTGGCACCAGCACAGTTCGTGTTTAAATGCTTCGTGTAAAGAGTTCAGATATCCATGGTTGGGACCAGCCCAGTCCGTGTAAAGAGTTCAGATATCCATGGTTGGGACCAGCCCAGTCCGTGTAAAGAGTTCAGATATCCATGGTTGGGACCAGCCCAGTCCGTGTAAAGAGTTCAGATATCCATGGTTGGGACCAGCCCAGTCAGTGTAAAGAGTTCAGATATCCATGGTTGGGACCAGCCCAGTCCGTATAAAGAGTTCAGATATCCATGGTTGGCACCTGTCAGGTTTTTGTAAAGAGTTCAGATATCCATGGTTGGCACCAGCCCAGTTCGTGTAAAGAGTTCAGATATCCATGGTTGGCACCAGCCCAGTCAGTGTAAAGAGTTCAGATATCCATGGTTGGGACCAGCCCAGTCAGTGTAAAGAGTTCAGATATCCATGGTTGGCACCAGCCCAGTCAGTGTAAAGAGTTCAGATATCCATTGTTGGCACCAGCCCAGTCAGTGTAAAGAGTTCAGATATCCATGGTTGGCACCTGCCAGGTTTTTGTAAAGAGTTCAGATATCCATGGTACCAGCCCAGTCAGTGTAAAGAGTTCAGATATCCATGGTACCAGCCCAGTCAGTGTAAAGAGTTCAGATATCCATGGTTGGCACCAGCCCAGTCAGTGTAAAGAGTTCAGATATCCATGGTACCAGCCCAGTCAGTGTAAAGAGTTCAGATATCCATGGTTGGGACCAGCCCAGTCAGTGTAAAGAGTTCAGATATCCATGGTTGGGACCAGCCCAGTCAGTGTAAAGAGTTCAGATATCCATGGTTGGCACCAGCCCAGTCAGTGTAAAGAGTTCAGATATCCATGGTTGGCACCAGCCCAGTCAGTGTAAAGAGTTCAGATATCCATGGTTGGGACCAGCCCAGTCCGTGTAAAGAGTTCAGATATCCATGGTTGGGACCAACACAGTCGATATAAAGAGTTCAGATATCCGTAATTGGCACCAGTCCAGTCCGTATAAAGAGTTCAGATATCCATGGTTGGGACCAGCCCAGTCCGTGTAAAGAGTTCAGATATCCATGGTTGGGACCAGCCCAGTCCGTATAAAGAGTTCAGATATCCATAATTGGCACCAGCCCAGTCCGTATAAAGAGTTCAGATATCCGTAATTTGCATCAGCCCAGTCCGTATAAAGAGTTCAGATATCCATAATTGGCACCAGCCCACGCTAGTTTAGTTACATAATGTATTTATCATTGGATTATAATTCTTATTTCAAGTTGAAAAATACATAGCATATACATCTTGTAAAATATATGTGAAGTATTACAAGTAGTATTCAAATTCCAAGAAATACCGAAAATATAACGTGACGTATTACGTTGTCCGTCACGGGTGAGGGGACACAAGAAGCACATAGGGTGATTGTGTCTCACGAATATGTAACAAAGGGATCCTGTGTAACTTGTAAGACATGATCTAAAAGTTCATCATAGTGTGCAGGGTTAGACCCCTGCTTTTGTGTAAGGACTATTTTTAAACATTTAACAAGCGCGAAAAAAAACAATATATTAATAAGAAAAGAATTGAAGGCTGTTACAGTCTAAATATACCCCACTTAATTTTCTCAGTAAATTCAATTTTTTTTTTTTTTTTTTTTTTTGCATTTCTATATCCGTACAAATCCTACACCTCTTTTGCTTACACGTTCTACATTTCTTGATGAAAGGAAATCAATGTGATTTCCCAAGTGGTTTTTACTTTTTTTTTTGCAATTTCAATGATCGCACACATATCTGAATAAAACGGTTGCTGTTTTGTTGTTGCGCTTGTTGGACACCTTGCAGTCGACGCCAGCCACAATGCCACAACAAAGTACATGTGTAGCTACACGAATATAGGAGAGTTATTGATGAAACACGTGACCTAGTAATAAAGAGGAAGTTAAAGTGTTGTGACGTCATACCAAATGAAGTTGTAATTTATCTATGTTATAATGATGAATGCTTGGTAAAACGATTTGAATAGTAACTGTTAAAAATAATTGAACACTAATTAAAACAGCTTATGCTAATGCTCCTAACAAATACCGACTAAATACTGTTTTCTTGGTTTAACGCAAAATCATCTGCTATGCCGAAGTTATTTCTTGCTTTTAATGTTGTAATTTCAGCCGATCGTCGGAGATGCTATCCGTTCCCGAATGCCAGGGAATTTTTCCTGGGTTGTAGAGGACCAGGTGTGTGCGATGGGTTTCCCTGACTCGCCCGAAAACATGAAGTATCTAGTGGAACGCAACGTCGGCTACCTGATTTCACTCACGGCAGAAAGACAACCATCCGTACATGACTTCCCAGGTATATAAGTTAGCTACCTTACGTCTGTGTAGGTCGTAACACAGCCATCCGTACATGACTTCCCAGGTATATAAGGTTAGCTACCTTACGTCTGTGTAGGTCGTAACACAACCATCCGTACATGACTTCCCAGGTATATAAGTTAGCTACCTTACGTCTGTGTAGGTCGTAACACAGCCATCCGTACATGACTTCCCAGGTATATAAGGTTAGCTACCTTACGTCTGTGTAGGTCGTAACACAACCATCCTTACATGACTTCCCAGGTATATAAGTTAGCTACCTTACGTCTGTGTAGGTCGTAACACAATCATCCTTACATGACTTCCCAGGTACATAACGTCCTTTACCTGGCGTCCCTCTCGACAGAGTGACAGATATCCGTACACGACTTCTCAGGTCCGCTACCTAGCACCAATCTATACCGAAAGACAGTCATTGATAAAATATTTCAAAGGTTTATAACGTCCGCTACACGGTGTCACTCCCGACCGCAAGACAGGCATCCGTGTCCCAGGTATACAACGTCTGCAACTTGACGTGTATATGACGTTGTATGTAACATACGAAACCTTGCGTAACGCACAGCCGAAAGACTTCCCAGGTATACAACGTCCGCTAACTGGCGTCACGCTCGGCCGCAAGACACCCACACATATACATGACATCACTGGTATATAACGTCTTCTAACTTACACCATTTCCGACTGAAAGACATCCGCACATGAATTCCCATGTATATAACGTCCACTTGCTGTCCCCATTGCATGACCGTGAGAAGCGACTTCATTTTGGATCTGATCTGTTCTTTCTAAACAACTTTCTTTTTCCTTATGTCTCCTTTGACACCGCCGAACATTTTTATTTTAGTTGAGCGTTAGTACTTGTGAAGAAGCCTTTTAGTTCTATCCCCTGGCCAAGACTCACAGGAGTGTTGAGACCAACCCCTGGGAGCTTTAACTGTTGGCTGATAAGGCATGAAACAACTGTATAATATCTTTGCCTAATTCAGTAACTAAGCTATTGACCTAACAACGGGAACAAGCTCTATAGCCCTCTCTTGTCTGACCAGATTTTGTTAACATACTGTACAGTGTACCAGACTGTACATATCGATAAGCACATTTGCACTTGTTGTTTTGAAAATGACCAAACTGTATCGACCATGTGGATGGTTTATACTCGATCTACATGGAAACTATGGCATGCTTTAACAATGATGTTTTTCCCGACTTTCAGAAATCACCCTTCTACCCGTAAAAGTGGTTGATTTCACTCCGCCAACTGTGGAACAGATCGACCGATGTATAGACATCATAAAGACCGCGCTACAGGCAGGAAAGGTTGGTATGCCCCCTTAGCATGCTTAGTGAGTGTCCCGATAGACAGGTAAAGACCGCGCTACAGGCAGGGAAGGTTGGTATATCCCCCTCAGTGGGTGTCCCGATAGACAGGGACGTTTTTTTGGCAAATTAAAGCCTACTTTATCACTTGTTTCACTCATTCTATTTGACTTGTAGTTGCAATTAAGTACATAAAATAACAGATGGTAGAGCAGATGTAAAATTTTCAAGCTTTTTTCCTTCATGAATGTGTACTCTTACTCCTGATGAATGACGCAACTTATTATTTAACAGCAGATTTTATAAATTGCATATACATAATGTACAATAAATGTAACAGAACGAGAATTTTGAATTTTGATATGTGTATCAACACTGTAAGGCATACAATGTAATTAATTATCTATCTCCAAAGACATCACATAACATGTCTTTTTGTGTCCTTTCTTATTTGAAACATTTAAATCAAATGCTATAACAATGGATACATCAAACAAAAAGTATTAAGCCATTCAAAAAGTAATGAGATATCACAGAATTGAGAAAGTGTTTACAGCTATATTACAGCTTTAAGGAATACATAATGTACTAAGTAGTTCGGTAGTTTTCATGGTTATTGATTATATATATATAGGATCTAGTAGGTAATGACGACGGCATGGTCCAATATAGGTACTGGATCCTAACAAACAGATTTTCGCTGAATGGTATTACTGGAAATAGATAATGTAGTCATGTAGTAATAACGACAGTACAAATAAGTAAGTTGTCAAATTTTCTTGGCGATCTGCCCCTTTATCAAGACACATGTAAATCATAAACGATCACCTATAGACATAGAAGATGGAACAGTAACAAGTTTAAAATATAAAAAACGGAAAATATCGTTATGTTTGTGTTAATGATCCCCTTGGTCGATTATTAATTCGCAGAAGGCATCTTGTCATTAATTAGACAACATCTTAGGTGGTGTACAGCTGGTTAAATAAATAAATAAATTAGGTTTAAAAATGAAAGGTTGAACAAAATAACAGCGCAAGTTGAAATAGTGTGGCGGCAGCGCGTGCTCTGTAGCAAAAGGTTTTGTTTATCTTCGCAATTGGTTCATTTCGTGCCACAATACTCGGCCAAAACTGTGGGCGTTGGGTAGCAATGGCAATTATGGGTGTCAAATCCCATATTATTGTTTTAATGTAAATATCTAAATAATTAAAATGTATTTATCATTCAATTGAAAGGGTGGTAGAATTGTATTGCTAGAGGTCACGATATCCGGATGAATATGTCCGGACGACTCTTCCAGCGAACAAGACAGAGCTGTACAAGAAATCATTTTAAATGTCGCTAATAAAAACATCAGATTAATTGAATGATTCCAATGACAAATTTCAAATGATGATACATATATATAACAATATTTAAGTGTTGCTTGATTGTAGGCTGCTGGCTTACACTGTGCTCACGGAAAAGGACGAACGGGAACAGTCCTGGCTTGTTACTTCATAAAGGAGTTCTGTATGGAGCCCAAGCATGCACTCGACCAGATACGTATGTATAGGCCGGGATCGGTGGAGACGAAAGAACAAGAAAAGGTCATATTTGAATATGCAAACTACACGAAGGTCAAACTCAAACCGGACTGTAAAAAGTAGCAGGAAGTGAAGATAATTTGTCGGATCGGTAAACGTGTTGCTGATGTGAAAATAAAAAATAAACAACATTCCCTGGACAAATTAGATAGGTATTATTGTAAATTATTAGGGTTTTTTTTTATACATTACTATGTTTATATTTACTCTCTATTTCATTAATTAGTAATTTGCCATTACAACTGCAAAGTTGAGAACCACTTCAAACTATATTTATTTATGTTTGAGCATTTGGTGAGTCCTTGATGAAGTGAAGCTTTGTGATCGAGGAAAATGGACCAAATTTATTAAAGTGCTGCACAGTTCTTATCTTTCACAAGTCTGTACAAATGTGACAGTCAGGTTAAATGGGTTACTTTTGGGATATTTATAGCACTACCATCGTAATAGCCTAACAAAATGCTCCTTTAAAATCATCGGAAGGGTTCCAAAGAAAATCCTTTACTCCTCTACCGTCTTCATGTAATCTACGAGATTATTACTAGTACGAATACATTGACATAAACCCAGATATTACGCATTTGAATTATGTTAATTCAGAGTATTATTTACCTGGGATTTTTGCTCTGGTTAACTATGTGTTTATTTATAATCTGAATCTAGGTTGAGATGTACAAATGTATAACTTAATACGTCTGTTACCCATAGTGACTTCGATATTACATGCATTTGTTTCTATAATTCCCTTACTAGCAAGAAATATAATGCCTCATCTCAATGTTTGTATCGTATAATATGTGTGTATAACATATCTAATTAGTGTAAATGTTAAGAGGGCGTGTTAGCATATCAACATGGTATAATTGGAAATTGAAATGGTATTGGAGACCATTGACATATTGTACATATAACAGCACATCGAGATTTAACTTTAATGGACTGATCTATGAAAGTATCCATTAAATGTTATGAGAGACGTGTACATATATGTAATACACAATTTTTGCATCTACTTTTATATGTGGATTCTTAATATGATGTTTAAAATGATAAATTTTATACAGAGTGCTTTTATAATGAAATGATTTTAACATGCTATATGTCAATATATATAGTGCAGTTTTAAATCTATTTTAAATAACTTATGTCAATTTTATTGAAAGGTGCCAACCATTGGTTAAGAAAATAAAATGATGTAAAACAAATCTACGCCCACGTTTATTTTTTAAATTTATTGTTGGCAAGGGAAATTAATATATTATCCCCGAATACCCGTAAACGATCAATCCGAGATTAATTCCATAATATCATACAGAAAACAGATAATATCGACTTCTAAATCTAAATCTAAACATGGAAAATATTATCAGCGTATCGATTTACATAGATACCATTGAACAGTATGAGGAAATCAAGACCAGGTGTTCCGGCAGGGTACGCGTCTACCTCGTGATCGACAGACCAGTAACCATTTCAACAATTATTCCAGGCATGCCGCACAATTTGATACAGAATAAGTTAACACTGTGATTGACCCAGTCAAGAGACAAACTTCACAATTATCAGCACAGTCATTATAGTTTCATATCATACAGAATTATCTAGGTATAAATTTGCCTGTACCTATCAATACAAACTAGATTTTATGTACAAAAAGATTAACTTACTGATGAAGTGGAAAGAAAGGAATCCGAAAGAAAGAGTCGCGAAATGTATTAATTGGAAATTAGAGCTACATGTACCGCGATAAAGTTGAAGACAGCTATTCGTATATTGTGTATTAACAATCTGATATAAACAAAGCTGACCTATAACAATGTTCATTACATCATAAAAGTATCACAATGTTGTTAATTATCTCGTCGATAAGCCTATTAGAAACAGGATATCCTTATTTACATGCCTCGCCAGTTATTAAACAAGCTGTATTGGGTTAATATCGGGTTGTTGTGGAAGTTCCTGCTGCCTTGTTCCTGTAGTATTGCGACGAAGATGCTACGAATCTACGTCTTGGTGATTTTTATAACTTTATCATGGCACCCGACAAACGCTTCAGGTAATATACATATAGGTACTTGTATTGAAGACTTCAAGCTTAACCTGCCAAAATGTTTAACAATTCCGTGCTGTGTTTAATCATTTGTTTTAGTTCATTTTGATATTTGGCGCCAATGATCACTGACAGAGTCATAGAAGTACGAAACAGCGATATAGTGTAGTTTTATATTAAACACATAAGATCTACTATATTTCCTCACAAAAAATCATCTGTTTTAATTGACACAGCTATATAATATCTAATGGATGAAACTATATGATATCTAATGGATGAAACTATATTATATTTAATGGATGAAACAATAAAACATCTAATGGATGAAACTATATAATATCTAATGAATGAAACAATATAATATCTAATGGATGAAACAATATAATATCTAATGGATGAAACTATATAACATCTGATGGATGAAACTATATGATATCTAATGGATGAAACTATATGATATCTAATGGATGAAACTTTACAATATCTAATGGATGAAACTATATAACATCTGATGGATGAAACTGTATAATATCTAATGCATGAAGCAATATGATATCTAATGCATGTAACAATATGAAATCTAATGTAAGAAACTATAAAAAAAATCTAACGGATAAAACAATATAAAACATAATGAACGAAACTATATAATATCTAATGAATGAAACTAAATAATATCTCAGGATGAACAATGATAGCTAATGGATAAAACAATATAGTATATAATGGATGAAACTATATAATATATCATGGATGAAACTATACAATATCTGATGGATGAAACAATAAAGCTAATGGATAAAAAGATATACTATCTAATGAATGAAATTATATAATATATTATGGATAAAACAATATATCTAATGGACGAAACAATATAATATCTAATGGATGAAGCATTATGATATATAATGGACGAAACTTTATCAAATCTAACGGATGAAACTACATCATATCTAATGGATGGCACAATATATAATGGATGAAGGATTATGATACATAATGGATGCAACAATATAATATCTAATGGTTGAAACTTTATAATATCTCAATGATAAAACTATATGATATCTAATGGATGCAACAATATAATATCTGATGGATGAAACTATATAATATAGAATGGATGAAACTTTATAATATCTCAATGATGAAACTATATGATATCTAATGGATGAAACTTTATAATATCTCAATGATGAAACTATATAATATATAATGGATGAAACTTTATAATATCTCAATGATGAAACTATATGATATCTAATGGATGCAACAATATAATATCTGATGGATGAAACTATATAATATATAATGTATGAAACTTTATGATACACTTTTTCTGTATATAATGGATGAAACAATATATCTAATGAACGAAACAATATAATATATAATGGACGAAACTTTATCAAATCTAATGGATGAAACTACATCATATCTAATGGATGGCACACTATCTAATGGATGAAGCTATATAATATATAATGGATGAAACATTTTTTTACCTTTCTTAATACGCGAGAAATGCGAGATTTTGAACATTTACTTGAGGTTATTATGGACAATAATGAGTTCGCTGCAACCTACAATTAATATATCTTTAGATACGGTTATGAATTTGAAAAAAAAAATGACAGTGTAAGTTACATTTATATAATTTATTTCTTCTATTTGAGGGTCGTTTCCTGGACATATATATTTTTCACGTAAATATCGTTAATCCTATCACTTTAACCACAGGTACCGGTTACTAAATACAGATGTTAAGGTGTTATATTAAATGTTGTGTATTTTGTTGTTATTTTATTTTAGGGATGCGTTGATATTATATAGATTAATGTTTGTAGTGACATGTTGTGATTGCTGATGAATGTATACACGTAATTAAGTTCCATTGCAGTAAACTTGAGTCTCAACAAGCCTACCAATCAGAGTAGCCTCTACGGTGCGTGGACGAGTAACTTAGCAGTGGATGGCTGTAAACAGCAACAAGTTAACACACATTGTTGTATACATACCAGTCATTTAGGGTTTAAAGAAGCCTGGTGGCAAGTGAATCTACAGCAGGAGGCTGTCATAGAAAACGTCCTGATATACTACAGAGGTATGTTTACGTGGTCATAGAAAACGTCCTGATATACTACAGAGGTATGTTTACGTGGTCATAGAAAACGTCCTGATATACTACAGAGGTATGTTTACGTGGTCATAGAAAACGTCATAATATACTACAGAGGTATGTTTACGTAGTCATAGAAAACGTCATAATATACTACAGAGGTATGTCTACGTGGTGATAGAAAACGTCCTAATATACTACAGAGGTATGTTTACATGGTCATAGAAAACGTCCTAATATACTACAGAGGTGTGTTTACATGGTCATAGAAAACGTCATAATATACTACAGAGGTATGTTTACATGGTCATAGAAAACGTCCTGATATACTACAGAGGTATGTTTACATGGTCATAGAAAACGTCCTAATATACCACAGAGGTATGTTAACGTAGTCATAGAAAACGTCCTGATATACCACAGAGGTATGTGGTCATAGAAAACGTCCTGATATACTACAGAGGTATGTGGTTATAGAAAACGTCCTGATATACTACAGAGGTATGTGGTCATAGAAAACGTCCTGATATACCACAGAGGTATGTTTACGTAGTCATAGAAAACGTCCTAATATACTACAGAGGTATGTTTACGTAGTCATAGAAAACGTCCTGATATACTACAGAGGTATGTTTACGTAGTCATAGAAAACGTCCTAATATACCACAGAGGTATGTTTACGTGGTCATAGAAAACGTCCTGATATACTACAGAAGTATGTTTACGTGGTCACAGAAAACGTCCTGATATACCACAGAGGTATGTTTACGTGGTCACAGAAAACGTCATAATATACTACAGAGGTATGTTTACGTAGTCATAGAAAACGTCCTGATATACTACAGAGGTATGTTTACGTAGTCATAGAAAACGTCATAATGTACTACAGAGGTATGTTTACGTAGTCATAGAAAACGTCCTGATATACCACAGAGGTATGTTTACGTGGTCCTAACAAACGTCCTGATATACTACAGAGGTATGTTTACGTAGTCATAGAAAACGTCCTAATATACTACAGAGGTATATTTACGTGGTCACAGAAAACGTCATAATATACTACAGAGGTATGTTTACGTAGTCATAGAAAACGTCCTGATATACTACAGAGGTATATTTACGTGGTCACAGAAAACGTCATAATATACTACAGAGGTATGTTTACGTAGTCATAGAAAACGTCCTTATAATTATCAATTGAATCAGACTGGTGAATACTGATTAGTTTGAGTATAAACAAGTTATTCTTAACTTACTTAGACGGGTGAATATTGATTAATTTGAGCAAAGAAAGTTAGTTTTAATTAAATCAGACGAGTGGACACTTATTAATTTGAGGATGGAAATTAATTCTAATTTTATTTTGACGAGTGGATACTGATTAATTTGAGGATGGAAATTAATTCTAATTTTATTTTGACGAGTGGATACTGATTAATTTGAGGATGGAAATTAATTCTAATTTTATTTTGACGAGTGGATACTGTTATTAAATTCTTACATGTTATTTAATTAGATGGGTGGGAGCATCGACTGGGAGGCTACGAAATAATTCTCTCAAACACAAGTGAATGGGCACCAGGCCAATATTGCTACACAGATAAAACTCCCACCAAATGCGCTCTACCGAGCATCCGAAACAACACATGTCAAGGAATCGGCCAGTATGTTACCATCTACGTAGACCGGCGGATAAAACTGCGGAGCTGGTACTCAACCAACGCCATTCTGGAGCTTTGTGAAGTGGAAGTCTATGGTAAATATTTATTTTCTTAACCTAGTTATTATATGGTTTCCCGCTGTTTTACCGTATAACTTTTTTGCGTGTTATGTATTCTATGATTTTCATTTAAGTTTTAATACATTAAACATTAAAATGCATTTAAGTTGTACCATTTAAGTTGTACCATTTAAGTTGTACCATTTAAGTTGTACACATTTTAAGTTGTACACATTTTAAGTTGTACGATTTAAGTTGTACCGTTTTAGACTTTAGTTGTACCGTTTAAGATGTATCGTTGAAACTGTACCGTTTAAGTTGAATGATTGAAAGGTGTTAATATCTTATGTCTTTTAGTTCATTCTTTACACTGCAATAGATGTGGAAGTGAAAATACCATCCAAAGATATCATCAAAATAAGGGGGAAATAAATAGAAAATAAAAAAAAAATGCTAATGGAATAAACAGCGCGTGCTGTCAGCTAATTACATGTTATCTACCACATCTGTGTAAAATTCACGGTATAATCTACGTAATGGTGTTATAGAATAGTATGGCTTCATAGAATCCGCAGAATTAATACGTTATCCTCATTTCCTGATCCTGGGTGACTCTATTTATACTTTCTCCTACATGTAAACTAATTTACTATCCTGGATGACTCCATTTAATACTTTCTCCTACAGATAAACTACTTTACTCTCCTGGTTTTATACAGGTTGCCCCCCTGGTCAATACGGCAATGGCAATTGCTACCTGACCTGTGATGCGAGTTGTGTAGACGGAATCTGTAATCCCTCCACTGGTACATGTCTCCGTAAGTAAACCTAGGTATGGGATGTAGATATGTCAATACATTATCAAATAGAAGACAACTCAAACAAATGACATCAAACAAAAATTACACATTTTATGTTGGGTTAATGTTTTTTGCTTACTGGTCAGTGATTATGTGGCAAATGATGGCCAATGACTTCAACCACTCGAGCTAATGCAGATGGGGACATCGGATATCAGTCATCTTTACCACGATAAAATACAAAATTATAAAATGTAATGTTACGTGATATTCAGCCAGACACTGTTTAAAATCAACATTACCATAATCTGCTACGTCTTCTGTACATGTTATATAAATAATTTGCAAGTTGAATTTATAATTCCTCGTTAGTAATTAAACATTAAATTAAATTTAGATTATGTAACAGTTGTGTATATACGTGCTATACCAGTATACAAATGCTACTCTTCTTATTTACACGTCAAATCAGGACACAAGATCAACCAAGTACGCAATCAAACCACTTTCTGTATAATAACGCTTTATTTGTTTCTAAAATGTATTTGTTACCTTGTTTAAATATCGTTATAATTAATCCATCTACCAAAGGTTGTGGTCCAGGATACTATAAAGGTGGACGGAGATGTTCGGCCTGTCAGCATTGCCTTGGTGACTGTGATATGGAATCAGGTGCTTGTTCAGGTAATGTAGACTGGGTTATAAACATTGTATTGGGTGTAATTCATTTTTGATAACGTTACCCCTTCAATAAATTCATCATGTATTATATAATTGTACTTGTTATTAAACTCCTCGAACAATACGGCAATAGTAACGGTCTATAATCTCCTTTTACAGTATATTTAATGTGTGCAATATCGGCGACATACTATCATTAGTTTCAAAAGATCTTACTGAAATAGTAGAAATTAAAGTTATTATGATGTTAACGGCTATAGATCAAAGTCGACTGTTACAGTTGATACGTTTTACCTGTTCCTTACCTCAGAATATTAGGACTGAGACCACAATTAGCTTTGCTAAACATTAAAATTCATAATAAATTCACAAAATCTCATATACGATTTTCCATCTCACCTGGCTAAGACCAACATCTGAGAAGCAAAATGTTAAAGTATCTGACGGCATGTTGGGCATATTCTGGAGATAGCTGGCAACATGTGTCACCAGCGTGGATTATATACATCCGGGTCAGGGGTAGAAGTCAAATCAGGACTCTTCACACAGGATTCTGGAGCACAAAATACATTACCAATATTATTATTTTTCATTACAAAACCTAGATTGACATCTCTACTATAAATCCACATTCAATTCATAAACGAAAATCAAGTTAAAAGAGGCATTTGATTTATTTTCCTGAAATACATACATTTGATGGGACTTCAATTGTGGTCTGTCATATTAACATGTATCAACAGAGTGCCCGGATGGAACGTTCGGTGACCTATGTGTGACATGTCCCTCTACTTGTAGTGGTGGCCAGTGTGAAACGGACCGGAGGATATTGTAAAAAAGGTGATTACACAATGGTAGTAAAATTAACTGTCACAATACGCTTGATTAGTTATATATTGATTATAGTAGAAATTTGATATTGCCAGTTTTGTCTATAAATTCTTGTCATTTCTGACATTGATGCTAGCCAAACCAACGTGCTTTTTGCATTCGTGAGCAGTTTTTTTTTTTTTTTTGTTTTGTTATTGGCCTTTTTCGATTATTCCAGTGCATATGAAATACGGACACTAAATCTAGAGACAAATACATGTTTCTCGCATTTATGAGAAAACGTTCAAAACCAGTTGTTATTTCGGGAAAGAATGATATATCATTGTAGTGTACAAAATGGGAATTAAAGTTCTCTAATTAAAAATATTCTCGAGAAAAGGATATATAAGAATAATTAAACGATTTGTTAATAAATTTCTATCAATTATATTTCTGGATTGTAAAAGTCCTCGACTGTTGTCTGTTAACATTAGTTTACGCGTTGACACTATAGATTTTTGCTTTCCGATATTACCAGCTTACATTGTAACCTAACATTATCAAAAACATGTTACATGATCAATACCAGGTTGTGTAACGGGAAAATTTGGCGCATACTGTGACAAAACTTGCCCGATGGATTGCAGGAATCACGTGTGTGAACAAACGGCGGGGACATGTGCAGGTAAGTACTAATATCTCGGGGGGGGGGGGGGGGGGGGGGGGGGCAATTACAGGTATGTACTGATAAATCGGGGGGAGTTCAATTACATGTATGTAATGTAACTCTAATACTATGACAAGTATAACAATTCACATACATGGAATGACTTGGAGTTGAAAATGATTGATTCGTTGTGTCATCTTTACCTTTATGTCACTGATATACACATGTAATTGAACTCGGGACCTCTGGCTTACTAGTCTTACGCTCAACCGATCTTAAAGAGCAGATCTTCCTAGCCGAGCGTTATATTGCGGCTAGTATTTACCCCATCTAATTAAAATTAGACTTGTAATTTCCACTCCTCTACGACACTCTACGATACACTACAATACAAGATCTAACGATTCCCCGTAGGAGGTCATCACAGCATGACCTTTGAGCTAAGCCAATCAAATCGCCGCCTATGAAATTGTCGGTTAGACTGGATTACCTGCCGTAGTTTTTCTTCTCTCCGCTAGGCTTCGCTTCGAAAATACTATTCGTATTCATGACCGCAGCCTAGCGGAGAGAAATGTACTAAGGCAGGTAATCCAGTCTAATTGTCGGTGTGATTTCATTCTTCGCAAGTATAGAAACGTACACAACATTCCCGAGGTATTCCAATGGTCAATAGCAGCGGTAAACAACATGGCTTCGCCCCCACTCCGGCTCACCAAGACATCTCAACGAATTTATAATTTAACAAACGTGTGCTGTCCGTTTGGTTTTTCCTTCATTGTACGAGAGATAGACAGCGTCGTGAAAATTAGTTTGAAAGGGAATAACGTGTACGGTAACGGTTTTCGAAATCCAGTTGGCAACACAATCCGTCCTGTCGATGAGATATTGTTTAATCGTTTTCTGTTCTTCTTTCAATGTAACGTCCAGAGGATTAGCAATATTTCTATTACCGTTGCCATTAACATAATGCAGTTATGTTTTTGAAATTTTGCGTACATGTATTTCAAATCAAGCGCTGAATTGAGTCGAAATACTAAGGAGACGCAACCGAAGGCTCGGATATAAGACTCTTTGTCATTGGTTGATTAATGACGTGATTGATCTGTTTTCATTGGCTTATATTTGAGGCTCAAAGGTCATGCTGAGATGACCTCCTACGGGGTATCGAGGAGCGGAAATTACAAGTCTAATTTTAATTAGATTGGTATTTCCCAGGGTTACATATAAATATATATAATTGCCGGTCTATTCGGACAAGTATAAAAATTCAACCTTAAATCTTTATAAATCGAAAACTGATACAGTTGGTAGATACAAGATTTACATTAATTAAATTACAATAAATATTTCCAGGGTCATTCATATCTTATCTAAATAATTTCTTCTTGATATGTTTGCTTGATGGATAGATTTCCTAAATCACACAATTCTTTCGTATTGCCAGTCGATAGAAATATAACTAATTTAAAGACGATACACACACATATAAAGGGCAGTTTCCAAGATGCCGAGTTACGTTCCTCTGCCTGCGTGATCCGATAAGAAGACAATGAGAAGATAGATAAGTTTGCAACGCTAACTGATCTAAAGTATGCCTGTATAATCACATTTCTAAGATTAAAAAAAAAATCTCGCATTCTCCTTTGTCTTACAAACGTTGTTTTATAATAGATATAAAATTACTTATATTTATGACATGTTGGGAAACCCGACTGTCCATCATACCTAATAAGCCAAGCTCTTGTTTGACTTTAGCCACCCAATTTTTACAATTAGGATTCACCTCACAATCGTTGTACATATATTCGTAACATGTTTTTAAAATACCATTCTTGGCAGAAATTAATTTACACCAGTATTCAAGTATTCTTAATTTACGTAAGAGTAACATTATGGACCTTCCCAATTTAAAGTATATCAAAGCATTCGGTGTCGATGATCGTTAATCTAATGATATGTACACTATCGGTGGCTGGATGGCCATACTTCACTACTATAGACGGCCGCCACACAGGTCACACTGGAACTCGCTATACCCAATACCATTTTCTTTCTGGAAAAGAAGTTCCGCAGGAATAAGATCAAGCCAGACCATATCAATCCTAATCAATCCTTGCGAACATTATGTGTCAGCACACATGCTTTTTATGAAATAACATATAGCAAATGACTTCTACTTGGAAAAATCTTTCAAGGGGTTTAACTCAGATTATCACAACAGACGGTAATTTCGTTCACCAAAACTAGTTATAATCTGTGCCACTTGTTTTTCAAGGCTGCACACCTGGTAAATATGGATTCACCTGTGAGGAAACATGCCCCGCCTGTTGTCCAGGGAAACGCTGTCTTCAGGCTGACGGAATGTGTGAAGGTATCTATACTCCATCACATTACCGTGACGTGTCTTACTAAGGCTGACGGACGTATACAGGTATCTATACTCCATCACATTACCGTGACGTGTCTTACTAAGGCTGACGGACGTGTACAGGTATCTATACTCCATCACATTACC
Organism: Pecten maximus; assembly: GCF_902652985.1. Taxonomy (NCBI): domain Eukaryota; kingdom Metazoa; phylum Mollusca; class Bivalvia; order Pectinida; family Pectinidae; genus Pecten; species Pecten maximus. The sequence goes on along the minus strand of NC_047018.1, from coordinate 8,232,307 downwards.
GTGACTTGTCTTACTAAGGCTGACGGACGTGTACAGGTATCTATACTCCATCACATTACCGTGACTTGTCTTACTAAGGCTGACGGACGTGTACAGGTATCTATACTCCATCACATTACCGTGACTTGTCTTACTAAGGCTGACGGACGTGTACAGGTATCTATACTCCATCACATTACCGTGACTTGTCTTACTAAGGCTGACGGACGTGTAAAGGTTCTTACTAAGGCTGACGTTTGAATATTTAAGAGTTTACCCGGGTGTTCATGGTAGTATGGGTACAGTTTACCCGGGTGTTCATGGTAATATGGGTACAGTTTACCCGGGTGTTCATGGTAATATGGGTACAGTTTACCCGGGTGTTCATGGTAATATGGGTACAGTTTACCAGGGTGGTCATGGTAGTATGGGTACAGTTTACCAGGGTGTTCATGGTAGTATGGGTACAGTTTACCAGGGTGTTCATGGTAGTATGGGTACAGTTTACCCGGGTGTTCATGGTAGTATGGGTACAATTTACCAGGGTGTTCATGGTAGTATGGGTACAGTTTACCAGGGTGTTCATGGTAGTATGGGTACAGTTTACCAGAGTGGTCATGGTAGTATGGGTACAGTTTACCAGGGTGTTCATGGTAGTATGGGTACAATTTACCAGGGTGTTCATGGTAGTATGGGTACAGTTTACCCGGGTGTTCATGGTAGTATGGGTACAATTTACCAGGGTGTTCATGGTAGTATGGGTACAGTTTACCAGGGTGTTCATGGTAGTATGGGTACAGTTTACCAGAGTGGTCATGGTAGTATGGGTACAATTTACCAGGGTGGACATTGAAGCATCTGTACATTTTACTAGGATGGTCATGGTGGTATGATGGAGTTATTCCCCTTTGTATTGCTTTCGTTTACTCATTAGGAAATAGATGTCATCAAAAGTTGGTTTTTTTTGTTTGTTTTTGTTCTTATTTATTTATCTTTTAATAAAATAAATAGACAAATCACATACATCAGATTATTTACACTTTCTCGGGATGAAAACCGTATAACGTCAGGTCATTGCAACATTGTTGGTTAAGATATTGTTTGTCAATGAAATATATACAATATTTTGTTAAATTAATTGATATTATTTTGATTTCTGACTTTGTTTGATTGTGTTAACCCATTCTATCGTATTTATTTTTCAGACTTGCCGATTACAGGATCCAAAGAGGACTGTTTGGTGGTAAAGGTGGTTTTCCCTGTACTGTTGGCCTTCGTTACAGCGCTCTGCCTTCTCATTGTGATAAGGTATTTATCAAATGTGATCCGTGTGTCTTCCCCGTACTGGTTTACTAAATTACAAAAACGTTTGATAATTTCGAGCATTCCATGTGATTGATTTACTTCACTTGATTTTCTGTCGGTACTCTGTGCTCCCATACGTCTTGGTTTACATTCGTCATTTCCGAACCTTTTATAACGTTCTGTATAAATAAATGAAGTTTGTTTGAAGATATTGTAATGTTTTAAGCCGTGCGACACGTTGTAGGAACGCTTGAATAATAGATAATTGATGTTTGGCGCTCACACTATTAAATAAACTGCAGTTTAGCAGCAAATATTGATGTAAATGTTATACTGACCGATTTGCAGAATAAAACAAAAGTACTCACCAATTTCCAGGCTAGCAAAGCGAAAAGGTACGTTATGTTTTCTGTTATCAATATCCACTAATAAACGACACAATATTAACTTAATGATATAATATTTAGATAAAATTAACCGTCGTTGAATTATATATTCGAAGGGAAAATGGGGTTTTCTGTGGGAAATTGTTAATGTCTTTACCTAAGATGTTATATGTCTAAAATGTTAACAAGAAATACCAAAACATCACTCGTGTCATAGTTGTTTAACCTCTTTTCTGTAGAACCCTTCTCTGCTGACAATACCACAATGGAAATGGACCAGCACAATGTCTACAGCAATGCTGGGGTCGTTATGGACTAAACTGTTGTTCGACAGAAAACATTGTTCCCTGCCCGGACTGTATTGCGTATATCCTACTTTCGGAAACACTGTCAGAAGAAGTACGGGCAATATTTTTTTATTGTTGATATGGAAATATTCGGCGAGTTCATAGAATATCTAATTATAAACTCAAAATTTCAATCTTAAACTTTTTGATATCAAATTTCTAAATTTTAAGCACAATGACATATCTGACGTATGGCGTCTTGCGCGTTACACATTTGTATCTAGTAAAATACGTTTTTTTGTCAAGATGTCATTATGTTCGCTTAGTTTTTTTAAGGAGTTTGGTGATTTGGCTCCAAATTAAGATATATGCACCAAAACTACATCTATTATATATTATTATTTTACTGGTTTGTCCTACGAGGAATGACTTTTTGTTAGACGCTGACACAGATATGATACAGATTTGTGATTGATATCTTGAGCAAGATCGATGTTTATGTTGAAATTCGGAAACAGAACACTCAATTAATTTACTGACATTTTCAACTCGCATTTCAGATTTATAAAATACATTCCTATTGTCATACTATGATAAAACAGTGTTCGAAGATAGATAACTCTGTAACGCCTGGTACAGCACACTACATTTGTATATCGTTATGCCAGCCATATTGTAGGGATTACACATGGATAATCTGTCTACTTTGATTGGCTCCCTAGTATTTTTCATACGTAGTGAGTTGATACCTGCTGTCTGTGATGGAACCATTCGTAGAGGAACCATTTTGAAAATTATTTGCAAAAAAAAGGATTGATAAAATCAGAGCGATCCGAGTGTTCATACAGGATTGTTAGACATTGTTCTGCTATTGCACGCAAGGTGGCGTTGTTGTTTGGTTATGGTCGGAAATCGATAAAATCAGAGATATGTCTGATCGTAGACGAACAGAACTTAACACCAAATTACAATGTAGCTACGCTAGCTTCAACATGCCCATCTAGCTCAAACTTTACTCTAATATTTACTTATAAATAAAGCTGTTGGAAGTCATCTCAGCTGTTCGGGAAGCTAACACTAGTAGTATATATGCAATTACAAGCCAGTAGACATGGGATGTATTCTATCCCGGTCTTAAACATTATGGAGACATGCCCATATATGGTCAATGTTTTATACATCACAAGAAATGTCTGGCTGTAGTTTGATATGTTCTTTTGACTACCCGTGTTAAATCTGTTTGGTCAGCACAGAACCAGACTGTAGAAACATTGACGATACGTAAACCTGACCGGTATGATGGAATGGACTAGTTTTTACGTGGGTATATGATCTATGAGTGGGTTGTGTACAGTGATTCGGCGGGCCTCTTTATGACCTATTTGATATCTAATATTTCACAAGCGTCATTGTAGGCCGTTAGTTATAGGAAATCGACGTGGGACTACTTTAGGAATGATTGTTGTGTGTCTTTGTGTCCGAGAGCGACGTTTAACTCATCGGTTGCCCTGCTGATATTAGCGTCATACCCGAGAGCGTATGGATTTTATTGAGAATTACTTTGTTGTTGCCATTATATAAAGTAGGTTTTGCAGACAGAATGGTTGTATACGATAATGATTCAAAACAACCGATGGACTATGATACATCAATGTTGAAATATCATATAATCAGCCATTTATATATCACTAATTACCATCCATGTAAAACAATGCTAATCTGATCAATATTGTAATCTGCATCATCAACCAAGGATTCGCCTAGCTGATTGTTTTAACGTTTTTCGGGTCGGTTTACTGTTATACGAAGGTGATACTTAAAAGTTCATGGTACCGTTTTAAAACAATCCTGTGAATACAAATACAGTCATGCAATAAACTCTTGTTACAATGTAACCAAACAATCAACTCTTGTTACAATGTAACCAAACAATAAACTCTTAATACAATGTAACCAAACAATAAACTCTGGTTACAATGTAGCCAAACAATAAACTCTTGTTACAATGTATCCAAACAATAAACTCTGGTTACAATGTAACCAAACAATAAACTCTTGATACAATGTAACCAAACAATAAACTCTCGTTACAATGCAACTCTTGTTACAATGCAGCCAAACAATAAACTCTGGTTACAATGTAGCCAAACAATAAACTCTGGTTACAATGTAGCCAAACAATAAACTCTTGTTACAATGTAGCCAAACAATAAACTCTCGTTACAATGTAGCCAAACAATAAACTCTCGTTACAATGTAACCAAACAATAAACTCTTGTTACAATGTAACCAAACAATAAACTCTGGTTACAATGTAACCAAACTATAAACTCTTGTTACAATGTAACCAAACAATAAACTCTTGTTACAATGTTGCCAAACAATAAACTCTTAATACAATGTAACCAAACAATAAACTCTGGTTACAATGTAACCAAACAATAAACTCTTGTTACGATGTAACCAAACAATAAACTCTTGTTACAATGTAGCCAAACAATAAACTCTTAATACAATGTAACCAAACAATAATCTATTGTTACAATGTTGCCAAACAATAAACTCTTAATACAATGTAACCAAACAATAATCTATTGTTACAATGTTGCCAAACAATAATCTCTTGTTACAATGTAACCAAACAATAAACTCTCGTTACAATGCAACTCTTGTTACAATGCAGCCAAACAATAAACTCTGGTTACAATGTAGCCAAACAATAAACTCTGGTTACAATGTAACCAAACTATAAACTCTTGTTACAATGTAGCCAAACAATAAACTCTGGTTACAATGTAGCCAAACAATAAACTCTTAATACAATGTAACCAAACAATAAACTCTTGTTACAATGTAACCAAACAATAAACTCTGGTTACAATGTAACCAAACAATAAACTCTTGTTACAATGTAACCAAACAATAAACTCTTGTTACAATGTTGCCAAACAATAAACTCTTAATACAATGTAAGCAAACAATAAACTCTTGTTACAATGTAACCAAACAATAAACTCTTGTTACAATGTAACCAAACAATAAACTCTTGTTACAATGTTGCCAAACAATAAACTCTTAATACAATGTAACCAAACAATAAACTCTTGTTACAATGTAACCAAACAATAAACTCTTGTTACAATGTAACAAAACAATAAACTCTTGTTACAATGTTGCCAAACAATAAACTCTTAATACAATGTAACCAAACAATAAACTCTTGTTACAATGTAACCAAACAATAAACTCTTGTTACAATGTAACCAAACAATAAACTCTTGTTACAATGTAACCAAACAATAAACTCTTGTTACAATGTAACCAAACTATAAACTCTTAATACAATGTAACCAAACAATAATCTATTGTTACAATGTTGCCAAACAATAAACTCTTAATACAATGTAACCAAACAATAAACTCTCGTTACAATGCAACTCTTGTTACAATGCAGCCAAACAATAAACTCTGGTTACAATGTAGCCAAACAATAAACTCTGGTTACAATGTAACCAAACTATAAACTCTTGTTACCAATGTAACCAAACAGTAAACTCTTGTTACAATGTAACCAAACTATAAACTCTTAATACAATGTAACCAAACAATAATCTATTGTTACAATGTAGCCAAACAATAAACTCTGTAATACAATGTAACCAAACAATAAACTCTCGTTACAATGCAACTAACTTGTTACAATGCAGCCAAACAATAAACTCTCGTTACAATGTAGCCAAACAATAAACTCTGGTTACAATGTAACCAAACTATAAACTCTTGTTACAATGTAACCATACAACAAACTGTTATTACAATGTAACCATACAATAAACTGTTATTACAATGTAATAATTCAATAAACTGTATTACAATGTAACCATACAATAAACTGTTATTACAATGTAACCATACAATAAACTTATTACAATGTAGCCATACAATAAACTGTTATTACAATGTAACCATACAATAAACTGTTATTACAATGTAACCATACAAAAAACTGTTATTACAATGTAACCATACAACAAACTGTTATTACAATGTAACCATACAATAAACTGTTATTACAATGTAACCATACAATAAACTGTTATTACAATGTAACCATACAATAAACTGTTATTACAATGTAACCATACAATAAACTGTTATTACAATGTAACCATACAATAAACTGTTATTACAATGTAACCATACAATAAACTGTTATTACAATGTAACCATACAATACATTGTTATTACAATATAACCATAAATAAACTGTTATTACAATGTAACCAAACAATAAACTGACATTACAATGTAACCAAACAATAAATTCTCGTTACAATGTAACCAAACAATAAACTGTTATTACAATGTAACCATACAATAAATTGTCGTTATGATGTAGATGCACGGATATCCGGTGTTCGGGGCTTGTTTTCGTATCGTATGCAATAATGCTCAAAAGACTGTTCGTGGTAGTATCGCCGTTATGCCATCCTCTGTGATGATATATATAGCTAATGAATGAAACCTTAATCTCCCACATCGACATATATAAGTTTATTTAAATACGTACTGAGAATATCGTCTCATCTGCTTTAAAAATAAAAAATGGGTAAAGTGCCATCATACGATAATCCTCAAGTATTTCCGAGAACAGTTTGATTCCTTTCAGGCGAGGGAAACTCATTTAGCCGTACGGCATAGCTGGAATCTTTACACTCATTAAATGCACGTGTATTTGGCCAACACTTGTATCCAGGGCGTCACAACAAACTCGTGTGGCAACCTCCTACGTGGTAGCTCAAGTTTAAAGCACCTGTTGTAACTGATGTCTATTTGTATTTATTTTGACAAATTATTAATTCACCTTTGCCAATGACGTCTGGCTTGTGCAGTTTATCACTTGCCATGTCACGCGTGGTTTTGTGGAAATTTTAGGGGATTTTAACTCGACTGTCAAGTTTGTTTTTAAATCGGCCCTATGGCCGTCTTTAGATACACCCACATTTGTCTAAAGTTCGATGAAGTAAAGTTTCTATAATGAACCGTCCCCTGAACGTCTGTCGAGCGCCCGGTTGTTTGAGGGCACGTTGCTTACGTAACACTATTAGGAGCTATTGAGTCCTTTTTGCTTGCAGTGTAATGAAGAAAACACTAAAACCTTATCACGCTCTCATCTCTAAAGCATTATGTTGAATTGAATGAGAGTCTGATGTAAAGATTATATCTCCCGATACAATTTCAGTGGTATTGCACTGTTCAATCGAAACTCCGTGCGTCAACAAGAGCCTCAGATTTAATCCAGCCTGCTGCTGTTTCCACTTTTTATAACAACATCATATTTATTCAAATTTTAATAGAAAATGATAAGCGTTAGCCAGTCAGCTAAATTGGACTGATTACAACCTTACATAACGTGAAATAAATCTAATAGGTAGAACCCTTACCTTTGGCAATCCATTTCGCCGTACATTCACATATTGCACTATCACAGATTATGTCGATCATTCATTTTTGAACGCACCAACTATATGTCCATTAGGGAGTTACCTCTTTGTGATGATGATGTTCCATAATCGACCAAAAGTGGTTTTCCAGTAGGAGAGTTGGATATGAGTTTTTATTAGTTTGAACTGAATATTGGATTTTCGCCGTGTTGTTCTTGACTATGTGAACTTGTACTCAACTGGGTAAAACACATGACCTTTGTGGTAGAGATACTATCATCACCTTGCCCAGACGGACTATGTCTTTGTGAACAATGTTTTACATTTATTGGATATCCTGTAGGACACGATCAATGTGGGCGCAACGCTTATAATAGATTTCTATAATTACTTACTGAAGTGACATCATCAAAAATGTTCATTTCTACGTCAGTGTAAATGCTAATAAGGCTATTCTAAAACGGAAGTGGGGGAAACCGAAAGGTATCAAAAATGTCTGATTTAGTCCATTAGATAAACCATACACATTTAAATGGTTAATATTGAAAAAGACCTCCGATGCCAAAACAGGTATTTTCTAATAGTCAATATATATTCTTCCAACACTCAGATGTAAGTAGTCATATACGCAGATACGGCGTTTTAACTTGGATGAATCGGTTTATAAAGGCGCTGACAGAATACACTTTAATTTAACCCTCATTTCAAACTCGGAAAAATGTCACTGGCCGATGTGAAACTGTATTAAAACATAAAACAATCCTTAGGAAAGTGAAGGCTGGGTCAAATTGTAACAATGAATTAATTCCACATTGATTGTAAACATATTATCATGCTATCGAAAGTCAACAAGTCAGCAATCAACAATATCACGATATTGCTTTTTGTGATGAGAGAGATGGGGAAGCACTATTTTCAAGCAACATGTGAAGGGAGCTATCTGGATACGCCGCAACAAGCTGCTTCTAAATCGCGACGAGGGGGGGGGGGCTATACAATATTACACATATATGACTTGTTTTTTATGAATAGTGTAGTAGATGAAAGTCTGTTCGAATTGATTACAATTTCGTATACTTCACATCTCAGCTTGTGCGGCACTGGTAATTTGTCTGATGAAGATAACGTCACCGAGACGTCACGGATGATAACCACTGATGTTTAAGACATACGAAAGTCTATTAACATGCACATTTACCAACCTAAAGAACATGTTTCATATCTCGCTCATTCTTTTTATGTACTTATAACTATTTAGCATTGCACATCCATTAGTCACACTGAACTCGAATCACGAGAGAAGATTTTCGTTTATCAGTAATGTCTGGCTTTAACAAGCAAACTCCGACAAACTCGTCACTTTATCAGTAGAACGAATACATCTTTTGTCAAATATTACACTCGTAATATGATAAGATACCTGTGTGTTATTTGTTATTGTGATAACATATTTACTGGTTACCAAGCGTTTCGATGATTCTGATTATCGGTTGGTTTTTCAAACATTGATTTGTTTAAAACTCAATCTTGACAAAATATCGTCCATACTAAACTGCTCGACTAATCAGCCTTTTGTTCTTTTGTTCAAAGCTCATTGATACAATGGCTATTCTGTTTTCAAAATAAAATATCGTTTGGGTGTTTGTTTATGAGCATCATTATTTTGTTGTAAACATTAGATACATAGATACATAGATTTATCAGCATACATAAAATATGTACATGATTTACATCCTTTGATTGTCAGCTCGCAATAAAGTTATTGAAATAATAAATTATTATTTAGTTCACAGCTTGATTTTTTCTTTGAAACAGTACTTTTGTGGCTGATTTTCCAATGCTCATCAAGTTTATATTATAATTGTTTCATTGATATTACATTTACAACATCAAATGGGAGACTATTCCACATATCCACAATTCTCTGCGTGAAAGAATATTTTCTGATATCTAATCTTGAGAACCCTTTATGTATTTTAAAGTTATGTCCGCGAGTGATTGGCCCTACATTTACGGAAAACACTTCTGCGACTTCTCCGTCATATTTTCCGGAGATGATTTTATAGACCTCAATCAAGTCTCCACGAGACCGTCTATATGCTAACGTTGGTAGCGACAGTTTTTACAGACGTTCAGAATGTGACAGATTAGACAGACCAGGAACTTGTTTTGTTGCTCGACGTTGAACGTTCTCTATTATTTCTATATGTTTCGCCAGATGACACCAGACTTGGACCGCATAATCTATGTGAGGTCTTACTAAAGTCGTGTATAACATTTTAATGCTGTACGGGGTCCTGTTCTCCATTGTCCTCCGTAATACCTACCCCCTTGATAGAATTTGCTTTGGTTAACCTTTTCGCAGATATGTTTATCGAATGTAAGTTTATTATCTATGGTGACACCGATATCATTTTCTGAGTCAACAAATTTAAGTGTTGAGCACTTTCTTTCAATTTGTAGATATAGGGATCCATATTTGTATATCCGACACGCATCATTTTGCATTTTGCTGGGTGGAATCGTAGTTTCTAGGTTTCTGATCATTTGTTTAGCGAAAATATATCTTGCTGAAGAATTTTACAATCCTGTTCATTATTAATTGCTCTAAATGCTTTCGTGTCGTCAGCAAAAAAGTGCCGGTTTCTTTGTTCGTTACGTCTGGCATATCATTTATATATAATACAAAGAGAAGTGGTCCCAACACAGATCCTTGTGGTATACCGCTTATTACTGGATTCCATTGTGATGTTTCACCGTTCACTACGACTCGTTGTTTCCTTCCAAGTAAAAAGGCTGTAACCCAAGAGGAAAATTGGCCAGGAATACCATATTTTGAGAGTTTATGTACGAGTTGCTGATGAGGGACTTTATCAAAGGCTTTCATAAAATCACAGTATATAACATCCACGCATCCTCCATTATCCAAACTATCTGTCCATCTCTCCATGAAGCTATTGAGAAATATTGATGAGTCCAATAAATAAGCCATGCAAGAGGTTCTCAAAACGTGGGCGAATGTCTTTCTCAAAACTCAGTCGGAAGGTAAATGTCGTAAAAGAACTCAGAAATCTTTTATCTTGTTCTTGAAGCCGGCCAGAAAGCTAAAATAAAATTGTATTCTACATGCTTTTCTACAATTACGTTCAAATGAAACTGTTTTGTACTATCATTAAATCATAATACATCGTCAATAGGACATCAATAACAAGGAATTAACATCATTGACAATAACTTAACAGGAGGGATCGAACATATGACCAATCAATGTTGAATGAAAACATGGTTATGTGTACGTTAATCAGCTTTTGATGTCTGCTTTCACTGCTTAATATTACCATGGACATATAATAAGATATGTCACCGATATTACCAGCTGTTTTTTGTTTGTTTTTTGGGGGGGGTTTTTAAATTTTATTTTCATTTTTTTTTTTTTTTTTTTCCTACTTCAAATTAACCATACTGCACTGTAGAAAAAGCATTATGTAAAGTTTCAGTCTACAAATGCTATGGAAGATTTGACATCCCAAATGCCTGGAGATGATAGAAATTTTGCTACATACCGATGACCGCCTCGGGCGCCAATCACGGACGACACTAATATCATATCACCTAGAGACAGCGAACGTAATGAAAGTACATAGTTGGAAGTGGCGCGTTCTCTTTACTGATGGTACTCGGCACGACTTTGATGAGGGAGATGTTTACTAAGCTGTTGGAGGGCAAACGTGGTCCATCACAGTCAAAATGGAATTAAGGCAAAGGCTAACAATACGAAATTAAAAAACTTCATTTGTGATTTTATCATTCATTGATAATGTTTAAGGACCGTATCACCGATATCACTCGAATTGAGTCAACCGAACTCATTTAGAAAGTCATATCTGATATAGGGACACATGCTGGCGTTTCCTGATTGTAACATATGAGAGTCGTATTGTTTATATTAATGTTATTATTTGTATATATTCTATGTGTTTATGCATATAACTGTACTATCAATGCCATGGTGTTTGCAAAGTTTAAACAAAATTGCAATCAAACAGAAAATGATATAGTGATGTTTACAAAATATTATTACTCATGATAAGCCGACATTAGTACACTCCGAAAGTATCCATTATTGATCGCAGGACGCTGATAAAACATGATATTGTGCCTGGATGTATGGGGAGTATATTCACCTAATGAGGGATCACAGACAGGTCCAGTAGCTGTCAACCCAGGACATCCTGTCTATCTGATGACAACTTAACCGACGCAATGTCTCTGAGTGGATTGTTACAGTGAGGCGCAGTGTCCACTCACTGTACTGGGGAAATCCACGACAAACATCGCCAGGCTTTTACTGAGAGATGCTGATTGGTTTATTGACGTCAGCAGTATATGGCCCATGGAAAATAAATTGACGGTTGACCGATATCACAATATCCTCGAAATCTGCAGAATTTCAGACCAAACATAGTTTACTGAAATAATCACATTTGCTTTAAAAGCATTTAGGATTAGGCACAAGTTATTACAACATAACTAAGGCCCTCTCAACAATACATACTGTAAAAATACTAGGCATTCTCACAGGGATGTCCACAAGATTTGGTTTGGTTTGGTAATTTTGTTTAATGTCCTATTCACGCCAGGGCCAAGGTCATTAACGACGTGCAAGGCTTTGGAGGTGGAGGAAAGCAGGAGTACCCAGAGAAAAAAACACCGACCTACGGCAAGTACCAGGCAACTGCCCCAGGTAGTTTTCGAACTCGCATCCCAGAGGTCGAGAACTAGTGATAAAGTGCCGGGACGAGCCTTAACAATTCGGCCATCGCGGCCCCTTTGTCCACAAGAATACTCAATAGATTCAGTTAGATTTACTATAAAAAGATAATAGTTTAATGAACTACATTTTTACCTCAACTTAGTATGCAAAATATTTGATTTTCTTTCCCCAAAACTGCAGAAAGAAGGTGCATTTTGGCGATTTACTGGATGTGGATAGCGGATTTAACAATAGATAGAGAAGGAGAAGATCATGTTCCCAAGTTTAAACAGTTCCAAGAAAGTAAAGTTGATGGCAAAACGGATGACCGAGTACTGTTAAGTCTATAATTAGGAACCGTAAAATTATTTCTGTTTCTTAATGGACAGGGATTGTTAAAAGCAACACTAGATGGCAAGAGGTGATACTATTTTTCATTTTAAATAAAGTTGTAGTTTCCTCGTTTTCTTTCTGATATTTTTTCTGTTTCAAAATATAGAGCAGTGATTTTCACATATGATGGAAGACCAGTAATGATACGTTGTGCTTCTCTTTGAGCCTTTTCAAGTAATTCTAATTCATGCTGAGTACATCCATCCCATAATTCGCACGCATATTCGAATACTGGTAAAATAAAAGTGTTATAAATCTTAAACAAATTTTTCTTATCAAGAAATTAAGAACTTAATTATAAAAATAATCGACATGATCAGGCCATTTCCAACTGGAATGGAAAACAACACCCAAGTGCTTATGTGTCTCAGTTAAATTTAAAAACTCCCCACCAAAGATAATATCAGGCTAGGCACTTGTATTTGCAGATTTTGTTATAAATAAAACATCCAATTTACTAGGGTTAAAACTTACTAGCCACTGATTTGCCCGGGAATCAAGTGATTATATGACTTGGTTTAATTCAGTTCCAATTTCAACACATAAAGAAGAGGATTTGATAACAGATGTACTATCGGCGAAATTACGAAATTAAGAACGTAAAGTTTCAGAGATATCATTGATGTATATCAAAGAAGTAAAGGACCGAGAATAGAGCCTTGAGTCACTCCTGCCTTAATATAACCAAAGGAAGAAGCAAATCAGCAACGAAAACTCTCTGGTTTATATGATAAAGATAATTTTTAAACTATTCTAAAAGGTTTCCAAAATTCCGTAAGATTTCAATTTTGCCAGTAGACTATTGCCAAACCCTATCAAAAAGCCTTTGTTGTGTCACAAAAAACAAGATATTTTTGCTCTTCTTGTTATGTCATTCATAAAGTATGATAAATTCAACTACACATGTAATTGATAAACCGTAGAATGGCATGAAACCAGACTGTTGTTCAGAAAAGAGAGAATTCCGGATAAAATAATTGTGAACATGTTTAAAAATAAACCTCTCAAAAACTTTGCTTACAGAGGATAATAACGATATTGGACGGTAATTTGAGAGTGCCTGTCACCCTTTTTGAAAAAGGGCATAACTTTTGCTGTTTTCCACATAGCAGGAAAAGTACAGGTAGATAGTGACATATTGAATCAATAATGTTAATGACTTACAGACCGTATTAAATATGATGACTGATACCGTCACTTCCAGAAGCTTTAACTATTTTCAAAATCTGGAGAATATCACTGACTTTAGCCAAAGCTTACTGTAAATTTAGAATAGGTAATACAAAAATACCAATCGAAAGTGGTGGATGGTAAAATTTACCACATGAAAATAGAATTTAAGAGAAATAGGCGACCAATTTCATTATTTATTTAACTGTGATCGACAACTTATACAGCAGACGAGATACATGTTTAGATATTATTATGAAAATCAAAACAAAAATTTACATTTCACACAGTATTCCATTACGTAACTCAAAATCTATTTCATTGACTTAATTAATTATTTATATAAAAGAGATAATTGATTTAAAAACTGATGTTTCCTGTTTTTACCATGCATTATTGTTATTCATTTGTTTATATTCACATTATATGCATTTTAACTGTTTTAAAGAATAAACAATTATTATTGTCATTGCGGGACTGATAACTATTTACTTTAATAATTACTAAAAATACCAAGTATATAAACACCGATGTCTACATTGATAAATGCAAGAAGCCAAAAAAAAAAGCATTTACTTCCTCATTGAAGCATTATCCGTTAATGAATATTAACATTTGGCGCCGCAGACTCGCATTACTTCGATGTTGATGTAGTCAAAATCAGATAACAGGACTATTAAACCATTTTGATCAATCTCACGAAAATGAAACAACGCTATTATTACGGCATTGAGGTGTTGCGTTGATCTTTATCGCGGCAAAGCTTTGTACGGTGATTCAAATGTATGGGGAATCAATCGCAGAAATGACTCTGATTTAAAGATACTATTCTTTCAAATGAACATACAAAGTGTCGCACTTATGTAATACCGTGACCACTGAATTTTGCAATCTGATTGCGGAAATTTTAAATTGGTTAACGTAAACATAGGGATTAATTGTCAGTTTTGTTGCTTGCATGAACTGGTTGAGAGAACTGAACCTCGTGGAAACGTATTAAACGGCTATTACACCTTCTGCAAACGGAATCATGAACTGGTTCGAAGTTCACTTCATTTGCAAGAGGATCACTTCTCTTCATCAGTCCATGAGAGCAACAAAACCTGACAATCGATCTTTTAATTGACGAGACTATATCATTGAGAGAACTTCCTGACCAAAGTATCCCAGCCATACAGAAAAACAGTAACAAAGAATGGACTGTGCATTGCCATTTACTCGCACCACAATAAATATGTTATGTTACCTGTCACATTTCCTGTCAAATTTATAAAACATTCTGCTCAAAGCTACGTATTAAATGGAAGAAGATGCTATCTATTCTCTTAGGTAGCACACTACAGTAGGACAGCCTGGCCATGGTCGATTTTTTTTGTTTAGCAAATAACTCCTGTATTATTATATGCATAAAAAAATTAAAATTTAAAAAAATAAAAAAATAAAAAATGTACGCTATAATTGATATATTCATTATGAAGTAGTACATACAGACTTCACATTTGTTAAACTAAAATAAATAAATTGGTTCCGGATTTTAAATTTCCGGATTTCCCGATTTAGTTTTGCCTACAGCGAAAAATGGAAGCTCATATTCAAGGTAAGATAGCGGGAAAACTTAACGTACAACATTTGTCAAAACAAGATTAATGTCTTCGGGATAGAGATATTTAATTTCAAATAGGTTTCAGAAAAAAATTGTGTTGAGAATTGTGTCATTTTGGGTCAAATATCATAATATTTTGCAATTTTTAAACAATTTTTAAGTTGTTACAATGGTATTCACAGCTCTAAAAAAAACAGAGAAAAAATAAGTTTACTTCAGAGCTGTATTAAAATTGCAAATATTGTACAGATTACAAGTATCTATACTTTATACTTTATTAGAGGTAATATGTAGGGTTAACTGGCAATGTTTACATATCTAAAACATGTGCCATATTTTTCAGAATTGGGAATTTTTACTGTACACTGCTACCTTAACCTGATTGGAAAGCAATCATTCAGAATCATGAAATATTCACAATAAAAAGAATCCATTTCCATTAATTTTCACGTGACTGTTAGGTATAGCAGTGTGGGTAGGATGGTTGAGAAATAAACATTGTTTTATTAGTTTGTTCAAGGTTTTATGGATTTCTGATAGAATGTCGTGGTGTCCATTCGATGGATTCATCACGTGACATATTGTCTATAAAGCAATCACGATCTATGAGAAACTTGTCTTTAACGGTTATTTCATGTTGGCAAATCAACATTCCGAGAGTTTTTCTGTGTCGATAGTTGTATCTCATGGTACTAGCCATCCTTCATGATAATGACTCAGGGACTTCTTTGCTTTGCTTTGCATTCTGTTTCACCATACTGCGATTGACTTTCCGTGTTGCATTGAAGACATCATGATAAAACCATACACTGTACATCGTTATACGAACATGCTATGCTACGCAAAGCCTGTTGAAAGACATGAACTTTGTCCAATAGCTAAAAATGTAATCTGCATCTAAATACCGAGGTTAAACATTTAACCCAAAGAAATACCATTTTGGACGTGTTCTGCCTGTTGATAACTGTCACCCTGATGAACTCACATTGGATGTCAGTCGTTGTAACCTGAAATGATCTGTGATGCCCATTAACTGTACCAATATCACACCATCATTCACCCGTCACAGCCTTTACGTGTCCTCCGATCATCGTGCTAATGTAAACAGTTGGTGTTTACTCCAATATACGTATTTCTTTCTGGGACAATAAATAAAACATCATATTCATCAGTGTTAACGGTATCATAACCTAAACCAGGACGCGCTGTATAGAACCATTCAATGTGTTTTAATTCACCATTCGTAGAACAATTAGTGCAGCACAATAGCGGGTATTTATCTCGGGTTACTGACAAAACAAGGTGCCGATTCACATGATGGCCTCCGAGTAGCGAGAGACATTAGGAGAGATGCGTGTAGTACCCCGCTGAGAGTATACCGTCATAGGCATTAGTGCTGTTTACCTCTCTCTGACCGACATCGCCTGAGAAAGAAATGATGTAGTCACGTTGTTCAATGTGAATAATAATGACAATCACTGATCAGGCGAAAAAGAAAACGAAATGATTTTGAAAGTCATCATTGGATCAAAATTAAAAGAATTTCATATATATATGCGGATATCTTTTCATGGGTCCATCTTCTTACCGTTTTCATAATTTATTTATAATGGTTAACACATGTCAGGCGCTCGACGTCAATCATGCGATTCTCTAAACATGTGTTTTTATCGTGTATCTGGGTCGTTAGGATTGTATAAACATCACCGAGATTGGATGTCGACGTGGGGCCAGATTGTTAGCGTTTTGTTTTGATTTCTATACAAAAGGATGAGAACTCATATCTACATTTATATACTAGAAATCAGCAGTATCAGTATTATAGCCTTATACCAATGAATACGTATTTGACCGGTATATTATATAATAGATATACCAATGAATATTTACTTGACCGGTATATTATATAATAGATATACCAATGAATATTTACTTGACCGGTATATTATATAATAGATATACCAATGAATATTTACTTGACCGGTATATTATATAATAGATATACCAATGAATATTTACTTGACCGGTATATTATATAATAGATATACCAATGAATATTTACTTGACCGGTATATTATATAATAGGTATACCAATGAATATTTACTTGACCGGTATATTATATAATAGATATACCAATGAATATTTACTTGACCGGTATATTATATAATAGATATACCAATGAATATTTACTTGACCGGTATATTATATAATAGATATACCAATGAATATTTACTTGACCGGTATATTATATAATAGCCCTTACGTTTTAATGACCACGTGTATGGGGATATTTCAAGGTTACTTTGTTGTCATGGATATGAGCACCGTTCAATAAACTATATTCGTTATGTGCGTGTTTACCTTATTACAAATATGTTCGATTCTATCAAATAAAACTATTGGGAATGTGGTATTTGATGGCAAGTTTTGAGTTTGTAAACCAAAAGCAAGAACTGTTATTGAAAGGAAAGTTTGGCTATATAGATGAGTTTTGTTTATTGATATTTGACATAATTTGTGAACAGAGATTTAGCGCGCTTCATGTTGAATTTGCCTCTGTCCAGTTGGCATTCATATTGACTATGAATGCCAACTGAAAGCCGTTCAATGCTTATATTTACCATCTGCGATTTTTTATTTGTCGTGCGATTTTCTTTTGAAATTTTCAAATTCAAATTTCAGTTGGCAGTTCATAAGCTGGTGAACTCGCAACTGAATTGGTAGGGTTATATAGTGGCAGTGCCATACAATGGTAAATATATAGGAATACGGCCACCTGAGTGGTGAATTAACTAACCAATGGCTGAACAACACGCAATACACTCCAGAAATGATGAGTTGGGCGCGTCAAAATGATATGAAATGTTTGTTAATGATAGTTTTAACAAAAAGTGTTGATGGTTACATGTAATAGTGATCAAATCAGAAGCCTTAAACTCACTGGTAGCCTTGGTGATATTCAAACCACCAGAACAAATAGTTTAGTGTTTGATGGTATAGCGTTTGGTTTGAAGTTTCTCCATTATCAGTGTGGCTATGTTGGTACCATGTAAGATCACTTAATATTGGTAGTATGGAGCAGGCTTGAATGGTTATTCAAATCTATCGGTTATTTATCCATATTTTTGTGCATACAAAATCCAGTTTGAAATAGAAACCATTAATTGGTTACTCGATCTCCTCCAGTAGGATACTCATGTTCACATAAGATGAATGATATTGGTGTTTAAAAGCCAAGTATTTATTTCAAATTGAATCTTACAATATATCTGAAACTAGAAATTATTCTAGTTTAATACACGTTGATACCTCTACAGTCGAGCACGTGTTTAAGGGAGGGACAAACCTGCACGAGGTAACCAGTTTTATGATGACTTCAGAAGTACGCTATCAAAAACCTGAAGCGAATTTATAACTGTATAGGTAAAACATCGACTTATGACGTTACGTTAATCAAGAACATGTTCCATGGAGAGATTGTATCACTCATTTTGCTAATAAAAGTAGTGTTTATTACCGGATACAATCGGTGTTTTATTTTTTTTTGACACGAACCTCACGATTTGTTGGCGGTCATGTCTGTTGAAATAGCTTTCGACGTGGTCTCCCAATAGCGATACTGTTCCGCGACGCCAGGTATCACCCCATATACTTGTGCGTGAATTTCACGTGTACATAGTTGTAAATAAATGCATTCAGCGCCAACAAATCATAGTATTTCATTAAATGAGACCAAGATAACAAGTGACTGTAACCTGTTTCCACTTGGAAAATGAAATTGATTTTGAAGCACTGACGAATAAGTTACTGTTACCAGATATTTGTCAGTAGTGACATTGTCTTGTTCCTTTGAATATGAGTCTGGAATAAGATACCTAATTATATTTTGTTTTCATTCTGCATGCTTTCCTATATGAAAACTACTTAGCTATTTATGTAGTAACAACAAGCATCCACGTTACATTCCTGATTGACCGTCTCTGCTGTAGGAATCCCTGAAGAAACAAATGGTGTCCGTTTGTTATCAGTATTATATATGTATGATGTATATTACAATGACCAAGTTAAGGGCAGGTGTACTTACCCCGTCCTGTCATTCATTTGATATTTGATCATTTAGAATCAACAGATGAACAGGTACTCGTGAGAAAGTAACACAACTATACAATACTGAATAAAAGTATCAAACCTGCAACCTAAAGCTGTCAAAAGCTGACGTCTTATAACATATTCTACTGGGAAAGTAACACAACTATACAGTAATGATAAAAGCATCAAACCTGCATGTTTAGGGTTATGCTCATATGTTCGATGCTGTGATTTATTAGGATTTGCCTTGTCATTACTGGCGTGGATATATCAATAAATTGTCACCTGGAAACTTTGCTATGCTGTGCGTGACCCTTAACGTAACTGGTATGTACGGTTTTAGCATATTTTTATTTCCTTTCCGTACATGTCTTTGGTATCATTTATGTGGCTGTATTATTGAATCAAAGGTGTGGTTGGCTACAGTAAGGCCTACTTTCGTGGTTGAAGATGTTACTGCAATGTGTCCTTTTTCAGAGAGGGCTCTGTCGATTGACCACCTGTCTATCACAGGATTAGCAGGAGCTTCGCTTCTGGGAAATGGACGTTTATTTTGCTACATTTCAAAAGGAATTAAAGCCACATTTTTAAAGAATTTTCTGGCAATGCACTCGATGTTTTGTCTGCCCTTCTAGCACTATTTGCAGTTCAGACATGGGTGTGGAAAGTTGTTACTTCTCTTCAAACAGGATTTAACAGGACCAATATAACCGTTTTTTAACATTCACAAATTGAGTTTACCTTCTTCATTGACGACAAGTGAGCTTCTGTCCGTGACATTATTACGTTACTGATAAGCGATGATCTATGTGTCTGATATATACATCTCTCACTCATCAGTAACCATTACCCATTCATTAGTGATCTTGTTTCATCAGCAGATGCAATCATAAATCTCAATTGAAATCGTCCGGCGTTGAAATACATATAAACGTTTCCTTAAGCATGTCATTTCTCTTAAGTGTTTATATTTATACTTGCTGAAATTTACAAACCATCCTATTTCTTTTTCACTTTTTATCATAAAGAACGCTTTTAAAACAACCTAATATACTTATTCGCTGCAAACCGGACCTATTAATGAAGTTTAAAAAAGAAACGAAAAGAAAGAAAGCGAACATTGTATAATTTAACGTGGCACATACACATGTACAGTATCTAAAGATTTCCTGCTGTGTCCTCTACCAAATGGTCATTGCGAGGATCAAATTATATCCGCTAGCCACTCACGCCCCGGTCCCGACCGAGTCTATCCCTGTAACTGCACGTATTCGTCCTGTTTTCCCAGGCACTCGTCTCATTGTTTGTTGGCTTTTGCGATGACGTTTAACTCATCTAGAATACCTTGTTTACAGTACCACCACCATCCCGCAAGGAATTACCTGAACATAGATACAGCTGTCTAACTAAGGAATTAGGTCAGGCTGCATCCTGCCATTTTTGTCAACATTATGTTAGAGGTGAAATACTTGCTCACTAAATTATTATCTTATTTCGTTTGTTATCACTGCTGGACATGTCGGTACAACTTATCAACTGCTACATCAATTAATGTTTATGTGAAACTTTATTATACCATCAGATAGAATGTTTAGGTGATCCTGTATGATTGTTTTAATACGGAACATCAGTTAGAATGCTTAGGTGATCCTGTATGTTTTGTCACTATCACTAGCCCTCCACCTCTGGGTTGCGAGTTCGAAACCTACGTTGGGTAGTTGCTAGGTACTGACCGTAGGCTGGTGGTTTTCTCCGGGTACTCCGGCTTTCCTCCACGTCCAAAACCTTGCATTTAATTAATTAATTTCATTAATGACACTGGCAGTTAAAAGGACGTTACACAAAACAAACCAAACCAGGTTTATGTGATCCTGTATGATTATAATAAAACAGAACATCAGGCATAAGAATGTAGGTCATTGCTAGCAGATACAGTGTTGGCTACGTAAGATATCATTTGTGAGCTATAGGAAGGCTGTTAATTTCTCTAGGTAATTAGGGTTGTGTATTGCGGCCATTTAGAGCTAATTAGACATCCCATAATACTACAATAACTGACAGTACTCGGGGCTTGCAGAGGAAGAGAGGAGAAGGTTGTGAACTTGTACATCTACATACCTACCCCCCGTATAGTGGCATGTATAAACACACGCACGCGAGTTGCTGATGAGAAATGCACGTATATCGGACAGAGTCAACACATAAACCTGGCATGTTTTGCCTTGTATACGTCACATTGTAAATATACAATTAGATGAAATGATAATTTCGTAGGCGGGTACTCCGACACGGTATACCGAGGATCACGCACTTCATTTGTTTCTGTGGACAAAGTCTGAGGCAGTATTGGCAGCTATCTTATCAAATTAGTGAAACTTTCAAACTATATGGATATTACGGTGTTATATTCAACAAGGATACCTATATAGCTGTTTAACGACGGTCTCTCTTACACACGTAAGTAACTTCTCTTAATTAGCAGCTTTTTGTACCTCGGTTCTTTAATTAATGACGATGTTAGTATCTAATATTTTTGTAGATCTCTGTGTTGGAATTAATGATATTGATAGTGATGATATCTGAAATATTTTGTACCAGGTTTTACATTCACCTTCAGAATAATGTTCACTGAACAGATGAGTAACAGGTGTAACGGTACAATGCAGGTCAAAGTTTTGGACAGGGAAATTTATTTATTTATTTCTACTTATACATTGATATTATATTATTAAAATTATATATTATATTCTATAAATAGAAGTAAAAATAATCTGATCATCATCATTTTCCGTGAGAAAATATGCATGATAAACTGAAGAATAAGTTTCAAAAAGAATTTCTGTGAATGGTGAAAAAAATAACAATTTTTTTTTATGAAAAACCGATGTAATTCTGGCCTGAATCAGCGTACAAATGTTTCCAGCGTTTTATTAATCTGCAAATGTTTAATTTACATTTTGAAGATGACCAACTAAAGGTCAATTCTACTATGTCTTATTACAGTAAGTATATGCAATAACTAGGTTACAGAGTGTAGTATATCGCGTGTCTGATTACAGTAAGTATATACAATAACTAGGTTACAGAGTATAGTATATCGTGTCTGATTACAGTAAGTATATACAATAACTAGGTTACAGAGTATAGTATATCGTGTGTCTGATTACAGAAAGTATATACAATAACAAGGTTACAGAGTATAGTATATCGTGTGTGTCTGATTACAGTAAGTATATACAATAACTAGGTTACAGAGTATAGTATATCGTGTGTCTGATTACAGTAAGTATATACAATAACAAGGTTACAGAGTATAGTATATCGTGTGTGTCTGATTACAGTAAGTATATACAATAACTAGGTTACAGAGTATAGTATATCGTGGGTATCTGATTACAGTTAGAAGTTTTGTGAATGTATTAATTGGCATGCAACAAATAAGATTGAATGTAAAGCAAAAAGTGTTGTAAATGTAATGTATGTTTAAAACCTGAGTACTGTAGAGATGAGATGAGTGTTTTTATGTTAAGTTTGGGAACTACCTGTGTGTTGGCCAAGTAGATTAATGTAACGATAAGTGCCGGTAGTAATCATGTGCTTAAATACCATAATTAGGTTAACTAAGGTATGGTAAGATCATCATAATTATATCATCGCCACGAGAGGATGCATATTGAGTTAGCGCGTGACGTGACGTCATGTGAACCGTACTGATGAGATATGGCATGCAGTGTTTAGTATCATTACATGGATGTCTGGCATTTGAGATTATACCAGTTATTAAACCGGATGTATGTATGATTATCAAACATCGTAGATGGTTTTAGATCCGTGCCTTTACATGTCACGGTAAATTGCCATAGTTAACATGTAATTGGTGGACAGTATCCTATGTCAAACAATTAACGTCGGGTTTCCATTACCTTAAACAGTCGCTGTTAAAAGATTTGGTAAGCGTGACCTTGAAGGATTGATACATATAGTCTACCCGGATATGACATTTCCTTTCCATTTGACAGGATGTATAGAATCCCGGGATAACTAGACATTGTATACACATGGAGACAGTTGTAGATCTAGAAAATTAACTGGTCAGGGTCCGAAACTGTCTGCGTTGTTTGGACAGTATGTGGCGCAAATAAGAAATATATCAGAACTACTTTGAACAACTCCTGATAGTGTTGACATTTTGACTTCCCCTGGAACTTGCAAAAGTCGTACATTTCTTTGAACATTGTAAGAATTTTTACATATGTAAACTCATGGGTAAAACTCTGATTTCCATGGCTCCGATATGATACAAAACACCAGTGGTCGATTGGCGTAGTGGATAACACAGGCGTCTCTCACCAAGACAACCCCGATGGATGAGCAAAAAGTCAATCCGATTATTTGTTGGTTTCCTTCCAAATTAAGGCCCCCCAGAGCTCTTCATTCCCAGCCGACAATAGCAATTAATATAAATTGAAAACTTGTTACTTATTGAACATTGCTTATAAATAAAGTTACTTTAATGCTATAAACGATATCCTACCGTCTGTCCTGGAATATAAACGTCTCGGGTCTGCTTCTGATTTATTATTCACCTTGAAGATCTTTACATTATACCATTTACTAGTTACTCAAAACTGCTGCTATAAATAGCCGTCAGATGAAAGCACTAATGCTTACCTTATTAAATGTGACCATTCACCTAAATTCCTATTTATATAATTTACCTCCCTGTTTTGATATACTTTTTGAAACCAATTAATTCTCAGTATGACGCTTGTAATAATAGAGTTTCCCCTGACACTTTCCATACACACCGCCGACCTATCTGATGCCTCTATTTACCTATAAGTAATACTCTAACGTGACGGATCAGTCACTGGTTTGTATCGACTCGCAGTACTCGTGTTAACACCGTACTCCGCCCTTGTACCATACTCATTTTAGCACCGTACTCCGGCCCTATATCTCTTCATGGTTAGGTGTAAGGACAGAAAATGCTTCCATACTCATGTTGCGCTTTTCACATAACCTCTTCCAGTTTAGTCTGGTACGGTATAACATGACAAAGTACCTCTTCTAGTTTAGTCTGATACGGTATAACATGACAAAGTAGCTCTTCTAATGTAGTCTGGTACGGTATAACATGACAAAGTACCTCTTCCAGTTAAGTCTGATACGGTATAACATGACAAAGTACATCTTCTAATGTAGTCTGATACGGTATAACATGACATAGTACATCTTATAATGTAGTCTGATACGGTATAACATGACAAAGTACCTCTTCTAGTTTAGTCTGATACGGTATAACATGACAAAGTAGCTCTTCTAATGTAGTCTGGTACGGTATAACATGACAAAGTACCTCTTCTAGTTTAGTCTGATACGGAATAACATGACAAAGTACCTCTTCCAGTTTAGTCTGATACGGTATAACATGACAAAGTACCTCTTCTAATGTAGTCTGGTACGGTATAACATGACAAAGTACCTCTTCTAGTTTAGTCTGATACGGTATAACATGACATAGTACATCTTCTAGTTTATTGTGGTACGGTATAACATGACAAAGTACCTCTTCTAGTTTAGTATGGTACGGTATAACATGACAAAGTACCTCTTTTAGTTTAGTCTGATACGGTATAACATGACAAAGTAGCTCTTCTAGTTTAGTCTGTCACGGTATACCATGGCATAGTACATCTTCTAGTTTAGTCTGGTACGGTATAACATGACAAAGTACCTCTTCTAGTTTAGTCTGGTACGGTATAACATGTCATAGTACCTCTTCTAGTTTAATCTGGTATGGTATAACATGACAAAGTACCTCTTCTAGTTTAGTCTGGTACGGTATAACATGTCATAGTACCTCTTCTAGTTTAGTCTGGTACGGTATAACATGACAAAGTACCTCTTCTAGTTTAGTCTGATACGGTATAACATGACATAGTACATCTTCTAGTTTAGTCTGGTACGGTATAACATGACAAAGTAGCTCTTCTAGTTTAGTCTGGTATGGTATACCATGACAAAGTACCTCTTCTAGTTTAGTCTGGTACGGTATAACATGACAAAGTACCTCTTCTAGTTTAGTCTGGTACGGTATAACATGACAAAGTAGCTCTTCTAGTTTAGTCTGGTACGGTATAACATGACAAAGTAGCTCTTTAAGTTTAGTCTGATACGGTATAACATGACAAAGTACATCTTCTAATTTAGTCTGTCACGGTATACCATGGCATAGTACATCTTCTAGTTTAGTCTGGTACGGTATAACATGACAAAGTACCTCTTCTAGTTTAGTCTGTTACGGTATAACATGACAAAGTACCTCTTCTAATTTAGTCTGGTACGGTATAACACGACAAAGTACATCTTCTAGTTTAGTCTGGTACGGTATAACATGACAAAGTACCTCTTCTAGTTTAGTCTGATACGGTATAACATGACAAAGTACCTCTTCTAGTTTAGTCTGGTACGGTATAACATGACAAAGTACCTCTTCTAGTTTAGTCTGATACGGTATAACATGACATAGTACCTATTCTAGTTTAGTCTGGTACAGTATACCATCACATGGTACATCTTCTAGTTTATTCTGGTACGGTATAACATGACAAAGTACCTCTTCTAGTTTAGTCTGGTACGGTATAACATGACAAAGTAGCTCTTCTAGTTTAGTCTGATACGGTATTACATGACAAAGTACATCTTCTAGTTTAGTCTGGTACGGTATAACATGACATAGTACCTCTTCTAGAGTAGTCTGATACGGTATAACATGACAAAGTACCTCTTCTAGTTTAGTCTGGTACGGTATAACATGACAAAGTACATCTTCTAGTTTAGTCTGATACGGTATAACATGACAAAGTAGCTCTTCTAGTTTAGTCTGATACGGTATAACATGACAAAGTACATCTTCTAGTTTAGTCTGATACGGTATAACATGACAAAGTACCTCTTCTAGTTTAGTCTGGTACGGTATAACATGACAAAGTACCTCTTCTAGTTTAGTCTGGTACGGTATAACATGACAAAGTAGCTCTTCTAGTTTAGTCTGATACGGTATAACATGACAAAGTACATCTTCTAGTTTAGTCTGGTACGGTATAACATGACAAAGAACATCTTCTAGTTTAGTCTGGTACGGTATAACATGACAAAGTACATCTTCTAGTTTAGTCTGGTACGGTATAACATGACAAAGCATATCTTCTAGTTTAGTCTGATACGGTATAACATGACAAAGTACATCTTCTAGTTTAGTCTGGTACGGTATAACATGACACAGTACCTCTTCTAGTTTAGTCTGGTACGGTATAACATGACATAGTACATCTAGTTTAGTATGATACGGTATAACATGACAAAGTACATCTTCTAGTTTAGTCTGGTACGGTATAACATGACAAAGTATCTCTTCTAGTTTAGTCTGGTACGGTATAACATGACAAAGTATATCTTCTAGTTTAGTCTGGTACGGTATAACATGGCATAGTACATCTTCTAGTTTAGTCTGTCACGGTATACCATGGCATAGTACATCTTCTAGTTTAGTCTGTCACGGTATAACATGACAAAGTAGCTCTTCTAGTTTAGTCTGATACGGTATAACATGACATATTACCTCTTCTAGAGTAGTCTGGTACGGTATAACATGATAAAGTACATCTTCTAGTTTAATCTGGTACGGTATAACATGACAAAGTACCTCTTCTAGTTTAGTCTGGTACGGTATAACATGACAAAGTACATCTTCTAGTTTAGTCTGATACGGTATAACATGACATAGTATCTCTTCTAGTTTAGTCTGGTACGGTATAACATGACAAAGTATCTCTTCTAGTTTAGTCTGATACGGTATAACATGACAAAGTACATCTTCTAGTTTAGTCTGATGCGGTATAACATGACAAAGTAGCTCTTCTAGTTTAGTCTGGTACGGTATTACATGACAAAATACCTCTTCTAGAGTAGTCTGGTACGGTATAACATGACAAAGTACATCTTCTAGTTTAGTCTGATACGGTATTACATGACAAAGTACCTCTTCTAGTTTAGTCTGATGCGGTATAACATGACAAAGTACCTCTTCTAGTGTAGTCTGGTACGGTATAACATGACAAAGTACCTCTTCTAGTGTAGTCTGGTACGGTATAACATGACAAAGTACATCTTCTAGTTTAGTCTGGTACGGTATAACATGACAAAGTACATCTTCTAGTTTAGTCTGATGCGGTATATTTCAGGCATTTTCTTTTGTATGGTGTATGGTGGTACAAGATATTGTGGATATTTTATCTAAGCAAATTTAAATCCATTATTTCAAATGTTATTGTTGTATGTATTCACAATGCTCCCTTGAGCATACATGTACACGTGTTTAGTCCGAGAGGATCATTTAGTTGAAGACAAATTGAATAAACAGCATACTCCTTGTTCTTAAGCATGACATTGCTGACTCATTACAGCTGTTGGTTGTATAATATCTGGAGACAGAACTCAAGTTTTTTCAAACAATACTATAATTTATTTCAAGTTTCGTGTTTTGTTTTGAATAACACTATCATTTATTTCAAGTTTCATGTTTTGTTTCAAATACAGATGGTATTATTATAAACATTTTATTTAACAAACGCCTTGAAAATGATGCCATTGTTTAATCATACTAGAAGCATGGATATTACATTAACAAATCGACGTGCCGAGTGTTGGTCGCCAGAAGCGGATTTATTACAACGCTATTGTACTCTTGTTAATGGATAGATAGCTATCCCATTTCATCAATTCAATTGATATTTTACAAAATGGCAGTACGTTTCTATCAGTTTCGTTTGTTCCTACCACATGTTCGGAACCATTTTGTTACATCCGATAATATTTCAAAACTTCTGTAACGAAACTCTAAAACACAAGCCCATTGCAACAGTCCTGTTTTACAATAAACGGTCATAAATTGAATTAATTTCAATATTACTTGTTTTTCTCGAAAGCAATCGCAGAAATTCGGACATATAAAATCTGCAAATCTTCCTACTTATTGTGGGTTATTCAACAAAAATTTCATATATGTGTCTGCTTCATCAACGACACATCATCTTAGCTGTATCTAGGCAGTGCCTTAACATGACATCAAGAAAGGAGACACAATATCGGAACATAGTGACGAGCATAATCAAACCGTGAACTCTTCATTACCGTTAAACGGTAACGATGACAGAATTTGCCTCACATTTGGCATCTCTAAACCATATTATAAGATATTTGAAGTTGTCCTCAAGAGCTGTGATCTATCACTGATTTCCAGATTTTTTGAAGAAAACTTCATATATCGAATGTGAGAGAGGACAAAAGAGGAAGAGAAACCAAAAAGCACACTGTTTGTCATACCATTGACAAAAACACTGCTGATCATGCTACAGGTAATCGACTGACGTAGACAAGAACGATTAGGGCCGATACTTCGTGAAATAAGTACAACGTAAATCAAAATGGAAGGACTGGGAAAGTGTTGTCTTACGTACAATATATCCCTTCGACTCTGTGGATAGTGGAAGTTAAGTCATATCTATATGTGTTTTTTTTTTTTTTTTTTTTTATTTATCCAGTCTCATATATATGTTTTTTTTATTTACATATCCAGTCTCATATATATGTTTTATTGACATATCCAGCCCGACAGTTAAGATAACCTAACTTATATCTGAAAACTAACATGACCATTTACTTCACAGTTAAGTGATATTAAGTCAACATTGGATCACATCAATATAGGATCACATCAACATAGGATCACATCAACATAGGATCACATCAAGAGGATATTTTCCTCGTCAATTATGTGATTTTTTATGAGAAATATTTTGATCAACAGTTTAAAATCATGACCAAAGGTTACTCTATTTAATCTGTAACCATGTGGTAAGTAACATGTCAAGGAGTAGATGGTAATAGTGGAGTTGAACTTGGTGTACAAGATGGGTATCGTCGATATATAGAACAAACTTATCTATCCGAGACACTGGTCTGACTGTTAGTTTAATTTGTGGTTAACATTACGTCCCCAATCCCTAGACATGCGTGCATCTCAAATAAACGCCACATGTGATTTAAAATGTAATTTTAATCACACGATATTTTCTGAAAATATAAATTTGATATATGAATGTTCATAAATATATTATAAAGATGTAACCAATCCGGGCTAGCACAATAATCCCTCCAGCTTTTCCACGTAGATGGCCCGTTAGTTTCAGCTCCATATTCCGGGTAAGTCCTGTCCGTTATAGAACCTGTCCCGCTTACCAAGATTTTGGTATACCAGTCTTTGGTGTAGGATGACACACAAGCTGAGGTTACAGAGTAACTAGTTATAAGTGACACCCTGATAGTATATTAAAATGTCAAACGGTAACGTGACATACCAGGTCTGGTGGCGGGATACTCGTACATGGAGGTGTTTTCGGGTAAAAAAAAAAGAGAGAGAGAGATTTCTTTCGGACTGACGTTGTACAAATATAAAGCAGGGTTTATTGGCGAATATCTATTTCGCTAAATTTGACATAATCTTCCATGCCACATATACATCATTTTTATGTGCATTCATGCAGAACAGGTACAATTTGATACTCCTTTAAGTTATCCAAATACTTAAATTGATTCAATTAGGAGGATTGTTCCACTCTATTTCATTTATACAGTGAAGTTAATGAATACGGTGTTTTGCGACTCGACATCCATTATCTATATATATCTGACAAAAAACACGTAGTCGGTCGCTTATATACATTAAGCTATAACATAATTTCATAGCCAATTCAACGGCTACGTGATGATTGTTAACATCATTGGTATAATTTAACAGATACATGCAAATCATCTACATTGATGAAGCTAACTGTATGATGGTCCTACAACAAACTCTACTATTTCTGACCTAATCAAGTCAGGGAAGATGTGATGTTAATATCTTCAGGAACAACCTGTACCTTCATTAGTTCCTTACATAATAACATAGTTTTTTGCATTACTATTTTACCTTATTTTCCCACCTGGTTATCAATGTCTTAATTGAAACAGAATAAACAATGCTGCCAAATGAGGTCAATGACGTCACATGGCTTACACGTGGTCAAACTGTCGTATAGTCTGAAATCGGAGAAGGCAAAGCAAATGACCTGCCATAATTACCCGGAGTTTTTGGTGATGTCATACAACACTACATTGCAATTTTTTACTTCAGATTAAAATACTTTTAATCAATTAGGGTAGCCTATACTGCAGGGTAAAGACAATGTATCGTATATAACCTATATACCCAGGAGGTAAAGACGATGTATCGTATATAATTTATACCCCTGGAGGTAAAGACAATGTATCGTATATAATCTATACCCAGGAGGTAAAGACAATGTATCGTATATAATCTATATCCTGGAGGTAAAGACAATGTATCGTATATAATTTATATCCTGGAGGTAAAGACAATGTATCGTATATAATTTATACCCCCGGAGGTAAAGACAATGTATCGTATATAATTTATACCCCTGGAGGTAAAGACAATGTATCGTATATAATCTATACCCAGGAGGTAAAGACAATGTATCGTATATAATTTATATCCCTGGAGGCAAAGACAATGTATCGTATATAATCTATACCCCTGGAGGTAAAGACAATGTATCGTATATAATATATATCCTGGAGGTAAAGACAATGTATCGTATATAATTATATCCTGGAGGTACAGACAATGTATCGTATATAATTTATACCCCTGGAGGTAAAGACAATGTATCGTATATAATTTATATCCCTGGAGGTAAAGACAATGTATCGTATATAATTTATATCCCTGGAGGTAAAGACAATGTATCGTATATAATTTATACCCCTGGAGGTAAAGACAATGTATCGTATATAATTTATATCCTGGAGGTAAAGACAATGTATCGTATATAATTTATATCCCTGGAGGTAAAGACAATGTATCGTATATAATTTATACCCCTGGAGGTAAAGACAATGTATCGTATATAATATATATCCTGGAGGTAAAGACAATGTATCGTATATAATTTATATCCCTGGAGGTAAGACAATGTATCGTATATAATTATATCCCTGAGGTAAAGACAATGTATCGTATATAATTTATATCCCTGGAGGTAAAGACATTGTATCGTATATAATTTATACCCCTGGAGGTAAAGACAATGTATCGTATATAATTTATATCCCTGGAGGTAAAGACAATGTATCGTATATAATCTATATCCTGGAGGTAAAGACAATGTATCGTATATAATCTATACCCCTGGAGGTAAAGACAATGTATCGTATATAATCTATATCCCTGGAGGTAAAGACAATGTATCGTATATAATTTATACCCCTGGAGGTAAAGACAATGTATCGTATATAATGTATACCCCTGGAGGTAAACACAATGTATCGTATATAATTTAAATCCTGGAGGTACAGACAATGTATCGTATATAATTTATATCCCCGGAGGTAAAGACAATGTATCGTATATAATTTATACCCCTGGAGGTAAAGACAATGTATCGTATATAATTGATATCCCTGGAGGTAAAGACAGTGTATCGTATATAATCTATACCCCTGGAGGTAAAGACAATGTGTCGTATATAATTTATATCCTGGAGGTAAAGACAATGTATCGTATATAATTTATACCCCTTGAGGTAAAGACAATGTATCGTATATAATTTATACCCCTGGAGGTAAAGACAATGTATCGTATATAATTTATATCTCTGGAGGTAAAGACAATGTATCGTATATAATTTATACCCCTTGAGGTAAAGACAATGTATCGTATATAATGTATACCCCTGGAGATAAAGACAATGTATCGTATATAATTGATATCCTGGAGGTAAAGACAATGTATCGTATATAATTTATACCCCGGAGGTAAAGACAATGTATCCTATATAATTTATATCCTGGAGGTAAAGACAATGTATCGTATATAATTTAAATCCTGGAGGTACAGACAATGTATCGTATATAATCTATATCCTGGATGTAAAGACAATGTATCGTATATAATTTCTACCCCTGGAGGTAAAGACAATGTATCGTATATAATTTATATCCTGGAGGTAAAGACAATGTATCGTATATAATTTATATCCCTGGAGGTAAAGACAATGTATCGTATATAATTTATATCCTGGAGGTAAAGACAATGTATCGTATATAATTTATACCCCTGGAGGTAAAGACAATGTATCGTATATAATTTATATCCCTGGAGGTAAAGACAATGTATCGTATATAATTTATACCCTGGAGGTAAAGACAATGTATCGTTTATAATTTATATCCCTGGAGGTAAAGACAATGTATCGTGTATAATTTATATCCTGGAGGTAAAGACAACGTATCGTATATAATTTATATCCTGGAGGTAAAGACAATGTATCGTATATAATTTATATCCTGGAGGTAAAGACAATGTATCGTATATAATTTATATCCTGGAGGTAAAGACAATGTATCGTATATAATTTATATCCCAGGGGGTACAGACAATGTATCGTATATAATTTATATCCTGGAGGTAAAGACAATGTATCGTATATAATTTATATCCTGGAGGTAAAGACAATGTATCGTATATAATTTATATCCTGGAGGTAAAGACAATGTATCGTATATAATTTATATCCTGGAGGTAAAGACAATG
Source organism: Pecten maximus (assembly GCF_902652985.1). NCBI lineage: Eukaryota > Metazoa > Mollusca > Bivalvia > Pectinida > Pectinidae > Pecten > Pecten maximus. The sequence goes on along the minus strand of NC_047018.1, from coordinate 8,199,177 downwards.
TATCGTATATAATTGATATCCTGGAGGTAAAGACAATGTATCGTATATAATCTATATCCTGGAGGTAAAGACAATGTATCGTATATAATCTATATCCCTGGAGGTGAAGGGAAGTAAAGACAACATTTTTTCCTAGCCGCCTGAACGAGATTAGGATTATTGGTAGCGGCACCGTTAAGAACCTTTTGATAACGTAATGATACGGATGGTCGAAGTCAAGCTTGTAATGACACCTGAAGGTCACTACGGTCTTTGGTGATACATCGCGTTAGGAAGTAGATGGTTCCTGTGAGGTGGTGATTCTGTACTCGATAACATCAGGAAAGCTGGAATTACCCAATAGTACTGTGGAAATTAACATGTATAAGAAAGTTTTGAAAATGCTCGATATTTTTTGTTATTACATGTATATTTAGACAGTTTAAAGGCAAAAATATATCCATAACTGTTATCTAAGGAACATTTATCTAAATCTGCTGTCTTCTTAGCGCTTTGGTACCATATAACTTCCAAATGGTCACTGAAGGGGTCATTCAACAAAGTCATGTTTTGTGTGAGAATATAAAGCAGAGAAATATAATGTCTTTTACATTGTGAAATGAAAACATTTTCACAAGCACGTCAAGCTTGCAGCTTTCGCTACTCACGTTTTTACAATGAAGTTAATCTGTATACTGCTAACAGTATGTGCATTTATCTATGATAAGCAGTAAAAACACATTTTGTACCAATGTTCATATACTGTGTATTCATATGTTTACGATTCTGTCCCAGGTTTACTGTCGGTAAGTATATACTTATTGCCGTGACAACTTTACCAGACATACGGTTCAATGTGCTTCTCTACCAATTGTCATGTTATTTTGTTCTCTTTTAAAATAATTTATGAGAGCCAATATTACCAGATATCTAATAAGATGGGCAAATGTTTCTAGCATAAACCTGTTATTCAGTTTTCAAACCTACGGGATCAATGTTACATGGCACCTAACGTTTTCTACTGCCTTATCGTCCTCAGCCGCGCGTTGGAATGTGATTGTTTATTGTACTGGTGCTGCTTGCACGGATAATGTTTCTGAAAATGTGAACTGTTATTTTGGAATGGATTTCAAAATATGTCTTTTCTGCGTCGAGCAAACTGAACAGCGTTGAAGATGTATGCATCTGACAGATGATTTACTTGATAAAGAATACCTATATAGATTCCATACTGATATAACAATGGTGGAGGTGTTTGGCTTGTCTGAGGCATCACAAGGGGACCACATGGAACACCTTAAAGTATTATTGAATACTGGAGTATATTATTTGACGCCATCAAACAAGCAGAATACAGTACAGATTTTTATTGAGCGATTGTCAAAAATATACTATACAAATGTAAGTTTGAAATATTGAGAAAAGTACAAATCTGAACAATGTAAAGCACACATAAACAAAATAGTACAAACTTAGGCAATGTAAAATAGACCAGAACTAATTGTAGACAAACGATAACAATGAATCATTACTACTAACAATATAATAATAGTACAAACTTAAACAATGGTGAACAAACACTAACAATATAGTTCTTTTATCACTCAAGAGTCAAAACATTATTTTCAGTTGTACAGACTTAACATGAAATAACCCGTTTCTAAACAGGCCAATCGACTTAATATCATACACTGACAACGAATCTGATACAAACTTTATAAATAACATCAAAAACCTACACGTAGAGGCAGACCGGTGACTGAAGCGAGAAATTTACAAAAATATGCCCATACCGAGCCAATCTCTCACTCGCTCAGATTCGTCAAACAACCGTAATGAATAAAGGAAAGTACAAACTTAATATAATGCAAATATGAAAAATATACCATATAGATCGTATTAATTCTGTAAAAGATTGAGTACTACAGTACAAACCTGAACAATGTAGCACAAACATGAACAATGTAGTACAAACCCGAACAATGGTGCACAAACGTGAACAATGTAGCACATACATGAACAATGTAGTACAAACATGAACAATGTAGCACAAACCTGAACAATGTAACACAAACCCGAACAATGGTGCACAACGTGAACAATGTAGCACATACATGAATAATGTAGTACATAATGTACAAACATGAACAACGTAACACAAACATGAACAGTGTATCACACACCTGAACAATGTAGCACACACCTGAACATGCAAAACAAACATGAACAATGTAGCTCAACATGAACAATGTAGCACAGTCCTGAACATTATTGATATTAATAGTTTAGCACTACCCTGAACAATGATGCAGTGTGCAAATGTGTGAATTTTAAACTGTTGTAACTCCATTTAACAATTTCGATCTCAATCCACTGCACTAATACGTATATTTGTTTTTCAAACATGAATCCGATGAAAACTTACGAGTCGCAATTCGAAATATATATGCCCGTTTGAAATACACTAGATCAACTCTTGATTGAAATTAATAATTTGTTCTGATAGTAGTCGTAAGTGTACAGTTGACGGGGATCCTCCTGGGATATATCCAGCAACCGTCCAGTAGAATCAAGGCATGTATCAATGATTGTTGATGATTCCAACTACATCAGACTAACCATTATGGGGATTGAACTACCCAACCCTGACATGTACATGCTACATACATATAATGTATATATGTCCTGTTATTCCCAACAGATGATTTTATGAAAACCAGACATAACCAACGATAGAACAGCTTGTCAAGTAATAAAGAAAACCTAGCGAGCAGTCACTCCACCGACTTTGAAAGTGGTAGCCATGACGCTGTTAAAGCATGTTTGGATAAAATAGGTTTAGTCACACCACTTGATTTGTGAAAATAGATATATTCTTCACTCTGGTCTTTACAGACATGCACGCAGCTACGATTACGTTGTAGGACCGAGAGTGACTAAATTATTTAAGTACTGATTACATCTCGTGCTTATTGCAATTCAAGTACAGTCGTTCTATTGGACCATAACAGGTTTCAATGTCTAAACCTGACATACCAGCCGCTGTAGCTAGGATACTATAGGACCGCCAGGTAAGTCGCCTATCCTACTGATGTCTTGTTTTATGTAATGTGTTCCAAAATATGTATACGTGTATTTAAATGCTGTAGATATTGTAGTGAAAACTGAACAAACGGGTTTGAAATTTGGATACATGAATTCAGTGTTTTAATTTGGGGAAGAAAACTCCACTTGTTACAGTGTATTATATTACTAATGAAAACGTACTGTAACAAGGTCACTTTTGTGTGGCTATTATGTAATCCACCCGATGCTGATGATGAAGTAATCAATATAGTTTGTGTGTTTTCTGTTTTGCTGTTAATAAGAATTTAAACCACAAGCATGAAGAAATACGTGCAGATATGATACATTATAATCGGCCTCGGATGTGCAATTGACACAGGAATCCGTCAATATGTCTTGTATAATTTATGTAAAACTTGTCTCCTGAACATGTCGCACAGATTACTTATTTATGTGGAACTGTCTATTGACTTGGTGTTATAGATTGGCGTTTATTTAGCAGATTGTCTCATAGAATAATGTGTATTTAATTGTCTGCTAAATATGTCTCATAGATTTACGTGTATTTAGTTGTCTGCTAAATATATTTTATAGATTTACGTGTTATTAATTCTCTGCTTAATGTGTCCTATAGGTGAATGTAGGTACTACTGTTGGGGGATATACATGTCTTACATGCGGGTAACCAAACTAATATTAGGGGATATACATGTCTTACGTGCGGGTACCTATACTAATGTTAGGGGATATAAATGTCTTACGTGCGGGTACATATACTACTGTTGGGGGATATGCATGTCTTACGTGCGGGTACCTATACTAATGTTAGGGGATATAAATGTCTTACGTGCGGGTACCTATACTAATGTTAGGGGATATACATGTCTTACGTGCGGGTACATATACTACTGTTGGGGGATATACATGTCTTACGTGCGGGTACCTATACTAATGTTAGGGGATATACATGTCTTACGTGCGGGTACCTATACTACTGTTGGGGGATATACATGTCTTACGTGCGGGTACCTATACTAATGTTAGGGGATATAAATGTCTTACGTGCGGGTACCTATACTACTGTTGGGGATATACATGTCTTACGTGCGGGTACATATACTAATGTTGGGGGATATACATGTCTTACGTGTGGGTACCTATACTAGTGTTGGGGGATATACATGTCTTACGTGCGGGTACCTATACTAATGTTAGGGGGTATACATGTCTTACGTGTGGGTACCTATACTACTGTTGGGGATATACATGTCTTACGTGCGGGTACATATACTACTGTTGGGGGATATACATGTCTTACGTGCGGGTACCTATACTACTGTTGGGGGATATAAATGTCTTACGTGCGGGTACCTATACTAATGTTAGGGGATAAACATGTCTTACGTGCGGGTACCTATACTAATGTTAGGGGATATAAATGTCTTACGTGCGGGTACCTATACCACTGTTGGGGGATATACATGTCTTACGTGCGGGTACATATACTACTGTTGGGGGATATACATGTCTTACGTGCGGGTACATATACTACTGTTGGGGATATACATGTCTTACGTGCGGGTACATATACTACTGTTGGGGGATATAAATGTCTTACGTGCGGGTACCTATACTACTGTTGGGGGATATACATGTCTTACGTGCGGGTACATATACTATTTTTGGGGGATATACATGTCTTACGTGCGGGTACATATACTACTGTTGGGGGATATACATGTCTTACGTGCAGGTACATATACTACTGTTGGGGGATATACATGTCTTACGTGCGGGTACATATACTACTGTTGGGGATATACATGTCTTAGGTGCGGGTACCTATACTAATGTTTGGGGATATACATGTCTTACGTGCAGGTATATATACTACTGTTGGGGGATATACATGTCTTACGTGCGGGTACATATACTACTGTTTGGGGATATAAATGTCTTACGTGCGGGTACATATACTACTGTTGGGGGATATACATGTCTTAGGTGCGGGTACATATACTACTGTTGGGGGATATAAATGTCTTACGTGTGGGTACCTATACTACTGTTGGGGGATATAAATGTCTTACGTGCGGGTACCTATACTACTGTTGGGGGATATAAATGTCTTACGTGCGGGTACCTATACTACTGTTGGATGATATACAGGTCTTGTATCCTGACCAGAATATATTTTCTACGAAATACGTTTTCTGATGTCGACGCCTATAGAACTGTATATTACATATAGTGTCTCATAGATATCTCAATATAAACCGCATGCATAAACATATGTCAAAGATTGGCATAGATGATCCTACGTAAACTACCACAACATATGGTCAGGGCAATCCTGTAGCAGAACCTATTTCGAATAATGTTACGGCGTGAACGATTGTTCGCGGATCAAATCACGGCATAATTGTATGATTTTACACTCCGTGTGCTAACAGGGGTATTGGATACAATGTTCAAAGAATGCCTGGGTAAAATCAATTAATTACTGTCCAACTGTTTTACACATGACAGTTAGCAAACGACGTTCAATAACATGTGGGGATGCTGCATGAGTGGTAAACTCTGATGGTGGGTAGTAAGCTCTGATTGTGGTTGGTAAGCTCTGATGGTGGGTAGTAAGCTCTGATGGTGGTTTGTAAGCTCTGATGGTGGGTAGTAAGCTCTGATGGTGGGTAGTAAAGCTCTGATGGTGGGTAGTAAGCTCTGATGGTTGGTGATAAGCTCTGATGGTGGGTAGTAAGCTCTGATGGTGGGTAGTAAGCTCTGATGGTTGGTGATAAGCTCTGATGGTGGGTTGTAAGCTCTGATGGTTGGTGATAAGCTCTGATGGTTGGTGATAAGCTCTGATGGTGGGTAGTAAGCTCTGATGGTGGGTAGTAAGCTCTGATGGTGGGTAGTAAGCTCTGATGGTGGGTAGTAAGCTCTGATGGTTGGTGATAAGCTCTGATGGTTGGTGATAAGCTCTGATGGTGGGTAGTAAGCTCTGATGGTGGTTTGTAAGCTCTGATGGTGGGTAGTAAGCTCTGATGGTGGGTAGTAAGCTCTGATGGTGGGTAGTAAGCTCTGATGGTTGGTGATAAGCTCTGATGGTGGGTAGTAAGCTCTGATGGTGGGTAGTAAGCTCTGATGGTGGGTGATAAGCTCTGATGGTGGGTTAGTAAGCTCTGATGGTTGGTGATAAGCTCTGATGGTTGGTGATAAGCTCTGATGGTGGGTAGTAAGCTCTGATGGTGGGTAGTAAGCTCTGATGGTGGGTAGTAAGCTCTGATGGTGGGTAGTAAGCTCTGATGGTTGGTGATAAGCTCTGATGGTTGGTGATAAGCTCTGATGGTGGGTAGTAAGCTCTGATGGTGGGTTGTAAGCTCTGATGGTGGGTAGTAAGCTCTGATGGTGGGTAGTAAGCTCTGATGGTGGGTAGTAAGCTCTGATGGTGGGTTGTAAGCTCTGATGGTGGGTAGTAAGCTCTGATGGTGGGTTGTAAGCTCTGATGGTGGGTAGTAAGCTCTGATGGTGGGTAGTAAGCTCTGATGGTGGGTAGTAAGCTCTGATGGTGGGTAGTAAGCTCTGATGGTGGGTAGTAAGCTCTGATGGTGGGTGGTAAGCTCTGATGGTGGGTAGTAAACTCTGATGGTGGGTAGTAAACTCTGATGGTGGGTAGTAAGCTCTGATGGTGGGTAGTAAGCTCTGGTGGTGGGTTGTAAGCTCTGATGGTTGGTGATAAGCTCTGATGGTGGGTTGTAAGCTCTGATGGTTGGTGATAAGCTCTGATGGTTGGTGATAAGCTCTGATGGTTGGTGATAAGCTCTGATGGTGGGTTGTAAGCCCTGATGGTGGGTGGTAAGCCCTGACGGTGGGTGTAAGGTCTGTTGATGGCTAGTTAGTTCTGATGATTGGTGCTGAATTCCCCGAGATTTGTCGCACCTACACAATCGTACGCATTTAATGCTCTAAAAGAGTTATCTTATATCGCTAATTTACCGTCTACATAGATCAGGATTGATTGCTTAAAATCAACATTTCATGAACTCTGTTTCAGTATCACGTTACTACTGCATGTCGTAAGACATGTTCATTGTTTAGTTGAGCGACGAGAGGAACAAACAATAACCTTTTCGAATCTACAATAAACAAGGCAATAGATGACCAAAGAGAAGGATTATACAGCTCTTTTTTTACCTGGTTAAATTGTATGGCTGTTAATCTTAATGTTTTGTTTGTTTTGAATTCATATTCAAAATCGAGATCTGTTTATCTGTATGATTTGTTGCTGGTTACCTCCTCAAGCATTTTAATGTTGACCTTATGTTCTGTTTACCTGGTCAAATATGATCATTTCTTTATATTGTTATGAAAATACTTCGCCACCAACAGTTTAACTTCACACGTTAATGCACAAGGTCCCTGACCACCCATAATAACATATGTCGACCAAATGGTGCAGCTGAAGGGACTAAACTGACAATAAACTGTATACAGATTTATCAGTCCGTGTGGAAGAGCTACTTATACAGTCGGTTATAACCTCAAATCAAAGGTGATGTCTCTAATAAAAACTGGTATGATGCTGAATCAATCACAAACAGCTGTAGCATACCATCAATCAGCTTGATCCAGGTCTCAAAATGGGCCAGCAAAAAGAATGGGTATTTCATAAATTACTGCAAATTAAGTGCATTAGAAAAACATGTATGTAACAATTTTATAATTGAATGGTTTCCTGTTTACTACAACATATTTTTCACGAGTATGACTGAATATTGAACACGAGTGGAAAATATATTCTCTCGTACTTATGAAATATACATGTTCATTACATTTTACCACTGAAATATACCAAAAAAATCATTCTATAAATGTGATACTTTTTTTACTAGTAACACGCTTTTAACTTGCTGATTTGACCAATTTAAACAAGGATTAGAAAATACCAAAAATAACTGACCAATCAGAAAGCCCGACATGTACGCCATCACCTGGACAAGAGAAACTACTGTGTTTTTGTTTACAAATCAACTCCCTCGTCTGAAGCTTCTAAACAAATTGAAATATTTTTTGAGCTAAATTTTATTTTATTTTTTTTTTTTTTTGCGGATTTTTCGTACATCGAACTAATGTAATCCTCGTAATAGACCTTGTTAGATTACAGGGAAGGTTTTTCGTTGAAAAAATAATGTAAAGAATATATAGAGGATATCTAACTATGTCTTCAGTTGTACGAAATATATTTCATGGGTGTGGGTAATATTTTAGTATTTTTCACGAGTGCGTATCGTGAAATATATTTGGTATTACCGAAGACACTAAGATATCCTCTATATGTTATAGTCAACGGGAAGCTATTTTAATTTCTTTTTATTTCATTTCTTAAAGACGGAGGCCACGTTGGCCGAGTGGTTAAGGTGTCCCGACACTTTAACACTAGCCCTCCACCTCTAGGTTGCGAAATCGAAACCTACGTGGGGCAGTTGCCAGGTACTGACCGTAGGTCGGTGGTTTTTCTCCAGGTACTCCGGCTTTCCTCCACTTCCAAAACAATGCACGTCCTTAATGACCATGGCTGTTAATAGGACGCTAAGCAAAATAAACCGAACCAAATGAACCAAACATTCACAACAAGGACTCAAACTTAATTAACGTAATACAACAAATCTTTCATACATGCACACGCGCACGCACACACACAGGTACATACCACACAAAGATTGGAACACTAGCTTTACAACTACAAAGTCATGTATTTTGGTAATAGGAAGCAACCAACCAATCGAAAAAAACTCTCCCAATTTCAAAATGGCTTTCCTGGAAAAAAAATTGAGTTGAAGGACCGATTTTTCATAGCGTTATATGACAACTTTTGTTATAAATCATAATTGCCAAACTGAGTTCAAGAATTTGTTATGGAATACTCAAAAACATTAGCACTGAAGTCCATGGAAAACAATTGGTTGGTTGGTCACTATAATGGAAGAATAAACAAACTAATACCAGCTGGTATATTTATTCCCTTGTCCAGAGAACATCTACATGGTTACAAACGTATATAGTTCTTCACATATATATAGATATCATCAATAAGTAGATAAGGCTTGAATTAAAACATTGTAGACTTAAATTATCATCCAATTATCTATCTATGATTTACACCAGCATTATAAAAACAAACCCAAACAAAAAACTACTAGTTTTCAAACATCAATTTCCATTTTATTCATATGTTTCAATATATCATTTTTGATTTTGAATTTTGTTTTCAATATCATATTTGAATGCCAAACCTCACCTAGACCACAGGTAATGAACACCTGTTGGTCTCTCCGGAAAGTAATGTTTCTAATCTAAAATTAGTTACTTCACTAGGTTTTTTTTTTTTTTTTTTTTTGATTTTGCCAAAGTTGAAAAGATTGTTTACACTCCAGAGAAGATGTTCTATTATTTCGATGTCCGTATTACAGATATTACAGATATTGTTGTACGACACATTGGTAGATTTTAAGTAATTATTTAGAGGGAGAATGCGGTGTTGTAGCCGGTATTGAAATCAATGTATTGTTGTATCATTGATAATTTGAAAAGGAATAGTATATATTGTTTTAAGTCTTTATTTCCAAGAGCATTTAAAAATTCATGAAGGATAAGAATTTGTTCTCCTGCATGATCTTGTAAATCACATACATTTCTAAAACCTTTGTCAAGCCAGTCTCTGTTAAAATACAAATACAAAACAGGATGAGTTCTACCAACTAGGAAGAAGACTTAAGGATCACAGAGTTTTTACCTGTGTTGCTTCTGAAACTTTATTCTAAGTCTGAAAAACATGTTTTCAAAAGTGTCATCATTCCTAAAACATGTTGAACTCGGTCCATTGGTTACTATATTTTAAAACTGTATATTCCCAGCAGGTTAAGTTCTGTTTATCGACAGCTCCTTAATTATCGTTTATCGTCGTGTTATCAAGCCCCGAGTCCTCTAAACAATATTCCTTTCGTTTATAAAATCCTTTATGTGTTTTTGATGAAATCAAACAAAGAGGCAAGCACTCAAGATCAACAAAGCAAACATGCATGTAAGTGAAAGTAGTTATAATGAGTGTTTATGCCATAGTATGCGTTTTAAACATTGTGTGTAGTCTTGCTATTACAGTTTAATTAAATTTCAGTTTGCCAGAGAATGATTATTTACTTTAGCACATTATTTTCCTTTGGGAAATTAAAGTACCTTGAAGAGGAATTTTTTAGCACAGCCGTTGATTGAGCTTGTTTTAAAAAGTTTTGAAGTTTTTGCGATATGTTGTTCGCTGGGTCCAGGTATTGCCACGGTCTGCCCTGAACAGCTGTCTGTAGCGTTAAGGTTCCTGGGACGATGATATCTAGATTAAAGTTAAAATAGATCTTCAATTTCCCTAGGTAAATAGCTGTAAGTGTTTCAGCCAATTCAGTACACGTTTAACACAGGTCTTTATGGGCCAGTGAAGTTGTGGGATCTGACTTTACATTGAGTGAACGGGAGTATTATTGTTCAGATGAACTAGTTTATAACTGGTAATGGTTATCACTCCATCTAAGTATGTACCAATATATCCCTGTACTTATGTTCTGTAACACACCTCAAACATTAACTGTGAAGGCTGCAAAAACATTCCACGCCTGCACGTAGTATGTTAAATACGTACATGTAGAACAATATCATACACCATGTAAACACAGGAACTTGTGTATTGTTACACAGTCGTACGTCTACCATTGGTACCCATTTTTACTGTTTGAGATATGTGATATATAATTTCAGGAATGTCCACGTGTCAGTGTTGCACTTCATTTATTCCTTTATTAGAGTTATTACATTGAAAACATTTAATTTTGAAATACTGTTATCAAACAGTTTATTGTTCCTCAAAAGGGTCCTTCCGATTCTGTATGAAATATAATTCATGATTATTCTTTTTATAAAATCTTTTTATAATTGGTATACATTACAATTAAAACTAGTCACATTTTTTTCATGTCCTGCAATTATCTGATATACAGAATATACAGTTTTGTATTTATCATTCGGTATATCATATAGATCCATTAATCACCTGATATAGCCTATAGAATATACAGTTTTATATTCCTTACTCGGTATATAAAATCTCCATTAATCATCTGATATACAGAATATACAGTTTTATAACCCTTACTCGGTATATAAAATCTCCATTAATGATCTGATATACAGAATATACAGTTTTATATTCCTTACTCGGTATATAAAATCTCCATTAATGATCTGATATACAGAATATACAGTTCTATATACATTAATTATGATATACAGAATATACAGTTTTAAATTCATTACTCGGTCTATGATATATCCATTATCTGATATACAGAATATATCATTAATGAGTTCATATTCAAAGGTTATCTAAACTTGTAAGTTATTGCAGAAATCTCTTGTACATTTGCAGTGTTACAGATTTGAGTGTAAAGGTATTAGCTTACCCACGGGTAGAAGTGTGTCTCCCCCTTGGCCTAATTCAATCTGCTTTCGTATGAGGTTGACTTGATATCAGTGCTTATCACAACAGTTAACAAAGACATGACTAAGTGTTTCAATTCCACTTTGAGATTTAAGTCGTTATATATATCATATTGACCTCATCACCCGTTTCTCTCTGTATTTAGTCAAAACGTTACCAACAAGAACATATTACCCTTGAGCTATTAACGTGAAGATTTCCATTTCTCTGTTGTTAATATCCATTTCTCGATAGCAACATAATGTCACCCTTACATACGACATGCGCATACCAGTCTGTGTTTCTGTTTTCAATGGTCACAATTGCCGACCATCCGCTGACAGGGAATAGCATTTCGAGAAATACAGGATGATGGAGGTTTTTTGGACTATGATTGACATCATGACCCCATTGAGAATTATTCTATTTCCTCGAATAGCATGAAATTTGACGTGTTTGAAATACATGAGCTATAATTACAAATGTAAATTTTATTTTTGATATCAATAAAAATGTTCCGGAGGATTACAAAACAAAAAGCAACTGTCTTGCGCAACATATTTAGAAAATAGGGAATATTGGCGAAGTATAGGAATTGTTTAGTGGTACAGATATATTGGATTGACAGTTTAACTAGATTCTCCTGGTCTGTCATGCTTGACCTTATTCTATGTCCATTGTTATTGCCCTAATACTTGACTTGTATACGTGCTAAACAGTCCACAGTCTTTACTAGGGTACTTCACCAGAAGTGTACACCACCATGACACGGTAAGTCTTACATGGCATGATAAGTGGCTCACGTACCGATCCTTTCATAAAGAAGATTTTCATGATAAACGGCATTAAGGGCGAGCAGGTGCTCCATTAATACCCCGAACTTCGGCTGTCTATCTCTCATTTTTATAAACACAGCAGTTTTTCTTTATATTCCTTTTCAGGAACGGGTTTTAAAAATACGCTGTTTATCATTAACAAAATGCTTGTTTATCAATAACATATATATTCACATTTGCCCTGTCATGTTAATATATACCTATCTAAGAAATATGTTTCACTGTTCGCCTATCTCTTTAAGAGGACGTTTGTGTTTACTTTCCTTTTCTCTTTATCTTCACCTCTCTTAAAGGAGACAATGACTATCAGATACACTGTCTCTCAGCTCCCATGTTACCAAGTACATTTACAAATTGGCGGGATATGTTGCTATCTTAGTTATATGAGGAAATATAAGATTGAGTATAACTTCCGGTCGTCACAGCCTGTAAGTGAGAGAAAACACCGTCTACACACTGGTTGCACTTCATGACCCAAACGTCTGCGATTTATTTCAGATTCGTAACTGTAAAGTACTTAATTTCGCCATTGCGTTGGAGTTGATTAGTGTAATGTTCCTGTTTACAGGATAGAATATATACTTCTTAATTATCTCGCTTGTTCTATGTTTACACCATACAGTAAGTCATATCGACAGTAGTTGTAAGAATGTCTTTCTAGTTGTAAGAATGTCTTTCTATCATCGTGCCTCACGATACTCCCCATACCACTATCATCAAAAGTCTGCAATACAACTCAATTTCTGTATTCTTCGATAAACCGGAAACAGTTCTCTGTCTTGATGCATTTTATTTTAGTTACTGTTGACAATAAAAAGCAGCTCGATCCGCTATATTTGTAACGGTGATTACAGAGACTCGGTGGCCTGAAACAAGTCCGACGAGATAAAAAGAGAATAATGTCAATTAAATTTGTTCGCAGTCTCGGAATCAGCATGCCATGATGATGCACACATTACCGAGATCAGCAAGGCAGGGTTTAATCTGAGGACTATGAAACTATCCATCTGTATGACATGGGATAGCCAGGCTCTGACATATAGAAGATAATTTGTCACTGGATCATTGTTCATCCTTTCTCTACTACATATACCCACGACTGTCATTACATCGACCAGTTGGTGTATGCATAAGCGTGTTTGTTTTAAAAATTCAAACCTCAGAGACCTGACAGATGTTATCTACAAGTGTTAAATGTAGTATTCTCTAATGATGTCGTGATTCAATCAAGTGAGAGTGATTCCCACATCAGAGCGCCCACTACACTGTCAATGTCATTACCTCTGTAACTATGTCCATGTCTCTGATAGTGGACGGTGTGGGTTGAAAAAAGTACATTTTTATGTATAGATGGGTGAACGGTTTAAAAAGAACCATCTTTTATCACTTCATATAATTAATGATGACACTGCGAACTGATTGACAAAGCACTGTGAAACTATTAAAAGTCACACCACTATTTATGGACCTGTGTCAAATGTGTATATCGGAAGTTATAAAGTGACTTATTTCTGTCACATTATTAAATCAGTGTATTTCAGTCATTTACAAGTTCAGTCTCTACAAACCAAGGTTTCGTATGGTATTGAGAGAGTCTCTACAAACCAAGGTTTCGTGTGGTATTTACAGTCTCTACAAACTAAGGTTTCGTATGGTATTGAGAGTCTCTACAAACCAAGGTTTCGTATGGTATTTAGAGTGTCTCTACAAACCAAGGTTTCGTATGGTATTTACAGTGTCTCTACAAACCAAGGTTTCGTATGGTATTTACAGTGTCTCTACAAACCAAGGTTTCGTATGGTATTGAGAGTGTCTCTACAAACCAAGGGTTCGTGTGGTATTTAGAGAGTCTCTACAAACCAAGGTTTCGTATGGTATTGAGAGTGTCTCTACAAACCAAGGTTTCGTATGGTATTGAGAGTGTCTCTACAAATTAAGGTTTCGTGTGGTATTTAGAGTGTCTCTACAAACCAAGGTTTCGTGTGGTATTGAGAGTGTCTCTACAAACCAAGGTTTCGTGTGGTATTGAGAGTGTCTCTACAAAACATGGTTTCGTATGGTATTTAGGGAATCTCTATTTACCAGTATTCAAGGGAATCTCTACAAACCGAGGTTTCCCTTATTGTATTTAAGATTCTGTTCTACCCAAAATTTCGTATAGTATTCTAAAACCTCGGTTGTAGCCTCTGCTGGTGGATTTTTAGTCCTAAAGATGTTCCGTTATCATGCATGCAGCACTCAACAATGGGATTCAATCACTATTCTATACATTAACATTTATTGGGTCCCTTTTGATTTTCCTAACTTTCCGTCTGGATTTCCACACTTTTGGCCCTTAACAACATCGGCTGGACCTAGGGACAACACAGGCATATGAGTTATATATTTTTATTAGTACACTTTATATGTATTAATTAATACGACTTGAAAGGTTATTTTCCCTATCGCAGCTTTTTATACAATTCTTAGAAATTGCTTGGATGTAGTTACCTAGACTTGCGGAAAAGGCTAAGACTAAGAATACATCTCAGGTATTCAACATATCCTGAAATCAATCTCTGTACTCAACTTAATGCTTCCTATTGATTAGATGAGATTGAATGGAGTATTTGTCGAAGAACGTGCCAATTAATTCTACTCAATGTGGTCATTTAGTAACGACGAAGATTTGTCGGATTAAGAAAAGACCCAGATGACCGGAAGCGACTTCTTTCAGACAAAAACGTTTAAAGAATTGATTTGCCTACCTTCGGCAGATTGAACCTGAGCACGTGCCGATAATGATGCAGCTCTCACTGTATGGTTGTTTCAGAATTCTACTAGTCGATTGATTGATTATCATATTATATATCGATACCCTCTGTGTGGTGCCGCTCTCTTGTGAGGCGTTCTCACCCCGATCTATTGGAACAAAGATAAGTAAGAGGCACATTATCTCTCCGTAAAATCAGTTTATTTCCCTTATGTTCTAGTATATCTTTTTGTTACTAATCAGGTATACATTTGTGTCTATAATCAGGTATGTCTTTGTATTTATAATCAGTTATATATTTGTGTGTATAACCAGTTATATATTTGTGTTTATAATCAGGTATATCATAGTGCTTATAATCAGGTAAATATTTGTGTCGATAATCAGGTATATCGTTGTGTTTATAACCAGGTATATCGTTGTGTTTATAATCAGGCATATATTTGTGTCCATGTTCAGATATACCATTGTGTTTATAATCAGGTATATATTTGTGTTATTTTATCAGGTATATCTTTTTGTTTATAATCAGGTATATCTTTGTTTATGTTCAGGTAAATTTGTGTTTATGTCCGTTTCTGATCAACATCATTGGCACATACGAATGTGTATAATAATCTATATGAGCAGTATATTGAAGGTTTTTTATATTCAAATCAGATGTTTTCGCACAAGATCCATCTGCATACGCAATAAACCACATGTTATAAGGACACCAGCTGTATTCATTCCTACACAATATGAAATGTGTTCCTATCGGTAATGTTGTAATCCCAGAGAGGTTGTCAGTCTGGCAATCAGTCAAAGCTGTCATCTGTTCTAACCCCGTTTTATAATCGCTCTGGGTGTATATCAACATGTTATGGGTGTATATCAACATGTTATGGGTGTATATCAACATGTTATGGGTGTATATCAACATGTTATGGGTGTATATCAACATGTTATGGGTGTATAACAACATGTTATGGGTGTATATCAACATGTTATGGGTGTATATCAACATGTTATGGGTGTATATCAACATGTTATGGGTGTATAACAACATGTTATGGGTGTATAAAAACATGTACAGGGCTCTGTCCTTGGACCATACTTATTCCTTCTATATATTAATGATCTAGAAAATGAGATTGGGTGTAATATAAAGTTATTCGCTGATGACACTTCACTGTACATAATAATTAGAGGTTACACAACGAGTGGTTGTTGGATATGGAATTTATTTCACACGAGTAAGTTATTTTTAAAAGTTACAAAAGACACGAGCTTTAGCGAGTGTTTTTTGCAACTTTTAAAAAATAACTTACGAGTGTGAAATAAATTCCATATCCAACAATTTCGAGTCGTGTGACCTGTTTCTACCACAATAATATCGGCTTGAATCAAAGGGAAACGTGGCCAAGTATAATTTCGCGTATGCAAATAAAGTGTATCGGTGACGTCCGGGACCCGGTGATGTGACGTCATTAGATTATTGATGACGTCAATAACAATTGCAGCTTGGGTCAAAGTTCACCGTGTTAGCCAATCAAAATGCATACAGAGTTTATACCACGTGTGGTATAAACAGATTGTTAATCAACAGGTGTAATGCTTAACTGATGGTCTGAGAGTTGAATAACACAGGGTATTGTGGTAGAATAGATGATAACCAACAACAAACAGCTGCTAGACTGAACGATGATTTACGTAAAATATCCAAATGGGCAAATGATTGGGGTATACTTTTTAAACCGGATAAAACTGAATCCTTAATAGTAACTAAGAAAGTTAATGCAAATAACTTGCATCCAAACCTGATATTTAATAATACTCGGGTAAACAACATTACAAATAATAAACATCTTGGTGTCTTTTTAAATGAACAAGGTAACTGGACACATCATATAAACTCTATCTATGAGAAGGCTTGTACAAGAGTGAATATACTTAGAATGTTAAAATATAAACTATGTAGAAAGGCACTTGAAACCCTGTATGTCACACTTATTAGACCTATACTTGAGTATGCTTGTGTTATATGGGACAACTGTACAAAACAAGAAAAAGATCTCTTGGAATCAATCCAGCTGGATGTAATAAGAATAATTACTGGACTAAGAAAATGTACTAGTCATGACATATTATACAAAGAAATAGGGTGGGAAAGCTTACAGACTAGAAGGGACAAACATAAGCACATCTTCTTCTTTAAAATAGTAAACAAAATGACCCCAAGTTACCTACATGAAATTATTCAACCTTATGTAATAAACCCAGTAGAACATATATACAATCTTAGACACTCCAGAATTCCCAATGTGCCCCGTCCCAGAACCATGCTATATGTTAATAGTTTCTTTCCCAATATGATGAACATATGGAATAGTCCCAATAATAGTTTTAACAATATTAATAACATAAGTAGCTTTAAAAGGGAAATTAAAAAGACAATAGTAGGAAACACAGCTCAAACAGTATGCACACCTGTATTTAAGTATTCAGGACCAAGAAAAGTCAATATAATAATGTGTCAATTAAGAAATGGAGTGAGTCAGCTAAATTATGATCTGTTTAGAGATCATTTGAAAAATACCTCAAATTGTTCCTGTGGTTACCGAATTGAAAACTCCTACCATTTCTTCTTTGAATGTCCTAGCTTTACTGATGCTAGACAAACTCTATTTCAAGATTTTACATTAATTGATAAAGACTTTATTGATACACTGTCTTTAGATATAATTCTAAATGGCAATCAAGAAATTAATCATGTACAGAACCAGGATTTGTTTGAATGAGTGCATAGATACATTATTGCTACACAACGGTTCAAAAAGCTGATACAGACATATAATTAGAAGTATATTTATTATAAATTGTTGTTGGTGTTATAGTAATTCTATGATGTTGAAATAATAGTATTAACCCGTAATGGCTGGTAAAATTATGTTATTATGATATTATTATATACAAAATAATTACCTGTGTTGATTGACTACTGGGCATCACTTGCCAGTGGACTTTATGTGGTCATGATTCATAAGGTATATACGTTTACATGTAGTATGAAATAACTAATTTTTAAGTTATGACATAATATATTTAAGTATTGTATTTATTGCGTAACACCAAAATAACACTAGAACACTTAGTGTCTGTTGTTTTTGAACCACAGTGTAAGTATATGGTATATGTTAATGCCCACCAGCTCATAGTATCTTCTAAATATCTAAAATTAGTTTTAATAACAATTATATAATTACATGCATGCAATGTCTGTGAATGTATAATGTGTGTCTGTGTGTATGAGAAAGTATGTGTTCTAATTGTCTAGTTTCTTTTTTTCTTTTTCATTTTCCCCCATTCATTTACAATATCTATTAATTTTCATTTATTATATACTGGAAGCTAGGGAGAGAGCTTATATAGGCTATGCCTGTTGCTTAATCCCCATTGATTTATCAATAAAATATGTTTGAAATGAAATGTTATGGGTGTATATCAACATGATATGGGTGTTGTCAACATAGTAGTGCATATGATATTTCTGTATCTATATTAATGTACTTTCTCTGTTGTAACTTTATTGGTAGTGTACATGATAACACGATATTTGTGTATCTTTTTAATGTACTTTCTCTGCTGTAACTGTATAAGCTATAAGTTTATAATTATACTATGAATTAATTATATATACATCGTCTTATAAATCTACTAGGTTGTGGCTTATGGGCTTTAAGATCTAATTCAAAAGCATGTTGTAATGTATAATTGGACCGAGTTTTTACACGGCTTCCTTATCACGGTAAACCCTCCTGGAGAAAGATAGAATACAGAAACTGCTACTATCAGAAATGTTACGTCAGGAAAAACAGGACATGGCAGGATTAAAGGATATTTTGAACTGTAAACATAAAGGATACTCTTTCAGCTACTGTGTGGAACCTTGCATTACCTGTTTAAAACAACTGCCAATATCCTTAATACATGTAACGTACGCTAAATTGACTTCCGTGTGTTAAAGAAGGTCGATGCATTAACTAAGGCGATGTCCATCAATAGTGTGACAACAGGCCATAAATAGGTCTAATTACACGGAATTTCCAACTTCTAGAATGCGATATTTCGATAGAGTGACTCATGCCCTTGATTTATCCTGATATTGAGTCTTCTATCCTCCGGAGTAGGCGGGGTAAACCGTCTGGTACCTAACGTTTGGGAACCCTTCCAAATAAATAGGGAGTCGTTCACAAAATTACTTAAAATAATTCCCGCGGCTCTGATAATATCGGAAAATAATTAGGTAGGTACTTCGGATGTTTCCGTAAGGGTGTCCTGTCGGATGGATGCGCATAGGCACGTGGATTTTGTTATTCTAAACAGTTTTTACCATTTGTCAATATCTATCGAAAACAGTTTGTTGAGTGAGAATTGCACTCAAATGTTAAAGGCCATGCATATATAAATGTACCACACGTTCTCAAACAATGTACCTAACGTTCTCAAACAATGTACCTAACGTTCTCAAATAATGTACCTAACGTTCTCAAACAATGTACCAAACGTTCTCAAATAATGTACCTAACGTTCTCAAACAATGTACATAACGTTCTCAAACAATGTACCTAACGTTCTCAAACAATGTACCTAACGTTCTCAGCAATGTAACTAACGTTCTCAAACAATGTACCTAACGTTCTCAGACAATGTACCTAACGTTCTCAGACAATGTAACTAACGTTCTCAAACAATGTACCAAACGTTCTCAAATAATGTACCTAACGTTCTCAAACAACGTACCTAGCGTTCTCAAACAACGTAACTAACTTTCTCAGACAATGTAACTAACGTTCTCAAACAATGTACCAAACGTTCTCAAATAATGTACCTAACGTTCTCAGCAATGTAACTAACGTTCTCAGACAATGTACCTAACGTTCACAGACAATGTACCTAACGTTCTCAAACAATGTAACTAACGTCCTCAGACAATGTAACTAACGTTCTCAAACAATGTATCTAACGTTCTCAAACAATGTACCTAACGTTCTCAGCAATGTAACTAACGTTCTCAAACAATGTATCTAACGTTCTCAGACAATGTACCTAACGTTCTCAGACAATGTACCTAACGTTCTCAGACAATGTACCAAACGTTCTCAGACAATGTATCTAACGTTCTCAGACAATGTACCTAACGTTCTCAAATAATGTACCTAACGTTCTCAGACAATGTACCAAAAGTTCTCAAACAATGTACCTAACGTTCTCAAACAATGTACCTAACGTTCTCAGCAATGTAACTAACGTTCTCAAACAATGTATCTAACGTTCTCAGACAATGTACCTAACGTTCTCAGACAATGTACCTAACGTTCTCAGACAATGTACCTAACGTTATCAGACAATGTACCTAACGTTATCAGACAATGTAACTAACGTTCTCAGACAATGTACCTAACGTTCTCAGACAATGTACCTAACGTTCTCAAATAATGTACCTAACGTTCTCAAACAATGTACATAACGTTCTCAAACAATGTACCTAACGTTCTCAAACAATGTACCTAACGTTCTCAGCAATGTAACTAACGTTCTCAAACAATGTACCTAACGTTCTCAGACAATGTACCTAACGTTCTCAGACAATGTAACTAACGTTCTCAAACAATGTACCAAACGTTCTCAAATAATGTACCTAACGTTCTCAAACAACGTACCTAGCGTTCTCAAACAACGTAACTAACTTTCTCAGACAATGTAACTAACGTTCTCAAACAATGTACCAAACGTTCTCAAATAATGTACCTAACGTTCTCAGCAATGTAACTAACGTTCTCAGACAATGTACCTAACGTTCACAGACAATGTACCTAACGTTCTCAAACAATGTAACTAACGTCCTCAGACAATGTAACTAACGTTCTCAAACAATGTATCTAACGTTCTCAAACAATGTACCTAACGTTCTCAGCAATGTAACTAACGTTCTCAAACAATGTATCTAACGTTCTCAGACAATGTACCTAACGTTCTCAGACAATGTACCTAACGTTCTCAGACAATGTACCAAACGTTCTCAGACAATGTATCTAACGTTCTCAGACAATGTACCTAACGTTCTCAAATAATGTACCTAACGTTCTCAGACAATGTAACTAACGTTCTCAGACAATGTACCTAACTTTCTCAGACAATGACTTAACGTTCTCAGACAATGTAACTAACGTTCTCAGACAATGTACCTAACGTTCTCAGACAATGACTTAACGTTCTCAGACAATGTAACTAACGTTCTCAGACAATGTACCTAACGTTCTCAGACAATGTAACTAACGTTCTCAGACAATGTACCTAACTTTCTCAGACAGTACTTCAATCATTATAGATTATCTTTCGTTCCACACAATATCGCACAATACTAGTGTTCTGCAATCGCGGAATTTATCAGCGAAATACTCTAATAGTTCGTTACCTAATGCATCATAACAATGAGAAAGCTAGAACTGAATTAATAGGCGATTTCCTTGGAACGTCAAGCGATTTGACTGTCAAGAACTACTAACAATATTATTTACTTTCTTATATATCTGTCCTCAAACACAACAACATATATCCTGACTGTCTCCAAAATGGCATCCAAAATATAGAACCATATCTAATAAACACAACAAAAGATAGCAACATCCTGGAACTGATAACCTATAAGATTGAAAGTTAGATAGAAAAATTAAAGTTAGGGATCCAAGAAATTATTAATCTGATTAATCACTTTTGATGTAAAGGATGAAAAGGGAATTATGTAACTGTTGGATTGGTATGAAGTATACAACAGCATATATCTAATGATAATTACTCTTTTACAAAATACACTTTCCAAATGGCAATAGGAAGATTGTAAAGTTTGTGGTAAACCTTTGACTTATTTTGACATGTTCCCTTTATGCTGACAGTAACTACCCTATCCTATACTGACAGTAACTACCCTATTCCATACTGACAGTAACTACTCTATTCCATGCTGACAGTAACTACCCTATTCCATGCTGACAGTAACTACCCTATTCCATGCTGACAGTAACTACCCTATTCCATGCTGACAGTAACTACCCTATTTCGTACTGACAGTAACTACCCTATTCCATGCTGACAGTAACTACCCTATTCCATGCTGACAGTAACTACCCTATTCCATGCTGACAGTAACTACCCTATTCCATGCTGCAGTTTGACTGGTTATAACTGGTGGTGTACAAATCATTTTTCTTTGATCGACCATTTATTCTTCGAAAAATACAAAATTAACCTTGTGAATTCTTGTCATATATGTGACGACCATTTCCTTGATATGTCCGACCATCGACCAATACAGCATATATTTCGTAAGCGTTACAATTCATCACCGGATACTGTTATACATTGGAATAAAGTAACAGATAAGCACAAATACAAACTACAATTAGACGGAATTAATTATTGGAACAGATACGTATTCCGGCGGATATATCTGAGCTTACTAATACATATTTAATAAACGTCGCTGCGACACTGGAAATTGTCGTTACCCATAGGGCGTAACAGACACTTTAATCATGCAACATATGTGTGAAGGCTGCCCACGTGTCCATGAGACCTACACGAGCTATAAAGTTGCAAAGAGATGATTTAGAGATGAATTAGATATATCTCGCGAACACAAAACACAAGAGTATAGTTTGAAAAGCTACAAACTCTATCAGAGCTAGACATCGGAACATTTTATAAATCTGTCCGTTTAAGAGCAATGTAAGTAAACACTCGTTATCGTATGAATTACCACTAAATTTATCAAGTTCCCTTCACACTTTAATGATCAATTAAAAAAACACAATGAATGTTTAGTCGACCGCGTGTATATGATATAAATAGTGATGATATTTGTGACGACTCCATCACGGCTATCGAAATCAAACATGCTATCGGATATAGGAACACCGGAAAAGTTAGTGGACATGATTGAATAGTTTCAGAACATGTTAGATATGCCAGTCGTTAGTTTCTTTAAATAGCTATTATACGTTTTAATGATCTTTTGACAGGAAGTCTTACCCTGATTATCAATAGCCTTTTTAAGGGTGGTAGACGTGACAGACCGTTAATGGACAACCACAGGGACATTACATACCCTAACACCAATACCGAAAAATGTATTGGAAAACAGTGTACAACGTAGCATCATACATTTCCTCATACGCTCCAGAGTTTTAGATAAAACTATGAATGTCTCATGGTAGCGTTCACGGTGAAGGCGCCATTTCATACGTATAGAAAAATAAATCAAAAGAAGTTGTTTGCTTTTCTTGATAACCAAAAAGCTTTTAATATGGCGTGGATTATCTGGGCTTAAGTGGCAAGTTCTGAGGGCTGTTGTGCGATTCATTTGCAAACGTTACGTCATCGGTGCGTTTTGAAAAGTAGTAATACGTACTTGTACCCAATAGGCCAGTGGTAGGTCAAGGTCGAGTATTACACGCATGTTATTGTCTCGTAACGGTCAAGGATGGTGATGTTGATAACCAGAATTCTAGATTAAAAGTATAAGATAACATATACCCTGTGCATTTTTAGCAAATGATACATAACTTCATACATATCACGATAGCTTTCTTTACTTCAAAAAGATGTGGGCATTGTGTATCCATTCTCTGCTATTGAAAAATCCTTTATGATATTTGATTTTTCACGTCGGTAGAAATCGGACCAACGTTGTTATATCTTGTTCTCTTGGAGAAGTGGCTATTCTGTGTAATGGACAGTAAACATATGCTAGGATAACTTTCATCTGTTATTTACAGAAGAAAATGTCTGAACGCCCTTTTTGGCATTCACTTTAGTGGACTTAATCTTGTAACTAGTTTTAATATCATCAAGGCTATTGTTTATCCCTGCAAACAAACATGTCAAAGATTTAGAGCTCATGAATAGATATGGGCGTGGTATTTGTTTACCGAAAACCCATCAACTTCAATAACCATGCAATGTTCAGGAGATTTTAGTATCTGGAGTGCGGTTAAATTTCAAATATAACGTCGGAATAAGTTATACTTTGGAAGGGAATAGTTTGTATGGATGTCGTTTTTCATTATTAGATTGTGTCGGTTCACAGCGAATATTTCATTACATGTTTTTTTACTTGCATAAGCCCATCACCAAAATTATGTCGGACACGTTCAGAAGATTTGCAACAGATTTCTTCTATCTACAATGGAGAGAAAAGTTATGTACAAAAAAGGAATTGCTTAGACGTTCTACTATTCATTATAATCAGGGCATCGACATCATATTAGTCGACATCATATTAGATTAAGTGCATGTACATTGTACGCTGGAAAATCTAGTACCGATGTTGTACCTAATTTTCTGTTAGAGTGCCATAGGTTGTTTTTAAAGTCCTGATCTAATGATGGATGGTGTGGTATAAGCAGTAGAAGTGCCGTCTGATATTTGAGATGAGTCAGTGTATTTTATTAGGAGATCAGTCAAATGTTAAATCAGAGGGTAATAAATGGAAAATTCGACTTTATTTGACAGAGAATAAAATGGAATGTTGATCGAGATGAACAAATTACCTTAACTCTGTTCATATAGATGAACCTTGTATTCGGGTGAACTGAGATATAGATTCATATACATACAGAGGCAAATTCAACATGAAGCGCTGAAAGTCGTTCAATGCTTAAGTATATGTTGATTGCTTGACTTAAATATCTTGTAAATAGAATACGAAGCATGCCTGCCTGTCTGTATCTGTTTTCTGATATGAACTACCCTACTTGTCATGGTTATAACAGTACACGCTCTCATCCTTCTGATATTGTCCTCTTTCCTTAATAATCTATATTAAGCATCATATCTGGCCTGTATTAAATCGTTTATTATAACTGAGGATATCTTGTATGCAGTACAACAAGCAATATATATTATAATGTTGTATAAACGAACTATCGTCCGACAGTTCATCAATAACCGCCTGGTCTTTGGTGTGTGTGTCCCTGTCATACTGAAATGCAAATTGGCGGTTCTATTTGATAACCCGTGTGATTTTCTTTGGACCATCAGAACATCTATGTCAATATTTTCGAACATAGGGTTATTATGCTCACGTGTCACCAATCCGTGCCAATCTGACTTTTCCCAGAGGACCGTTAGACGTGATGGAAGTTGGTGCCAATCTTAATACGATTTACTCAATAACGATGTCATGTAAATATGACGCTATTATTGATATTTGAAACGTGATTGTCGGTCGACGCTAATATCGATATTTGAGAAGTAATTGTCGGTTGCAACTCCCTATGGCTCGCATCTACGTATTTAACACCCATACGTAACGGTTGTATTACAGTTGTGCTGTTGATTGAAATCTTCAAATCTAGGAAGACTATGACACCCTGCCATGTGTATAACAAAGGCGCATTGAGATTAAAATATGTGCTGGTACCATGTCATGATGTACAACGTACCATATAAGTAAGTGAAATTTGACACTTTTCCATTAGTATGACGTGCATCAGTGAAAAGCGTCTAGGGAATAGAATATAAAATGTCTAAAAATGAATTCATAAATACTGGTTATAACATTGGGGACTTGACGACATTAATTATCACATGGATATATTGAAAGTCAGATCTTTAATGGGGAAATACTTCTGAAAGGTTTTCATATCACAAAGGACTCGTTATACTCAAGCATACCATAATAAAATTAAATTTCAAAATGTTCAAAACAGACCAAATATCTTATGACAACGACCGTTTTCAAAGTATTGGACGTGTTCTGCATGAGCACACGTCGACATTTGGCCGTCACTCAATCAATCGTTCTGGTAAGACGTCATGTATAGACAATGTCATACATTTGTCATTGTCAGTCACTAGTAACTAATAGACAGAGTAGTCACAGTTATACTGACGATAATGGTGTCACATTGTACAGGTAAACACTGAAGATAATGGTGTCACATTGTACAGGTAAATAGAGGTTATATCGACCCCTCTTCCTAGTATACCAATATCATAATAGTGTAGGACGGAATCGATACATGTAATCACGTGTTTATAGTTGAGGGCATTTCCTGATTGCTATTTGTCTTCTTTCGTGACAGATTGCAATAGACAATTCGCTTGTATAGGGGTGTTCATTCTTATAAACATAATTCAAATTAGTAAACAGTTAACAAGTAGCAAAGAAATGAAAAATGCATAATTTCGAACTCTCTGGCGAGCAATGAAAGGCAACTGCTTCCTTTACCAGGTAAATGAACACTGTTGTGGAACACATACACTGTATAATACTAGCATTAGTACAATTACCAGCTGTTTAGTTTGCGTCAGTTCACTTTTTATAATCCGGGAGAGGTTCATACTGGAGGTTAGATATTGACCCCAGTCTTTATCGGGATTCAATCTTCTTACGAAATGATCGCGTAAGCTAAATCGACACATACCATCACAGCTGTAGGAACTATGGTAGTCTATGTTGTTAATGGGTTCTGATGAACAGACTGTTCAACCTCTCGTAATCTAATGTTAAATCGTGGCTAAATGATAAATGTAAAAGAAAGGATGGAAATGAATCATTTTCCATTTATTATGTTTTACGGGATAGGGTTAATTTACTTGAATAGATCAGACTGCATGAGATCGTGCAATGTTACGAAATTCTCTGTAGAAGACAATCGATGATAACGGATTTGATCCGGCGCTCTGTATCCACAGCTAGGCTTGCGGAGCTCGATAAACAGGCGTATTACTAACTCTATATACAAATGTTTTCTTGTTGATATCAATGTGCATGTATCAGATTTATCTTTGATAAAGTTTTGTATAATATGGTATATAGATCAATTACTGTGTTTGAGTGTTTTATTAAAGTGGAAGCGGAAATAACAGTCTCGTATTTACCAGGTCAGAGTTTTATTTTGTTTTTTGTTTTTATTTTTGTTTTTGTTTTTTTGGGGGGGGGGGGGGGGGGGGGGGGGGGATTAAAGTGATTAATAAAAATGAAATATTTGGTTTTAGAAACTTTCTATCTCGTGCATTCCTGATTAATAAATATAACAGTAATGTGGAAATTGAAAGTCGATATTAGCCAGCTCATGATGTCAGAATGATGACGTCTTTCATGACAATTACAAGGGTAGAATGAATGCGGTATATTTAGTAATGGCATTTGATGGTAAACGTAATGCTGTAAGTAACATTTTATGTAATTCTGCTATATAAAAAATATTTGTAGATCTGCTATATAATTAGCACTTTTATTTCCGCTATATAAATAACACTCACTTGCAGCTCTGTTATAAAAACAACATTTATGATCCTTTTATATAAACAGCACTGGAAGTTCTGCTTTATAAACAGCACTTGTAGCACTGCTATATAACCAAAATTTTGTAACTCTGATATATAAACAATATTTGTAATTCGGCTATATAACCAAACATTTCTAATTCTGATATGAAACCAAAAAATTCTGATATATATTAAGAGCAATTCTGCAATCAAAGCAATATTTGTCATTCTGCTATTTATATAATACTTGAAGTTCTGCTATCAAATTAACACGTGTAGCTCAGGTCTATATAAACAATTTTTGCATTGTTTGTACATACTACAATGCATTTATGTAGGTATATAATATGATATTCCTGGTATTCACTACGGGTGACTGTAATATGATATCAGACATGTTCCCTATAACAGCTCACTAATCAACACACGCCCTTAATAAAACGGAATTCCGTATGTACACGCGAGTGGGTGGACGCCCTGTACATTGTTTTTATTCGATTGAAATCGCGTCTCTAAATATAAAACGATCGAATGGTGAGATGCCAACCCTCCCACGACCATGTCTATCGATCCAGACATGTCCTCTATCATTGCTAAGTATTTGAACCTGTCAATGGTATTGGAATAGCTGTGGAAATCAATGGCCACAACTGGTTTTTAGACACGAATGCCGACAGATCATCAAAGTGGCACCTATTTCAGATAACATGAATAATTCAAATTGTTTTCAAACATCACGGAAATAGATTTTTAACATCAATAGTCTGGAG
This sequence comes from Pecten maximus, assembly GCF_902652985.1. Classification (NCBI taxonomy): domain Eukaryota; kingdom Metazoa; phylum Mollusca; class Bivalvia; order Pectinida; family Pectinidae; genus Pecten; species Pecten maximus. The sequence goes on along the minus strand of NC_047018.1, from coordinate 8,170,938 downwards.
TGACCAAATATGATCCAGAAAAAGGACCATGCGTGTTGGGAGACTATAACGTTTGATCATGTGACCTTCACTGATCTAATTGTTAACAGCACTGAAGTTATTGTTCCATGAACGAAATTGCGTTGGATGGGTGAACAACTGAATACAGTACGGAGTCTTTCTGATTGCTCTTACTTCCCTTTTGTATTCTCGCCCTCTGGTCCTTATCATCACTGATGAATATGGGGATAACATAACGAAGCTTAATTTACAGTAGAATGTCGTTATTGAGTAAACTTTTGCCAGAGTCAAAGTATCATCCGGAGTCTAAGAGAATGGCTACTGTTTTAGTTAGAGTCAAAGTATCATCCAGAGTCTAGGTTAGAGTCAAACAATCACCCAAGTCTAAGAGAATGGCTTCTTTTTGGGTTAGATTCAAAGTATCACCCGGTGTATAAGGGAATGGCTATTACTTGGGTTACCCCATTCTAAGGGAATGGCTACCGTTTTGGTTATAGTCAACGTATCACCCAAGGTCTAAGGGAATGGCTACTCTTTGGGTTAGATTCAAAGTATCACCCCATTCTAAGGGAATGGCTACCGTTTGGGTTAGAGTCAAACTATCACCAGTTTTCTTTCATTTTTACTGTTAATGTAAATATTGTTCCCATTTGAATAGCATGTAGGTGTGTGTTTTGGAAATCAAGTAATGTATGGGACATCATACAACTATTTCGTCCTTCTAGAACTCGTCAGTGATGTATGGGCCATCATACAGCTGGTTTGTCTTTCTAGGACTCGTCAGTGATGTATGGGACATCATTCAGCTATATTTTCTGTATTTCGTCCTTCTAGGACTCGTCAGTGATGTATGGGACATCATACAGCTATTTCGTCCTTCTATAGGGCTCGATCATCAGTGATGTAATCATCAATCTACCTTCCAGCCCAAGGACTCAACAATCAATCAACTTTTTTCTATATTAAAAACTTATATCAAGGTATATTCTTTAGACAAGTTTACTGTGATATAAGCAAAACGTTTGATAAAGTCTGGCACAAGGGATTATTGTATAATTTTTATATATAAGACTCGTGTTTGAGCATGGTGATATTATCTGGAATAACTGTACCATCAGATAATCTTAAATCCTTGAATCTGTTCAAATTGAAGCTTTGAAGATTATATCGGTGTGGGACATCTCATCGAAAACTATATATTTTGGTAAATCTGAGACATAAACATAAATTTATTCTAATTTATAAGATGATAAACCGCTTAACACCTGACTATTTTTATGATATTATTGCACCTTTAATCAATACTGTTAATAACCCATATGGATTAAGAAATCTTATTTTAGATTATTCGATATCGTTTACATCTGTTAATTCCCTTATTTTAATAATCAGATACTATTTCCCTGGTCCTCAAACACTGTAATCCTAGGAACCGTTATACATTGTATAATACTTTGTTAAATCAGGCACACAGCCAGTCATTCAAATTTTACTGACCACCTGATTGAAGATGGCAGTTCTTGTTAAGCACAGCGTGAAGACGCCGATCCCTTTTTACTGTCCAAATCATTCAGATTCCAGGCATGATTTTTATGATATACACAACGAAGCAGGATTTTTAGTCTTAAAATACTAACATCAGGGGACAATGACCTACCACCAGAAACAAATACTTTTATATTATCGAAAATTAATCAATTTATTAATTAGTATGTTTTTACTTATGTTCCAGTCTTCTCAGTCTGTATATTATGGGAGGGTGTGTATGAGAGAGACTATAGAAGCACGTATGTGGCCAGGGGCGAAGTACCTGTGGTAAGTAATTTAGACACCACTGGTGGATGAGCGAGCATTCATATTAATATGTGTGTTAAGTTATATTATCAATTCAAATATTCATACATATTTCCCGTAGAATTGTCCATTCATTTAACGATAATCTAAGCAATTAATTATGTATTGTTATTTGTGTAAAATACCTCAGTATGTGTAGATGTATATATGTTGTAACGGTTCTGGAGAAGACTTATATAGGTACTGCCTATTGTCTAATACTTTTGTTAACTCAATCAAATTTGTTGAAACCAAATTGTCAGTGATGTAAAGAGCCCGAAAACAGCCATTTCTTTAGATAAAACACAACCCGAAAACAACCATTCCTTTAAATAAAAACACAACCCGAAAGAAAGGCATAAATCTACCGCGTATGTCGAAATGTGTGATGTAATGTACATCACTCATTTATCAATATAAACAATCCCAGTATGAAGAAATGGGGCGTGGGTGCATGGTGAGTTAATTGGAAAAAAAACAGCATTAGATAATATAACTCTCCAATCTTACCGCCAAGTTGTGAGATATGCCAGCGTAGCTCCAGCATACACCACCGACACTGTGTACATATTTAACAATAGATTTAATCCCCTATTGATTAATTTCATTGTCCTTCCGGATTCTGACTGTAACAACAGTTTGTACCTCGACTCGTGACATTTGATGCTGAGTATTACCTATTATAAACCTGTTCTGTAATCGTTACCGGGTCGTCATAACGTTTTGACACAACACTTGCCTGTCGTTACGTTAACAGTTCTTTTTCATGTCTGGTTCTGTTAGAAAGCGAAACAACAGATGTAATGTGTTGGCCGTCCAGTCGAGGTGTTCGGGTATTGTCTGGTTTACTGTCCAGGGCGGTATAGTGACGTTAATCGGACAACGGTAACGATCGATGACAATAATTATGTATATTTAAGATTATCGAATATACTTAGATAACGGCTGGTTTAATGGGATTGTTCTGTTGGGCTAAAACGCGGTGCGAGCCAATGTAATTAATTTAGGACGACCATCAACACTGTTGTGCCATTTGGAGTCAGTTATACACTGAAACCTCAGAGATTGATTCGCAATATTAATGCCTGACTCTAATCTTGTTTTCAGCTCGTTACCATCCAGTATCACAGTAAAAACAGAATGTTGGAGCGACAGATGCACTCGGGAACGAAAGTTCTCCCGATAGAAAGTGTCAAGCATAGAGAGTTGTCAGAGACATAAATCCAGTGTTGTACGTCACGGCAGACGAGAATGACTAGTCACAACGTACCCCACAGCTCCAACAGAAGCGATCTGGAACACATCATGGCGGAACCATCGTCTTTTAATCTTCCTGCCTTTTGTAATTATTCCGATTTTGAAGACCGAGAAAATGAGACTTTCGGAATTCATCACCGTGGTGCCACTATCTTATCCCCAGTGTTAATGGGCTCGGCGGGAATCATTGGGAACATCTTGGCACTTTATGTGCTCCACAAGAACAAAAGTTCGAGTGTGTTTTATACATTAGTAGCCGGATTGGCTTGGACGGATTTGTCCGGAATTATCCTAACTTCCCCTGTCACCATCTTATCTTACAGCAACGGCCGGAAGTGGGTCGGAGGGGAAATATTGTGTAAATTTAACGGATTTGTTATGATATGTTTCGGGTTATCTACTCCACTAATCGTGTGTGCAATGGCCATTGAGAGATTTTTGGCCATCAAATACGCAATGATACATTCCCAACGATGTACTTATGGGTGCGCGCGGATTATTCTCATAACGTTGTGGATAACAACACTTGTATTCGGAGTTCTCCCCCTTTTTGGAGTGGGTATTTACACGGTACAGTACCCTTGTACGTGGTGCTTCCTTGATTTCCATAGTAACAACCCTATTGCTAATTCATACGGTTATCTTTACGCTTCAGTTAATCTCGCTGTGGTGCTTATTATGACATCATGTAATTGCTACGTGATGTTCGCCCTTTTACGGGTAAGATACTTAAAACGAATAGCATTATCACATAATGGAAACCTAGAAGTTTGTGAAGTTAATGGTGGTCGGAGATATCGGCGGAAGAAGAAGAATCAACGGGACATTGAGTTTCAGATGATCATTCTGATGTGTGTTCTAACTACGGTCTTCGGCATGTGTTGGGCTCCACTAATGGTAAATATTGTTGTTTTATTGATAAAATATCAATATTTTTTAATTAATGCTTTGTGCAAATGCATATGAACCGTTATTCGAACATATACTTTTAGAACTACACAATTGTAAACTTCATACAAAAGTTCAAGAATCCTTATACTTTGAATGCATATATGTCGGGTTTTTTTCTCCTATCTAAGGTATTATTTTCATCCTGTTATCATTTAGAATCATCTCGCATTTGTGTTCGCCATGCGGTACAATACAAAATCACTTACACAATGAAGGTTAGTTAAGTAGTAAACGCTTTTAAATGTTGAATAGGTGTGTAACTGCATGCATCTTTCGGAATTTCAATAGCCTGAAATTAAATTTCATCAAACTTTTGTGACTGGTTTTGATAATATTTCGCTAACTCGACCTTTCCTCTAAATGTTTAGCGTTAATTTGTCCTCTTTGGCGAGATACCATCCGCAAATACATGTATTCTTTCGTATAACCACATGTAGAGTATGCTTCCGAATACAATCAACACCATCGACTTCCTTACTGTGTGTGTTTCCGCTTGTAAGTAGTCGTCTTGTTAAGATAATGTCGGTTCGTGTTTCTCGGGAAGCTGAGAAAACGGGCCTATCTGTACTGTCGTAGTCCTTGGGAGAAACGGGCCTATCTGTACTGTCGTAGTCCTTGGGAGAAACGGGCCTATCTGTACTGTCGTAGTCCTTGGGAGAAACGGGCCTATCTGTACTGTCGTAGTCCTTGGGAGAAACGGGCCTATCTGTACTGTCGTAGTCCTTGGGAGAAACGGGCCTATCTGTACTGTCGTAGTCCTTGGGAGAAACGGGCCTATCTGTACTGTCGTAGTCCTTGGGAGAAACGGGCCTATCTGTACTGTCGTAGTCCTTGGGAGAAACGGGCCTATCTGTACTGTCGTAGTCCTTGGGCAAGACACTTTACCCTGATTGCTATGGATGACATGCGACGGGTCTCCCGTATGTTGTTCAGTGAAGTAGTCACCAACTACTACGAGGAGACCCCGCCTCAAAATGACACTGGCTGTGGAAAGGGCGATAAACCCATCAAACAAGCAAACAACTTGTCAAGATAAAGGCCCGTATTTATTGTTAGGAATTCAAAATAGAAATAATTAGAAATAATGTTTATTAAAGCATATTTCATATTCGTCCAGGCTATGTTGCAATATATTTTCTTCTTATATAATGTCTGTTTACTAAGTAACGCTATATAGAGAAAACATTAACAACTGTGAACAGAAAAGAGATGAAACAATTGATAAACTGGTAAACCTTAGTTCTTTTATGTTGTTATTATACAAATGTTGGCAAAATATATAATATTTGGCATTGTATGATGTAGTTAAATATTACAACTGATTGTGGAATTCACCGCCAATTACTTCAACATCGTTTTTTCAGCATGCGGGGGGAGGTCTAAACTTTTAAAATATTTTTTCAACATTTCAATTGATATTTTGTGAAAACCACAATTCCACATGCAATATACACCCATCCAATATATACATAGGAGTGTGATGCCCTAGGACAGGTGACTAAAAGCATACTTAATTATTCAATACTTGCTGTCAGTTAGCATCAGGAGTTTTGTCATATCATTGTACATTGTCAATACCACACAGTCCCATGAAAGGGTATTCCCTGGAGTTATCTACTAAATAGATAATAGTCTACACATGTAGTCAAGTTATATCCTCTAACAAACCTCATAGTCACGTGATCGGCAAGATCTATGTTACAGACATGTATTATAATCGTTATAGATTATCGTTTAAGATGTAAAGTGTATTATACTCGGTATAGATTATCGTTTTAGATATAAAGTGTATCATACTCAGTATATATTACCGTTTAAGATGTAAAGTGTATTATACTCAGTATAGATTACCGTTTAAGATATAAAGTGTATTATACTCAGTATAGATTACCGTTTAAGATATAAAGTGTATTATACTCAGTATAGATTATCGTTTAAGATATAAAGTGTATTATACTCAGTATAGATTATCGTTTAAGATATAAAGTGTAGTATACTCAGTATAGATTATCGTTTAAGATGTAAAGTGTATTATACTCAGTATAGATTATCGTTTAAGATATAAAGTGTATTATACTCAGTATAGATTATCGTTTAAGATATAAAGTGTATTATACTCAGTATAGATTATCGTTTAAGATATAAAGTGTATTATACTCAGTATAGATTATCGTTTAAGATATAAAGTGTATTATACTCAGTATAGATCATCGTTTAAGATATAAAGTGTATTATACTCAGTATAGATTATCGTTTAAGATGTAAAGTGTATTATACTCAGTATAGATTACCGTTTTAGATGTAAAGTGTAGTATACTCGGTATAGATTATCGTTTAAGATGTAAAGTGTATTATACTCAGTATAGATTACCGTTTAAGATATAAAGTGTAGTATACTCGGTATAGATTATCGTTTAAGATGTAAAGTGTAGTATACTCGGTAAAGATTATCGTTTAAGATGTAAAGTGTATTATACTCAGTATAGATTATCGTTTAAGATGTAAAGTGTATTATACTCAGTATAGATTACCGTTTAAGATGTAAAGTGTATTATACTCAGTATAGATTATCGTTTAAGATGTAAAGTGTATTATACTCAGTATATATTACCGTTTAAGATGTAAAGTGTATTATACTCAGTATAGATTACCGTTTAAGATGTAAAGTGTATTATACTCAGTATAGATTATCGTTTAAGATGTAAAGTGTAGTATACTCGGTATAGATTACCGTTTAAGATGTAAAGTGTATTATACTCAGTATAGATTATCGTTTAAGATGTAAAGTGTATTATACTCAGTATAGATTATCGTTTAAGATGTAAAGTGTATTATACTCAGTATAGATTACCGTTTAAGATGTAAAGTGTATTATACTCAGTATAGATTATCGTTTAAGATGTAAAGTGTATTATACTCGGTATAGATCATCGTTTAAGATGTAAAGTGTAGTATACTCGGTATAGATTACCGTTTAAGATGTAAAGTGTAGTATACTCAGTATAGATTATCGTTTAAGATGTAAAGTGTATTATACTCAGTATAGATTATCGTTTAAGATGTAAAGTGTATTATACTCAGTATAGATTATTGTTTAATATGTAAAGTGTATTTAAAGGTCACAATCATATCTTAGTTTTTTTATATTTAATTAAACAGCTGACGAGGAAGCGATTGTTTTACCTAAAAAGTTCAATTTATTAAAATCACGCCTCTGATCAGCGAACATTTTCTAGAAAGGACATTCAACAGATAACAGGGTGTGATAATATATCTATATTATATATCCAGACCTGTACAGACTACATCTGTATGTATATCGCGTTATTTGGACCATAGTAAAGGCCCCTCCAACCTTTATAATAATATAACCAGGGACCACTGTGGTTTATAGACATATAAAACACACAATGTAGCACTTTTCTAATCAGTTTTTGTCATGGATTTTTGTCATCAGTCTTTGTCATATGTCAATAGAGAATTGAATATGACACTGATTAAGTAGACGGTAACTGGATATTGGTGGTATATTTATGGAAATAACTAACGTCCCGGGACACATAATACGGACGAGGGTAACTTGTCAATAACGGACAGCTTACACCTAGGCTGTATGTTTAGACCAGCACTTAGCACCAGACCATACGTTCTCTAGGACATATCAAATTCAGAATGATTTGTCGATAATAGTTTGAATTTTTTCCATCGGTAACCCTCGCCTCTTTTCAAGAGACTAATTTTTCGACATTTAATAAGTATAGAATCCTTACAAAACACAATGACATAGACGTTTTTAGCCCACCATCATCAGATGGTGGGCTATTCAAATCGCCCTGCGCCCGTGGTCCGTGGTCCGTGGTCCGTCCGTCCGTCCGTCCGTCCGTCCCTCCGTCCGTAAACAATTCTTGTTATCGCTAATCATCAGAAAGTACTGAAGGAATCTTTCTCAAATTTCATATGTAGGTTCCACTTGGTGCCTAGTTATGCATATTGCATTTTGAGACCAATCGGGAAACAACATGGCCGACAGGCAGCCATCTTGGATTTTGACAATTGAAGTTTGCTATCGCTATTTCTCAGAAAGTACTGAAGGGATCTTTCTCAAATTTCATATGTTGGTTCCTCTTGGTGCCTAGTTATGCATATTGCATTTTGAGACCAATCGGAAAACAACATGGCCGACAGGCAGCCATCTTGGATTTTGATAATTGAAGTTTGTTATCGCTATTTCTCATAAAGTACTGAAGGGATCTTTCTCAAATTTCATATGTAGGTTTCCCTTGGTGCCGAGTTATTCATATTGCATTTTGAGACCAATCGGACAACAACATGGCCGACAGCCATCTTGGATTTTGACAATTGAAGTTTGTTATCGCTATTTTTCAGAATGCAGTGAAGGGATCTTTCTCAAATTTCATATGTAGGTTTCCTATGGTCCCTAGTTATGCATATTGCATTTTGGGACCAGTCGAAAAACAACATAGCCGACAGGCAGCCATCTTGAATTTTGACAATCAAAGTTTGTTATCGCTATTTCTTAGAAAGTACTAAAGGGATCTTTCTCAAATTTCATATATAGGTTCCCCTTGTTTGAAAAGTACTTGAGGGATGTTTCTCAATTCGCACAGATTAGTAAGAGGAAGGGAAAAATAGAGAAAAGATCAATCTGACATGGAACCTATAAAGATCACTCAATGGTGGGCGCAAAGATCCCTTTGGGATCTCTTGTTTTAGTTTCTGTTACACTGTTAATAATTACTACATACGCTCTTAGAATATTTTAACCCTGACAGTAGTAATAACTATCTCCTCTATTGTTCCTTTAAACCCATTTTCTAGTGCATCATCTAAAAAGTTACCAGTGATAATTTAAGTAACCCCCTTCCTGATGAAGACCGTCCCCAGAAGAATCTTGTACATGAATTCGGATCTTTCTGGTGAATTTTTTTTTCCGGAACAGTATTGATTAGCGGGGCTATATAATATATCGAAAGAGTTGAAAAGGGGGACATGAAACAAGTATTAGAGGGGGTCATATAGATGTCACCTCCCTGGTCTAAAGTGTCGAGAAGTATACGAAATGTATCCTTGGCTAGCGAAAGTGAATGGTAAAGATGTCTTATCCTTACTTGGCTTCGGATGCATGCCGGCCCTCGTCACATATACTTGCTTGGATTATTTTTCAATCAATCAGACTTAAGACACACCATCTCCTTATCAGGAGTATCTAGACTTGGTTGTTTTATTTTTTATGAGAGGTCGTCTCTAGAGCAGACTTTAAATAGGTATTCTATGAATATTCTGTTGATCCTGGATTATTAATGTTGATTAATCACTGGAGGAAATTGTGTAATAGGGGTATGTTCTGGGTATATTTACATATGTACATGTAATAGGCACCATCTTTATAGCGGACTATTTAATAAGTACAGTACTAGTGCCTCTAACGGGTAGATAATAGGCCTAGAGTAAGGTCGTCTCTAGAGCGGACTGTTTGATAAGTACTAGTCCCTCTAACGGGTAGATACTAGGCCTAGAGTAGGGTCGTCTCTAGAACGGACTGTTTAATAAGTACTAGTCCCTCTAACAGGTAGATATTAGGCCTAGAGTAGGTCGTCTCTAGAGCGGCCTGTTTAATAAGTATAGTACTAGTCCCTCTAACGGGTAGATAATAGGTCTAGAGTAGGGTCGTCTCTAGATCGGACTGTTTAATAAGTATAGTACTAGTCCCTCTAACGGGTAGATAATAGGCCTAGAGTAGGTCGTCTCTAGAGCGGACTGTTTAATAAGTATAGTACTAGTCCCTCTAACGGGTAGATAATAGGCCTAGAGTAGGGTCGTCTATAGAGCGGACTGTTTAATAAGTATAGTACTAGTCCCTCTAACGGGTAGATACTAGGTCTAGAGTAGGGTCGTCTATAGAGCGGACTGTTTAATAAGTACTAGTCCCTCTAACGGGTAGATACTAGGCCTAGAGTAGGGTCGTCTCTAGAGCGGACTGTTTAATAAGTACAGTACTAGTCCCTCTAACGGGTAGATAATAGGCCTAGAGTAGAGTCGTCTCTAGAGCGGACTGTTTAATAAGTACAGTACTAGTCCCTCTAACGGGTAGATAATAGGCCTAGAGTAGGGTTGTCTCTAGAGCGGACTGTTTAATAAGTACTAGTCCCTCTAACGGGTAGATAATAGGCCTAGAGTAGAGTCGTCTCTAGAGCGGTCTGTTTAATAAGTACAGTACTAGTTCCTCTAACAGGTAGATAATAGGCCTAGAGTAGGGTCGTCTCTAGAGCGGACTGTTTAATAAGTACTAGTCCCTCTAACGGGTAGATACTAGGCCTAGAGTAGGTCGTCTCTAGAGCGGACTGTTTAATAAGTACAGTACTAGTCCCTCTAACGGGTAGATAATAGGCCTAGAGTAGGTTGTCTCTAGAGCGGACTGTTTAATAAGTACAGTACTAGTCCCTCTAACGGGTAGATAATAGGCCTAGAGTAGGTCGTCTCTAGAGCTGATTGTTTAATAAGTACAGTACTAGTCCCTCTAATGGGTAGATAATATTTCTAGACGGTCGAGAGCGGACATTTAAATGAGGATACCATCCTAGTCCCACTGGTAGGTAATATATCAGAATTAGACTTCTTGGCGCGATTCCATTGTATTGGAATTTTCTCACTATTCCGTCTGCCCCCATTTTTTTTAATGTACATGTATCTGTACATGTCTCTGTATTATTAAAAACAACTCTCGCTGAAGGTCGAAGCAGGTGTCTAGCAAAAGAAATGAAAGAGAAACATGAACAAAATTATATTTACTTAAAAACAATCAATTATCATCCTTTAAAGAAGAAATTCCTACGGAATACTTTGCACAAATTACATTTCACTCCAATATACAAAACTAAAACGAAGATAAAAATTAATGAAAACGTTTGGTGAAAATTAAGTTAAACGTCAGATGAAAGAAAGTGCTGCTTTTCCAAGTTGTTATGAACATTACACTTATGTACCGGATGTATGTCAGCTGAATGTGAAAATGCATTATTTACACAAAATTGTTTCGTTACAGGTACAAATAATCGTCACCATGGCTACAGGCAGTCATAACTACGTTGTCGACCTGACAGTGATCAGATTGGCTAGCCTTAATCAGACTTTAGATCCCTGGATTTATATTCTGCTCAGGAAAACTATTCTTGATAAACTCAAACAAAGTTTCAGAAAAATCTGTTGTTTTTGTTGTCCAAACGCAGATGTTGAAGAAAGTCCAGACCAAAATGCGCACGCACATCATCTAAAGTGTTTCCGTAAACAGTATAACAATGCAGGACCACAGCACCTGTGTCACTATCGGAACATACCAGTAGGGTCGTGTCGAAACCACTCAAAGAAATGTTCTAAAAAATCAGATGGAAGTAGAAATAAGAAACATTCACTGCCGGATGTTATGAGGGAAGCCCACTCTCGCAGTCCCCCGGGCGACTTTCTGAGACCAGATGTCGCAGCTGGTGACACCTATAATGAAATATGCAATCAATGTCAATCAACTCATTCAAAGTTAGAGAAAAAATCATCCGCGCCACCAGACCTTAACTACATCAACAATATGGCACAACAGTGCAACCAGGTTTCTGATGGAGACAGTGACAGTTCATCGAGCCATGAACACTGTAACATTTGTTCGGGAGTGGAAGAATCCCAGACCAACGATGTGTTCTCCGAACCGGCGGTAGAGACCCTGGAGTCTGAATTATTCCTGACAAAGACCACGACCAATAGTGGGTTAGGCGAGTCCCGAAACCTCCTACAGACCCCTGTGTCCCGACAACACCTCTACTCAGACGTAATTCCATCATTCAGGTCATTTCGACTTCCCAGGTAAATAGCAAATCTCACACAGGCACACGGTACCATGTCAATGATTGTCTACAAAGTGCCATCCCTTTCCACGTATCATAAGACCCTTCCATTCACTGTACCGCGGGCCTGTGCCTCAGACCGGCAGTTGACATCAGTCTGCTTGGGGTTGTTTGTCGAATTTCATACTGAAGTTTAGTTTAGAGCTTGTGTATTTGAATGTTTGATGAGGGGTCTCAGGTGACGTGTGTTGTCTGGTCCTGTCGTTATTGTCGGTATGTAAATATGAGAGGCATGGAACAAGTAATCTCTATAGAACTCTTATAAATAATAAAGGGGCCCTGATTACATTGATTGTATACGACTTCAATTTCAATTAACGTCCGTAATTAAAGCAGAATAATGGTGATGATGACAGTTTATATACATCAATAATATACAGTACTGTAATATAGACACAGTAGGTTTGGTTAGTGGACCGATAAGAATGACTGCGCATGTATAACAAATTGTCGGATCAGGCGTTGTAATCATCTAATGAACCTATAGTTTTCTTTGTGAATTGTCTGTCAGAATTGTTTTATTCCGGTCATATAAACTTTCACCACGTCTACCAGATCGCTTTCTGACCGATTCATTATTAATACCGGAATTATGGTGTTTTATAGACCGTCTGGTACTTATCGATTTGAGAGAAGTCTTGTTTGGCCACGAATTCCCCACGGTTTTTTAAGGGTTGTGGCAACAGGACCATTCATTTTAATGGTTGTGGCAGTAGAATCTCTGAGCTACGTCAGTAAACTTTCAGCAGTATCAGTATATACATGGCATAATTTTGGCCATTTTAATTCTTTTGTCACAAAATGCTTAAATTAATCAGTGTCCATTGCGTATATATCTTGTCATTAAACGCAAATATACCTAAAACGTAAGTCGGAAAGTTTGTAAACTCGTAGTTTCAACAATTTAACGACAGGTCATGTGTATCGATCCTATCGTCTTGATTGGCTAGAATGAACGATTCTTCGTTAGATGTCGAGATGTTCTACAGAAGACAACTCCGTGTAGTTTGTATGACCTTCTGTATGAGACAACCGGAAGTTTAGTTGTCGGGACGTTCTACGGGCAACATGATATGAATCGGTCAACGATCCACGACATTACTTGTATGTTCACTGAATATTTACTGTATAAAATGAAAATCATGGTTTCAAGCAGATGCTTGAGGGACCAGCTATTTGATACTACAATTCATGAAAAAAGAAATTTGAAACAATACCCCAGAAAGGTCCCTTACCAATGTCAACACTTCATCTCCCACAAGTTAGTATGGTAAATAGGTGTTCTTCCTGAAGTTTAAACCAAACCAATGATTTGTTTATGCTTATCACTAATAGGAGCCCGTTTGGTCAGCTTCATGACCATGATGGCGAAATATGCACACATGCATTTGTAAACTATATACATACACACATGTATTGTTAAACTATAAAACAAAATGTATATATTGGAAAAATGTATCGATACACACAGTTATTGGTAAACTGTATCAATACACACATGTATTGGTAAACTATATAAATACACACATGTATTGGTAAACTGTAGAAATACATACATGTATTGGTAAACTATATAAACACACATGTATTGGTAAACTGTATACAAACATACATGTATTGGTAAACTATATAAATACACACATGTATTGGTAAACTGTAGAAATACACACAAGTATTGGTAAACTATATAAATACATACATGTTTTGGTAAACTATAGAAATACACACATGTATTGGTAAACTATATTAATACATACATGTATTGGTAAACTATATTAATACATACATGTATTGGTAAACTGTATAAATATACACATGTATTGGTAAACTGTATCAATACACACATGTATTGGTAAACTGTATAAATATACACATGTATTGGTAAACTATATAAATACACACATGTATTGGTAAACTATATAAATATACACATGTATTGGTAAACTATATAAATATACACATATATTGGTAAACTATATAAATATACACATGTATTGGTAAACTATATAAATATACACATGTATTGGTAAACTATATAAATACACACATGTATTGGTAAACTATATAAATATACACATGTATTGATAAACTATATAAATATACACATGTATTGGTAAACTATATAAATACACACATGTATTGGTAAACTGTATAAATACACACATGTATTGGTAAACTATATAAATACACACATGTATTGGTAAACTGTATAAATACACACATGTATTGGTAAACTATATAAATATACACATGTATTGGTAAACTATATAAATACACACATGTATTGGTAAACTGTATAAATACACACATTATATTGGTAAACTATATAAATGCATACATGTATTGGTAAACTATATAAATACATACATGTATTGGTAAACTACATAAATACACACATGTATTGGTAAACTATATAAATACACACATGTATTGGTAAACTGTATAAATACACACATGTATTGGTAAATTGTATAAATATACACATGTATTGGTAAACTGTATAAATATACACATGCATTGGTAAATTGTATAAATACACACATGTATTGATAAACTATATAAATACACACATGTATTGGTAAACTATATAAAAAAACATGTATTGGTTAACTATATAGATACACACATATATTGGTAAACTGTATAAATACACACATGTATTGATAAACTATATAAATACACACATGTATTGGTAAACTATATAAAAAAACATGTATTGGTTAACTATATAGATACACACATATATTGGTAAACTGTATAAATACACACATGTATTGATAAACTATATAAATACACAGATGTATTGGTAAACTATATAAAAAAAACACATGTATTGGTTAACTATATAGATACACATATATATTGGTAAACTGTTTACATACAGACATGTATTGGTAAACTAAATATAATGTCTTTGTTTTGTAGACGGAAAAGTAAACGCATCAAGTCGGCATCATGATGTGGATCTGCCGGGAGGTTTTACTAGAGTCAGCCTGATGTATCGTTCTCGGGCGTTCTTTGGGAGAAAAGTCTGATGCGTTCTACGAGAGCCAATCCTACTTAGATATCGGGACGTTCTACAGGAGACAAGTATCAACTGTCGAGACAGTCTGTGTAGTGGTTGCGATGTATATTTCGGAGGTTCTACGGGAGATAACTCCGTGTGATTGTCCGTATAATTTGTCACCAAACGCCAGGCCGGTTCTCTAAATCTACCGTCCTGATCTATCAGACATACTTCCATACGTTTCACTCAGGTATAGCGATATGCTTGACATCTCCATGGGCACCGAGATTGCTATCCATAGCCTTCTGTTATAACAAAAGTAGGTGTCCGTTTCCGGTTTGAGTTCGCGTCGGCGAAAAAAGGTCAAACCCCTCATGTAGCTAATGTGATGCTTTAAATAAAGTACCTCGATTTCATGCGGTGGAAAGGCTTTAATCTAGCATCTGATTAGCTACATAAGGAGTTTGAACACAGGTTCTGACTATTTGTATGTTATTTTTGGGGACTCACACGGGCTGTTTAACCATTACCAATCCAAACTCGTAGCATCAAATCACAAACTATCCTGACGAAAATAATCTACTCATTCTGATCTCGCGACAATTATTTGTTCACGAAAAGAAGAAGTCAATTTCAAATCATAAAATGAGTAATCTTTTTGTCATTTTTTCTTAAATGAAATGTGCTAAAGAATATAATTGTCAATTAATCACGAGCGATGCCTGTCTACACGGTCCCTACTGACTTGTATTTTATTTCATGTTAACATACGTGTATATCCTTACCTCTAACACAAATTACAGTATTATGTGTAAAGTAACAAAGGACATTTCACCGTCGATTGATAACACGTTAGAGTCCTCGCTCCTCTGATCTCTTTATTGATTTCCTTGAAAAAAGGAAGATAACCTCTGTACCATAATTCAACCACATTCTACATGTTACAAAATAAATCAAAACATTAAAATGAAGAGGTGTCAAATGTACGTGTGTGTGACAAAACACACCAAGCGTAAACAAAAATATCAATATTAACTATATAGAGTATTGTGTGCATGTTAATTACCTCGCTGACATGTAGCTATGATACGCCTGAGAGTATCATGCACGTGAGCGAGCGTGATTCGTTGTTGTTAGTCTATGTTTTGCCTAAGGACATACTTTAGCTATAATGAGGACAGTCTCTACTGTGATAAACCATGCTTAATGTTTATTGTAATAAATTATTTTTGTATACAAGTCTTATTTTTTCTATATAACGTCTACTGACGCTGAGAATAATTACAGTGAGTGTGCCGGAGATTCACCACAGGCGTCTGTTCCTGGTTCGTATCAGTAGAGACATTCCAGTACTCCCACTGTTGATATATAGTAAGAGTAGTGGTAAGTTTTTGTTCTATTAATACTAACCAGAAACAGACGCCTGTGGATTCACTGATCACACTTGTTACTCAACTATCTGACCATCAGGTGTTCCGACTTTCTATCACATTAGAATACTAAGTGTTTGGTGAATCATCCGGACCAATTATCTGTATCACAAAGAAAGATCGGAGACTTGTCCATTGCAAGAGAGATAACTCTAGCAAAACACTGCTTTGATGACTGAAAAAGATTGTAACTGGACCAGACTTCCAATGTTTACCTAATGAATCGTAATTCCTGCCTGGGTATTGAACAATAAATTAAGAAATTGTCAATGTCATGGCATGCTAACAAACTTGTTAAAAAGGCTTTCATAACATGCTCGCCGAACACGGGGACATATTCCAGCACCGTGCCAAAAACATGTCTCCATTCTTATCCAAAATGGCTGACAGAAAATAGAAACGGCGTCTACTCACCTAATATAGATATAATGTACCTAGTACTTGGTCATAGTGCACTTTCGGATGATCACTTCCTTACAACGCCTTGGTCAGCTGTTAAACAGCTTCTTTACATACGTTAAAGGCCCATTTTCCCAGATACGTCGGGAGTTCGGACGTAAGATTTTCAGTGTTATTGATATACTGAAGCCTCAGTTTTAAAGCCTTTTTATGCGAGAAACCAAATATCATCAATTGGACTAAGGTCAAGACTCTGTGCTTGCCATTGTAACACAGCTAGACTGTTATCAATCTTCCAGATTTCACACAATCGCGACTTGTTACAGGGAGCATTGTCTTCCTGAAACATGTAAGGTTTGTCATTAAAATGTGTCACAATCACATTCCATAAATTATTTTCAAGGACTTCAATGTTCTTCTCAGAGTTCATATTGCCATAGACAAATTCAGTGTTCCCACCCAATCATAGGTAATATAGCCCCAGACCTTAAAGGCTTTACATTCAGGGCTCTCTGTTGACCAACACTCATGTAGTCGAGACATTCTGGTCTCCATCTTAAGCCGGCTTTTCTCCACACCTTAAATTAGCCTCCGGGTTTCAAAACCACTACCATTTCATCAGGAAAGATCAGTAGTCGTCAACAGCTTTGATGCGACGAGCCAAACACCACGCAACTCTTTTGTTTTGTTTTGTTTTTCCTGATTCCTAAAGGTTTCCTTACTATACAACGTTTAAACCCTAAGTAATGCATATTTTCTTAACTGTTTCCCTGGATACTTCTGGGGGAGCAAAATGAATTGTTTTGTGATATCGTCCAAATGCGACCGTCTATTATTTTTCAATAATCTTTTAAGTTTTCCTTGGTCGGGATCTGTCAAACTTTTCTTCCTCCCTCTTCTTTGCCGGTTTTCACCTTCACAATACCTCTTATTTCTCTGGATCACTTTTCACACTTTTGACATGTTGTTCCAAGTATTTTACTTATTTATCCGACTCTTTGGCCACCTTGTTTCAAACGATTTTTGTTTTGTACTGGGTGACATCTCTCGACATTTCGCCGGTATTTCTTCAGACGTCTTCAAAATGTTTGCAATAGTGACAGACGACACTTTTGTTTCCGGTATGATGACGTCATTGCACGGGGTGTGATATGGTAAGTAAGATAAAGTGCTCCGATGGCCGTATGCTCATCATGAATGCTTGATATATTTGAGTCGAGGGAAACTAGCGCGCCGCCATTTTGTTTTCGGACAAGGTTTGGTTTTATTTGTTTAACAGTTAAGGTAATTTAAGGACGACATCCCATGCGTGCGATATACATGCGTGTGGTAAGTGCGTATGTGTTTTTTGGGGAGGCTGCGGTATTTCCGTGTCCAAAGCCTTCCACACAGGGGCGAACGCTCAACTACAGGCCAAAAGTGAGGCATTGTCAAGGGAGACATAAGGAAGAAGATAGTTGATAAAAAAGCGGTGTATGGAGATACAATTTACCCCTCCGACTTAAACAAATATGGTATGTGATTTTAAGTGAAAAATCATTTGTTCATTGACAAAAGCTTTCAAGGTAGATTCTGTCAGGATCATCCATCCAGAAGTCTATTTAGATAGGGACTGCCGAAATCAAATTTCCAGAAGGCTCTTTACATAGTGACTGTAGTATCAAACCGTCCACAAAGCTCTTTATGTAGGGACTATCTTATCTAACAGCCCAGAAAGCCTTTAGGTACGGATTGTCGTATCCAACAGCCCAGAAAGCCTTTAGGTACGGATTGTCGTATCCAACAGCCCAGAAGGCTCCTTAGGTAGAGACTGTCGTATCCAACAGTCCAGAAGGCTCTTTAGGTAGAGACTGTCGTATCCAACAGTCCAAAAGGTTCTTTAGGCAGGGACTGTCGTATCCAACAGTCCAGAAGGCTCTTTAGGTAGAGACTGTCGTATCCAACAGTCCAAAAGGTTCTTTAGGTAGGGACTGTCGTACCCAACCGTCCAGAAGGCTCTTTTGGTGAGACTGTCGTATCCAACAGCCCAGAAGACTCTTTAAGTAGAGACTGTCGTATCCAACAGCCCAGAAGGCTCTTTAGGTACGGATTGTCGTATCCAACAGTCCAGAAGGCTCTTTAGGTGAGACTGTCGTATCCAACAGCCCAGAAGTCTCTTTAGGTAGAGACTGTCGTATCCAACAGCCCAGAAGGCTCTTTAGGTATGGATTGTCGTATCCAACAGTACAGAAGGCTCTTTAGGTGAGACTGTCGTATCCAACAGCCCAGAAGTCTCTTTAGGTAGGTACTGTCGTATCCAACAGCACAGAAGGCTCTTTGGGTAGAGACTGTCGTTTCAAACAATCCAGAAGGCTCTTTAGGTACGGACTGTCGTATCCAACAGCCCAGAATGCTCTTTAGGTAGAGACTGTCGTATCCAACAGCCCAGAATGCTCTTTAGGTAGAGACTGTCGTATCCAACAGCCCAGATGGCTCTTTAGGTAGAGACTGTCGTATCCAACAGCCCAGAATGCTCTTTAGGTAGGTACTGTCGTATCCAACAGCACAGAAGGCTCTTTAGGTACGGATTGTCGTATCCAACCGTCCAGAAGGCTCTTTAGGTAGAGAATGTCGTACCCAACCGTCCAGAAGGCTCTTTAGGTGAGACTGTCGTATCCAACAGCCCAGAAGACTCTTTAGGTAGAGACTGTCGTATCCAACAGCCCAGAAGGCTCTTTAGGTACGGATTGTCGTATCCAACAGTCCAGAAGGCTCTTTAGGTAGAGACTGTCGTATCCAACAGCCCAGAAGGCTCTTTAGGTGAGACTGTCGTATCCAACAGCCCAGAAGTCTCTTTAGGTAGAGACTGTCGTATCCAACAGCCCAGAACGTTCTTTAAGTACGGACTGTCGTATCCAACAGCCCAGAACGTGCTTTAGGTACGGACTGTCGTATCCAAGCGCCCAGAAGGCTCTTTAGGTACGGACTGTCGTATCCTGCCGTCCAGAAAGCTCTTTAAGTAGGACCTTTCGTCCCCTTCTATATATAACATTATGTATATGTGTAGTACACGTCCACTGCTATATATAACATTATGTATATGTGTAGTACACGTCCACTTCTATATGTAACATTGGGTATGTGTGTACATGTAGTACACGTCCACTTCTATATATAACATTGGGTATGTGTGTAGTACACGTCCACTTCTATATATAACATTATGTATATGTGTAGTACACGTCCACTTCTATATATAACATTATGTATGTGTGTAGTACACGTCCACTTCTATATATAACATTATGTATGTGTGTAGTACACGTCCACTTCTATATATAACATTATGTGTGTAGTACACGTCCACTTCTATATATAACATTATGTATATGTGTAGTACACGTCCACTTCTATATATAACATTATGTATATGTGTAGTACACGTCCCCTTCTATATATAACATTATGTATGTGTGTAGTACACGTCCTCTTCTATATATAACATTATTTTGTTGACCTTCAAAAATACAGAAAATAAAACTGAAACGGAGGGAAAATATTTTCTATATATAATATTTATTTGTTTACTACATTTTCTCTATAAAACATTGTGTAAGTGTGAAGTACATGTCCCCTTCTATATATAACATTGGGTATGTGTGTAGTACACGTCCCTCAGGGCTATGATAACTCATACAAAACCTTATACCGATAGGTACACACGGCTGCAGTTAAAAGACTGAGAGACCCGATAAAGGGATATAATGAACGGTATTCAGTCGTTTTCTGTGTTCGGAGTGGGAAATAACCTGTGTACGTGTCCGTTACTCGGGGATATAATTCTATCATCCTCCTGATACTGTACATCCCGGTATTTCACTGTACTACATCGAGGGTGAGAAAACTTCATTCACTTTATCTCAGTAACCCTAGTTACTTGTCAATATTTTTATACATATATGCCTCGCGGATAACACTTGTAACGGCATATATACATATCTTTATATACAATCGTACATCCCCTTAAGCTGACAACCAAGACTGTGATTTTATAGAGCGCAGATAATTAGTGTTTTTGAATGTATTTAAACGATGTATCATAGTTAAACCCTTTCTTCAAATGGGGCATGTTGTACCATATTTTTATCGGAAAACTTGAAGGAAATGTATTGTGTGTAAGCCAGCTTTATCCTGTCCTCCATCATGCATGCGAAAGATAGGAGTATTTTATACCTGTTGTTCCTCGCAGTTGGATTGTATATCTATATATGTTTTCGCCTGGTTTTAGATGTTTTCTATACAGAAAGAGAGTCGAATACCCGCCAAGCCCTACAACCAGCAAGTTACGTTACAAGAAACTATGAAAAGGGAATTAACTGGATGTTCTTACTTCTGGAGAGCCATGATTACACCGTCAAAAATAGTAAGATACGTGTGAAAGATCGGGTTGTTTACTCAAGAGATTACTCTTCAATGTACACCGGAAGTGAATCCCATCCATCCCGGAAGGGTCACCATGATCACCAACGTTCGGCCACTAATGGTTTAAACAAGGGGGCAGGAAGGACCGAAGTACATGATTTTGAAATGGAAAAGTACGGGGAATTCTCAAATGAAACAAACTCAAGAGTGTTGGAAATAAACCTAGGAAACGGAACAAGCAGTAAGTACTGTATAGTCAAACTTCACGGGACTAATATTTCGCCGAAGACCCTGTCAGACCCAATTCGCGAGTATTAAAACCCACGCAGCCACGCCTGGCAAACAGTAAATCAGTCCGTAAATATTCGCTAGGTATTTCTTTTTTGCGCAGCCTGTGATAACCGCGATGCATGGCTATGTTTCTTATGGATTGCATGATCAATATACTATGAATTTAAAAGATTACATGATATATAGAGTTGATATTCTAGAAGCTTTACTTGTTCTAAATCTAGAAATGTTTCTTTCCTATTCCAGACCAAAAAGCTAAAAACAAGTATCGCTTGGACCGTATTATTAGCAGCGGCCATTTTGGAAAAATATATGTGGGTACCGACCGATATACAGGAGAAGTTGTGGCTATCAAAGTACAACATCCGTGGAGGGGTCGGACAAACCTCCGACACGAGTACGAGGTGTATACAGAACTGCAGGGAGGGATTGGTATTCCTAAAGTCTTGTGGTTCGGCAGGGATGGACGATACGATGTCATGGTGATGGAACTACTGGGAACCAGTCTAGAGGATCGGTTAGTCTCTCAGTCACACAAATTCAGTCTAAAAACAGTTCTACTTCTGGCAGAGGTTTTAATAGATAGGTTTGAGTACATCCATTCCAAGGGTTATATTTACCGCGACTTGAAACCAGACAACTTCTTATCAGGTTTTGGAAGTAAAGAGAACATAATATATCTTATAGACTTTGGATTATCCAAACGGTTTCGTGATGCGAATACACTTGAACACATACCTTACCTCACCAACAAGAGCTTCGTCGGATCATTGAGCTACGCCAGTGTTAATGCACAGCTTGGAATTCAACAGAGCCGACGGGATGATATGGAATCTTTAGGCTACATTTTGGTATATCTTCTCCGCGGCACACTACCTTGGTTCGGGCTCCAGAATGATACAATGAAAGAGAAATATGCATTGACCCTCGACCTAAAGATGGAGTTATCAAAGGAGTCTATATGTCATGGCTGTCCACCGGAATTTTTCATCTTTATAAAAATTTGCCAGTCTATGAGATTTGATGCGGAACCCAATTACTCTTCTCTACGAAAGCTTTTCAGAAATGTTTTGGACAGATATAACTACACTTCTGCTGAGACATTTGATTGGGAAGGTGATTCGACTTTGAAACAATATAACAAACGTATTGCTATTACATCCATAAGCCCATTAGTCAGACGGTGGCTCGACAGAAGTAATGCATGAACTAACAACCAGAAACCTAGTGGACTAACCCTCACAGTCAAAACCTAGTGACTAACTCTCACAGTCAAAACCTAATGGCTAACCCTCACAGTCAAAACCTAGTGACTAACTCTCACAGTCAAAACCTAGTGACTAACTCTCACAGTCAAAACTTAGTGACTAACTCTCACAGTCAAAACCTAGTGACTAACTCTCACAGTCAAAACTTAGTGATTAACTCTCAGAGTCAAAACCTAGTGGCTAACTCTCACAGTCAAAACCTAGTGACTAACTCTCACAGTCAAAACCTAGTGACTAACTCTCACAGTCAAAACTTAGTGATTAACTCTCACAGTCAAAACCTAGTGGCTAACTCTCACAGTCAAAACCTAGTGACTAACTCTCACAGTCAAAACCTAGTGACTAACTCTCACAGTCAAAACTTAGTGACTAACTCTCACAGTCAAAACCTAGTGGCTAACCCTCACATTCAAAACCTAGTGGCTAACTCTCACATTCAAAACCTAGTGACTAACCCTCACAATCAAAACCTAGTGACTAACTCTCACAGTCAAAACTTAGTGATTAACTCTCACAGTCAAAACCTAGTGGCTAACTCTCACAGTCAAAACCTAGTGACTAACTCTCACAGTCAAAACCTAGTGACTAACTCTCACAGTCAAAACTTAGTGACTAACTCTCACAGTCAAAACCTAGTGGCTAACCCTCACATTCAAAACCTAGTGGCTAACTCTCACATTCAAAACCTAGTGACTAACCCTCACAATCAAAACCTAGTGACTAACTCTCACAGTCAAAACCTAATGGCTCACCCTCACAGTCAAAACCTAGTGACTAACTCTCACAGTCAAAACCTAGTGGCTCACTCTCAGAGTCAAAACCTAGTGGCTAACTCTCACATTCAAAACCTAGTGGCTAACTCTCACAGTCAAAACCTAGTGACTAACCCTCACAGTCAAAACCTAGTGACTAACTCTCACAGTCAAAGCCTAGTGGCTCACTCTCAGAGTCAAAACCTAGTGACTAACTCTCACAGTCAAAACCTATTGGCTCACTCTCAGAGTCAAAACCTAGTGACTAACTCTCACAGTCAAAACTTAGTGATTAACTCTCAGAGTCAAAACCTAGTGGCTAACTCTCACAGTCAAAACCTAGTGACTAACCCTCACAGTCAAAACCTAGTGACTAACTCTGACAGTCAAAACCTAGTGATTAACTCTCAGAGTCAAAACCTAGTGACTAACTCTCACAGTCAAAACCTAGTGGCTAACTCTCACAGTCAAAACCTAGTGACTAACTCTCACAGTCAAAACCTAGTGACTAACTCTCACAGTCAAAACCTAGTGACTAACTCTCACAGTCAAAACTTAGTGACTAACTCTCACAGTCAAAACCTAGTGGCTAACCCTCACATTCAAAACCTAGTGGCTAACTCTCACAGTCAAAACCTAGTGACTAACTCTCACAGTCAAAACCTAGTGACTAACTCTCACAGTCAAAACCTAGTGACTAACTCTCACAGTCAAAACTTAGTGACTAACTCTCACAGTCAAAACCTAGTGGCTAACCCTCACATTCAAAACCTAGTGGCTAACTCTCACATTCAAAACCTAGTGACTAACCCTCACAATCAAAACCTAGTGACTAACTCTCACAGTCAAAACCTAATGGCTAACCCTCACAGTCAAAACCTAGTGGCTAACTCTCACAGTCAAAACCTAGTGACTAACTCTCACAGTCAAAACCTAGTGGCTCACTCTCAGAGTCAAAACCTAGTGACTAACTCTCACAGTCAAAACTTAGTGATTAACTTTCAGAGTCAAAACCTAGTGACTAACTCTCACAGTCAAAACCTAGTGGCTAACTCTCACAGTCAAAACCTAATGACTAACTCTCACAGTCAAAACCTAGTGACTAACTCTCACAGTCAAAACTTAGTGCTTAACTCTCACAGTCAAAACCTAGTGGCTAACTCTCACAGTCAAAACCTAGTGGCTAACTCTCACAGTCAAAACCTAGTGACTAACTCTCACAGTCAAAACCTAGTGACTAACTCTCACAGTCAAAACCTAGTGACTAACTCTCACAGTCAAAACTTAGTGACTAACTCTCACAGTCAAAACCTAGTGGCTAACCCTCACATTCAAAACCTAGTGGCTAACTCTCACATTCAAAACCTAGTGGCTAACTCTCACAATCAAAACCTAGTGACTAACTCTCACAGTCAAAACCTAATGGCTAACCCTCACAGTCAAAACCTAGTGGCTAACTCTCACAGTCAAAACCTAGTGACTAAATCTCACAGTCAAAACATAGTGGCTCACTCTCAGAGTCAAAACCTAGTGGCTAACTCTCACATTCAAAACCTAGTGGCTAACTCTCACAGTCAAAACCTAGTGGCTAACTCTCACATTCAAAACCTAGTGGCTAACCCTCACAGTCAAAACCTAGTGGCTAACCCTCACAGTCAAAACCTAGTGACTAACTCTCACAGTCAAAACCTAGTGACTAACTCTCACAGTCAAAACCTAGTGGCAAACTCTCACAGTCAAAACCTAGTGGCTTACCCTCACAGTCAAAACCTAATGGTTAACCCTCACAGTCAAAACCTAGTGACTAACTCTCACATTCAAAACCTAGTGACTAACCCTCACAATCAAAACCTAGTGACTAACTCTCACAGTCAAAACCAAATGACTAACCCTCACAATCAAAACCTAGTGACTAACTCTCACAGTCAAAACCTAGTGGCAAACTCTCACAGTCAAAACCTAGTGGCTAACCCTCACAGTCAAAACCTAGTGGCAAACTCTCACAGTCAAAACCTAGTGGCTAACCCTCACAGTCAAAACCTAGTGACTAACTCTCACAGTCAAAACCTAGTGACTAACTCTCACAGTCAAAACCTAGTGGCAAACTCTCACAGTCAAAACCTAGTAGCTAACCCTCACAGTCAAAACCTAATGGTTAACCCTCACATTCAAAACCTAGTGGCTTACTCTCACATTCAAAACCTAGTGACTAACCCTCACAATCAAAACCTAGTGACTAACTCTCACAGTCAAAACCTAATGACTAACCCTCACAATCAAAACCTAGTGACTAACTCTCGCAGTCAAAACCTAGTGGCAAACTATCACAGTCAAAACCTAGTGGCTAACCCTCACAGTCAAAACCTAGTGGCTAACTCTCACAGTCAAAACCTAGTGGCTCACTCTCACAGTCAAAACCTAGTGGCTAACTCTTACAGTCAAAACCTAGTGACTAACTCTCACAGTCAAAACCTAGTAGCTAACTCTCACATTCAAAACCTAGTGGCTAACCCTCACAATCAAAACCTAGTGCCTAACTCTCACAGTCAAAACCTAATGACTAACCCTCACAATCAAAACCTAGTGACTAACTCTCGCAGTCAAAACCTAGTGGCAAACTATCACAGTCAAAACCTAGTGGCTAACCCTCACAGTCAAAACCTAGTGGCTAACTCTCACAGTCAAAACCTAGTGGCTCACTCTCACAGTCAAAACCTAGTGGCTAACTCTCACAGTCAAAACCTAGTGACTAACTCTCACAGTCAAAACCTAGTGGCTAACTCTCACATTCAAAACCTAGTGGCTAACTCTCACAGTCAAAACCTAGTGACTAACCCTCACAGTCAAAACCTAGTGGCTAACCCTCACAGTCAAAACCTAGTGGCTAACCCTCACAGTCAAAACCTAGTGACTAACTCTCACAGTCAAAACCTAGTGGCTAACTCTCACAGTCAAAACCTAGTGGCTCACTCTCACAGTCAAAACCTAGTGGCTAACTCTCACAGTCAAAACCTAGTGACTAACTCTCACAGTCAAAACCTAGTGACTAAATCTCACAGTCAAAACCTAGTGGCTCACTCTCAGAGTCAAAACCTAGTGGCTAACTCTCACATTCAAAACCTAGTGGCTAACTCTCACAGTCAAAACCTAGTGGCTAACTCTCACATTCAAAACCTAGTGGCTAACCCTCACAGTCAAAACCTAGTGGCTAACCCTCACAGTCAAAACCTAGTGGCTAACCCTCACAGTCAAAACCTAGTGACTAACTCTCACAGTCAAAACCTAGTGACTAACTCTCACAGTCAAAACCTAGTGGCAAACTCTCACAGTCAAAACCTAGTGGCTTACCCTCACAGTCAAAACCTAATGGTTAACCCTCACAGTCAAAACCTAGTGACTAACTCTCACATTCAAAACCTAGTGACTAACCCTCACAATCAAAACCTAGTGACTAACTCTCACAGTCAAAACCAAATGACTAACCCTCACAATCAAAACCTAGTGACTAACTCTCACAGTCAAAACCTAGTGGCAAACTCTCACAGTCAAAACCTAGTGGCTAACCCTCACAGTCAAAACCTAGTGGCAAACTCTCACAGTCAAAACCTAGTGGCTAACCCTCACAGTCAAAACCTAGTGACTAACTCTCACAGTCAAAACCTAGTGACTAACTCTCACAGTCAAAACCTAGTGGCAAACTCTCACAGTCAAAACCTAGTAGCTAACCCTCACAGTCAAAACCTAATGGTTAACCCTCACATTCAAAACCTAGTGGCTTACTCTCACATTCAAAACCTAGTGACTAACCCTCACAATCAAAACCTAGTGACTAACTCTCACAGTCAAAACCTAATGACTAACCCTCACAATCAAAACCTAGTGACTAACTCTCGCAGTCAAAACCTAGTGGCAAACTATCACAGTCAAAACCTAGTGGCTAACCCTCACAGTCAAAACCTAGTGGCTAACTCTCACAGTCAAAACCTAGTGGCTCACTCTCACAGTCAAAACCTAGTGGCTAACTCTTACAGTCAAAACCTAGTGACTAACTCTCACAGTCAAAACCTAGTAGCTAACTCTCACATTCAAAACCTAGTGGCTAACCCTCACAATCAAAACCTAGTGACTAACTCTCACAGTCAAAACCTAATGACTAACCCTCACAATCAAAACCTAGTGACTAACTCTCGCAGTCAAAACCTAGTGGCAAACTATCACAGTCAAAACCTAGTGGCTAACCCTCACAGTCAAAACCTAGTGGCTAACTCTCACAGTCAAAACCTAGTGGCTCACTCTCACAGTCAAAACCTAGTGGCTAACTCTCACAGTCAAAACCTAGTGACTAACTCTCACAGTCAAAACCTAGTGGCTAACTCTCACATTCAAAACCTAGTGGCTAACTCTCACAGTCAAAACCTAGTGACTAACCCTCACAGTCAAAACCTAGTGGCTAACCCTCACAGTCAAAACCTAGTGGCTAACCCTCACAGTCAAAACCTAGTGACTAACTCTCACAGTCAAAACCTAGTGGCTAACTCTCACAGTCAAAACCTAGTGGCTCACTCTCACAGTCAAAACCTAGTGGCTAACTCTCACAGTCAAAACCTAGTGACTAACTCTCACAGTCAAAACCTAGTGGCTAACTCTCACATTCAAAACCTAGTGGCTAACTCTCACAGTCAAAACCTAGTGACTAACCCTCACAGTCAAAACCTAGTGGCTAACCCTCACAGTCAAAACCTAGTGGCTAACCCTCACTGTCAAAACCTAGTGACTAACTCTCACAGTCAAAACCTAGTGACTTACCCTCACAGTCAAAACCTAGTGGTTAACTCTCACAGTCAAAACTTAGTGATTAACTCTCACAGTCAAAACCTAGTGGCTAACTCTCACATTCAAAATCTAGTGACTAACTCTCACAGTCAAAACCTAGTGGCTAACTCTCACAGTCAAAACCTAGTGACTAACTCTCACAGTCAAAAGCTAGTGGCTAGTTGACTCGTCCATACTTCTACTGAGTTAGCTGGTTATTAGCATTTTCAGAACAAGGTAAAATATTTTGTGACAAGTCGGATTGATCTTTGACCAGTTCTGATTCAGTATCTATCGTCTGTTTACATAAGATATTTTCTAAAATATTAAGATATTTCATTACAAACGATATATTGTGCATCAATATTGCTTTCTGAATAAATGCAAACCTGGTTGTTATAAACGTGTGTATTTATGACAGTTGTTAGTTTACAGCCTACTAATTGTTTTTGATAATTAAAGATGTTTGATTCTGTGTCCTCTGTTAAGGGCATTCTTTACCTGTAGAGCTTAAGACTTGTACCTACTATCTTCATTGATGATCGTAAGAGGTGACTAAATTTGAGTTAATATGTCTTCTCTTCTTTCTAAACAATTTTCTTCTGTATGCTATATATAGTTTATCGCGTGCGTACTCCATTAACACTAAATAATACCTATCAAGATGGCAGATGTCTGATATTAGATCCGAACTGACCCAGTTTAATATCCCCAGACAGCCATTACAGACCCAATCTGACCCTGTTTTAATATTCCGCGAACAGACATTACCAATCTAATCATCTACGACACTGTACGATACACTGCAATACAAGATCTAACGATACCCCGTAGGAGGACAGACGGTATGTAAATCTAGGTCAAATCTAGGACAGTAGCCATGTACATTTGTAAGTCCTAGGTCAAATCGACGACAGACGCCATGTGAGTCTAGGTCAAATCGAGGGCAGTAGCCATGCAAGTCTAGGTCAAATCGAGGACAGTAGCCATGCAAGTCTAGGTCAAATCGACGACAGACGCCATGTGAGTCTAGGTCAAATCGAGGACAGTAGCCATGCAAGTCTAGGTCAAATCGAGGACAGTAGCCATGCAAGTCTAGGTCAAATCGACGGCAGACGGCATGTAAATCTAGGTCAAATCGACGACAGACGCCATGTAAATCTAGGTCAAATCGACGACAGACGTCATGTAAATCTATGTCAAATCGACGACAGACGCCACGCCATCTGAATCTAGATCAAATCGACGACAGACGCCATGTGAATCTAGGTCAAACGCTTGGTGATACAATATCACGATCACCCCGTCACTCAAATTCAAAGAGTTATCTCTCTTGCACTTACTTTTAGGTTGACGAGGTTAGGACCAAGGTGACGATTTCAGATCCGTTATTTCCAAGGTAAAATTCCCTACTGCATATGTTCCATACCCCTTCATTGTTATGAATCATAGTTTGCCGATAAATCAATCAATTTTACAAAAACCTTCGTCGTCTCTTTTAGATATTTCAGATATCTACAATGACCAGAAAAAGAAATAATACTACTAGAATGGCTTATGAAAAGGCCAGGACGTTGCAAATGCATTCAAGCTACAATGTACTGTGTATACAACATTCCCGTATGACACTCTCCGATAATGACAATTGGAGGGGGATCCCTCCCTTCAAAACTTTGTAATGTACATGGGAAACAATGATTCGCGTGGTGTATCCGAGATACTGGACTGGCCGCCTATCTCTAGAAAATTAAAAGTAGGGGCAGATAATCTAGTATTAGAATTTAGCTTGGCAATTCTTAACAAAAAGAACTTAGGGTCTGGTGGCCAGTCTACCGAGATGCATGTTGATTCAGGGCGGTGTATCCGAGATACATGTATGTTGATTCGGGCGGTGTATCCGAGATATGTTGATTCGCGTGATCTATCCGAAGCATATTTATTCCAGTGATTTATTCGAGATATGTTGATTCGCGGGATCTATCCGAGCTATGTTGATTCGCGGGATCTATCTGAGATATGTTGATTCGGGTGGTGTATCCGAGATATGTTAATTCGCGTGCTCCATCCGAGATATGTTGATTCCCGTGATCTATCCGAGATTTGTTGATTCGCGTTTTGTATCCGAGATATATTTATTCGCGTGGGGTATCCGAGATATGTTGATTCGGGCGGTGTATCCGAGATATAATGATTCGCGTGGTTTATCGCCAGGGATCACTTGCGAGAAGGCGGGTTTACGGAGAAAAGACCGTCTACGAGGCGGTGGCAAATAATCAAGGACCGTCATCATGAAAATTCTAAGAAAACCAGATTTATTGGAAAGAGGAAGAACTACTATGGGAATTTCTTCCGTTATCAAAGATTACTTTCAACTTCATAGAACCACTTTGGAATTATCTTAGTTATAATTCTGATAGGATATACCATTGTGATGAAACAGAACTCTTTCTGTACATGGCTGTCATCGATGGTCCCGGAAAAGTGGGCAGTATAAAACAAGAGTATGCAGTAGTGATGACATGCGGGTTTGTCCTGAATGTAGAGATATCACGAGTTATCTTTGTACCGAAAGTTCTGCATCGTAGGCTGGGGCCACAACAGTCGTGTTGACTAAAAAAAAGGAGATGATGACAAAAGTGTTCTCCGAGATTTGCTAGTGGATTTTTTCACCATTTTGTTTCGATTTCTATTTTGTAAATAGACTAAATTAAATTTTGAGAAAATCAGAAAATATTAAAATTAGAATATATTTAAACTTCCGAGATGACGAGGTGCATCTCGACACGAATACCGTACAGTATCCACCACCAACACACATGATGAACCTCTGAAAGCTAACACAGTCTGCTTCAGAACACCGTACAGTATCCACCACCAACACAGAATACCGTACAGTATCCACCACCAACACACATAATGAACCTCTGAAAGCTAACACATTCTGCCTCAGAATACCGTACAGTATCCACCACCAACACACATGATGAACCTCTGAAAGCTAACACATTCTGCCTCAGAATACCGTACAGTATCCACCACCAACACACATAATGAACCTCTGAAAGCTAACACATTCTGCCTCAGAATACCGTACAGTATCCACCACCAACACACATAATGAACCTCTGAAAGCTAACACATTCTGCCTCAGAATACCGTACAGTATCCACCACCAACACAGAATACCGTACAGTATCCACCACCAACACAGAATACCGTACAGTATCCACACCTGTAATGATATGTCTGTATTATTATACCATGTAATATAATGTACCTGTATGTATACTATATGTAAAAGGATGAATAAAAAAGATTTCAAAACTGAAAAAAAAAGATACAGTGTAACAGGATTAGATGTACATGTATTAAGACAGCAGAATTAGATGTATTAAGTTGTATTCTGTTATACTCTACACTAAAACGTATTTATCATCTACATTTAGATAACTAGACAGAAATGTAAAGTATGTATTAATTTTGTATCAATTCATATTTACAAATACACGAAACTAACGATGGTAAAAAAAAAAAAAAAAAAAACACATAATGAACCTCTGAAAACTAGCACATTCTGATTCAGAATAATATACGACACTTCATCATAAGTGCACCACGTGTTTATTTCACTGGAAATAACGACTTAAGGTTCTCGGGAGTTAATTGTCGTAACTAATATGTTTCCTTCATACTTCTATCACACTGTAGTCACAACGGCCGATCGATCGATCAGGTCTCTTACTGCGCATGGTTTATTATCCCGTGGTCAAATATGGCGATAGAAAGGACGTGGTATGTAAACAAGAAATGGGCGATGGTCAATACTATTTTATCGTTTTTAGAATTATGAGCTTTGATTATTCAGAATTAGGATATTGGGGCCTACGTATTGACTTTATGCCCCTGTCACACTTTACCGGATTGGGCCACCGGACGTGAAACGGATAACATTTTTGGATATCCGGTGATGTTCGTCAATATCCGTTTTATGTCCGTTTTATGTTCGGTTCATTCGTTTCATGTCAGGTGATGTACGGTGCGTCCGGTGGTATCCGTCGGAAAGTTTTGTGCATGCACAAAACTTGAAACGGACAGTAACGGATAAGAATATTCGTTGGCTGTCCTGTGCATGTCCGTTTTGTCCTGTACATATCCTGTCATTGTTCGTTTATATGCGGTAGGTGTACGGGGGGCATGCGTTACCCAGTCCGTTGATGGAACTTGAACGCATACGCCACGCATAAAACGGACCTTCAGCGGACACATAACGAACACATAACGGACACATAACGGACAAACACAGGATGCTTGCAGGATTAACACGGGACACGACGAATAGACAAACGGATTGAAAACGGATAACACGCACAGAACGGATGAATACAGAATACCTACAGGATACCTACAGGGGGAGGAACTGACTACCGACAGTAAACCATTCCACTTCACCTGCATTACAAGTATCAACTTCTACTTCTACTTCGCCACCTTCAACTGGAATATCATCACCACCTTTATCATGCTCTGTTTCAGTTTCAGTTTCAGTTTCGGTTTCTTGTGCAACGGCATCAACAGCATCGACAGACACTTCTTCTGTGTCTTGCGCTTTTGCAGGAACGGTTTTTTTTTTTTTTCTACCGCGAGGCATTTTGGCGAGGCAGTCAGCACTGTAACTTTTTGACAACTGATCGTCGGAGAAATGCATATATCTTGTTTTTTTCTGCACGCGCGCGTTAATGTCCGTTAGGTGTTCGGTTTGTCCGGAATGCATCCTGTACACGTCCTGATTCACCGGTTCATGTTCGTTTGTTGTTCGTTACTCATTCGGAGACACCCGGTTGGTAGTACGGTAGCCATACGTTACATGTTCGTTATTGGTACGTTTTATCCGTTCCATATTCGGTGCAAGTACGTCGTCAGTTTGGATTTTTCTACCGGACTGACAACTTTGCCACCGTATACCACCGGATAACAAAAATTTCTATCCGTTGATGTCCGGTACACCAATCCGGTCAAGTGTGACAGGGGCATTACGGTTACTCAACCGATTACATTCAGCTACCATCATAAACAAAAGTACCGGTCACCTCCGTCTCTAACGGTTCTCTTATAACACCAGTGATCGTAAATACTAGCGACAATATCGTATGGTGTAAGATAATATCATATGGTGTAAGACAGTATCATATGGTGTAAGACAGTATCGTATGGTGTAAGACAGTATCATATGGTGTAAGACAGTATCGTATGGTGTAAGATAGTATCATATCGTGTAAGATAGTATCGTATGGTGTAAGATAGTATCATATCGTGTAAGATAGTATCATATCGTGTAAGATAGTATCGTATGGGGTAAGATAGTATCGTATGGTGTAAGACAGTATCGTATGGTGTAAGACAGTATCATATGGTGTAATATAGTATCATATGGTGTAAGACAGTATCATATGGTGTAAGACAGTATCGTATGGTGTAAGACAGTATCGTATGGTGTAAGACAGTATCATATGGTGTAAGACAGTATCATATCGTGTAAGATAGTATCGTATGGTGTAAGATAGTATCATATCGTGTAAGATAGTATCATATCGTGTAAGATAGTATCGTATGGGGTAAGATAGTATCGTATGGTGTGCGACAGTATCGTATGGTGTAAGATAGTATCATATCGTGTAAGATAGTATCATATGGTGTAAGACAGTATCGTATGATGTAAGACAGTATCGTATGGTGTAAGACAGTATCGTATGGTGTAAGACAGTATCGTATGGTGTAAGACAGTATCATATGGTGTAAGACAGTATCGTATGGTGTAAGACAGTATCATATGGTGTAAGATAGTATCGTATGGTGTAAGACAGTATCGTATGGTGTAAGACAGTATCGTATGGTGTAAGACAGTATCGTATGGTGTAAGACAGTATCGTATGGTGTAAGGCAGTATCGTATGGTGTAAGGCAGTATCTTATGGTGTAAGATAGTATCGTATGGTGTAAGACAGTATCGTATGGTGTAAGACAGTATCATATGGTGTAAGACAGTATCGTATGGTGTAAGACAGTATCGTATGGTATAAGACAGTATCGTATGGTATAAGACAGTATCGTATGGTGTAAGATAGTATCGTATGGTGTAAGACAATATCATATGGTGTAAGACAGTATCATATCTTGTAAGACAATATCGTATGGTGTAAGACAGTATCGTATGGTGTAAGACAGTATCGTATGGTGTAAGACAGTATCATATCTTGTAAGACAATATCGTATGGTGTAAGACAGTATCGTATGGTGTAAGACAGTATCATATCTTGTAAGACAATATCGTATGGTGTAAGACAGTATCGTATGGTGTAAGACAGTATCGTATGGTGTAAGACAATATCATATGGTGTAAGACAGTATCGTATGGTGTAAGACAATATCATATGGTGTAAGACAGTATCGTATGGTGTAAGACAGTATCGCATGGTGTAAGACAGTATCATATGGTGTAAGACAATATCATATGGTGTAAGACAGTATCGTATGGTGTAAGACAATATCATATGGTGTAAGACAGTATCGTATGGTGTAAGACAGTATCGTATGGTGTAAGACAGTATCGTATGGTGTAAGATAGTATCGTATGGTGTAAGACAGTATCATATGATGTAAGACAATATCGTATGGTGTAAGACAATATCATATGGTGTAAGATAGTATCGTATGGTGTAAGACAGTATCGTATGGTGTAAGACAGTATGGTGTAAGACAGTATCGTATGGTGTAAGACAGTATCGTATGGTGTAAGACAGTATCGCATGGTGTAAGACAATATCATATGGTGTAAGACAATATCATATGGTGTAAGACAGTATCGTATGGTGTAAGACAATATCGTATGGTGTAAGACAGTATCATATGGTGTAAGATAGTATCGTATGGTGTAAGACAGTATCGTATGGTGTAAGACAGTATGGTGTAAGACAGTATCGTATGGTGTAAGACAGTATCGCATGGTGTAAGACAATATCATATGGTGTAAGACAATATCATATGGTGTAAGACAGTATCGTATGGTGTAAGACAATATCATATGGTGTAAGACAATATCATATGGTGTAAGACAGTATCGTATGGTGTAAGACAATATCATATGGTGTAAGACAATATCGTATGGTGTAAGACAGTATCGTATGGTGTAAGACAATATCGTATGGTGTAAGACAGTATCATATGGTGTAAGACAGTATCGTATGGTGTAAGACAGTATCGTATGGTGTAAGACAGTATCGTATGGTGTAAGACAGTATCGTATGGTGTAAGACAGTATCGTATGGTGTAAGACAGTATCGTATGGTGTAAGACAGTATCGTATAGTGTAAGACAATATCATATGGTGTAAGACAGTATCATATGGGGTAAGACAATATCGTATGGTGTAAGACAGTATCGTATGGTGTAAGACAGTATCGTATAGTGTAAGACAATATCATATGGTGTAAGACCATCTTATATGGTGTAAGACAGTATCGTATGGTGTAAGACAGTATCATATGATGTAAGACCATCTCATATGGTGTAAGACAATATCATATGGTGTAAGACAATATCGTATGGTGTAAGACAATATCGTATGGTGTAAGACAGTATCGTATGGTGTAAGACAGTATCATATGGTGTAAGACAGTATCGTATGGTGTAAGACAGTATCGTATGGTGTATGACAATATCATATGGTGTAAGACAGTATCGTATGGTGTAAGACAGTATCGTATGGTGTAAGACAGTATCATATGGTGTAAGACAGTATCGTATGGCGTATGACAATATCGTATGGTGTAAGACAATATCGTATGGTGTAAGACAATATCGTATGGTGTAAGACAGTATCGTATGGTGTAAGACAGTATCATATGGTGTAAGACAGTATCGTATGGCGTATGACAGTATCGTATGGTGTAAGACAGTATCGTATTTTGTAAGGCAGTATCGTATGGTGTAAGACAGTATCGTATGGTGTAAGACAGTATCATATGGTGTAAGATAGTATCGTATGGTGTAAGACAATATCATATGTTGTAAGACAGTATCGTATGGTGTAAGACAGTATCATATGGTGTCAGATAGTATCTTATGGTGTAAGATAGTATCATATATTGTAAGATAGTATCATAGAGTGTAAGACAGTATCGTATGGTGTAAGACAGTATCATATGGTGTAAGACAGTATCGTATGGTGTAAGACAGTATCGTATGGTGTAAGACAATATCATATGGTGTAAGACAGTATCGTATGGTGTAAGACAATATCGTATGGTGTAAGACAGTATCGTATGGTGTAAAACAGTATCGTATGGTGTAAGACAGTATCATATGTTGTAAGACAGTATCGTATGGTGTAAGACAGTATCGTATGGTGTAAGACAGTATCGTATGGTGTAAGACAATATCATATGGTGTAAGACAGTATCGTATGGTGTAAGACAGTATCGTATGGTGTAAGACAATATCATATGGTGTAAGACAGTATCGTATGGTGTAAGACAATATCGTATGGTGTAAGACAGTATTGTATGGTGTAAGACAGTATCGTATGGTGTAAGACAGTATCATATGGTGTAAGACAGTATCGTATGGTGTAAGACAGTATCGTATGGTGTAAGACAATATCATATGGTGTAAGACAGTATCGTATGGTGTAAGACAGTATCATATGGTGTAAGACAGTATCGTATGGTGTAAGACAGTATCATATGGTGTAAGACAATATCATATGGTGTAAGACAGTATCGTATGGTGTAAGACAGTATCGTATGGTGTAAGACAATATCGTATGGTGTAAGACAATATCGTATGGTGTAAGACAATATCGTATGGTGTAAGACAATATCATATGGTGTAAGACAGTATCGTATGGTGTAAGACAATATCGTATGGTGTAAGACAATATCGTATGGTGTATGACAGTATCGTATGGTGTAAGACAGTATCATATGGTGTAAGATAGTATCGTATGGTGTAAGACAATATCATATGTTGTAAGACAGTATCATATGGTGTAAGATAGTATCATATGGTGTAAGACAATATCATATGGTGTAAGACAGTATCGTATGGTGTAAGACAGTATCATATGGTGTAAGATAGTATCGTATGGTGTAAGACAATATCATATGTTGTAAGACAGTATCATATGGTGTAAGATAGTATCATATGGTGTAAGACAATATCATATGGTGTAAGACAGTATCGTATGGTGTAAGACAGTATCGTATGGTGTAAGACAATATCATATGGTGTAAGACAATATCATTTGGTGTAAGACAGTATCGTATGGTGTAAGACAGTATCGTATGGTGTAAGACAGTATCGTATGGTGTAAGACAGTATCGTATGGTGTAAGACAGTATCATATGGTGTAAGACAGTATCGTATGGTGTAAGACAGTATCATATGGTGTCAGATAGTATCTTATGGTGTAAGATAGTATCGTATGGTGTAAGACAGTATCGTATGGTGTAAGACAGTATCGTATGGTGTAAGATAGTATCGTATGGTGTAAGACAGTATCGTATGGTGTAAGACAGTATCGTATGGTGTAAGACAGTATCGTATGGTGTAAGATAGTATCGTATGGTGTAAGACAGTATCGTATGGTGTAAGACAATATCGTATGGTGTAAGATAGTATCGTATGGTGTAAGACAGTATCGTATGGTGTAAGACAGTATCGTATGGTGTAAGACAGTATCGTATGGTGTAAGACAGTATCGTATGGTGTAAGACAATATAATATGGTGTAAGACAGTATCGTATGGTGTAAGACAGTATCGTATGGTGTAAGGCAGTATCGTATGGTGTAAGACAGTATCGTATGGTGTAAGACAGTATCATATGGTGTAAGACAGTATCGTATGGTGTAAGACAGTATCGTATGGTGTAAGACAATATCATATGGTGTAAGACAGTATCGTATGGTGTAAGACAGTATCGTATGGTGTTAGACAATATCGTATGGTGTAAGACAGTATCATATGATGTAAGACAATATCGTATGGTGTAAGACAGTATCATATGATGTAAGACAGTATCGTATGGTGTAAGACAGTATCGTATGGTGTAAGACAGTATCATATGATGTAATACAGTATCATATGGTGTAAGATAGTATCATATTGTGTAAGACAGTATCGTATGGTGTAAGATAATATCTTATCATCATGTCAATGTCCCCTACCACTCCTCCATTCAGCGTCCGTCACGGCGCAAAACAATCCGAATGTACGGTATATCCTTTTATAAAGACTTACAAAACAATTAACGATCCCCGTGTAAGTAATAAATCTTAAGAAATTACTTTTTGTTTACCCCAGGTGTGGTTGTCGTTATCACAAATTACTTTTTGTTTACCCCGGGTGTGGTTGTCGTTATCACAAATTACTTTTTGTTTACCCCGGGTGTGGTTTCGTTATCACAAATTACTTTTTATTTCCCCCGGGTGTGGTTGTCGTTATCACAAATTACTTTTTGTTTACCCCGGGTGTGGTTGTCGTTATCACAAATTACTTTTTGTTTACCCCGGGTGTGGTTGTCGTTATCACAAATTACTTTTTTGTTTACCCCGGGTGTGGTTGTCGTTATCACAAATTACTTTTTGTTTACCCCGGGTGTGGTTGTCGTTATCACAAATTACTTTTTGTTTGCCCCGGGTGAGGTTGTCGTTATCACAAATTACTTTTTGTTTACCCCGGGTGTGGTTGTCGTTATCACAAATTACTTTTTGTTTACCCCGGGTGTGGTTTCGTTATCACAAATTACTTTTTATTTCCCCCGGGTGTGGTTGTCGTTATCACAAATTACTTTTTGTTTACCCCGGGTGTGGTTGTCGTTATCACAAATTACTTTTTGTTTACCCCGGGTGTGGTTGTCGTTATCACAAATTACTTTTTGTTTATCCCGGGTGTGGTTGTCGTTATCACAAATTACTTTTTTGTTTACCCCGGGTGTGGTTGTCGTTATCACAAATTACTTTTTGTTTACCCCGGGTGTGGTTGTCGTTATCACAAATTACTTTTTGTTTGCCCCGGGTGCGGTTGTCGTTATCACAAATTACTTTTTGTTTACCCCGGGTGTGGTTGTCGTTATCACAAATTACTTTTTGTTTACCCCGGGTGTGGTTGTCGTTATCACAAATTAGTTTTTGTTTATCCCGGGTGTGGTTGTCGTTATCACAAATTACATTTTTGTTTATCCCGGGTGTTGTTGTCGTTATCACAAACTACTTTTTGTTTACCCTGGGTGTGGTTGTCGTTATCACAAATTACTTTTTGTTTACCCCGGGTGTGGTTGTCGTTATCACAAATTACTTTTTGTTTGCCCCGGGTGAGGTTGTCGTTATCACAAATTACTTTTTGTTTACCCCGGGTGTGGTTGTCGTTATCACAAATTACTTTTTGTTTGCCCCGGGTGAGGTTGTCGTTATCACAAATTACTTTTTGTTTGCCCCGGGTGAGGTTGTCGTTATCACAAATTACTTTTTGTTTACCCCGGGTGTGGTTGTCGTTATCACAAATTACTTTTTGTTTACCCCGGGTGTGGTTGTCGTTATCACAAATTACTTTTTGTTTATCCCGGGTGTGGTTGTCGTTATCACAAATTACTTTTTGTTTACCCCGGGTGTGGTTGTCGTTATCACAAATTACTTTTTGTTTACCCCGGGTGTGGTTGTCGTTATCACAAATTACTTTTTTGTTTACCCCGGGTGTGGTTGTCGTTATCACAAATTACTTTTTGTTTGCCCCGGGTGCGGTTGTCGTTATCACAAATTACTTTTTGTTTACCCCGGGTGTGGTTGTCGTTATCACAAATTACTTTTTATTTCCCCCGGGTGTGGTTGTCGTTATCACAAATTACTTTTTGTTTGCCCCGGGTGAGGTTGTCGTTATCACAAATTACTTTTTGTTTACCCCGGGTGTGGTTGTCGTTATCACAAATTACTTTTTGTTTACCCCGGGTGTGGTTGTCGTTATCACAAATTAGTTTTTGTTTATCCCGGGTGTGGTTGTCGTTATCACAAATTACTTTTTTGTTTATCCCGGGTGTGGTTGTCGTTATCACAAACTACTTTTTGTTTACCCTGGGTGTGGTTGTCGTTATCACAAATTACTTTTTGTTTACCCCGGGTGTGGTTGTCGTTATCACAAATTACTTTTTGTTTGCCCCGGGTGAGGTTGTCGTTATCACAAATTACTTTTTGTTTACCCCGGGTGTGGTTGTCGTTATCACAAATTACTTTTTGTTTGCCCCGGGTGAGGTTGTCGTTATCACAAATTACTTTTTGTTTGCCCCGGGTGAGGTTGTCGTTATCACAAATTACTTTTTGTTTACCCCGGGTGTGGTTGTCGTTATCACAAATTAGTTTTTGTTTGCCCCGGGTGAGGTTGTCGTTATCACAAATTACTTTTTGTTTACCCCGGGTGTGGTTGTCGTTATCACAAATTACCTTTTGTTTGCCCCGGGTGAGGTTGTCGTTATCACAAATTACTTTTTGTTTGCCCCGGGTGAGGTTGTCGTTATCACAAATTACTTTTTGTTTACCCCGGGTGTGGTTGTCGTTATCACAAATTACTTTTTGTTTACCCCGGGTGTGGTTGTCGTTATCACAAATTACTTTTTGTTTATCCCGGGTGTGGTTGTCGTTATCACAAATTACTTTTTGTTTACCCCGGGTGTGGTTGTCGTTATCACAAATTACTTTTTGTTTACCCCGGGTGTGGTTGTCGTTATCACAAATTACTTTTTGTTTACCCCGGGTGTGGTTGTCGTTATCACAAATTACTTTTTTGTTTACCCCGGGTGTGGTTGTCGTTATCACAAATTACTTTTTGTTTACCCCGGGTGTGGTTGTCGTTATCACAAATTACTTTTTGTTTGCCCCGGGTGAGGTTGTCGTTATCACAAATTACTTTTTGTTTACCCCGGGTGTGGTTGTCGTTATCACAAATTACTTTTTGTTTACCCCGGTTGTGGTTGTCGTTATCACAAATTAGTTTTTGTTTATCCCGGGTATGGTTGTCGTTATCACAAATTACTTTTTTGTTTATCCCGGGTGTGGTTGTCGTTATCACAAACTACTTTTTGTTTACCCTGGGTGTGGTTGTCGTTATCACAAATTACTTTTTGTTTACCCCGGGTGTGGTTGTCGTTATCACAAATTACTTTTTGTTTGCCCCGGGTGAGGTTGTCGTTATCACAAATTACTTTTTGTTTACCCCGGGTGTGGTTGTCGTTATCACAAATTACTTTTTGTTTGCCCCGGGTGAGGTTGTCGTTATCACAAATTACTTTTTGTTTGCCCCGGGTGAGGTTGTCGTTATCACAAATTACTTTTTGTTTACCCCGGGTGTGGTTGTCGTTATCACAAATTACTTTTTGTTTACTCCGGGTGTGGTTGTCGTTATCACAAATTAGTTTTTGTTTATCCCGGGTGTGGTTGTCGTTATCACAAATTACTTTTTTGTTTATCCCGGGTGTGGTTGTCGTTATCACAAACTACTTTTTGTTTACCCTGGGTGTGGTTGTCGTTATCACAAATTACTTTTTGTTTACCCCGGGTGTGGTTGTCGTTATCACAAATTACTTTTTTGTTTACCCCGGGTGTGGTTGTCGTTATCACAAATTACTTTTTGTTTACCCCGAGTGTGGTTGTCGTTATCACAAATTACTTTTTGTTTGCCCCGGGTGAGGTTGTCGTTATCACAAATTACTTTTTGTTTACCCCGGGTGTGGTTGTCGTTATCACAAATTACTTTTTGTTTACCCCGGGTGTGGTTGTCGTTATCACAAATTAGTTTTTGTTTATCCCGGGTGTGGTTGTCGTTATCACAAATTACTTTTTTGTTGATCCCGGGTGTGGTTGTCGTTATCACAAACTACTTTTTGTTTACCCTGGGTGTGGTTGTCGTTATCACAAATTACTTTTTGTTTACCCCGGGTGTGGTTGTCGTTATCACAAATTACTTTTTGTTTGCCCCGGGTGAGGTTGTCGTTATCACAAATTACTTTTTGTTTACCCCGGGTGTGGTTGTCGTTATCACAAATTACTTTTTGTTTGCCCCGGGTGAGGTTGTCGTTATCACAAATTACTTTTTGTTTGCCCCGGGTGAGGTTGTCGTTATCACAAATTACTTTTTGTTTACCCCGGGTGTGGTTGTCGTTATCACAAATTACTTTTTGTTTACCCCGGGTGTGGTTGTCGTTATCACAAATTAGTTTTTGTTTATCCCGGGTGTGGTTGTCGTTATCACAAATTACTTTTTTGTTTATCCCGGGTGTGGTTGTCGTTATCACAAACTACTTTTTGTTTACCCTGGGTGTGGTTGTCGTTATCACAAATTACTTTTTGTTTACCCCGGGTGTGGTTGTCGTTATCACAAATTACTTTTTGTTTACCCCGGGTGTGGTTGTCGTTATCACAAATTACTTTTTATTTACCCCGGGTGTGGTTGTCGTTATCACATATTAGTTTTTTGTTTACCCTGGGTGTGGTTGTCGTTATCACAAATTACTTGTTTACCCTGGGTGTGGTTGTCGTTATCACAAATTACTTTTTGTTTACCCCGGGTGTGGTTGTTGTTATCACAAATTACTTGTTTACCCCGGGTTTGGTTGTCGTTATCACAAATTACTTTTTGTTTACCCCGGGTGTGGTTGTCGTTATCACAAATTACTTTTTGTTTACCCCGAGTGTGGTTGTCGTTATCACAAATTACTTTTTGTTTACCCCGAGTGTGGTTGTCGTTATCACAAATTACTTTTTGTTTACCCCGGGTTTGGTTGTCGTTATCACAAATTACTTTTTGTTTACCCCGGGTGTGGTTGTCGTTATCACAAATTACTTTTTGTTTACCCCGGGTGAGGTTGTCGTTATCACAAATTACTTTTTGTTTACCCCGGGTGTGGTTGTCGTTATCACAAATTACTTTTTGTTTATCCCGGGTGTGGTTGTCGTTATCACAAATTACTTGTTTACCCCGGGTTTGGTTGTCGTTATCACAAATTACTTTTTGTTTACCCCGGGTGTGGTTGTCGTTATCACAAATTACTTTTTGTTTACCTCGGGTGTGGTTGTCGTTATCACAAATTACTTTTTGTTTACCCCGAGTGTGGT
This sequence comes from Pecten maximus, assembly GCF_902652985.1. Classification (NCBI taxonomy): domain Eukaryota; kingdom Metazoa; phylum Mollusca; class Bivalvia; order Pectinida; family Pectinidae; genus Pecten; species Pecten maximus. Next base: position 8,127,472 of record NC_047018.1, on the reverse strand, counting down.
TGTCGTTATCACAAATTACTTTTTGTTTACCCCGGGTTTGGTTGTCGTTATCACAAATTACTTTTTGTTTACCCCGGGTGTGGTTGTCGTTATCACAAATTACTTTTTGTTTACCCCGGGTGAGGTTGTCGTTATCACAAATTACTTTTTGTTTACCCCGGGTGTGGTTGTCGTTATCACAAATTACTTTTTGTTTATCCCGGGTGTGGTTGTCGTTATCACAAATTACTTGTTTACCCCGGGTTTGGTTGTCGTTATCACAAATTACTTTTTGTTTACCCCGGTTGTGGTTGTCGGTATCACAAATTACTTTTTGTTTACCCCGGGTGTGGTTGTCGTTTACACATAGTTTTTGTGATGCCACCATTAGCATTTTTTACTGTTTAATTAATGTATTCGTTGTCCACGGTAATGAGGTTTTGGTGACAAGGAAACCGTTGAGAAGCTTGACCCGGAAGTGAGTTTAGGTGAGACATTTCCCTTTGTTTTTCTGTATGTAATATTAGATAACAATTATAATAAAAGTATGCTATAAGACTGTCATGAGCCAGTCAGCTTTAGATTTAGAATTGCTATTTTATGTTGTAAAGCACGAAAATAAATCCTAACAATTACATATATTCATGTAAGCAGTGTTTTAAGTGTTAGATTGCAATACAACTGGGATGTTTAATGTTTCTTTTCTGCGTATAAGGAAATTGTTCATACGGAAATACCTTAAATACTTCAAGAAAGGATGAAATATGCCAATTTAAAATTGTGTTGAAGGCATCAGACATGCTAGGTTTTCAGAAAGTCAGAATTTTGTATTTAGGTAAACTTCCTCTGATAATTGACAAAATCAAAGAAACACATTTAATCAACAAAACGCCATACCAGTAATTAAGATAATTACATACAGCATAACAAAGGTTTCATTTTTTGTAACATCTAACACAGCAAAGAAAGTCAATAGAACCTGCTCTAAAACAGTCACAAGATGATAACAACATAAACAGGGAATAGGTAATTAACACGCATACAGGGAATAGGTCATTTACACACATACAGGGAATAGGTCATTTACACACATACAGGGAATAGGTCATTAACACACATACAGGAAATAGGTAATTAACACGCATACAGGGAATAGGTCATTAACACACATACACGGAATAGGTCATTTACACACATACAGGGAATAGGTCATTAACACACATACAGGAAATAGGTAATTAACACGCATACAGGGAATAGGTCATTAACACACATACAGGGAATAGGTAATTAACACGCATACAGGGAATAGGTCATTAACACACATACAGGGAATAGGTCATTAACATATATACAGGGAATAGGTCATTAACACACATACAGGGAATAGGTCATTAACACACATACAGGGAATAGGTCATTAACATACATACAGGGAATAGGTCATTAACACGCATACAGGGAATAGGTCATTAACACACATACAGGGAATAGATCATTAACACACACACAGGGAATAGGTCATTAACACACATACAGGGAATAGGTCATTAACACACATACAGGGAATAGGTAATTAGCACGCATACAGGGAATAGGTCATTAACACACATACAGGGAATAGGTAATTAACACGCATACAGGGAATAGGTCATTAACACACATACACGGAATAGGTCATTAACACACATACAGGGAATAGGTCATTAACACACATACAGGGAATAGGTCATTAACACACATACAGGGAATAGGTCATCAACACACATACAGGGAATAGGTCATTAACATACATACAGGGAATAGGTCATTAACACACATACAGGGAATAGGTCATTAACATACATACAGGGAATAGGTCATTAACATACACACAGGGAATAGGTCATTAACACACACACAGGGAATAGGTCATTAACACACATACAGGGAATAGGTCATTAACACACATACAGGGAATAGGTCATTAACACACATACAGGGAATAGGTCATTAACACACATACAGGGAATAGGTCATTAACACACATACAGGGAATAGGTCATCAACACACATACAGGGAATAGGTCATTAACATACATACAGGGAATAGGTCATTAACACACATACAGGGAATAGGTCATTAACATACATACAGGGAATAGGTCATTAACATACACACAGGGAATAGGTCATTAACACACACACAGGGAATAGGTCATTAACACACATACAGGGAATAGGTCATTAACACACATACAGGGAATAGGTCATTAACACACATACAGGGAATAGGTCATTAACACACATACAGGGAATAGGTCATTAACACACACACAGGGAATAGGTCATTAACACACATACAGGGAATAGGTCATTAACACACATACAGGGAATAGATCATTAACACACATACAGGGAATAGGTCATTAACACACATACAGGGAATAGGCTATTAACACACATACAGGGAATAGGTCATTGACACACGTACAAGGAATAGGTCATTAACATACAGGGAATAGGCCATTAACACACATACAGGGAATAGGTCATTAACACACATACAGGGAATAGGTCATTAACACACACACAGGGAATAGGTCATTAACACACACACAGGGAATAGGTCATTAACACACATACAGGGAATAGATTATTAACACACACACAGGGAATAGAACATTAACACACATACAGGGAATAGGTCATTAACATGTATACAGGGAATAGGTCATTAACATACATACAGGGAATAGGTCATTAACACACATACAGGGAATAGGCTATTAACACACATACAGGGAATAGGTCATTTACACACGTACAAGGAATAGGTCATTAACACACACACAGGGAATAGGTCATTAACACACACACAGGGAATAGGTCATTAACACACATACAGGGAATAGATTATTAACACACACACAAGGAATAGGTCATTAACACACATACAGGGAATAGGTCATTAACATGTATACAGGGAATAGGTCATTAACATTCATACAGGGAATAGGCCATTAACACACATACAGGGAAAAGGTCATTAACACACATACAGGGAATAGGTCATTTACACACGTACAAGGAATAGGTCATTAACATACATACAGGGAATAGGCCATTAACACACATACAGGGAATAGGTCATTAACACACACACAGGGAATAGGTCATTAACACACATGCAGGGAATAGGTCATTAACACACATACATGGAATAGGTCATTAACACAAGTACACGGAGTAGGTCATTTACACACATACAGGGAATAGGTCATTAACACACATACAGGGAATAGGTCATTAACACACATACAGGGAATAGGTCATTAACACACATACCGGGAATAGGTCATTAACACACATACATGGAATAGGTCATTGACACACATACAGGGAATAGGTCATTAACACACATACAGGGAATAGGTCATTAACACACATACAGGGAATAGGTCATTAACATACATACAGGGAATAGGTCATTAACACACATACAGGGAATAGGTCATTAACACACATACAGGGAATAGGTCATTAACACACATACAGGGAAAAGATCATTAACACACATACAGGGAATAGGTCATTAACACACGTACAGGGAATAGGTCATTAACACACATACGGGGAATAGGCCATTAACACACATACAGGGAATAGGTCAGTAACACACATACAGGGAATAGGTCATTAACACACATACGGGGAATAGGTCATTAACACACGTACATGAGAATAGGTCATTAACACATATACGGGGAATAGGCCATTAACACACATACGGGGAATAGGTCATTTACACACGTACATGGAATAGGTCATTAACATACATACAGGGAATTGATCATTAACACACATACAGGGAATAGGTCATTAACACACATACAGGGAATAGGTCATTAACACACATACAGGGAATAGGTCATTAACACACATGCAGGGAATAGGTCATTAACACGCATACAGGGAATAGGTCATTAACACACATACAGGGAATAGGTCATTAACACAAGTACACGGAATAGGTCATTAACACACATACAGGGAATAGGTCATTAACACACATACACGGAATAGGTCATTAACACACATACACGGAATAGGTCATTAACACACATACAGGGAATAGGTCATTAACACACATACAAGGAAAAGGTCATTAACACACATGCAGGGAATAGGTCATTAACACGCATACAGGGAATAGGTCATTAACACACATACAGGGAATAGGTCATTAACACAAGTACACGGAATAGGTCATTAACACACATACAGGGAATAGGTCATTAACACACATACAGGGAATAGGTCATTAACCCACATACAGGGAATAGGTCATTAACATACATACAGGGAATAGGTCATTAACACACATACAGGGAATAGGTCATTAACACAAGTACACGGAATAGGTCATTAACACACATACAGGGAATAGGTCATTAACACACATACAGGGAATAGGTCATTAACACACATACAGGGAATAGGTCATTAACACACATACAGGGAATAGGTCATTAACACACATACATGGAATAGGTCATTAACACACATACAGGGAATAGGTCATTAACACACATACAGGGAATAGGTCATTAACACATTGACAGGGAATAGGTCATTAACACACATACAGGGAATAGGTCATTAACACACATACAGGGAATAGGTCATTAACACACATACAGGGAATAGGTCATTAACACACGTACAGGGAATAGGTCATTAACACATTGACAGGGAATAGGTCATTAACACACATACAGGGAATAGGTCATTAACACACGTACAGGGAATAGGTCATTAACACATTGACAGGGAATAGGTCATTAACACACATACAGGGAATAGGTCATTAACACACATACAGGGAATAGGTCATTAACACACATACAGGGAATAGGTCATTAACACACATACAGGGAATAGGTCATTAACACACATACAGGGAATAGGTCATTAACACACATACATGGAATAGGTCATTAACACACATACAGGGAATAGGTCATTAACACACATACAGGGAATAGGTCATTAACACATTGACAGGGAATAGGTCATTAACACACATACAGGGAATAGGTCATTAACACACATACAGGGAATAGGTCATTAACACACATACAGGGAATAGGTCATTAACACACGTACAGGGAATAGGTCATTAACACATTGACAGGGAATAGGTCATTAACACACATACAGGGAATAGGTCATTAACACACGTACAGGGAATAGGTCATTAACACATTGACAGGGAATAGGTCATTAACACACATACAGGGAATAGGTCATTAACACACATACAGGGAAAAGATCATTAACACACATACATGGAATAGGTCATTTACACACGTACAGGGAATAGGTCATTAACACACATACATGGAATAGGTCATTAACACAAGTACACGGAATAGGTCATTAACACACATACAGGGAATAGGTCATTAACACACATACAGGGAATAGGTCATTAACACACATACAGGGAATAGGTCATTAACACACATACAGGGAATAGGTCATTAACACACATACATGGAATAGGTCATTAACACACATACAGGGAATAGGTCATTAACACACATACACAGGGAATAGGTCATTAACACACAAACAGGGAATATATCATTAACACACACACAGGGAGTAGGTCATTGACACACATACAGGGAATAGGTCCTTAACACACATACAGGGAATAGGTCATTAACACACATACACAGGGAATAGATTATTAACACACATACAGGGAATAGGTCATTTACACACATACAGGGAGTAGGTCATTAACACACATACAGGGAATAGGTCATTAACATACACACAGGGAATAGGTCATTAACACACATACAGAGAATAGGTCATTTACACACATACAGGGAGTAGGTCATTAACACACATACAGGGAATAGGTCATTTACACACGTACGTACTGGCAACGAATCATAAATACGTCTAATAAATAAACACGTGTACAAGCAAATGTACGAGTGGGGTAATGCTATCAATGTCAATCAACACTTGTTTTGTCAGCAAAACCTATCATTAATGTTTGATGTTAAATACTTTCAGCTGAAGGTAGGGTCAATCATCTAATCAAAATGTAGCTCTATTGCAACTGGTTGGAAATGTTTTCGTTAAGTAATTATATCCATTAGGATGAATGTAAACAACTTATTAGCGTCATCGGTGCTGGTAAATCTTTTTATAAATGGTTCGAATATTGATGTTAAAACGAGAATTTTAAGCTATTAATTCATACACAAATTAAAAACCATAACCATTCACGCGTAACACATCTAGACATAAAGACAAAAAACTATGACGAGTGTATTCATTAACATATATCTTTATTTGTTTGTTTATTTGTGTAAATTAATGTAAATTAATTTGTTTAACGGTAATTACTCCAGATTTTACAAAAAAAACATATATCTTCATGTTACGCGCATCTTCCATTGAATTTGAATATATGTTTGACAGTCAATGAATATAGGTAAAACTACTTGATTGTACAATCCCGTCACGCGTCCGTGGGAGATTTCATTGTTTTATCTGTACATAAACCTAGTCTCCCCCATTTAAGTATCCATTACTCTCGCCATTAATGTCAAACCTAAATGATTGAACGCTGAGTTTCATATCACTGTTACTCACAATCTAAATTAATAAATCTAAAAAAAATGTAAAAATGTGTTCCAAACGGTGCAATATTGACATATACATATACATGTATATTTGTGTAGTGATAAGTGTGTGTATAGGTGTAATTATACACATGATTGTGTGCAGTTATCCACGTAAATGTATTCAGTCATACGTGTATATGTATGTGTATAATGACACAAGAGTAGGTATGTATTGAAATTATGTGTATTGATGAACGGACAATTGTTGAATGCAGTTATATACTTGTTATCATTTTCCATATGAAGTATATGCGGTAATATCAATTATAACAGTTGTTTAGCATACACTAGTTACCATAACAACAGACACCAAATTCTTGACAACACGCGTAAGTTTATTAATTTGATCACATTTCATACATTCATAAAAGTGTTCGTTATACATGTACTAAGAATAACAAGAAGACTTAAGATTTTCCATTGATGTTTTATTGATACATAAGGACAAAGCATGTGGCAGTTTTGGTATCTATATAAACCAAACAATTCCCAATTTCCTTAAACAGCTAGAAAAACAAGAAAATTTAAATCCAAAAGCTAGAAACGACTCAGGAAACTAGACTTCCGAAACCATGAAATCATGACATTTCCTGTGACATGCAATAGCCTCAACTTTGGTTTCGAAAATATAAATGTCATCATTTCTCAAAAGACATTATAACGATAAAAACACGGCCAAAAGCAGATTTCTGAACTCATGAGATTGTCCTCAAATAATTAGACTTCCAAACCATAACATTGTCCACAAATAACTACATATCTAAATCATATCATTGCCCACAATTAACTAGACTTCGAAACCATAAAATTGTCCACAAATAACTAGACCTCCAAACTATAACATTGTCCACTATGACTTGACTTCCAAACCATAACATTGTCCACAACAAATAACTAGACTTCAAACAATAATATTGTCCAAAAATAACTAGACCTCCAAACTATAACATTGACCACTATGACTTGACTTCCAAACAATAATATTGTCCACAACAAATAACTAGATTTCAAACAATAATATTGTCCACAAATATCTAGGTAGCAGTGTACAGTAAAAATGTCCAATTCTGAAAAATATGGCACGTGGAAGGCGATATTAGCCGAGATCACTCATTATTATAATTGTGTATTGGTTTGCCAGGTAACGAGTTTGGTTTAATCAGGACCCTACATAACACTTTAACACACCTAATACATCAGTCGACTTTCTGTATGATGATGACGCAATAAGGCGAATTTTGTCCACAATCGACTCAATCATAATATAGTTGATATATATGTTCATTTCCTTCTGCTGATTATGGTTGAAATGGATAAAAAAAACACCTAAAGACCAAGGGAATAATAACTTGATGTCTAATTAACTTTTTTGTGCAAACCTTACTGGACGATCTTATAAACATGGATAAATGAGATATTTATTTACCCCAGAACACCCATCTAATCTCATCTAGGTGTTTTATCTCGTCAGTATAGACCCTCGCTTTACGCTAGTCAAAATTTCCTTAAAGGCAGCTCAATCTCTCCCAGAATTCATTGCGGTCCCCTGTCAACGGCGCACAAATGTACGCCAAATCGTGACGTTATGCATTATATCTTGCATAATGACGTCATAATTTAATTCTTCATCCATTATCGTTCGTAAGCAGTGTTCTGATTGGTCAAATCAGAAAAAAAAAATGATATTTAAAACTACCAAAGAAAAATAAAAGTAACGAATTAAAATTGGCAAAACAAAACATTTCAAATCTTTGTCTTTGTTTCCTTTGATGCACGTTAAGGCTTTTATTTTAATTTGTACCCGATTGATCTCTCAAATAAAAAAGCATAATGCAATTGAATTTATCCATCAAAGAATAATAATTGCCAAAATATGAGTAAATAACCTTCTTTACCATTATATTTACAAAGCATTTGAGTCATACACTAAAATTTATTTTCAAAAATGTCGTAATACAAAGGATTCTTTACTAACCTCTGTGCTCCCAAGCGGATTGGCACAGCCATTTATAGGTTCGACTCCTTGGTTATATGTTTTCTTCTTTCATAGTAAAGTTACCATTAGAGTTTATAACTAAATCCACACAATATATATATATATATATATCAATATCAGTCTCACGCAAATTACAATGTCTGCATTTCACCAAGACGCGAGACTTCGAATTGATCGAAAAATCCTCTGAATCATTCTAAAAGTATGCAAAAAAGCAGACATGGCTTCCTCTTGTTCCCCGCCATTAAATTCATAAAAAGGCGACATAGACTCCCCTTGTACCCCGCCAGTAAATTTGAAAAAGGCGACATAGCTTCACCTTGTACCCCACCATTAATTTTTTTTTAAAGGCGACATAGACTCCCCTTGTACCCCGCAAATAGATTCACAAAAAGGCGACATAGACTCCCCTTGTACCCCGCCAGTAAATTCACAAAAAGGCGACATAGCTTCCCCTTGTACCCCGCCAGGAAATTCACAAAAAGGCGACATAGACTCCCCTTGTACCCCGCCAATAAATTCACAAAAAGGCGACATAGACTCCCCTTGTACCCCGCCAATAGATTCACAAAACATGCGACATAGACTCCCCTTGTACCCCGCCAATAGATTCACAAAACATGCGACATAGACTCCCCTTGTACCCCGCCAATAGATTCACAAAACATGCGACATGGCTTCCTCTTGTTCCCCGCCATTAAATTCACAAAAAGGCGACATAGACTCCCCTTGTACCCCGCCAATAGATTCTCAAAACAGCGATATAGACTCAGTTTGTACCCCGCCAATAGATTCACATTAAATGAAAACAGGTCCAGCTTTTTTTTTTCTAATTCAGAAAGAAAGTTACAAAATCTAAAATCCAATATAAATAATGCACCTCCACAATCGTATCTAAAACCACGTATCTATACCCGGTATGTCACTGTATCTAATTATCATACAGAGTTACATGTACAAAATGTAGATCATCTAACAGGTCATCTACTACATGTACATATATATTCATAAATTTAGACAACATACTGTATTGTAAAAACACATGCATTACAACAGTGAAGAATAGTTGAAAGTATTTTTTTTTTTTATTTACGTTCATCAAATTTATCTAGGACCATTAAACATTAAAAAAAAGTTTTCTAGCAAAATCAATTAACAGGAAACAATTCTCAATCCTTATCATATCTCCGAGATATTTAAAAGAAACGATGCTTTATACAACCCAATGACGGTTCAGAAATATAACTTAATAATAAAATAATAATATACAACATTTATATAACACACTATCTAATTTTTTAAATCATTCTAATGCGCTTCGCATTGCATAATATAAAAATACATTTTATTTCAAGTGTTATACAGAACATATACATGTAAAAATTGCACCCGAATACAGAAATATTGGTTTACATCCCAATACAGAAATATTGGTTCACATCTTATATCCCAATACAGAAATATTGGTTCACATCCCAATACAGAAATATTGGTTCACATCCCAATACAGAAATTGGTTTACATCCCAATACAGAAATGGATTCACATCCCAATACAGAAATTGGTTCACATCCCAATACAGAAATGGATTCACATCCCAATACAGAAATAGGTTACATTTGTAAGGACTCACACAACTAAATCAGCCAATCAGCTGGTGTTTCCCCTGAGGAAAATGTGTTTCATAGGTTTGTAGCTGTTTTCCTGAGTAAATAACATATGAAATGGGTACTTCCTATATGCGAGAATAAAGAGTAGTGTCTTGAGATTAGGAAAAGCAAAAACATACACTCCTACTGAAAATAGAATGACGTAGGATTCGAGGTGTAAAAAGGCGGGAATTCCCCAGGTAGGGGTTTCCAGTGTACTGTAAATATCAGGGTTACTGTCTTTCGAGTACCCGTGTGCTCTTATATGCCATTTAACCTATACAATAACAACATTTATCCGATAGAAAAACTTCAAACTTTAATTTGATATAAATTTCACATCATTTGAACTTCAAACGAGCGAATGAATGTATGGGGTCACTAGTAATAACATATAGTAAAATATTTAGTTGTGCGAGTCCTTAATACCCCAACACAGAAATATTGGTTTACATCCCAATACAGAAATATTGGTTTACATCCCAATACAGAAATATTGGTTTACATCCGAATACAGAAATATTGGTTTACACCCCAATACAGAAATATTGGTTTACACCCCAACACAGAAATATTGGTTTACATCCCAACACAGAAATATTGGTTTACACCCCAACACAGAAATATTGGTTTACACCCCAATACAGAAATATAGGTTTACACCCCAATACAGAAATATTGGTTTACATCCCAATACAGAAATATTGGTTTACACCCCAACACAGAAATATTGGTTCACATCCCAATACAGAAATTGCATCACATCCCAATAAAGGAATTGGTTTACACCCCAATACAGAAATATAGGTTTACATCCCAATACAGAAATATTGGTTTACATCCCAATACAGAAATATTGGTTTACATCCCAATACAGAAATATAGGTTTACATCCCAATACAGAAATATTGGTTTACACCCCAATATAGAAATATAGGTTTACATCCCAATACTGAAATATATGTTTACACCCCCAATACAGAACTATTGGTTTACACCCCAATACAGAGATATTGGTTTACATCTCAATACAGAAATGGATTTACATCCCAATACAGAAATATAGGTTTACACCCCAATACTGAAATATAGGTTTACATCCCAATACAGAAATATTGGTTAACATCCCAATACAGAAATATTGGTTTACATCCCAATACAGAAATAGTGTGTTTTTGATTGTTATTTATCGAGAATACCGATTTGGAAAACCGAATCAAACATTTCGCTGAACGAGTGTATAAAAGATACCAGAATCAAGCGTTTCGTCGACTAAGTTCTATATTAGTTTAGCAGTCAAGCGTTTATCAACTGAGTGTACCATAGATCGAAATAGAACAATTATATCAGATTACAATGCATGAAATAAAACATGAAAAGGACAATGTAGTTTACATTTTCAAAGTTTTTGTCGAATTTGCATTCGTTACCTTATAAAATCTAGAGAGAAAATGGGCACAATTACATGTTATTAGTCAAGCGTTCCTCCGACAGATGTGATAACTTATACAATTTTAATTCTGAACAGAAAATGGCACACACAGTTTAACTTTCCGTTGACTCAGTCAATACAATCACAGGCAACAACAACAGATGACAATTTCGTATAAAGTAGGTATAGAAAATGGCACTATATGTATACTGTATAGTAACAGTATAGAAAATGGCACTACATGTATACTGTATAGTAACAATATTGTTTGAAGTGTTGACCAGGTGAGGGTCGATTATACCCTGTATTAGAACACTCTATATGTGTTATCACGAGGAATACGTGTTATCATCACTCCCATCAACCAATTTTCACCCAATCATTATTCAACAACCTTTACATGTATTAACAAAAAGATAGATTTTGAGTTGCTATGGTAACCAAACAAGGCCTTATCAACTGGCCCTTAATCCCTGTAGTCACAGCTATAGTTCGATATCGCCTGGCGTTGTCCTGTAGATATGACCTTGCCCTCTGACCAGAATTACCAAGCATGGTCAACTTCAACAATCTTAACAAAACTTGCGTATCTATATGCGAAAACTAGTGTGTGTAGTCATCTAACACTTATGTTTACATAAAACAATCGCGTGCGTGGTACTGTGTAGAAGGCTATAGTGACCTGTACGTACATACGTATCTAACGGGGCGGGACGTTATCACATTGTCGGAAGTCCAGCGCTAGGCGTGGACAGAGGAAGGAAGCCGGCCTATCTACCTTATTCAGCGTACACTAGCCGATAGCCCGTACAAACATGTCGCATACTCATAGATAATAAAATCAATGATTCGCTCAGATAAAGGGACGTTAGAGGAGAAACTAGGGCTAAAGTTTACGGCACGGATAACACAGGTTCACATATTATATATATATATACACGGATAACAGGTTCACGTGCAATTAAATACATACGGATAACAAAGGTTTACGCGTAATTATATACAATTATATACCTACGGATTATACAGGTTTTCATGTTCTTATACTCGGCCGTCTACAGTTACTGTCCAGAGGACGATATCAATATCCGTAGTTACTTATAACTTATTATAATTGCAAACTCAAACTGTCGTTACACTCAACTAAATCCAATTCTCCCGAATTACTCTAATGTAACCTACTTTACTACAAAAGAGGAAGTGGACAAGAAAACACGTGTCTCATAATCAAGTACGCTGTATAAACTCCTTTAACACAAGCGTCTAAATGACCATGTGTCTATGGTGGTTTTCAAAATGACGTCAGCACCTTTGATGTAGAGTCGACCATTTGTTACCTTCATCTCGTGACAAATGATGTTGCTGTCCAACCCCGACGGCCGTATGCTGAAGCTTCGTCATTGGCTTTTACATTTACTCCACCCAAACTGTGTACACACAAAACGTTGCTATTGTGTTCACCTCCCTCTGAATGATGATGTTTCCCTTTTTCTCTCGTGAATAACAGCATAATACGATTACGTTTGTATACATGCATTAAACTGTTATTCCCGAAAATTCAGGGTATTTTTTCTGATGTTTTGTTCTCATCTTTCCAGCCTGAAATAAAAATGACGTGTTTTCCAACACGGAGAAGAAGCAAACTCCTAAAACTTGGCGTGGGTTCATAGCATACTATGATTAACGTTCGATAAATACCTAGACAATGGCCGATGCTGACCCTGTTGACATACCTGTTAGGAGATGTAGCTTTCCTGTAACCGTCATCGAAGTTTAGGAGACGAATGTGACGACGATGAGTGTTGGCCAGGAATTTATAGCGTTGTGTCTATACGTGGACGGAGTACTGGAGGTTTGGATGAAAGGTCGGCCACTAATCACCTTTGCTTGATAACAGTACCGTAAAAGCCACGACAAACTCGCCATGGGCTTGATTTATGGTCTCTAAGTACACATTTCCTATGACTGACTGATATGTGATCGAATAGATAGGTAATGCCTATGCTGTAACGCCATATACAGCCATTGTATACTAACCTATCTCTCACTCAATCTACGCTAGCCGTCTTGTCTTGTTGAGATGTATAATTGAATTAAGGGTAAGAAAATGAAATCAGTATATGAAAAGTAAAACAGGGCCCGCGGCGCCATATCGGCCGCGCGCGAGGCTTTTGTTTATGTGTATGTACAAGATGTAACAAGCTCACGACGAAGTGTCCCATGACTACATTGACGGACTCTTAATGAATATCTCCACGTTCCTTTTACTTACCTGTGATAGACTTACCTGTCCCGCCGAGAGCAGTGTGTCGGTTAACCTCTGACCCACAGCCCCTTGCCCCTAGTCAACCTATCGTCACAGACGTAACATTTGACTCTGTCCTTATCAGCGTTCACGTCACTCAATATCAAGTTTGACCTCTTTCGTACACGTTAGAAAAAATGTCCAGGTAACTATAACATACCTGTTATCTTCTAATAGTAAGGGCAAGTTGCTTAGGCAAAAAATATATGTAAATATATCAAGTATTTTAAATTGCGGAATAAAAATAGACAAGTGGGTTAACACTTGAACAGAAGTAGCAGTCTGTATACATGACACACGCTGTGAAAAAGATAGACTTACCTACATGGTGTCGCTTGGTCCGGTAAAATATACAGTGTCCACTACCAAGCTGCTGTCCAGAGGACGTCCAGGGATCACTCTGGCCAGATCTGGCCTAAAACCTTGAGATAAAGGTCGGGATGGATCGGTTGCCCCGATACCGGTCCATGTTTGCGATGTTAGACGTTTTATCTCAGATTAAGATACTAGCTATAGAAATATAGGGTAAGGGAATTTCGCGCCAACAACGTAGCGTACGTTACATGAGTGAACACGTGGTACAACCATATACAGGTGTAAATCGTACAAAGTGTATCTGCATTTCATTCATAAAAACAAGTCAATTCTACACTGTTAAAATTTTGTCAACACCAAATGTTAATATAAATGACATAATATTGAATTTCACGCATTTTCAGATTCATCCTCTAAGCGTTATAGTCATGATATACGTTGAAATGATGATGATGATGATGATGATGATGATGATGATGATCGCTAATCAACTGTACCTTAATTCACTATTCAACTGTACCTTAATTCACTATTCAACTGTACCTTAATTCACTATTCAACTGTACCTTAATTCACTATTCAACTGTACCTTAATTCATTATTCAACTGTACCTTAATTCACTATTCAACTGTACCTTAATTCGTTAATCAATTGAACCTTAATTCGTCATCCATTTGTACCTTAATTCAATAATCAACTGTGCCTAAATTAGCTATAAAACGTACCTTAATTCACTACTCAACTGTACCTTAATTCACTATTCAACTGTACCTTAATTCACTATTCAACTCTACCTTAATTCATCATCCAACTCTACCTTAATTCAATAATCAACTGTTCTTGAATTAACTATTCAACTGTACCTTCATTCGTTAATCAATTGTACCTTAAATCGTCATCCAACTGTACCTTAATTCACTATTCAACTGTACCTTAATTTACTAGTCCACTGTACATTAATTCGTTAATCAATTGTACCTTAAATCGTCATCCAACTGTAACTTGATTCAATAATCAACTGTACCTTAAGTCACTGTTCAACTGTACCTTAATTCAGTATTCAAGCGTAATTGAATTCACTTTTAAACTCTCCCTAATTTATTTTTCAATTATACCTGAATTCACTATTCAACTGTACCTGAATTATACTTAATTCACTTTTCAACTGTACCTGAATTCACGACCTACGCATGAAAGTTATTCGAAGTTACACATGGACTGACTGTCACAAACACACCGTGATCATGTAAGGATTTTGAATGAAAACAATATTACAAGCCAGTGATTTCATTTCTTTTCCTGAATGTCCACTCTCCCTAGTTCTGATTCACTTCTATTATTTAATCTGATTATATTCCATACATCTTTCCTTTTTTACAATTCACGTGTATTCCTTATTAAGGGTATATACTTCATCTGTTCATACCCATTGATTCAATAAAATGTCTCAGAACGAAAGAAAACAATATATTTCTCGTTTTATTTCCTAATAAACGATTATAATTACAGTGAAAAGGAATTGATACACAACACATACCGGAAGTACATTTAACAGGACCGGAAGTATGCCCAGTTACACTGCCAGAAAAGGATAATTAGAACTAAAACTTAGAAGTCACGATCTGTATGTTTTACAATTTGCCCTGTAAACATCGAAGACATAAAATTGGTTAACACTCCCCAACATAAAATAGGTCCAGTGATACAGGGGATTATCGCGAGAGATTGCTGGATTATCGTGCGAGATTCCTGATATTGCTATCATAGCAGGAGTCCCCGAAATGTTGTCCAGTGACAGGTGAGACTGGTCAGTTTTTATGGTAGATGATCAATTTGGTCGTCTGAAGACTCGTAAGCCACTTGACCTGTTATCGTATAGCGGTCAGTTAGTGTGCCTCCCCCTCCCACAATATGTAATCTGTCGTAAACACGGCCATAAACGTCCTTTTATTGACCAGGTAATAGTTAACGATCGTGTTACCATGTATAGACACCAGACGACATTAATTTACCCGCCAAAGTGTTTACAATGAAACGAGTCTGTTACATGTCCTAAAGATGTAATTCACTGATCTTTGAGTTGTTTTGGTTGGAACTATTATCAACTAAAACGCGAAAAACAGTGCTTTCACTGCAACATATTTTGATTTTCTAGCATACGTGAATTGTATTTTTTCTATCTCGCTGTTCAAAGTACATAACTTTATTTCAGCCCTGCATATTAAAAACTGCGCTCATGTCATTACTGATTTTCCGAAAGAAAAATGAAGATGATACGCATTTGTTGTTCTATCAACAGCATTATATACATGTTCACTCGCACAAATAGGTACAAATTAAGTGACTCGAAGCAAATCATTAACTGTTCTCTATTATTGAGTTGGATTTGAAATATGTCATTTCATGACGTTCTATGTATGTGAAAGATAATCAAAAGTTGAAAAGTTGAACCGCCTTGTTTTGAT
This sequence comes from Pecten maximus, assembly GCF_902652985.1. Classification (NCBI taxonomy): domain Eukaryota; kingdom Metazoa; phylum Mollusca; class Bivalvia; order Pectinida; family Pectinidae; genus Pecten; species Pecten maximus. The sequence continues at coordinate 8,110,638 of NC_047018.1, read as the reverse complement.
ATTCAATTACAATATACTTCCGATAATGTGCCCCATTAAAGTTCTCGTCGATACGTAATGATAACCCCGCCGCTGGACAAAGGACGTAGGCGAGATAGTAATCAGTGGCCAGTCACACTGACCACGAATGACCATCGTCCAAAACATGTACGTTCAGGACCTTCCACGTCATCACGGTGATGCACGGAACTGTACAGGCATGGCCGACAAACAAGTACAACATTATTAATCCCAAACGTGATTATCGACGTGGTACATAGGTCACCTTCAATCCGGGGGCTATAAGGTAGTAGTTCACTAAATCCTTGGCCGAAACACATCTAAACAGCCAGTTAGATATATTTTTTATCATTGTTGACTAGTTTGTATAACTATATTATAGTGTCTCCAAGAAAATTCTATAATTGCCATTTTACACATGATTTTCATTTACGGCGATGGAACGCAGTGCGAGCCTTACATTACATACGTAAAAAATGAATTATAAGAAATAACCTGCAGCAACGCATTTTTGAAGATTACACAGAAGTTCACTTGTTGTGATTATGTTTTGGTTAATAAGAAAGAAAGAAAGAAAGAAAGAAAGAAAGAAAGAAAGAAAGAAAGAAAGAACTGTCTCCAAGTTAAATCTATTTTCCTGGGTCCAGATGCTTTACATAAAAATCCAAATGAGGCGTCCTTGTCATGATTTAGAGTACATAATGTAATTAGAATGTGTCTATAAGGTATGTTGTGTAATGAGGCCAGACCCACAACACCTGATATGTTTATCTCGTGATTACATACCTGTGATTGTCTCACCTGACGTTGATTACAGGAAACAGTACAGTAACTGTTTCACCCAGATGACAACATGCTTACAGCTTGAACGGCTACTGAATGTAAAATGTAACAAAAATGTAAAGCAAACCAGCTAAAATCAAGTTCCCCAGCGTCCATCGCCTTGGCTCCAGACAATTGTCATTATGTATATTTTTATTGTTTCATGTCAAAAATTACTTCTGTATAGTATGTATCTCTCGCTATAGTCAATCCCTGGTGTGTCTTTGGCTAACCTCTACTTTATCTTTGTATAGAAAAACAGACTCCTCGTTTGTTGTTTCGATCGTCACAAACTTACATTAATCATGATGAAAAAAAACAGATGTATGACAACTGTTATCTAGGTCAGATGTCTGACAACTGTTATCTATGTCAGATGTATGACAACTGTTGTCTATGTGAGATGTCTGACAACTGTTGTCTAGGTCAGATGTCTGACAACTGTTGTCTATGTGAGATGTCTGACAACTGTTGTCTAGGTCAGATGTCTGACAACTGTTGTCTAGGTCAGATGTATGACAACTGTTGTCTAGGTGAGATGTCTGACAACTGTTGTCTAGGTCAGATGTCTGACAACTGTTATCTATGTCAAATGTATGACAACTGTTGTCTAGGTCAGATGTCTGACAACTGTTATCTATGTCAGATGTATGACAACTGTTGTCTATGTCAGATGTCTGACTGTTGTTGTCTAGGTCAGATGTCTGACAACTGTTGTCGATGTCGGATGTCTGACAACTGTTGTCTGGGCCAGATGTCTGACAACTGTTGTCTAGGTCAGATGTCTGACAACTGTTGTCTAGGTCAGATGTCTGACAACTGTTGTCTAGGTCAGATGTCTGACAACTGTTGTCTATGTCAGGTGTCTGACAACTGTTGTCTAGGTGAGATGTCTGACAACTGTTGTCTAGGTCAGATGTCTGACAACTGTTGTCTAGGTCAGATGTCTGACAACTGTTATCTATGTCAGATGTCTGACAACTGTTGTCTATGTCAGATGTCTGACAACTGTTGTCTAGGTGAGATGTCTGACAACTGATGTCTAGGTGAGATGTCTGACAACTGTTGTCTAGGTGAGATGTCTGACAACTGTTGTCTAGGTGAGATGTCTGACAACTGTTGTCTAGGTCAGATGTCTGACAACTGTTGTCTAGGTGAGATGTCTGACAACTGTTGTCTAGGTCAGATGTCTGACAACTGTTGTCTAGGTCAGATGTCTGACAACTGTTATCTATGTCAGATGTATGACAACTGTTGTCTATGTCAGATGTCTGACTGTTGTTGTCTAGGTCAGATGTCTGACAACTGTTGTCTATGTCGGATGTCTGACAACTGTTGTCTATGTCAGATGTCTGACAACTGTGTGTCTAGGTCAGATGTCTGACAACTGTTGTCTATGTCGGATGTCTGACAACTGTTGTCTAGGTCAGATGTCTGACAACTGTTGTCTATGTCAGATGTCTGACAACTGTTGTCTATGTCAGATGTCTGACAACTGTTGTCTAGGTCAGATGTCTGACAACTGTTGTCTAGGTCAGATGTCTGACAACTGTTGTCTAGGTGAGATGTCTGACAACTGTTGTCTAGGTCAGATGTCTGACAACTGTTGTCTAGGTGAGATGTCTGACAACTGTTGTCTAGGTCAGATGTCTGACAACTGTTGTCTAGGTGAGATGTCTGACAACTGTTGTCTAGGTCAGATGTCTGACAACTGTTGTCTAGGTCAGATGTCTGACAACTGTTGTCTAGGTCAGATGTCTGACAACTGTTGTCTAGGTCAGATGTCTGACAACTGTTGTCTAGGTCAGATGTCTGACAACTGTTGTCTAGGTGAGATGTATGACAACTGTTGTCTAGGTCAGATGTCTGACAACTGTTGTCTAGGTCAGATGTCTGACAACTGTTGTCTATGTCAGATGTCTGACAACTGTTGTCTAGGTGAGATGTCTGACAACTGTTGTCTATGTCAGATGTATGACAACTGTTGTCTATGTCAGATGTCTGACTGTTGTTGTCTAGGTCAGATGTCTGACAACTGTTGTCTATGTCGGATGTCTGACAACTGTTGTCTGGGTCAGATGTCTGACAACTGTTGTCTAGGTCAGATGTCTGACAACTGTTGTCTAGGTCAGATGTCTGACAACTGTTGTCTAGGTGAGATGTCTGACAACTGTTGTCTATGTCAGATATCTGACAACTGTTGTCTAGGTGAGATGTCTGACAACTGTTGTCTAGGTCAGATGTCTGACAACTGTTGTCTAGGTCAGATGTCTGACAACTGTTGTCTAGGTCAGATGTCTGACAACTGTTGTCTAGGTCAGATGTCTGACAACTGTTGTCTAGGTCAGATGTCTGACAACTGTTGTCTAGGTCAGATGTCTGACAACTGTTGTCTATGTCAGATGTCTGACAACTGTTGTCTAGGTCAGATGTCTGACAACTGTTGTCGTTGTCAGATGTCTGACAACTGTTGTCGTTGTCTATGTCAGATGTCTGACAACTGTTGTCTAGGTCAGATGTCTGACAGCTGTTGTCTAGGTCAGATGTCTGACAACTGTTGTCTATGTCAGATGTTGTCTAGGACATGTAACTGACCACTGTTGTCTAGGTCATGTAACTGACCACTGTTGTCTAGGTCATGTAACTGACCACTGTTGTCTAGGACATGTAACTGACCACTGTTGTCTAGGTCATGTAACTGACCACTGTTGTCTAGGTCATGTAACTGACCACTGCTGTCTAGGTCATGTAACTGACCACTGTTGTCTAGGTCATGTAACTGACCACTGTTGTCTAGGACATGTAACTGACCACTGTTGTCTAGGTCATGTAACTGACCACTGTTGTCTAGGTCATGTAACTGACCACTGCTGTCTAGGTCATGTAACTGACCACTGTTGTCTAGGTCATGTAAGTGACCACTGCTGTCTAGGTCATGTAACTGACCACTGTTGTCTAGGTCATCATATAGCTTAAAAGACTAAACACACAAGCGAAAAGCCTCTTTAAATATTAAATTGTTTAGAGACCAAACTTTAAATATTAATTTAGTAAGACATTAATCTTCAGATATTAAATGAATAAGAAATCAAACTTTAAATATTAATTTAGTAAGAGATCAAACTTATATTTTAAATAACTCTAAATACTTAATAAGCTAGTATGCAGATGATTACATATTAATTCTGGATGATAAAATAACATCACCAGGTAAATGTCTATATTTGGTCGACATCTTTGGAGAAATGTTCCGGCCTGAGGAAAACCTTGACAAATCTCATTTGGTATGAATTGGCGCTGCGATGAGGAAATCGAACCAACACAAAATATTGCGTGGAACCACAAAAAGAAAACATTTACGAGGACAATTGTACAGAAAAAAACGTGTATAGCGAGGAGAGTCTACTTCCCTCCTGGTCACTTAGGATTCTCTCAGTTATAGGTAACAGGGATTCAAACATTAGCTGTAACCTCCTAACCTGTCATGGTACCAGCTCTGACAGTCCTCATAAGACACTGGAATTATTTCAAAGATTGTTTCATTTGCAACAACACTTTGATAAATTGAGACGAAATCTTTTAACATACAGCAAAGCATTAAAGGTAATGGATGTTAAGACTTCAATAACAATGGAGAACGGGAAAGATTATTCTTAGATGATATTGAAAAAAACTAAAGTGGCAAAAATCTGGAGTTTAACTAGACTTGTACTCTCAGAATCACCAAACAGGGATAGCTTTGGGGATATTTAGAGATAAGTTCAAGTTTTTTTTTATTTCCAAATACTATACAGCATATAGGTAACAATAATATATAGTTATTCAAAATATATATTATGTTCAAGATTGCGGAGGATAAAGATAATATAAATAGATATCTTGATATCTACATGCGTTTCCGTGTCACAATCGATCCTGTTAAGTTTAATAGAATGTATGTAAGATAATGACAGAATAGAGAAATCTCTGATGAACTGGAAATGTAAGATAAAATGACAGAATAGAGAAATATCTGATGAACTGGAAATGTAAGATAATGACAGAATAGAGAAATATCTGATGAAATGGAAATGTAAGATAATGATGGAATAGAGAAATCTCTGATGAACTGGAAATGTAAGATAATGACAGAATAGAGAAATATCTGATGAACTGGAAATGTAAGATAATGACAGAATAGAGAAATCTCTGATGAACTGGAAATGTAAGTTAATGATGGAATAGAGAAATCTCTGATGAACTGGAAATGTAAGATAATGATGGAATAGAGAAATTTCTGATGAACTGGAAATGTAAGATAATGACGGAATAGAGAAATCTCTGATGAACTGGAAATGTAAGTTAATGATGGAATAGAGAAATCTCTGATGAACTGGAAATGTAAGATAATGACAGAATAGAGAAATATCTGATGAACTGGAAATGTAAGATAATGATGGAATAGAGAAATCTCTGATGAACTGGAAATGTAAGATAATGACAGAATAGAGAAATCTCTGATGAACTGGAAATGTAAGATAATGACGGAATAGAGAAATCTCTGATGAACTGGAAATGTAAGTTAATGATGGAATAGAGAAATCTCTGATGAACTGGAAATGTAAGATAATGATGGAATAGAGAAATCTCTGATGAACTGGAAATGTAAGATAATGACAGAATAGAGAAATCTCTGATGAACTGGAAATGTAAGATAATGACGGAATAGAGAAATCTCTGATGAACTGGAAATGTAAGTTAATGATGGAATAGAGAAATCTCTGATGAACTGGAAATGTAAGATAATGACGGAATAGAGAAATCTCTGATGAACTGGAAATGTAAGATAATGACGGAATAGAGAAATCTCTGATGAACTGGAAATGTAAGTTAATGATGGAATAGAGAAATCTCTGATGAACTGGAAATGTAAGATAATGACGGAATAGAGAAATCTCTGATGAACTGGAAATGTAAGATAATGACGGAATAGAGAAATCTCTGATGAACTGGAAATGTAAGATAATGATGGAATAGAGAAATCTCTGATGAACTGGAAATGTAAGATAATGATGGAATAGAGAAATCTCTGATGAACTGAAAATGTAAGATAATGACGGAATAGAGAAATCTCTGATGAACTGAAAATGTAAGATAATGATGGAATAGAGAAATCTCTGATGAACTGGAAATGTAAGATAATGATGGAATAGAGAAATCTCTGATGAACTGGAAATGTAAGATAATGACAGAATAGAGAAATATCTGATGAACTGGAAATGTAAGAAAATGACAGAATAGAGAAATTTCTGATGAACTGGAAATGTAAGAAAATGACAGAATAGAGAAATTTCTGATGAACTGAAAATGTAAGATAATGATGGAATAGAGAAATCTCTGATGAACTGGAAATGTAAGATAATGATGGAATAGAGAAATCTCTGATGAACTGGAAATGTAAGATAATGATGGAATAGAGAAATCTCTGATGAACTGGAAATGTAAGATAATGACGGAATAGAAAGTATAAAAGACATTGTAGATGAAAATGGAACTTTTCGGACATATCATCAATTCGTGTAATGATATCCAGTACATATCAACTAATTTCCTCTATCTTATTAGCGCCATTCCAAATGCCGGAATTATTAATTGCGCCAATCACATAAATAATGTACAAGTTTGGCAAAGGTAATCTTGATGAAAACATACACTATCATCAAAACATAATGTACAATCTGTATAAAGTTCATTCCAAATTAAGTTTGATACTTTCGCATTTTTACCGGATCTTGTTTGCTGCATTTTGGTTTACATATAGGTTGAATATAGATCAAGATTTCTGTAATTTTAAAACTTTTGTCTCATGAAAAGGGAGAGCATGGATGTTCTCCTAGTCATTTTTGTTGAAAGAAATATCTAAAATAGTGTGCCACCTTTCATGAGACTGTTGAGGATTTAACAATATAGTAGACAATAGTTTGCTATAAAAATACTTAAATGGTTTTTCAATATTTTCAGTTGCGTCAAATTATTATGAAACACATTTTCAATATTTTTTTCATTATAAGTGACCATTCCCTTCCAGCCTCTCGGTGACTAGGAATAACAGTTAGTATTTGTACAATAATAGGAAATACTAGTGTTTTGATAACAGTCACTTTCCCATTGATAGAAAGATTCATAAAAGACCAATCTGAGTATTTATTGCGCATGTTATGTCATGGAGATGGTTACTTCCAGCCACCATTACTACACGTTGTAGTATTATCCGCCGCCATTTGATAGTGTATTAATGTATTAATGTCTAATTTGTCATGCTGATATTCATCATCATTAACATGACGTATCATAGTCCAGTATGAGGACGAAATCTTGATACGTACTTCTGTAGACAGATGTAGGGGAGATAACTACGGCATATCTTATTGTTAATGTGTACCTCTTCTCTTAGTGTGTGTACCTCCCACCAACTTATTCCTCACAGTGATCATTTTCTAAATCATCAGCACACCGATATCCATTTTCAGAGCACCATTATTGTAGGCATGGCGTAGTTACTTCCCTTCAAACATTAAAAAAAATCATTGTGATCTAAGAGAGTTACTTCCCTTGTTTCGCTCTGCCAGCAAATACGGAATTGTTACATGAACCTAGACATGGTCATAGTAACGGAATTGTTACATGGACCTGGATATTGTCGTGGTAACGGAATTGTTACATGGACCTGGACGTTGTCATGGTAACGGAATTGTTACATGGACCTGGATATTGTCGTGGTAATGGAATTGTCGCTTTGAATTAGACATGGCCATTAAAACGGGATTAGATATAGAAGTAGCAATGTAAGGGTTTACTAATATCCTATACTATTGTTATTTTATGACCTAACGGGTCAATCGGGTTATGCTAAACTGTCAAACAAACGTGTCAACCCGGACAAATTGTGTTGACAACAATACATATACTTACCTACAAATGTACTAGCTTTAAAGATAACTTTCCTCAATCATAAAACTACATTCTTACGCAATATGGATGCAGTTCGAATGATGGCGCTTCAAAATTTCAACAGTTCTCGGAGATTCTCGCTAGGTTCGACGTGAGCCTGCTCCGGATTTTCGTTAGCCGTCGTTAGGATAGTTTTAGTGTTGTCGGCAGTACCGGCTCCTGTACTGTTGTTACAGAAAGGCTAAAAATCCTAACAAATCTCTTTTTATGAAAGCTAACATGTTTCGGATGGGGTGATTTTTTACCCAAAAATTGACCCACACAGATATTGCTAATGCTACATTCTCTCACTCTTAGTCATATTGATTATCAAATGGTTATTCAGTAGACTGGAACGCGTTCCGCTCCGTTATTTTTTGCCTATGCTGACTGTTTTGTTCTCATAAATATGTAACTTCCACTAGTACAGCATAGACGTGTTATCGACTGGTTATCGATACGTGACTTCTAACCTACACAAATATGACAAAAATATTATACCAGTCATACTTATATCTGACACTAGAACTGTAAGATGATGAGCTAAGGGGCATTACAATAAAACGTGTAAAGTGACCTGGTTACAGATTATAACCGAGAGTGGAGACACTTTATGGAGGGGAGCCGTAATGAAACTAAGATTAGCTGAGCCTACAATTACTAAACGCCTGGGTGGTTTGGATGCAAAACAAAACCAAACCAAAACAAAACAAAAACAAACAAAAACAGAACAAAAAATACAAAATAGTTGCATTGTCACGTTGCTTTTTGTCATTATATATACTAATTATTATGTACAGTGTATAATACATACTATTTTCTATATAAACGTATTATACTACTTATTATATACAATGTATTATATATACTACTTATTATATACAATGTATTATATATACTACTTATTATATACAATGTATTATGTATACTACTTATTATGTACGATGTATTATATATACTACTTATTATATACATTGTATTATATATACTACTTATTATATACATTGTATCACATACTACGTATTATTGATGACGGAGGAACTAATCGATATCAGTAAACTAGTATGAGTATTGTCAGGGTGCTCGATACATATACATGTATATACGGATACCCAGTCTCCACGACTCCTATAGGTGCGAAATAGATAGTGACGAAATTCTAAATCAATAGGTATATGTCTATATACAGGTTTAGGTCGTTAAAATTGTAGTACTGATCAGGTAAGTCTGTGACAATCGATACATTCCGATATAAAAAAACCTTAGAGGCCATGTTACAGGTACAAGCTAGTCTGAGAGGATGGGTACACAAGGGGGACGATCACGTGGGGAGTGTACTATTTAAGGTAAGCATTGTAACTCTTTATTTCAACATATTTTACTGACATATGTCAGATAGTCTATCCAGTGGCAGCCATACCAACATCAAGTATCCCTGTGGTAATACACAGATAGCTGTAATAAAGATACCACGTATTTCATACACTGATAAAGATACCACGTATTTCATACACTGATAAAGATACCACGTATGTCATACACTGATAAAGATACCACGTATTTCATACACTGATAAAGATACCACGTATTTCATACACTGTTGGTTGTAATAAAGATACCACGTATTTCATACACTGATAAAGATACCACGTATTTCATACACTGATAGCTATAATAAAGATACCACGTATTTCATACACTGATAAAGATACCACGTATTTCATACACTGATAGCTGTAATAAAGATACCACGAATCTCATACACTGATAAAGATACCACGTATTTCATACACTGATAAAGATACCACGTATTTCATACACTGATGTTTGTAATAAAGATACCACGTATTTCATAAACTGATAAAGATACCACGTATTTCATACACTGATAAAGATACCACGTATTTCATACACTGATAAAGATACCACGTATTTCATACACTGATAAAGATACCAAGTATTTCATACACTGATGGTTGTAATAAAGATACCACGTATTTCTTACACTGATAAAGATACCACGTATTTCATACACTGATAAAGATACCACGTATTTCATACACTGTTGGTTGTAATAAAGATACCACGTATTTCATACACTAATGAAGATACCACATATTTCATGCACTATTGAAGATACCACGTATTTCATACACTGATAGCTGTAATAAAGATACCACGTATTTCATACACTGATACCTGTAATAAAGACAGGTGAAACCAAATCTTTTCAAGTCTGATCGGGGAATCGAACCCTGGCCGTCTAGATATTCTTCTTTACGCGTATCCATGTATCAAATTATTTTACATGTTTACACGTATTCAGGGATTAAATAATTATACAAATTTACGCGTATCCATGTATCAAATAATTATACAGGTAAGTATTTATCCTGGTTTACACGTTTCTAAGTAAATGATTATTCAAGTTTACACGAATCCGGGATAATCTGTTTTTCTTATAATTAGATTTGGAATCGGTTCCTCGCAAACCACGCTACAGAGTATCACTTACAAAACAATATTAATATCCTAACTTCTAGAGAGTACCGGGTACAAAGTAATATTAATATCCTAACTTCTAGAGAGTACCGGGTACAAAGCAATATTAATATCCTAACTTCTAGAGAGTACCGGGTACAAAGCAATATTAATATCCTAACATCTAGAGAGTACCGGGTACAAAGCGATATAAATATCCTAACATCTAGAGAGTACCGGGTACAAAGCAATATAAATATCCTAACATCTAGAGAGTACCGGGTACAAAGCAATATAAATATCCTAACATCTAGAGAGTACCGGGTACAAAGCAATATTAATATCCTAACTTCTAGAGAGTACCGGGTACAAAGCAATATTAATATCCTAACTTCTAGAGAGTACCGGGTACAAAGCAATATTAATATCCTAACATCTAGAGAGTACCGGGTACAAAGCAATATTAATATCCTAACTTCTAGAGAGTACCGGGTACAAAGCAATATTAATATCCTAACATCTAGAGAGTACCGGGTACAAAGTAATATTAATATCCTAACATCTAGAGAGTACCGGGTACAAAGTAATATTAATATCCTAACTTCTAGAGAGTACCGGGTACAAAGTAATATTAATATCCTAACATCTAGAGAGTACCGGGTACAAAGTAATATTAATATCCTAACTTCTAGAGAGTACGGGGTACAAAGTAATATTAGTATCCTAACTTCTAGAGAGTACCGGGTACAAAGTAATATTAATATCCTAACATCTAGAGAGTACCGGGTACAAAGTAATATTAATATCCTAACTTCTAGAGAGTACCGGGTACAAAGTAATATTAATATCCTAACATCTAGAGAGTACCGGGTACAAAGTAATATTATTATCCTAACATCTAGAGAGTACCGGGTACAAAGCAATATTAGTATCCTAACTTCTAGAGAGTACCGGGTACAAGTAATATCAATACCCTAACATCTAGAGAGTACCGGGTACAAAGTAATATTAATATCCTAACATCTAGAGAGTACCGGGTACAAAGCAATATTAATATCCTAACTTCTAGAGAGTACCGGGTACAAAGTAATATTAATATTCTAACATCTAGAGAGTACCGGGTACAAAGTAATATAAATATCCTAACTTCTAGAGAGAACCGGGTACAAAGCAATATTTGATAATTTGATATCCAAACTTCAAGTAAATTTTTGACTAACAAAAAAGAAAGTAATTGATGTTTCCCTAACTAATAAACTCCTTGTTTACATACCAATTTTTTACCGGTTTTAAATGTTTGATATACTTGCAGGTTTGGAATTGGATCCCTATTAGACAGCACCAGCACCATCCTAACTTCAAGAAATCATCATGCAGTTTAAAGTTCGAATTATTTTGTCAGTTTTATGTATGGTAACTTTCCTACTTACATCTGTACATATTTTAGACAGTATAAAACGTGTCGCCATTTTTATGAGTTACACCGTTATATCGCAGTCTAAGGTTACAAGACGCGTCAACACGAGGGACGGAGGTCGTGTGAGGTTTTTGTTTAAGAGAGATGTTACGGATCAGAAGTCACACATAAACAATGTAAATATTACTGAGTTAGCTGTCAATCAAAGGAGCTATCCACTGGGCATCAAAATCGGGACTCTGGTCAAAGTGGTCACAGAATTCGGAACAATTGGTGAGTTTGTTATGTTACTTGTGAAAAGACACATATACAAGGGGAATAACTCTCCCATCACTCTAACCGTCTGATGGGGGGGGGGGGGGGGGGGGGGGGGGGGGGAGGGGGGCGACAGTCAGCCTATTATCGCTAGTTCTTGAGAAGTGTTGCTGGAGGGATTTTTCTCAATCTTCACATATAGTATCCTCTTGGTCCCTACTTTTGCATATTCAATTTTGTGTCTGATCGGAAAAAGAGCCAGCCATCTTGGACTTTGACAGTTGACAGATTTGACAGTTTGTTATTGCTATTTCTCTGAAAATTCTTCTTAGATCTTGCTCTGATTTTACATGAAGGTTTTCCTTGTAATTGTATTATTAAGAGGAAAGAAGGGAAAGTAGAGAAAATATCAGTCTTATATAGCACCAACCAAGATCATTCAAAGGCCAAAACTAAAAAACCCCCTGGAATGATTTACGGGGTTTCACGTAAAATGACTTACACCGGTTTGGTTCCTATTTCAGAAGTTGAACAGAGAATCGGAGACCAATACTCTCTCTGTAGGAAGATCGGTGGTGGGATTTTCGGGCATATATTTCTTGGAATCGACAGAGCGAGTGGAGAAAAGGTGGCTGTCAAAGTCGACCGTTCCGAGACGATCAACTCAACTGTGAGAGAGGAGGGAAATATTTACAGAATACTTGAGGGTGGGGAAGGGTTTTCAACCGCCAGGTGGCAGGGCAGAGAGGGTAACTACAATATCGTGGTTATGGATCTTTTAGGGCCAAATCTACAAAGATACTTTGAACTCTGTCACTACAGATTTAGCTTAACGACAGTGCTTCTCCTTGCGGATCAGATGATTAGCAGACTCGAATACTTGCATTACAAGGGTTTTATCCATAGGGACGTTTCGCCCACGAATTTTGTCGTAGGACTGGGCAAGAATAGGCATATAATTTATAACATTGACTTTGGTTTTACCGAGCGTTACCGAGATCCCAAGACAGCCCGACACGTGTCATACCGATATGTAGGTTTCGCAGGTACCGAGAGGTACAGCAGTATTAACGCCCACAGGGGATATCAACAAAGTCGCCGGGACGACATGGAAGCATTGGGGTATGTCCTTATTTACTTCCTAAAGGGTCGGTTACCTTGGCAGAGGATACAATCCAAAGTAAGGAGCCAACAACTCGAACAAAAACTCCACATGAAACAGTCTATAGCAGTGACTAATCTGTGTAAGGGACTTCCAGTGGTGTTCTCAAAATATCTTCACCGATGTCGATCAATGAAATTTGAAGAGGAACCTGCTTACTCTAGTCTTCGGAATCTTTTTAGGAAAGCGTTCCGAAGACATAACTTCACATCAGACGACATGTTTGACTGGGACATTGTTAATGGAACTTGTAAATCTAATGATGAGTTCACGGATAGTATCAGATGTGAACCTGTAAATCTAATGATGAGTTCACGGATAGTATCAGATGTGAACCTGTAAATATAATGTTGAGTACACGGATAGTATCAGATGTGAACCTGTAAATCTAATGATGAGTTCACGGATAGTACCAGATGTGAACCTGTAAATCTAATGTTGAGTACACGGATAGTATCAGATGTGAACCTGTAAATCTAATGAACAGTACAAGGATAGTATCAGATGTGAACCTGTAAATCTAATGATGAGTTCACGGATAGTATCAGATGTGAACCTGTAAATCTAATGTTGAGTACACGGATAGTATCAGATGTGAACCTGTAAATCTAATGATGAGTTCACGGATAGTATCAGATGTGAACCTGTAAATCTAATGATGAGTTCACGGATAGTATCAGATGTGAACCTGTACATCTAATGTACAAGGATAGTATCAGATGTGAACCTGTAAATCTAATGAACAGTACAAGGATAGTATCAGATGTGAACCTGTAAATCTAATGATGAGTTCACGGATAGTATCAGATGTGAACCTGTAAATCTAATGTACAAGGATAGTATCAGATGTGAACCTGTAAATCTAATGATGAGTTCACGGATAGTATCAGATGTGAACCTGTAAATATAATGATGAGTTCAAGGATAGTATCAGATGTGAACCTGTAAATATAATGATGAGTTCACGGATAGTATCAGATGTGAACCTGTAAATCTAATGATGAGTTCACGGATAGTATCAGATGTGAACCTGTAAATCTAATGAACAGTACAAGGATAGTATCAGATGTGAACCTGTAAATCTAATGATGAGTTCACGGATAGTACCAGATGTGAACCTGTAAATCTAATGAACAGTACAAGGATAGTATCAGATGTGAACCTGTAAATCTAATGATGAGTTCACGGATAGTATCAGATGTGAACCTGTAAATCTAATGATGAGTTCACGGATAGTACCAGATGTGAACCTGTAAATCTAATGAACAGTACAAGGATAGTATCAGATGTGAACCTGTAAATCTAATGATGAGTTCACGGATAGTATCAGATGTGAACCTGTAAATCTAATGATGAGTTCACGGATAGTACCAGATGTGAACCTGTAAATCTAATGAACAGTACAAGGATAGTATCAGATGTGAACCTGTAAATCTAATGATGAGTTCACGGATAGTATCAGATGTGAACCTGTAAATCTACTGATGAGTTCACGGATAGTATCAGATGTGAACCTGTAAATCTAATGATGAGTTCACGGATAGTATCAGATGTGAACCTGTACATCTAATAATGAGTTCACGGATAGTACCAGATGTGAACCTGTAAATCTAATGAACAAGGATAGTATCAGATGTGAACCTGTAAATCTAATGATGAGTTCACGGATAGTACCAGATGTGAACCTGTAAATCTAATGAACAGTACAAGGATAGTATCAGATGTGAACCTGTAAATCTAATGATGAGTTCACGGATAGTACCAGATGTGAACCTGTAAATCTAATGAACAGTACAAGGATAGTATCAGATGTGAACCTGTAAATCTAATGATGAGTTCACGGATAGTATCAGATGTGAACCTGTAAATCTAATGATGAGTTCACGGATAGTATCAGATGTGAACCTGTAAATCTACTGATGAGTTCACGGATAGTATCAGATGTGAACCTGTAAATCTAATGATGAGTTCACGGATAGTATCAGATGTGAACCTGTAAATCTAATGATGAGTTCACGGATAGTATCAGATGTGAACCTGTAAATCTAATGAACAAGGATAGTATCAGATGTGAACCTGTAAATCTAATGATGAGTTCACGGATAGTACCAGATGTGAACCTGTAAATCTAATGAACAGTACAAGGATAGTATCAGATGTGAACCTGTAAATCTAATGATGAGTTCACGGATAGTACCAGATGTGAACCTGTAAATCTAATGAACAGTACAAGGATAGTATCAGATGTGAACCTGTAAATCTAATGATGAGTTCACGGATAGTACCAGATGTGAACCTGTAAATCTAATGAACAGTACAAGGATAGTATCAGATGTGAACCTGTAAATCTAATGATGAGTTCACGGATAGTATCAGATGTGAACCTGTAAATCTAATGATGAGTTCACGGATAGTATCAGATGTGAACCTGTAAATCTACTGATGAGTTCACGGATAGTATCAGATGTGAACCTGTAAATCTAATGTACAGTTCACGGATAGTACCAGATGTGAACCTGTAAATATAATGATGAGTTCACGGATAGTACCAGATGTGAACCTGTAAATCTAATGAACAGTTCACGGATAGTATCAGATGTGAACCTGTAAATATAATGATGAGTTCACGGATAGTACCAGATGTGAACCTGTAAATCTAATGAACAGTTCACGGATAGTACCAGATGTGAACCTGTAAATCTAATGATGAGTTCACGGATAGTATCAGATGTGGAACCTGTAAATCTAATGAACAGTTCACGGATAGTACCAGATGTGAACCTGTAAATGTGAACCTGTAAATCTAATGATGAGTTCACGGATAGTATCAGATGTGAACCTGTAAATCTAATGATGAGTTCACGAATAGTATCAGATGTGAACCTGTAAATCTAATGAACAGTTCACGGATAGTACCAGATGTGAACCTGTAAATCTAATGATGAGTTCACGGATAGTATCAGATGTGGAACCTGTAAATCTAATGATGAGTTCACGGATAGTATCAGATGTGAACCTGTAAATCTAATGATGAGTTCACGGATAGTATCAGATGTGAACTTGTAAATCTAATGATGAGTTCACGGATAGTACCAGATGTGAACCTGTAAATCTAATGATGAGTTCACGGATAGTATCAGATGTGAACCTGTAAATCTAATGAACAGTACAAGGATAGTATCAGATGTGAACCTGTAAATCTAATGATGAGTTCACGGATAGTATCAGATGTGAACCTGTAAATATAATGATGAGTTCACGGATAGTACCAGATGTGAACCTGTAAATCTAATGATGAGTTCATGGATAGTACCAGATGTGAACCTGTAAATCTAATGATGAGTTCACGGATAGTATCAGATGTGAACCTGTAAATCTAATGATGAGTTCACGGATAGTATCAGATGTGAACCTGTAAATCTAATGATGAGTTCACGGATAGTATCAGATGTGAACCTGTAAATCTAATGATGAGTTCATGGATAGTACCAGATGTGAACCTGTAAATCTAATGAACAGTACAAGGATAGTACCAGATGTGAACCTGTAAATCTAATGAACAGTACAAGGATAGTATCAGATGTGAACCTGTAAATCTAATGATGAGTTCACGGATAGTATCAGATGTGAACCTGTAAATCTAATGATGAGTTCATGGATAGTACCAGATGTGAACCTGTAAATCTAATGTACAAGGATAGTATCAGATGTGAACCTGTAAATCTAATGATGAGTTCACGGATAGTATCAGATGTGAACCTGTAAATATAATGATGAGTTCACGGATAGTATCAGATGTGAACCTGTAAATCTAATGATGAGTTCATGGATAGTACCAGATGTGAACCTGTAAATCTAATGATGAGTTCACGGATAGTACCAGATGTGAACCTGTAAATCTAATGAACAGTACAAGGATAGTATCAGATGTGAACCTGTAAATCTAATGAACAGTACAAGGATGGTATCAGATGTGAACCTGTAAATCTAATGATGAGTTCACGGATAGTATCAGATGTGAACCTGTAAATCTAATGATGAGTTCACAGATAGTATCAGATGTGAACCTGTACATCTAATGATGAGTTCACGGATAGTATCAGATGTGAACCTGTAAATCTAATGTACAAGGATAGTATCAGATGTGAACCTGTAAATCTAATGTACACGGATAGTATCAGATGTGAACCTGTAAATCTAATGAACAGTACAAGGATAGTATCAGATGTGAACCTGTAAATCTAATGAACAGTACAAGGATAGTATCAGATGTGAACCTGTAAATCTAATGATGAGTTCACGGATAGTATCAGATGTGAACCTGTAAATCTAATGAACAGTACAAGGATAGTATCAGATGTGAACCTGTAAATCTAATGATGAGTTCACGGATAGTATCAGATGTGAACCTGTAAATCTAATGATGAGTACAAGGATAGTATCAGATGTGAACCTGTAAATCTAATGATGAGTTCACGGATAGTATCAGATGTGAACCTGTAAATCTAATGATGAGTTCACGGATAGTATCAGATGTGGAACCTGTAAATCTAATGATGAGTTCACGGATAGTATCAGATGTGAACCTGTAAATCTAATGATGAGTTCACGGATAGTATCAGATGTGAACCTGTAAATCTAATGATGAGTTCACGGATAGTATCAGATGTGAACCTGTAAATCTAATGAACAGTACAAGGATAGTATCAGATGTGAACCTGTAAATCTAATGATGAGTTCACGGATAGTATCAGATGTGAACCTGTAAATCTAATGATGAGTTCACGGATAGTATCAGATGTGAACCTGTAAATCTAATGATGAGTTCACGGATAGTATCAGATGTGAACCTGTAAATCTAATGAACAGTACAAGGATAGTATCAGATGTGAACCTGTAAATCTAATGATGAGTTCACGGATAGTATCAGATGTGAACCTGTAAATCTAATGATGAGTTCACGGATAGTATCAGATGTGAACCTGTAAATCTAATGTACAAGGATAGTACCAGATGTGAACCTGTACATCTAATGATGAGTACAAGGATAGTATCAGATGTGAACCTGTAAATCTAATGAACAGTACAAGGATAGTATCAGATGTGAACCTGTAAATGTGAACCTGTAAATCTAATGATGAGTACAAGGATAGTACCAGATGTGAACCTGTAAATCTAATGTTGAGTACACGGATAGTATCAGATGTGAACCTGTAAATCTAATGATGAGTTCACGGATAGTATCAGATGTGAACCTGTAAATCTAATGATGAGTTCACGGATAGTATCAGATGTGAACCTGTAAATCTAATGTACAAGGATAGTATCAGATGTGAACCTGTAAATCTAATGATGAGTTCACGGATAGTATCAGATGTGAACCTGTAAATCTAATGAACAGTTCACGGATAGTATCAGATGTGAACCTGTAAATCTAATGATGAGTTCACGGATAGTATCAGATGTGAACCTGTAAATCTAATGTACAAGGATAGTATCAGATGTGAACCTGTAAATCTAATGAACAGTTCACGGATAGTATCAGATGTGAACCTGTAAATCTAATGATGAGTACAAGGATAGTATCAGATGTGAACCTGTAAATCTAATGATGAGTACAAGGATAGTACCAGATGTGGAACCTGTAAATCTAATGATGAGTTCACGGATAGTACCAGATGTGAACCTGTAAATCTAATGATGAGTTCACGGATAGTATCAGATGTGAACCTGTAAATCTAATGAACAGTACAAGGATAGTATCAGATGTGAACCTGTAAATGTAATGATGAGTTCACGGATAGTATCAGATGTGAACCTGTAAATCTAATGATGAGTTCACGGATAGTATCAGATGTGAACCTGTAAATCTAATGATGAGTTCACGGATAGTATCAGATGTGAACCTGTAAATCTAATGATGAGTTCACGGATAGTACCAGATGTGAACCTGTAAATCTAATGATGAGTTCACGGATAGTATCAGATGTGAATCTGTAAATCTAATGATGAGTCCACGGATAGTATCAGATGTGAACCTGTAAATCTAATGAACAGTACACGGATAGTATCAGATGTGAACCTGTAAATCTAATGATGAGTTCACGGATAGTATCAGATGTGAACCTGTAAATCTAATGAACAGTACAAGGATAGTATCAGATGTGGAACCTGTAAATATAATGATGAGTTCACGGATAGTATCAGATGTGAACCTGTAAATCTAATGAACAGTACAAGGATAGTATCAGATGTGAACCTGTAAATCTAATGACGAGTTCACGGATAGTATCAGATGTGAACCTGTAAATCTAATGATGAGTTCACGGATAGTATCAGATGTGGAACCTGTAAATCTAATGATGAGTCCACGGATAGTATCAGATGTGAACCTGTAAATCTAATGATGAGTTCACGGATAGTATCAGATGTGAACCTGTAAATCTAATGTACAGTACACGGATAGTATCAGATGTGAACCTGTAAATCTAATGAACAGTACAAGGATAGTATCAGATGTGAACCTGTAAATCTAATGTTGAGTTCACGGATAGTATCAGATGTGAACCTGTAAATCTAATGTTGAGTTCACGGATAGTATCAGATGTGAACCTGTAAATCTAATGAACAGTACAAGGATAGTATCAGATGTGAACCTGTAAATCTAATGAACAGTACAAGGATAGTATCAGATGTGAACCTGTAAATCTAATGTTGAGTTCACGGATAGTATCAGATGTGAACCTGTAAATCTAATGATGAGTTCACGGATAGTATCAGATGTGAACCTGTAAATCTAATGTACACGGATAGTATCAGATGTGAACCTGTAAATCTAATGATAAGTTCACGGATAGTACCAGATGTGAACCTGTAAATCTAATGTACACGGATAGTACCAGATGTGAACCTGTAAATCTAATGATGAGTTCACGGATAGTATCAGATGTGAACCTGTAAATCTAATGAACAGTACAAGGATAGTATCAGATGTGAACCTGTAAATCTAATGAACAGTACAAGGATAGTATCAGATGTGAACCTGTAAATCTAATGATGAGTTCACGGATAGTATCAGATGTGAACCTGTAAATCTAATGAACAGTTCACGGATAGTATCAGATGTGAATCTGTAAATCTAATGAACAGTACAAGGATAGTACCAGATGTGAACCTGTAAATCTAATGATAAGTTCACGGATAGTATCAGATGTGAACCTGTAAATCTAATGAACAGTACAAGGATAGTATCAGATGTGAACCTGTAAATCTAATGATGAGTTCACGGATAGTATCAGATGTGAATCTGTAAATCTAATGATGAGTTCACGGATAGTATCAGATGTGAACCTGTAAATATAATGAACAGTACAAGGATAGTATCAGATGTGAACCTGTAAATCTAATAATGAGTTCACGGATAGTATCAGATGTGGAACCTGTAAATCTAATGATGAGTTCACGGATAGTATCAGATGTGAACCTGTAAATCTAATGATGAGTTCACGGATAGTATCAGATGTGAACCTGTAAATCTAATAATGAGTTCACGGATAGTATCAGATGTGGAACCTGTAAATCTAATAATGAGTTCAAGGATAGTATCAGATGTGGAACCTGTAAATCTAATGATGAGTTCACGGATAGTATCAGATGTGAACCTGTAAATCTAATGATGAGTTCACGGATAGTATCAGATGTGAACCTGTAAATCTAATGATGAGTTCACGGATAGTATCAGATGTGAATCTGTAAATCTAATGATGAGTTCACGGATAGTATCAGATGTGAACCTGTAAATCTAATGAACAGTACAAGGATAGTATCAGATGTGAACCTGTAAATCTAATGATGAGTTCACGGATAGTATCAGATGTGAACCTGTAAATCTAATGATGAGTTCACGGATAGTATCAGATGTGAACCTGTAAATCTAATGATGAGTTCACGGATAGTATCAGATGTGAACCTGTAAATCTAATGATGAGTTCACGGATAGTATCAGATGTGAACCTGTAAATCTAATGATGAGTTCAAGGATAGTATCAGATGTGAACCTGTAAATCTAATGATGAGTTCACGGATAGTATCAGATGTGAACCTGTAAATCTAATGAACAGTACAAGGATAGTATCAGATGTGAACCTGTAAATCTAATGATGAGTTCACGGATAGTATCAGATGTGAACCTGTAAATCTAATGAACAGTACAAGGATAGTATCAGATGTGAACCTGTAAATCTAATGATGAGTTCACGGATAGTACCAGATGTGGAACCTGTAAATCTAATGAACAGTACAAGGATAGTATCAGATGTGAACCTGTAAATCTAATGAACAGTTCACGGATAGTATCAGATGTGAACCTGTAAATCTAATGAACAGTACAAGGATAGTATCAGATGTGAACCTGTAAATCTAATGAACAGTTCACGGATAGTATCAGATGTGAACCTGTAAATCTAATGATGAGTTCACGGATAGTATCAGATGTGAATCTGTAAATCTAATGATGAGTACAAGGATAGTATCAGATGTGGAACCTGTAAATCTAATGAACAGTACAAGGATAGTATCAGATGTGAACCTGTAAATCTAATGAACAGTTCACGGATAGTATCAGATGTGAACCTGTAAATCTAATGATGAGTTCACGGATAGTATCAGATGTGAACCTGTAAATCTAATGATGAGTTCACGGATAGTATCAGATGTGAACCTGTAAATCTAATGATGAGTTCACGGATAGTATCAGATGTGAACCTGTAAATCTAATGTACAAGGATAGTATCAGATGTGAACCTGTAAATCTAATGTACAAGGATAGTATCAGATGTGAACCTGTAAATCTAATGATGAGTTCACGGATAGTATCAGATGTGAACCTGTAAATATAATGATGAGTTCACGGATAGTACCAGATGTGGAACCTGTAAATCTAATGATGAGTTCACGGATAGTATCAGATGTGAACCTGTAAATCTAATGATGAGTTCACGGATAGTATCAGATGTGAACCTGTAAATCTAATGATGAGTACAAGGATAGTATCAGATGTGGAACCTGTAAATCTAATGATGAGTTCACGGATAGTATCAGATGTGAACCTGTAAATCTAATGAACAGTACAAGGATAGTATCAGATGTGAACCTGTAAATCTAATGATGAGTTCACGGATAGTATCAGATGTGAACCTGTAAATCTAATGATGAGTTCACGGATAGTATCAGATGTGAACCTGTAAATCTAATGATGAGTTCACGGATAGTATCAGATGTGAACCTGTAAATCTAATGATGAGTTCACGGATAGTATCAGATGTGAACCTGTAAATCTAATGATGAGTTCACGGATAGTATCAGATGTGAACCTGTAAATCTAATGATGAGTTCACGGATAGTATCAGATGTGAATCTGTAAATCTAATGATGAGTTCACGGATAGTATCAGATGTGAACCTGTAAATCTAATGATGAGTTCACGGATAGTATCAGATGTGAACCTGTAAATCTAATGATGAGTTCACGGATAGTATCAGATGTGAACCTGTAAATCTAATGATGAGTTCACGGATAGTATCAGATGTGAACCTGTAAATCTAATGATGAGTTCACGGATAGTATCAGATGTGAACCTGTAAATCTAATGATGAGTTCACGGATAGTATCAGATGTGAACCTGTAAATCTAATGATGAGTTCACGGATAGTATCAGATGTGAACCTGTAAATCTAATGATGAGTTCAAGGATAGTATCAGATGTGAACCTGTAAATCTAATGATGAGTTCACGGATAGTATCAGATGTGAACCTGTAAATCTAATGATGAGTTCACGGATAGTATCAGATGTGAACCTGTAAATCTAATGTTGAGTTCACGGATAGTATCAGATGTGAACCTGTAAATCTAATGATGAGTTCACGGATAGTATCAGATGTGAACCTGTAAATCTAATGAACAGTACAAGGATAGTATCAGATGTGAACCTGTAAATCTAATGAACAGTTCACGGATAGTATCAGATGTGTACCTGTAAATCTAATGATGAGTTCACGGATAGTATCAGATGTGAACCTGTAAATCTAATGACGAGTTCACGGATAGTATCAGATGTGAACCTGTAAATCTAATGATGAGTTCACGGATAGTATCAGATGTGGAACCTGTAAATCTAATGATGAGTTCAAGGATAGTATCAGATGTGAACCTGTAAATCTAATGATGAGTTCACGGATAGTATCAGATGTGAACCTGTAAATCTAATGATGAGTTCACAGATAGTATCAGATGTGAACCTGTAAATCTAATGATGAGTTCACGGATAGTATCAGATGTGAACCTGTAAATCTAATGATGAGTACAAGGATAGTATCAGATGTGAACCTGTAAATCTAATGATGAGTTCACGGATAGTATCAGATGTGAACCTGTAAATCTAATGATGAGTTCACAGATAGTATCAGATGTGAACCTGTAAATCTAATGATGAGTTCACGGATAGTATCAGATGTGAACCTGTAAATCTAATGATGAGTACAAGGATAGTATCAGATGTGAACCTGTAAATCTAATGATGAGTTCACGGATAGTATCAGATGTGAACCTGTAAATCTAATGAACAGTACACGGATAGTATCAGATGTGAACCTGTAAATCTAATGATGAGTTCACGGATAGTATCAGATGTGGAACCTGTAAATCTAATGAACAGTACAAGGATAGTATCAGATGTGAACCTGTAAATCTAATGAACAGTTCACGGATAGTATCAGATGTGAACCTGTAAATCTAATGATGAGTTCACGGATAGTATCAGATGTGAACCTGTAAATCTAATGATGAGTTCACGGATAGTATCAGATGTGAACCTGTAAATCTAATGATGAGTTCACGGATAGTATCAGATGTGAACCTGTAAATCTAATGAACAGTTCACGGATAGTATCAGATGTGAACCTGTAAATCTAATGATGAGTTCACGGATAGTATCAGATGTGAACCTGTAAATCTAATGAACAGTACAAGGATAGTATCAGATGTGTACCTGTAAATCTAATGAACAGTACAAGGATAGTATCAGATGTGAACCTGTAAATCTAATGATGAGTTCACGGATAGTACCAGATGTGAACCTGTAAATCTAACGATGAGGTCACGGATAGTATCAGATGTGAACCTGTAAATCTAATGATGAGTTCACGGATAGTATCAGATGTGAACCTGTAAATCTAATGATGTGTACATCACTCGTAACACATCCTAGTAACGATGACTGAAAACGAGGGTTTCTTTTCTTCGAGTTGCGAGTTATAAAGTGCGATTTGCGCAACTCGCACTTTTTAACTCGCAACTCGCATTTTGCAACTCGCAACTCGCACTTTGTAACTCTCAACTCGCATTTTGCAACTCGCAACTGACAAAAAGTAACCTCACTGAAAACAGATACATTGTATACATACATTCGTTATTGGCTCACAAGCCAACTTCGTGTTTTAATTTTGCTAAAAGATTAAACACTGATCATGAGCTTTGTCGGATGTAGTCAGACCACAGGGGCTCGGTTTCTGAGTAATATATGACATCAGTTAACAACTATAACACTATAAATTAAGTATTCATATTCATTCTCACCAACGTGAAATGTATATTTGGGTCAATGTCTTTACTGGTTTGCCGGTCATGATCAGTCTCTTCACTTGTCCCCAGGTAAAATTTAAATTCCCACGAAATAATATCCACAACATCCCGACTCTTCAGCAATCGTTATAATAAATAATCATGTTTATAAATTGTCTGATCAGACGTTGAGATTTAAGTTTTGTAAACACCACACCGTCCGTACAATTAATAACTCGGTGAAATCATATTGATGATTTTTATTATTAACCGGACAGAGGGGTTGAGGTCTGGACAGAGGGGTTGAGGCCCGGACAGAGAGGTTGAGGTCCGGACAGAGGGGTTGAGTTCCGGACAGAGAGGTTGAGGTCCGGACAGAGGGGTTGAGGTCCAGACAGAGGGGTTAAGGTCCGGACAGAGGGGTTGAGGTCCGGACAGAGGGGTTGAGGTCCGGACAGAGGTGTTGAGTTCCGGACAGATGGGACGAGTTCCTGACAGAGGGGCTAATGTCCGGACAGAGGGTTCGGACAGAAGGGATGAGGTGCGGACAGAGGGGTTGGGGTTCGGATAGAGGGGTTGAGGTCCGGACAGAGGGGTTGAGGTGCGGACAGAGGTGTTGAGGTCCGGACAGAGAGGTTGAGGTCCGGACAGAGGGGTTGATGTCCGGACAGAAGGGTTGGGGTCCAGACATGGGGGGATGAGGTTCAGACAGAAGGGGAGAGGTCCGGACAGAGGGGATGAGGTTCAGACAGAAGGGATGAGGTGCGGACAGAGGGGATGAGGTGCGGACAGAGGGGATGAGGTTCAGACAGAAGGGATGAGGTGCGGACAGAGGGGATGAGGTTCAGACAGAAGGGATGAGGTGCGGAGAGAGGGGTTGAGGTCCGGACAGAGGGGTTGGGGTCCGGATAGAGGGGATGAGGTCCGGACAGCGGCAGGCATTACCTCATATTTCTATGTTACGTGTTAATAAACCGACTAATGTGTTTTTATGTTGACTGTTGACGTCACTGTAGTGTTACGTCGTCCCTTTAATTTTACACTATTGTACGGTCTCCCCTGTTAACTCAGGTTTACTCGATTTATCATCAATAACATAATTATGTCTATCGGGTAGATATTGTCTAATGAATGTAGAGCTAGAGTGACGTAGCTGTGATTTTTATCTGAACGACATGAATGACATCTCATACAATATACATTGTACTTTTAAAAGTTAATCTTAGAGCTCCTTTATATGTCGTAAACCGTTAAGAAATCTCATATTGCAGCCCTGTTCCAAAATCACTAAGTAAGCGTGGTATGATTGGGGGATAAAGATTGGCGATTCACCCGAACAAAACTGTTCATACAGATAATTATCGAAACCCTAAAATAGCCACGTCATTTAATATTTAAAATGTTATTCTTACTTCATTGATCACATTGTAACCACTGATTATGAAAATCAACAGTTTCTTTTCTTTAGTTCTCGCTGGTAAGTATATTGTTGATGCACAAAAGTGTCTGTGTGACAATGATCTAGGTATGTTGTCGAGATACCGTGTGGTAACATTAAGAGTCTGTATGACAATGATCTAGGTACGTTGTCGAGATACCGTGTGGAAACATTAAGTGTCTGTGTGACAATGATCTAGGTACGTTGTCGAGATACCGTGTGGAAACATTAAGTGTCTGTGTGACAATGATCTAGGTACGTTGTCGAGATACCGTGTGGAAACATTAAGTGTCTGTGTGACAATGATCTAGGTACGTTGTCGAGATACCGTGTGGTAACATTAAGTGTCTGTGTGACAATGATCTAGGTACGTTGTCGAGATACCGTGTGGAAACATTAAGTGTCTTTGTGACAATGATCTAGGTACGTTGTCGAGATACCGTGTGGAAACATTCAGTGTCTGTGTGACAATGATCTAGGTACGTTGTCGAGATACCGTGTGGAAACATTAAGTGTCTGTGTGACAATGATCTAGGTACGTTGTCGAGATACCGTGTGGAAACATTAAGTGTCTGTGTGACAATGATCTAGGTACGTTGTCGAGATACCGTGTGGAAACATTAAGTGTCTGTGTGACAATGATCTAGGTACGTTGTCGAGATACTGTGTGGAAACATTAAGTATCTTTGTGACAATGATCTAGGTACGTTGTCGAGATACCGTGTGGAAACATTAAGTGTCTGTGTGACAATGATCTAGGTATGTTGTCGAGATACCGTGTGGAAACATTAAGTGTCTGTGTGACAATGATCTAGGTATGTTGTCGAGATACCGTGTGGTAACATTAAGTGTCTGTGAGACAATGATTCAGGTATGTTGTCGAGATACCGTGTGGAAACATTAAGTGTCTGTGTGACAATGATCTAGGTATGTTGTCGAGATACCGTGTGGTAACATTAAGTGTCTGTGTGACAATGATCCAGGTATGTTGTCGAGATACCGTGTGGAAACATTAAGTGTCTGTGTGACAATGATCTAGGTATGTTGTCGAGATACCGTGTGGTAACATTAAGTGTCTGTGTGACAATGATCTAGGTATGTTGTCGAGATACCGTGTGGTAACATTAAGTGTCTGTGTGACAATGATCCAGGTATGTTGTCGAGATACCGTGTGGAAACATTAAGTGTCTGCGTGACAATGATCTAGGTATGTTGTCGAGATACCGTGTGGTAACATTAAGTGTCTGTGTAACAATGATCTAGGTATGTTGTCGAGATACCGTGTGGAAACATTAAGTGTCTGTGTGACAATGATCTAGGTATGTTGTCGAGATACCAGTGCCAGAGTAACATTGCCATACCGTCACTTGTCTTAATTTTGAGATATTCTGTTGTTTATATAAACTGGGCTAGTATCTCGACTTCCTTTCTCGGTATGACTGGCCTTACTTATCGCCTACATTAGACCAAACTGTTCAAACCTGCGAAGTACATCATCATTCATGATTTCAACAGGGTTAATATCAAACGGTGTGTGTTTATTTATGACCTCAAGTGAATGTTCTCTCTGGAGAGTCTGACAGTTGTACTAGTCGTCCGCTTTGACGCTTTAGTTGTCGTGTCTGCATTGTCTAAAATCTTGTCAACATCTCTGTGTTAGGTTTTGAGACCTAGGTTTACACAACTTCGTCTGCCATAGTTGTTTTACGTTTTGTCCAGGTCGGCGAAACGTTTGTTTCAAGCGATCAGATACATTCAGAACGTTTTTGACTTAGATGACACATATATCTAAAAACAACCGTACAAAGCAGTATCTTTTGTAAACTTTTTTTCTAGAAGCAAAGGTCAATATTGTTTTTATAGATGGCCATATGACCACCTATCAATGAAAATTGGCATAAAAATAAAGAAAAATATTTAAACATACAATCCAATTTTATTTGTATAGACTACAGTGTCAAAAATGTGAAAAAGATTTGCAATAATTTAAAGATGGACAAATACACAATCGGAACTCTTTGATATGCTGTGGCGCGATTCCGAGGGGCCTATTACAACGCATACACACACCATGTTAACAGTCTGGAGTTTCGTAAAACAAATGCACATCACACATTCATGTGTTTTCTCATACATGTAGGAGAAAGTCATGAGTTCAGACCTAAAACACAGCATGTTTTATATCGAACCAACAATCTTCATTAACCGGGAAACAGTGATAAAAGGCATGTACAGTCTCTTTCTGTAACCAATAAACATCAACAACAATGAGGTAAATATCTACATCAAGTTATTGATATACACACAACATGCTCTCCCGCTACATGTATCATCATTCATTTACCTCACCACAGGTGGGTCTAGGGATTATGCTTATCTCGTCAGCATGAAATACAAGTACGAGCCCGTAGCTTCCGGTAACAAGATACATACGTAGCATCCGGGCAGCTTACTTCGAGATATTGACGATAAAACTTTTTCGTAATCACAAGATCCGTATGAAGTATTAACAGATGACCTGTACAGGCCCCCGTACTTTATCTCATCTATACTTAATACTAACCATATAAAGTATTAACAGATGACCTGTACAGGCCCCCGTACTTTAACTGATCTATACGTAATACTAACCATATAAAGTATTAACAGATGACCTGTACAGGCCCCCGTACTTTAACTGATCTATACTTTGTACTAACCATATAAAGTATTAACAGATGACCTGTACAGGCCCCCGTACTTTAACTGATCTATACTTTGTACTAACCATATAAAGTATTAACAGATGACCTGTACAGGCCCCCGTACTTTAACTGATCTATACTTTGTACTAACCATATAAAGTATTAACAGATGACCTGTACAGGCCCCCGTACTTTAACTGATCTATACTTTGTACTAACCATATAAAGTATTAACAGATGACCTGTACAGGCCCCCGTACTTTATCTGATCTATACTTTGTACTAACCATATAAAGTATTAACAGATGACCTGTACAGGCCTCCGTACTTTATCTGATCTATACTTTGTACTAACCATATAAAGTATTAACAGATGACCTGTACAGGCCCCCGTACTTTAACTGATCTATACTTTGTACTAACCATATAAAGTATTAACAGATGACCTGTACAGGCCCCCGTACTTTAACTCATCTATACGTAATACTAACCATATAAAGTATTAACAGATGACCTGTACAGGCCCCCGTACTTTAACTCATCTATACGTAATACTAACCATATAAAGTATTAACAGATGACCTGTACAGGCCCCCGTACTTTAACTCATCTATACGTAATACTAACCATATAAAGTATTAACAGATGACCTGTACAGGCCCCCGTACTTTAACTGATCTATACGTAATACTAACCATATAAAGTATTAACAGATGACCTGTACAGGCCCCCGTACTTTAACTGATCTATACGTAATACTAACCATATAAAGTATTAACAGATGACCTGTACAGGCCCCCGTACTTTAACTGATCTATACGTAATACTAACCATATAAAGTATTAACAGATGACCTGTACAGGCCCCCGTACTTTAACTGATCTATACGTCATACTAACCATATAAAGTATTAACAGATGACCTGTACAGGCCCCCGTACTTTATCTCATCTATACTTTGTACTAACCATATAAAGTATTAACAGATGACCTGTACAGGCCCCCGTACTTTAACTGATCTATACGTCATACTAACCATATAAAGTATTAACAGATGACCTGTACAGGCCCCCGTACTTTAACTCATCTATACGTAATACTAACCATATAAAGTATTAACAGATGACCTGTACAGGCCCCCGTACTTTAACTCATCTATACGTAATACTAACCATATAAAGTATTAACAGATGACCTGTACAGGCCCCCGTACTTTAACTCATCTATACGTAATACTAACCATATAAAGTATTAACAGATGACCTGTACACGCCCCCGTACTTTAACTGATCTATACTTTGTACTAACCATATAAAGTATTAACAGATGACCTGTACAGGCCCCCGTACTTTAACTCATCTATACGTAATACTAACCATATAAAGTATTAACAGATGACCTGTACAGGCCCCCGTACTTTAACTGATCTATACGTAATACTAACCATATAAAGTATTAACAGATGACCTGTACAGGCCCCCGTACTTTAACTCATCTATACGTAATACTAACCATATAAAGTATTAACAGATGACCTGTACAGGCCCCCGTACTTTAACTGATCTATACTTTGTACTAACCATATAAAGTATTAACAGATGACCTGTACAGGCCCCCGTACTTTAACTGATCTGTACATGACAATAGGCATCACTACAGCTCACTAATACATTTACATGGCAAAAGGATGTCAGTTGAGCTTACTAATACATGTACATGACAAAAGGACCTCAGGAATGCTTACTACTACATGTAAATGACAATGGGTTTTACAAGTGCTCACTCAAACACTAACATCATAGGTGTTACTAGGGCCCATACATATCGACAACAATGAGTGTAACAACAGCTTACAAATACATATTCATGACAATGGAATTTAACAGGGCTCTCTAATCCACTTAAATGATCATGGGTCTTACTAGGGCTCACTGCTACATGTAGATAACAGTGAATGTCACAGGAGCTCACTAATACATGAACATGACAAAGAGCGTCAGTAGAGTTCGCTACTACATTAACATTTGTACATGAAAAATGGTGTCAGTAGAGCTCACATTATGTAAATGACATTTGACTCTACCAGAACACATGTTCGGGCAGTCACACCAAATATCTCAGTTTTACATGACCGTTAGTGTCACGAGATATCTCAGTTCTACATGTCGGTCAGTGTCACGAGATATCTCAGTTCTACATGTCGGTCAGTGTCACCAGATATCTCAATTCTACATGAACATCAGTGTCACGAGATATCTAAGTTTTACATGTCGGTCAGTGTCACGAGATATCTCAGTTCTACATGTCGGTCAGTGTCACGAGATATCTAAGTTTTACATGTCGGTCAGTGTCACGAGATATCTCAGTTCTACATGTCGGTCAGTGTCACGAGATATCTCAGTTCTACATGTCGATCAGTGTCACGAGATATCTCAGTTATACATGTCGGTCAGTGTCGCGAGATATCTCAGTTCTACATGTCGGTCAGTGTCACCAGATATCTCTTACTTAAGAACAATTAGTATATTTTGGTTTTACAGGAAAACTGCCAAATCCTTAAACTGTTACTAAAATTATATTTACCGTTTACGTAGAGAAGCTCGAGAGTGGTTTCTTTTTTCAACATTTAAGTGATTTTAGAGGGCATTGTCCGATAAATCTATCCATTTCAGTATATTTGCAATTTTTTGTTTCAACTTTTGTAATTCTGGCTTAAGGTAAAGACAAAATACTGATTTCTCCACATTGCTGTCTACAATGGATAAGTGACATTCCCATGCTTTCTTTAACATATGCGAACTTGAATAGTAATGGGAGGCAATGAGTGTCTTGAACTTCTCTACATTTGAGTAAGTTATATAAGAACCTACGAGATCGGTGTTTGTTGCTACGATGCCAAGTCGACTGGCCACTATACCAAGGTAAACATCCTCCATGTTGATGGGCCTGGTGTAGGGAATGGCCACACTCATCTCCAACACAGTTCTCATAGACATGATAACAAATCCCCCGAATATGTAATCCGGGTAGGTATCGAACGGATACTCCTCTTTAGTCACGGTCCACTTACTCTTCCGCTGGGTTTTCTTTCCGTATCTTTTACGAATTGGTTCTGTTTTATAATACAAGTGTCCGTGATACAGTCGGTTAGCCTCGTCTGGTGACAAGTCCTTCAGGTGCTGAAGGAGGAAGTCGGTGGCCACATACATGTCGTCATCAACAGACACCACAAACTTGGCCACATTACAATGTGCCACCGCCCAGTTGATGCCACTAGTTGTTTTGAGCGTCAGGTTGTTGTACGAGTCAATATAGTCCATCAGGAGGACGTCCCTGTACTTCACGGATTCTTGTTTTATTTTTTGAATAATACTAGAATCCTGAGGTATTCCGATAGAAAACACAGTACGCATATTCGGAAATCTTTTCTCGTCGGCCCATGTTTCGCGTATGACCTTTCTTTTCGCGAAGTTGTCGGGTTTAGTCTTCACAATGAAGAGTAGAAATACACCGACTTGGCTGTTTTCACATTTGTGTGAGGGATTGATTACCGGTGAGTACTTCCACTTATTA
This sequence comes from Pecten maximus, assembly GCF_902652985.1. NCBI lineage: Eukaryota > Metazoa > Mollusca > Bivalvia > Pectinida > Pectinidae > Pecten > Pecten maximus. The sequence goes on along the minus strand of NC_047018.1, from coordinate 8,078,221 downwards.
ATTGGGTTGCTAGGTAGATCCGTATTGTTGAAAAAGGCTTTCACCATTTTTTCAACGTCCATTGTCTGGGGATATAAAAGCGGATGAAATGGAATAAAATTATTCTCATGGTTTCCTGAAATGATGCCAATACCTTTATATTTTAGTTTGTGCGTTGAATTCTTTTCCTCGACTTTGTACTTTCGATATATTGCTTGTATATTTTGAATGTCTTGAAGAGGAATCAGAGATTCCCGGTGTTTGTCGGTATTATTGGTGTCCGCTTGGTTGTGTATGTAACTTCCTTTAATCTGACGATTCGAGGTTATATTTTCATGCACGTGATGTCCATCATGTAGCTCCGTGTGATTATCTGTAAAGGAAAACTTGGCTCCATTAAATTTTCCACTTTGGGACGTTTTTGTTTTTTTCCGATCGTCTACTAAAACTAGATTTTGTAATCTCTTAGCATAATAACGTGGTAGTTCTCTGAAAATTGACTGTTCGACATTCTCGTCTCCGATAAGTATACGTTCTTCCATAATCCCTCTGGAGAAGTTACTTGGTAATTTTTCACGGTCAAATTTTAAGTGAATTTGCAAAATCCCGAACATGAGAACAGAAAGCCAACATAAAACAATGAAAAATGGCCGCCTTCTAAAAGGTAGACACCGTGGCATGTTAACGGCGGCGTTGTCATACAGGTAGTGGTCTGTGTACACAAATGTCGGGTATTTTTTCGACTAATTTCTGTCATTGTTACATAGACGTTTTGTTTCTGACTAATTAGACAGGTTGGTCTACGTCAATCCGCCAATGTTATTTAAACCAACAGCTAGTCCGTGGTATACTGAAAGGATAAAATATTTTGTATTGAATATACACAGTCGTATAAAAAGTAAGTGGATCTTGTTCGCCCTCACCTAATACTCCGTTAAATATTCAAAATCCATCATCCGTGACGAAAAAAACTTATCCACTTTCGGTGCGCCTAAATAACCGACATACTGTGACTGTATAAATGCATGCGTTCCTTTCCATTCAAACTAGTGTCAATTTCTGATTATCACCAAAATACATGGCCGCCAATACTTTTAAAATTTAAAATTGTTTTTATGTTTAAGTGAGTTTTTATTGTCAAATAGCCACATATATCCCAAGTCGATAAGGGACGGGCTCCCGCAGTGTTCTCGGGGGGCAGCACTCAACAACAAGTCGCTTCTCAGTTCGGAGTTCACATTCCATACGTCTCAACACCACGGGAAGAGTTGGTGCAGACCGAGATCCGGAAGTCCACGTGTAACGTCGTGACGTCAAGATCGGCTCATTACGCCTGCCCACTTACGTGGCAGGAGATTAACGGCAACCGAAACGGCACCAAATACCATTAGTCGCGCAAACCATTGAATTCATCACAAAACTGTAAGAAATGGACTGCTGCGAGAGTCAAATTGGTTTGCCACTGACAACTCAACGCCGAGTGCTTCGTATGCGATGGTTGACGGCACATGTGCCCAGACGTTTCCCAATGAGACGTTGGAAGTCCATGCTCATTACTATAAGATAGCCGTGAACTTGTGTACCGACGTCGAGGGGAGCGTTATGCCGACGGCCTTATATTGTACAAATCATCAGGAGGCACCATTTTTAGACCACACGTTGCGAGAGTTGGTAGGGACTGTCTTGCAACCCAGAACATAATCCCTATTAAATGGCCTCCTTAAAGCCCCAATTTGATCCCAACTGAACACTTGTGGGATGAACTAGACAGAAGAGTTCGGAATCAGCCAAACATCCCAATTAACCTACCCGGTGGCCAACGCAGGGGTGGTCCAATATTCGAACTTAACTATTAAATTTCACATTTTGGTTATTTGTTCACAAATATTATTTTATTAAACTGTGAAGATGAAATTGTGTTTCTTTATACGTGCAGTATATTTGTATATTGAAATGCGTATCCCTGGAACAAGCGTGTTCCGCCCTGTAAAAGCCACGATACACCGGAGCCCTGGAGACATCACACAGACGCTTGGCACGATTTTCCAAATGATGGTCCATATATATATGTATTATAGGGCTTGGCACGATTTTCCAAATGATGGTCCATATATATATGTATTATATTGACACTATAATACATATATATATATGGACCATCATTTGGAAAATCGTGCCAAGCCCCTGTGAGACATCAGTGTATAAAAATGACTCGCCGCATTTATTTTGATCGCGAGATTTGTCACGGAGCAGAGAACGAGGCTATAAAAACATAAACTACACACATGGCCGTTGCTTACATATCGAGTATACGTGAACTTTGTCCAATAAAGCTTTCATTTAAACATATTAACTGAGTATTAGCGTAATAACTGAACAAAATAAACAAACATACATCTAAATAAAATTAAAATGTAGCAACATGCATACAACAAAACATCGATAACATTTTATATCAGTGAAGTTGACAATGTTCAAAGGCTAACCAGCAATCCAATAGACTTCCTGCAAAATCGGAATTCGAGTCTATTCCCTTTTCTCACTCGGGGTATGCCGATTTCTTTTTGGCAAAATCTGTCTGTGTTTTGGCAGGCTCACGCATTCGGCGTTCCGCCATTTTTTTCATAGACTGATGACCCGCCCTTTGCATTATGGGACTATTTCGCATAGAAACTTGGTCTGTCGGACCCAGTTATTATTTTGGGGGATTTTCCGTATAGGCCTACTTTCATAAATACATATTTTCCTCCAGTTTTTGATTCGCGATAATTTCTTAGGTGTATATTAAATCTTAAACCTGTAAAGGCCTCGACATGAAAACATTTCTTTGGGAGTATGTGGCGTCGAGTGTTTACCTACATTCCGCAGCCAAGCTGTTTTTGTCACAGCATGTAACATTCCATACAATTAGTTTTTTTCAGCTATACAAATGATACAATAGAAAACTTAAGTGCTCATCAACTTTTTTTTCTCACTCTGGACCATTGTTGCAAGAACATATACACTGTGTATACCCGTTCACCGGAAATTGCTACCAGCAAAGCGAAAATGCTAGGAGGAAGCAGTCAAACACACATAAGTTTTTCAATGTTTTTCATCGTTATGTATTTTTACATGACGTATAAATTGTTTCTATGTCAAGCCTATCATATATACATGCCATAGAATAATCGCTGCATTATAACAGAAAATAAACTGACCAGGTTTACAGCAGGTTCATCAATCGATGTACGGCAACTTATTAACTTGATCAACCTGCCGTAAACCTGGTCATTTTATTTTCTGTTATAATGCTACGATTTAAAGCTTTACATTGGTCAAACATGCACGTGTATTATATTTGGATCCTATCATATGTTTACTACCGTTAACGTCCTTTTTGTATATGCGATATGTCTACGAGTCTCAAAAATTGATATCAGCCCGGATGACATCACACACCCTGCAAAGTGATATCACACACCCGTAAAAAAATCCGGATTTTGCCATTTCGGCTTATCTTTACCGTTTTTAATGTGAAAATAAACGAATTGTTGAATTATTCATCTTTATTAACAGCATAGACTAACGATTTACATGCAAACATATTGCAATTTTACAAACTTTATGTAAGTTTCCGAACAACACCGTTTCCGGATTCGCTTTACTTTGTAGTGTGTGTCAACTTGTCGTCTACGTAAATATAAATAACAATGGCGACTGCTGATCGAGGGGAGGAGATGGATGAACTGATAGACATGGAAACAGAAAACATGTTTCAGGGGATCGACTTCATTTCTTTGTTTTTATATATATTTGAAACAAAATGCATATGATAAAAAGCTTATATTATGATCGTTTTGATATAACACCACTTACCAGACCTCAAGTCTTGATATCAGCCCTCGGGCCTTCAGCCATGGGGCTTATATCAAGACTAGCGGGCTGAGGTGTGGTATCAAAATGGTCATATAATAATCTCTAATTATTTAGTGTAATATTTTTGTGTCGACTTCCAACATATAACAATGTTCAACGTAAAAGCTTCTTACCGTTTTATTAACATTTCTTTATCAATGCGTTTCAATATGTACAATATCCGAGAATTATCTCAATAGGAACAATGACCGATAACAATGCTATATGTGTGAGATAACTCCTTCTGCCATTTTGTTACATATAATATTAAAAAGTGGTGACTTTCCATACGCAACTATCATTGCATTTGGCATACAAACGTTGAGATCGAGAAACATTTTGGTACCGACCCGCCTCTATCCTGTTTCTATTTTCTATGCTTTATTATTATTATTGGGGTTTTTTTGTGTGTGTTTTTTTTAACAGAGTTGGCAAAAAATGCATGCGAGTATCTCTTTAGCAGATCATTTTGTTTGCATTCTGTATAAACTTATTCATTATATATTCATATCTAAACACCACATGGAAAACAACTAGCAATGTGGAGACATACGGGATTTTTGACTCACAACACAAAGGCATCAGACGAAATAGATTGATGAAAATGACCAAATCATCAAAAAACAATTACGTGTATAAAGTGCTCATTAATAAATGTACATGACAATAGACGTCACTCTAGCTCACTAATGGATGTACATCACAATAGACGTCACTACAGCTCACTAAAACATGTATATAACAATAGACGTCACTCTAGCTCACTAATGGATGTACATCACAATAGACGTCACTACAGCTCTCTAAAACAAGTACATGACAATAGGCGTCACTCGTGCTCACTAATACATGTATAGAACAATAGGCGTCACTCCAGCTCACTAATACATGTATATAATAGGCGTCACTCCAGCTCACTAATACATGTATATAACAATAGGCGTCACTCCAGCTCACTAATACATGTATATAACAATAGGCGTCACTCCAGCTCACTAATACATGTATATAACAATAGGCGTCACTCCAGCTCTCTAAAACAAGTACATGACAATAGGCGTCACTCGTGCTCACTAATACATGTATATAACAATAGGCGTCACTCCAGCTCACTAATACATGTATATAATAGGCGTCACTCCAGCTCACTAATACATGTATATAACAATAGGCGTCACTCCAGCTCACTAATGCATGTATATAACAATAGGCGTCACTCCAGCTCACTAATACATGTATATAACAATAGGCCTCACTCCAGCTCACTAATACATGTATATAACAATAGGCCTCACTCCAGCTCACTAACACATGTATATAACAATAGGCGTCACTCAAGCTCACTAATACATGTATATAACAATAGGCGTCACTACAGCTCACTAAAACATGTATATAACAATAAGCGTCAGTACAGCTCACTAATACATGTATATAACAATAGGCGTCAATACAGCTCACTGATACACGTACATGACAATAGGCATCACTCCAGCTCACTAATACATGTTCATGACAAAAGGGCGTCATAAGGCTCACTACTACATGTACACGACCAAAGGATGTTAGAGCTCACTGCCACATGCACACAACAAAATGTTGTCACTAGAGCTCACTGCTACATTAAAATGACTCAGTTCTACATGTAGATCAGTGTCACGAGATATCTCAATTCTACATGTCGGTCAGTGTCACCAGATATCTCAGTTCTACATGTCGGTCAGTGTCACGAGATATCTCAGTTCTACATGTCGGTCAGTGTCACCAGATATCTCAGTTCTACATGTAGATCAGTGTCACGAGATATCTCAATTCTACATGTCGGTCAGTGTCACCAGATATCTCAGTTCTACATGTCGGTCAGTGTCACGAGATATCTCAGTTCTACATGTCGGTCAGTGTCACCAGATATCTCAGTTCTACATGTCGGTCAGTGTCACCAGATATCTCAATTCTACATGTCGGCCAGTGTCACGAGATATCTCAGTTCTACATGTCGGTCAGTGTCACCAGATATCTCAGTTCTACATGTCGGTCAGTGTCACCAGATATCTCAGTTCTACATGTCGGTCAGTGTCACCAGATATCTCAGTTCTACATGTCGGTCAGTGTCACCAGATATCTCAGTTCTACAGTCACCAGATATCTCAATTGTCAGTGTCACGAGATATCTCAGTTTTACATGTCGGTCAGTGTCACCAGATATCTCAGTTATACATGTCGGTCAGCGTCGCGAGATATCTCAGTTCTACATGTAGATCAATAATTTCAAATATTTCTTACTCACGTACAATTAGCATTTTTTTGGTTTTACAAGAAAACTGCCAAATCCTTAAACTGTTACTAAATCATATTTACGTAGAGAAGCTCGAGAGTGGTTTCTTGTCAACAATTAAGTGATTTTAGAGGGCACTGTCCGATAAATCTATCCATTTCAGTATATCTGTAATTTTTTGTTTCAACTTTTGTAATTCTGGCTTAAGGTAAAGACAAAATACTGATTTCTCCACATTGCTGTCTACAATGGATAAGTGACATTCCCATGCTTTCTTTAACATATGCGAACTTGAATAGTAATGGGAGGCAATGAGTGTCTTGAACTTCTCTACATTTGAGTAAGTTATATAAAAATCTACGAGATCGGTGTTTGTGGCTACGATGCCAAGTCGACTGGCCACTATACCAAGGTAAACATCCTCCATGTTGATGGGCCTGGTGTAGGGAATGGCCACACTCATCTCCAACACAGTTCTCATAGACATGATAACGAATCCCCCGAATATGTAATCCGGGTAGGTATCGAACGGATACTCCTCTTTAGTGACGACCCACTTACTTTCCCACGAGTCTTTATCCCCGTGCCGAACTGGTTTTGTGTTATGATACATGTGTCCGTGGTACAGTCGGTCAGCCTCGTCTGGGGACAAGTCCTTCAGATGCTGAAGCAGGAAGTCGGTGGCCACATACATGTCGTCATCAACAGACACCACAAATTCGGCCACATTACAATGTGCCACCGCCCAGTTGATGCCACTAGTTGTTTTGAGCGTCAGGTTGTTGTACGAGTCAATATAGTCCATCAGCAGGACGTCCCTGTACTTCACGGATTCTTGTTTTATTTTTTTAATAATACTAGAATCCTGAGGTATTCCGATAGAAAACACAGTACGCATATTCGGAAATCTTTTCTCGTCGGCCCATGTTTTGCGAATAGTTTTTCTTTTCACAAAATTGTCGGGTCTAGTCTTCACAATGAAGAGTAGAAATATACCGCCTTGGCTGTTTTTACATTTGTGTGAGGGATTGATTACCGCCGAGTACTTCCACTTGTTAATTGGGTTGCTAGGAAGTTTACCATTTTCAATAAATGTGTTCACTAATTTCTCCACGTCTAGCCTCTGGGGATACTGTAGCGGATGAAAAGGGATCTGTTTATTATTATCTGGTACCTTTTCCTCTGACGTCATTTTGTTTCCTTCGTTAATGTCAATGCCTTGTTTTTCTAGTTTTGACAAAAGGTTGTACAGCTGATTCATCAACGCTTGGTGGTCTTTTTCCTCGGTGTTATATCTGTCGCGGTTTGTCTTGTACACATTGTCCTCGGTGAGAGATGTTCGTCCTTCTTTTACTTCACCTCTGGTTTTGTTGATGTTAACGTCAATATCACGCACACCGTCATCCGGCTGCTGTGTATCTTCATCTGAACGTTGGTCTCTTCTCCGATACTTGGCGGGGGTCTGTATATTTGCCTTGCTGTCCACCAGAACTAAACTTTGTAGTCTCCTTTGGTCACTAAGTAGAAGGTTCCTTTCCAGTGACTGTACGATCGTACTGTCGTCTCCGTCGTCCTGTTCACCAGTATACACAGTTTTAATCTTTGTCCTGTTAGTTTGTAGGTTACTTTGTAAAATCCCCAATATAACCAGAGTCAGAACACATAACACAACGAAAGCTACCCGGCTCCTGAAACGCCATCTCGTTACAAGGACAGGCACCCACCGTAACAGTTCCATGATCGAAACTTATGAGAATATCCACCACGCGATTCACCCGGGTGGGGCTATTAATAGCACGCTTCACCACGATAGAGATACAGGTTCTTAGTGCATATGGTGAGGGCTTAAAGAAGAGAGGTTATTTTTATATATTAGTCAAACGACATACACATGAATAGAGTTGTACAAACAGCTTAAATAAATACTAGTTTACGTCCGGTTTGTATGGAGTTGGACGCGTCCAACCGAGAAGTCTGTGGTTACGGTAGGCTAACTTGCTAATTCATATTCATTTTATTTCTCTTTTCACAAGATAATGCATAGATAAATAATATTTACACTATAATACATACAATTATTGTAGTGTTCGTAGTCGATACACAGAACTGTTTCAAAATATTACATTTACATTGTATCAAGGAGGACAAATTATGTCAATTATTCTTATAAAAGTACACATTTACATTAGTGTTTTATTATTAGCTGTATTCATCAGTTCATTAATACTATTTGGTCTTGACCAATAGTATTTGTCTATAAATAAAATTCTATGAGCAGACAATGTTGTACTTTCAAGTAAATAAATATAATTATCGGAGTTTGATGGAACAGAATAAGCCGATAATTATTTTCCCTTCATTGTCATATTTTTTGATAGGTGGCGTTGTGGTCGAGTAGCGCACGTGCGTGTATTATGTGACTTTCTGGTTATTCAGCGATAGTCGCTCCGACAGCGCACATGATTTTTTTTATTTAATATATATAATCTAAATAATGTTAATTTTAGTGATTTATTGGAAATTTGCCATTAATCTACAAAAGTATAGAATAGGATTTGATGGAATATCAGAAAAGTTTAGGTGTGTGAGTCAATTGATGACATTGTGCATATTTCTGTGGAAATGATGAATTATCTAAAGTTGACAATGAGTTTGTTTTTAAATAGTCCAAACTTTTATTCGACTAAGTGACCGCACAGACTCTCGCACATCTATGACCAAGTGTTAAACAAAGCGTAGCCGACTCGACTACAGTACGTCATACTATCTCCAATACTTGTTTGATTCTATTTCATTTTTACAATCTCGTCACACAATTTTGGAAATTGGTGTCAAAAGAATCATGATAAAGACGAAATATCCTTCAGAGTTGATCGAATCTTTTACCATCTCGGACACTACATAAGACAGTTTGGTTTGGTTTATTTTGTTTAACGTCTAAGGTCATTTAAGAACGGCCTCCCGGTATGGTATGTCTCGGCTAGGGGACAGAACCCAAAGCCTTCCTCACAGCGGCGCATGCTCAACTAAAGGCCAAAAGTGAGGCATTGTCAAGGTAGACATTAGGAAGAAGAAAGTTGTTAGTTTAAACATATTTTTATCGAAAAAATTCAATAGGAATTGGACACAAGTTATACAACTTATATATCGTCCTTTTCCATATACAAGTATAAGATGATATATACAATGGCAGCAATTATAATGAATGATGATGACATATATACGTATATATAAAAGAAACACAACATTAATTATTATAGGTGACAATAAATAATACACTTGACATACCAGTACCCATAATTTATATAGAAAGTAAGCTTAACATTACATGGCGTTCTGTATACATATTATAAGATATATACTATAATTATGTAGCTGAAGATATAAATACACTGTACTATAAATCATGAAAATTAAACCCCTACAGAAAACGTTCAGTATTTTTTATGTATTCTTGGACTATTAAACGTATATTTTCATTATCTTTTTCGCTTAGTTGTTCAGAAGGAAGAGAAAAGATAAGGTCCCAAATTTAGTCGCCTCCTACGATCATGCAATGGGGGCAGCAGGTACAATTCTTACGCCCTACCTACAGGGCAGACTAAGACAGTGCTCGTACGCTTCACATTGGTCATTAGTCTGATGAAGGTGAGAGTGAAGTCATCGAAACGTCACACTCTTAAATATCATATTGGTTGTGTCATATAACTTCTATTACATTTACTTTACCAACTGAAGACAATGTTCCAGAATATTTAAGCCATACAGGATTACACTCAGAAGAATATTGGATATCCAGTAAGTAACTCATCCCAGATTCATTTAAATTATGTTTAACAAAACTTGCTTAAGAAACAGGTTTATTATTAAAATGATGACAGTAACAAAGAAAAGTTTATACAATATAATGTTCATTTTACTTAACTTAGAATGAGTCAACTGTGACCAAATATTCCTTAACTCTTGTTTTTACTGATATTTCAAGGGGAGTTGTAACAAGTTGTCCATATACCATGTAATTAGGAGCACTAATCTAAGTAATACTTTACAAAACTTTAAGTATACATATTCAATTACTTCGAGGTTGATAAAACCCCAAACTTCACAGTCATACAGTAAAATTTGTTTTACCCTTTCAAATAACACGCATGTGAAAATAAGCGAACTTCCTTACGCGAGGGAGCGAGAGTGCGAGGGCGGTCGTTAAGGCCTAATCTCGCATTATCGACCTTAGATCGAAAACGCGAGAACGCGAAAACTCGACGGCGAGAATGCGAAATCTCGATGGCGAGAGAGAATTTAACAAACTAATGAATATATACTAATGTTAAAAAACTAATGGAAAATGTGTATTTTGATCAGATTAATTAATAACATGATTTGTCCTCCTTGATAATTAAGAATGAAAATATTTTGTTGTGAAACAGTGCCATGTATCAAATACGAACACTACTTTAATTGTATATATATTATTGTAAATATGTTTTTCTCTATACATTATATCAGTATGTGAACAGAGAATAAAATGAATTTGAATTTGAGTGCGAGATTAATCTGGCGTTTTCGCCGTCGCGTTTTTGCATTGTCGCCCCCGAGTTTTCGCATTCTCGATTTCGATCCCACCCATCTCCATCACACGCGGACATACACACAACAAGCCTATCATGATGAGGTTTTATCTATTACCGGATTTCCTTAAGCGAGAGTGCGAGCACGGCCGCTAAGGCCTAATCTCGCGTTTTCGACCTTAGGAATGCGAAAACGCGAGGGTAAGAGTGCGAGATCAATCTCGCGTTGTCGCCGTCGCGTTTTCGCATTCTCGCGTTCGCATTCTCGCGTTTTCGCATTCTCGCGTTTTCGACCTAAGGCCGAGAGAGCAAGAATGCGAGATTTGATATTTGGCACTAACGAACCACTATACAAACGTTACCATTAATCTTAAACCAACTTACAAACTTGATATCGCTTTCTATAGTATTGCTATAATTTGCCATGCTTCACAGGTAAATTAAGGTACATGTCCACACTTCTGACATAAAATCTCCGTTCAGATTTATTTTACCTGTAAACCCACGGCTTCTTAGGAAGCGACTACGGTAATCACACCTGGTCGTATATGCCCAGGGCTATTTCAGTGAATCCTATTGTAACACCGTCATGCTTGACCGTGACACCATACTGGCTTCCAAACAGGTTTTGCTGGTGAGGTACTGCATTGGGTATTTAACGAAACTGAAACACAGAGTTACGTAAGATTCCATTGAAAATGTATACTGTACCCGCAATGGACCCCAGGTTACCTTGCACTTTTACAATCCAAGGACATACCATCTGTGTATTTCACCTATACATTGCCCAATATTAGCAAATCCAATGGCAAATTTTTTTTCCTTTTTAAAAAATCCAGAGCCATTTCTGGAACTAGCATCATTATAAAAATAAGACAAGTTGTTTATCAATTTGTCTGAAAGGTACTGCTATCAATATTTTACCTGAGTATTGATTATAAATACCAAACAAGAAATATCTTTAAAAAAGATAAGCGGCATAGTTTTAATGCTGGTGGTTATAATGTAAAACTACTGGTGAAATAAGTTAACGAACTACATTGTAATTAATAAATGCGCAGTTTCAGCACGGATAACAAAATTATATCAGTTTGAATCATTTTTGGTGATAATAAGACTGCAAATGTGTCATTTGAATAGATGCATCCACTTATTCAGCTTGCATTCAATTTAAAAGGGACATCACGGTAAAAACGTTGTAATTTTCACTGAATGTACGCGTTTTGTTCCTTTCCAGTTATGTTTCTGTGCTGTCCCAATGTTCACAGTCAATCCCTATGTCCAGCTTGACCACTCGATTTAGTTGGGAATCCCCCTCTAAATTTAGCGCGGAAATTATTTTTAAATCATTACGTGACTGTTTTGAAATCGTGGCAGCACAAACACACGATAGTTTACAAGGCGATATATATATTCCATCTGGGTTAGTTGGATAACGAAAACACACGATAGTTTACAAGGCGATATATATATTCCATCTGGGTTAGTTGGATAACGATATTATACAGTGGTTTAAATGATAAATAACACGTTCTGTATATATTACGGCACACATATTTATGTGTAAATAAGTGTAAACATTGTTCATATAGTATAGTGACAGTAGCGATGTACTGGTACAGACTGTATAAATATCACCGAGTTTGTGGAACTATTACAGAGTTTGTGTAAATATTACTGAGATTGTGTCATGACCTACTATCAAACAATCAAGCAGAATACGAGCGGCGTCCGTATTACTGCTGTTTTCATGTTTGAACTGTTACAGTCTATTGTAGTGCTTCCCAAGTTTAATTCTAGGATTGTGTTTGACCCATTTTCCTATTATTCTCTTCATTGCGGAAGCTGTTATCGTTTTCAACCGCAGTCGATTCACATTGGAAGCCGTTTTTGTTTCCATGTGTTTTAGTTTGTTGTGCGCATGCGTTTATCGTATATGTCACAAAATTTTTGCAATTCAGATTGTTTGATAACCTTTTAATAATTGATAATTGATGTTTTTATGTACATAGGCCTACACCATCGAATTCGAATGGTTATTGTTCAGAAGGTTATTTTTTTTAAAAAGATATACCCAATAATATGCTAAAAAAAAAAAAAAAAAAATATTGGTTTACCGTGAGGTCCCTTTAACTTTGTTAACACTGAAAATCAAAATCTAAGATGTATTTTTAAATTTCAAGCATAGGAGTACCTTTGTAAATGACATGGTTATCCATAGAAAAGTATAATTTCGTACCTGTTACCTGTTTTGAGATAGATTTTTTTGAAGTTTCTACTTATTCTCGCAATGAACGAACCATTAGGAAGAGTTGGTAGGCATTTGTGAATACAAGAGTGTTCCATTTTCAAAAGAAACACAGGTAAAACCATAGCTAATCTCGCAAACACCCTGGTGTTTGTACAAACTATTTCAATAGCAAATAATATTTACTGGAGGTCTGGTCATGAACCTTAACAACATCTAGATCATCAGATTTTGGCTCAATGACAATGACAATTGTTTAATCTCATAGATACATAGACATAGTATATCAAAAGTATTTACAAAATCAAGAAAGTCTGGATATATTTCTGAGTATACCCCCATATTTAAAACTCATATTTTTATAGTATGAATTTTACACGAGTCCAGACCTAACTCGGTATTGCCATTTCTATCAGGGGAACGTGCGCACGTGCGCCGTTTTTGGACCGGATATAGCCTCTTTCTAATGTCTTCAATTTCCTTTGATATTGTTCATTGATTTCAAATTGGGTTCCCTTAATTTCATTGCATTTATTCTCCACTGGGCCTGAGAATTTGTTCAGTCTACATGTATTTGGATGACACCGCCGTTGTTCATATGTACAGATATGAATAATCTAACACCCCCCCCCCAAAAAAAACAACCCCAAAACAAAACAAAAACACACACACAAAAACAAGCATTGTTTAGGTATTGTGTCTCATTGTTGTTTAAGTATTGTGTCTCAGCATTGTTTAGGTATTGTGTCTCAGCATTGTTTAGGTATTGTGTCTCAGCCTTGTTTAGGTATTGTGTCTCAGCATTGTTTAGGTATTGTGTCTCAGCATTGTTTAGGTATTGTGTCTCAGCATTGTTTAGGTATTGTGTCTCAGCATTGTTTAGGTATTGTGTATCAGCATTGTTTAGGTATTGTGTCTCAGCATTGTTTAGGTATTGTGTCTCAGCCTTGTTTAAGTATTGTGTCTCAGCCTTGTTTAGGTATTGTGTCTCAGCATTGTTTAGGTATTGTGTCTCAGCCTTGTTTAGGTATTGTGTCTCAGCCTTGTTTAGGTATTGTGTCTCAGCATTGTTTAGGTATTGTGTCTCAGCATTGTTTAGGTATTGTGTCTCAGCATTGTTTAGGTATTGTGTCTCAGCCTTGTTTAAGTATTGTGTCTCAGCCTTGTTTAGGTATTGTGTCTCAGCCTTGTTTAGGTATTGTGTCTCAGCATTGTTTAGGTATTGTGTCTCAGCATTGTTTAGGTATTGTGTCTCAGCCTTGTTTAGGTATTGTGTCTCAGCATTGTTTAGGTATTGTGTCTCAGCATTGTTTAGGTATTCTGTCTCAGCCTTGTTTAAGTATTGTGTCTCAGCATTGTTTAGGTATTGTGTCTCAGCATTGTTTAGGTATTGTGTCTCAGCATTGTTTAGGTATTGTGTCTCAGCATTGTTTAGGTATTGTGTCTCAGCCTTGTTTAGGTATTGTGTCTCAGCCTTGTTTAGGTATTGTGTCTCAGCATTGTTTAGGTATTGTGTCTCAGCATTGTTTAGGTATTGTGTCTCAGCATTGTTTAGGTATTGTGTCTCAGCATTGTTTAACTACTGTGTCTCCGATCTACTGATATCCGTGCCCTCCTCGCTTTTCAAAGTTTTCCGCTCTCGATGAATGCAATTTAGTACGAGCCTGCTTGAATTTTTACCAGAAAAGTTGGCCACCTTATCATATTTCAGTCGGAATACCACGGTCGAGACTCGTTAATTTCCCTGTCGACATACAATGGCGTCTAGTCGACATTTAAAAAGGTACGGTGCATAAATTGGTATGTTCGACAGAAAGATTACCGTTTTAAAAAACTGAGTTTTTGAATACAACCTGGTAGTCCTTTTTGCGAAAAAAAAAATTAATTTCACCAGAGCTGTTGTGAACAGATCGCAGCCCAATGGTAATTTAAGAAAACACTAAGTAGACGCGTGCACCTACCATTATACTATCTGTGAATGATTCTGTTAATAAACCGAACTGGAGCTTCGTGGCAAGGTCAGCATTTAAAATACGTAGCTAGGCGTCTTAACAACAAGTCGGTATGATGTCTGATCAACCATAGACCTTCAGATTACTACAGTTACAAACAGGAAGAAATTAAATAACCTGACTAATTGTCTCATTGCTGCTACTCAGCTAAGATCAAATACCATTGAACCACACTAAACCAAACCTAACCAAACTATTGTCACTGGATCACACTAAACCAAACCTAACCAAACTATTGTCAATGTACCACACTAAACCAAACTATTGTCACTGGACCACACTAAACCAAACCTAACCAAACTATTGTCACTGTACCACACTAAACCAAACCTAACCAAACTATTGTCACTGTACCACACTAAACTAAACAATTGTCACTGGATCACACTAAACCAAACCTAACCAAACTATTGTCATTGTACCACACTAAACCAAACCTAACCAAACTATTGTCACTGGACCACACTAAACCAAACTATTGTCACTGTACCACACTAAACCAAACCTAACCAAACTATTGTCACTGGACCACACTAAACCAAACTATTGTCACTGTACCACACTAAACCAAACCTAACCAAACTATTGTCACTGTACCACACTTAACCAAACTATTGTCACTGTACCACACTAAACCAAACCTAACCAAACTATTGTCAATGTACCACACTAAACCAAACTATTGTCACTGGACCACACTAAACCAAACCTAACCAAACTATTGTCACTGGACCACACTAAACCAAACTTAACCAAACTATTGTCACTGGACCACACTAAACCAAACCACCAAACTATTGTCACTGGACCACACTAAACCAAACCTAACCAAACTATTGTCACTGGACCACACTAAACCAAACTTAACCAAACTATTGTCACTGGACCACACTAAACCAAACCTAACCAAACTATTGTCACTGTACCACACTTAACCAAACTATTGTCACTGTACCACACTAAACCAAACCTAACCAAACTATTGTCACTGTACCACACTAAACCAAACCTAACCAAACTATTGTCACTGTACCACACTAAACTAAACAATTGTCACTGGATCACACTAAACCAAACCTAACCAAACTATTGTCATTGTACAACACTAAACCAAACCTAACCAAACTATTGTCACTGGACCACACTAAACCAAACTATTGTCACTGTACCACACTAAACCAAACCTAACCAAACTATTGTCACTGTACCACACTTAACCAAACTATTGTCACTGTACCACACTAAACCAAACTTAACCAAACTATTGTCACTGTACCACACTAAACCAAACCTAACCAAACTATTGTCACTGTACCACACTAAACCAAACTATTGTCACTGGACCACACTAAACCAAACCTAACCAAACTATTGTCACTGGGCCACACTAAACCAAACCTAACCAAACTATTGTCACTGTACCACACTAAACCAAACTATTGTCACTGGACCACACTAAACCAAACCTAACCAAACTATTGTCACTGGACCACACTAAACCAAACCTAACCAAACTATTGTCACTGGACCACACTAAACCAAACCTAACCAAACTATTGTTACTGGACCACACTAAACCAAACCTAACCAAACTATTGTCACTGGACCACACTTAACCAAACTATTGTCATTGTACCACACTAAACCAAACCTAACCAAACTATTGTCACTGGACCACACTAAACCAAACCTAACCAAACTATTGTCACTGTACCACACTAAACCAAACCTAACCAAATTATTGTCACTGGATCACACTAAACCAAACCTAACCTAACTATTGTCACTGTACCACACTAAACCAAACTATTGTTACTGTACCACACTAAACCAAACCAAACCAAACTATTGTCACTGGATCACACTAAACCAAACCTAACCTAACTATTGTCACTGTACCACACTAAACCAAACTATTGTTACTGTACCACGCTAAACCAAACCTAACCAAACTATTGTCACTGGACCACACTAAACCAAACCTAACCTAACTATTGTTACTGGACCACACTAAACCAAACCACCAAACTATTGTTACTGGGTCACACTAAACCAAACCTAACCAAACTATTGTCACTGGATCACACTAAACCAAACCTAACCAAACTATTGTCACTGGATCACACTAAACCAAACCTAAACTAACTATTGTTACTGTACCACACTAAACCAAACTATTGTCACTGTACCACACTAAACCAAACTATTATCACTGGACCACACTAAACCAAACCTAACCAAACTATTGTCACTGGACCACACTAAACCAAACCTAACCAAACTATTGTCACTGGACCACACTAAACCAAACTATTGTCACTGGGCCACACTAAACCAAACCTAACCAAACTATTATCACTGGACCACACTAAACCAAACCTAACCAAACTATTGTCACTGTACCACACTAAACCAAACCTAACCAAACTATTGTTACTGTACCACACTAAACCAAACTATTGTCACTGTACCACACTAAACCAAACCTAACTAAACTATTTTCACTGTACCACACTAAACCAAACCTAACCAAACTATTGTCACTGGACCACACTAAACCAAACCTAACCAAACTATTGTTACTGGACCACACTAAACCAAACCACCAAACTATTGTCACTGGATCACACTAAACCAAACCTAACCAAACTATTGTCACTGGGCCACACTAAACCAAACCTAACCAAACTATTGTCACTGGTCCCAACCTAACCAAACTATTGTCACTGTACCACACTAAACCAAACTATTGTCACTGTACCACACTAAACCAAACCTAACCAAACTATTGTCACTGGACCACACTAAACCAAACCTTACCAAACTATTGTCACTGGACCACACTAAACCAAACTATTGTCACTGTACCACACTAAACCAAACCTAACCAAACTATTGTCACTGGACCACACTAAACCAAACCTAACCAAACTATTGTCACTGGACCACACTAAACCAAACCTAACCAAACTATTGTCACTGGATCACACTAAACCAAACCTAACCAAACTATTGTTACTGGACCACACTAAACCAAACCTAACCAAACTATTGTCACTGGACCACACTAAACCAAACTATTGTCACTGTACCACACTAAACCAAACCTAACCAAACTATTGTCACTGGACCACACTAAACCAAACCTAACCAAACTATTGTCACTGGACCACACTAAACCAAACTATTGTCACTGTACCACACTAAACCAAACCTAACCAAACTATTATTACTGGACCACACTAAACCAAACCTAACCAAACTATTGTCACTGGACCACACTAAACCAAACCTAACTAAACTATTGTCACTGGGCCACACTAAACCAAACCTAACCAAACTATTGTCACTGGGCCACACTAAACCAAACTATTGTCACTGGACCACACTAAACCAAACCTAACCAAACTATTGTCACTGTACCACACTAAACCAAACCTAACCAAACTATTGTCACTGTACCACACTAAACCAAACCTAACCAAACTATTGTCACTATACCACACTAAACCAAACCTAACCAAACTATTGTTACTGGACCACACTAAACCAAACTATTGTCACTGGGCCACACTAAACCAAACCTAACTAAACTATTGTTACTGTACCACAATAAACCAAACCTAACCAAACTATTGTCACTGTACCACACTAAACCAAACCTAACCAAACTATTGTCACTGTACCACACTAAACCAAACTATTGTCACTGTACCACACTAAACCAAACCTAACCAAACTATTGTCACTGTACCACACTAAACCAAACCTAACCAAACTATTGTCACTGTACCACACTAAACCAAACTATTGTCACTGTACCACACTAAACCAAACCTAACCAAACTATTGTCACTGTACCACACTAAACCAAACCTAACCAAACTATTGTCACTGTACCACAATAAACCAAACTATTGTCACTGGACCACACTAAACCAAACCTAACCAAACTATTGTCACTGGACCACACTAAACCAAACTATTGTCACTGTACCACACTAAACCAAACCTAACCAAACTATTGTCACTGGACCACACTAAACCAAACTATTGTCACTGGACCACACTAAACCAAACCTAACCAAACTATTGTCACTGGGCAACACTAAACCAAACCTAACCAAACTATTGTCAATGTACCACAATAAACCAAACTATTGTCACTGGACCACACTAAACCAAACCTAACCAAACTATTGTCACTGTACCACACTAAACCAAACCTAACCAAACTATTGTCACTGTACCACACTAAACCAAACTATTGTCACTGGACCACACTAAACCAAACCTAACCAAACTATTGTCACTGGACCACACTAAACCTAACCACCAAACTATTGTTACTGGACCACATTAAACCAAACCACCAAACTATTGTCACTGGACCACACTAAACCAAACCACCAAACTATTGTCACTGTACCACAATAAACCAAACCTAACCAAACTATTGTCACTGGACCACACTAAACCAAACCTAACCAAACTATTGTCACTGGACCACACTAAACCAAACCTAACCAAACTATTGTCACTGGCCCACACTAAACAAAACCTAACCAAACTATTGTTACTGAACCACACTAAACCAAACCTAACCAAACTATTGTCACTGGGCCACACTAAACCAAACCTAACCAAACTATTGTCACTGGACCACACTAAACCAAACCAACCAAACTATTGTCACTGGACCACACTAAACCAAACCTAACCAAACTATTGTCACTGGACCACACTAACCAAACCAACCAACTATTGTTACTGACCACACTAACCAACACCTAGCCATGACACTAAACCAAATCAAAACTGTTATGGCCACACTAAACCAACCTAACCAAACTATTGTCACTGGTAAACCCACTAAACCAAACCCAACCCAAACTATTGTCACTGGACCACACATAAACCAAACCTAACCAAAATATTGTTTCCCCGGACCACACTAAACCAACCTAACCAAACTATTTTCACTGGCCCACACAACCAAACTATTGTCACTGGACCCCACTAAACCAAACTAACCAAACTAAATTTTCACTGACCACACTAAACCCAAAACCCAACCAAACTATTGTCACTGACCACCTAAACCAAACCTAACCAAACTATTGTTACTGGACCAACACTAAACCAAACCTAACTAAACTATGTCACTGGACCACACTAAACCAAACCTAACCAAACTATTGTTACTGGACCACACTTAACCAAACTTAACCAAACTATTGTCACTGGACCACACTAAACCAAACCTAACCAAACTATTGTCACTGTACCACACTAAACCAAACCACCAAACTGTTGTTACTGGACCACACTAAACCAAACCTAACCAAACTATTGTCACTGGATCACGCTAAACCAAACCTAACCAAACTATTGTTACTGGACCACACTTAACCAAACCTAACCAAACTATTGCCACTGGACCACACTCAACCAAACCTAACCAAACTATTGTTACTGGACCACACTAAACCAAACCTAACCAAACTATTGTCACTGAACCACACTAAACCAAACCTAACTAAACTATTGTTACTGGACCACACTAAACCAAACCTAACTAAACTATTGTACTGAACCACACTAAACAAACCTAACCAAACTATTGTTACTGGACCACACTAAACCAAACCTAACCAAACTATTGTCACTGGACCACACTAAACCAAACCTAACCAAACTATTGTCACTGGACCACACTAAACCAAACCTAACCAAACTATTGTCACTGGACCACACTAAACCAAACCTAACCAAACTATTGTTACTGGACCACACTAAACCAAACCTAACCAAACTATTGTCACTGGACCACACTAAACCAAACCTAACCAAACTATTGTCACTGGACCACACTAAACCAAACCTAACCAAACTATTGTTCACTGTACCACACTAAACCAAACCTAACTAAACTATTGTCACTGGACCACACTAAACCAAACCTAACCAAACTATTGTCACTGTACCACACTAAACCAAACCTAACCAAACTATTGTCACTGGACCACACTAAACCAAACCTAACCAAACTATTGTCACTGGACCACACTAAACCAAACCTAACCAAACTATTGTCACTGGACCACACTAAACCAAACCTAACCAAACTATTGTCACTGGACCACACTAAACCAAACCTAACCAAACTATTGTCACTGGACCACACTAAACCAAACCTAACCAAACTATTGTCACTGGACCACACTAAACCAAACCTAACCAAACTATTGTCACTGTACCACACTAAACCAACCTAACCAAACTATTGTCACTGGACCACACTAAACCAAACCTAACCAAACTATTGTCACTGGACCACACTAAACCAAACCTAACCAAACTATTGTCACTGTACCACACTAAACCAAACCTAACCAAACTATTGTCACTGGACCACACTAAACCAAACTATTGTCACTGGACCACACTAAACCAAACCTAACCAAACTATTGTTACTGGGCCACACTAAACCAAACCTAACCAAACTATTGTTCACTGGACACACTAAACCAAACCTAACCAAACTATTGTCACTGGACCACACTAAACCAAACCTAACCAAACTATTGTCACTGGACCACACTAAACCAAACCTAACCAAACTATTGTCACTGTACCACACTAAACCAAACCTAACCAAACTATTGTCACTGTACCACACTAAACCAAACCTAACCAAACTATTGTCACTGGACCACACTAAACCAAACCTACAAACTATTGTCACTGTACCACACTAAACCAAACCTAACCAAACTATTGTCACTGGACCACACTAAACCAAACCTAACCAAACTATTGTCACTGTACCACACTAACCAAACCTAACCAAACTATTGTCACTGTACCACACTAAACCAAACCACCAAACTATTGCCACTGTACTACACTAAACCAAACCTAACCAAACTATTGTCACTGTACCACACTTAACCAAACCTAACCAAACTATTGTCGCTGGACCACACTAAACCAAACTATTGTCACTGGACCACACTAAACCAAACCTAACCAAACTATTGTCGCTGTACCACACTAAACCAAACCTAACCAAACTATTGTCACTGGACCACACTAAACCAAACTATTGTCACTGGACCACACTAAACCAAACCTAACCAAACTATTGTCACTGTACCACACTAAACCAAACCTAACCAAACTATTGTCACTGTACCACACTAAACCAAACCTAACCAAACTATTGTCAATGGACCACACTAAACCAAACCTAACCAACTATTGTACTGGACCACACTAAACCAAACCTAACCAAACTATTGTCACTGGACCACACTAAACCAAACCTAACCAAACTATTGTCACTGTACCACACTAAACCAACCTAACCAAACTATTGTCACTGGACCACACTAAACCAAACCTAACCAAACTATTGTCACTGGACCACACTAAACCAAACCACCAAACTATTGTCACTGTACCACACTAAACCAAACCTAACCAAACTATTGTCACTGGACCACACTAAACCAAACCTAACCAAACTATTGTCACTGTACCACACTAAACCAAACCTAACCAAACTATTGTCACTGTACCACACTAACCAAACCTAACCAACTATTGTCACTGGACCACACTAAACCAAACCTAACCAAACTATTGTCACTGGACCACACTAAACCAAACCTAACCAAACTATTGTCACTGTACCACACTAAACCAAACCTAACCAAACTATTGTCACTGGACCACACTAAACCAAACCTAACCAAACTATTGTCACTGGACCACACTTAACCAAACCTAACCAAACTATTGTCACTGTACCACACTAAACCAAACTATTGTCACTGTACCACACTAAACCAAACCTAACCAAACTATTGTCACTGGACCACACTAAACCAAACTATTGTCACTGTACCACACTAATTCAAACTATTCTCAGTGTACCACACTAAACCAAACCTAACAAAACTATTGTCACTGGACCACACTAAACCAAACTATTGTCACTGTACCACACTAAACCAAACCTAACTAAACTATTGTCACTGGGCAACACTAAACCAAACCACCAAACTATTGTCACTGTACCACACTAAACCAAACCTAACCAAACTATTGTCACTGTACCACACTAAACCAAACCTAACCAAACTATTGTCACTGGACCACACTAAACCAAACTATTGTCACTGTACCACACTAAACCAAACCTAACCAAACTATTGTCACTGGACCACACTAAACCAAACCACCAAACTATTGTCACTGGACCACACTAAACCAAACCTAACCAAACTATTGTCACTGGACCACACTAAACCAAACCTAACCAAACTATTGTCACTGTACCACACTAAACCAAACCTAACCAAACTATTGTCACTGGGCCACACTAAACCAAACTATTGTCACTGGACCACACTAAACCAAACCTAACCAAACTATTGTCACTGTACCACACTAAACCAAACCTAACCAAACTATTGTCACTGGACCACACTAAACCAAACCTAACCAAACTATTGTCACTGTACCACACTAAACCAAACCTAACCAAACTATTGTCACTGTACCACACTAAACCAAACCTAACCAAACTATTGTCACTGGACCACACTAAACCAAACTATTGTCACTGTACCACACTAAACCAAACCTAACCAAACTATTGTCACTGTACCACACTAAACCAAACCACCAAACTATTGTCACTGGACCACACTAAACCAAACCTAACCAAACTATTGTTACTGGACCACACTAAACCAAACCTAACCAAACTATTGTCACTGGACCACACTAAACCAAACCTAACCAAACTATTGTTACTGGACCACACTAAACCAAACCAAACCAAACTATTGTCACTGGACCACACTAACCAAACCAAAACCAAATATTGTCACTGTACCACACTAAACCAAACCAACCAAAACTATTGTCACTGGACCACACTAAACAAAACCTAACCAAACTATGCACTGGACCACTAAACCTAACCACCAACTATTGTCACTGGACCACACTAAACCAAACATAACCAAACTATTGTCACTGTACCAAACTAAACCAAACCTAACCAAACTATTGTCACTGTACCACACTAAACCAAACCTAACCAAACTATTGTTACTGGACCACACTAAACCAAACCTAACCAAACTATTGTCACTGGACCACACTAAACCAAACCTAACCAAACTATTGTCACTGTACCACACTAAACCAAACCTAACCAAACTATTGTCACTGGACCACAATAAACCAAACCTAACCAAACTATTGTCACTGTACCACACTAAACCAAACTATTGTCACTGGACCACACTAAACCAAACCTAACCAAACTATTGTCACTGTACCACACTAAACCAAACCTAACCAAACTATTGTCACTGGGCAACACTAAACCAAACCTAACCAAACTATTGTCACTGGGCCACACTAAACCAAACCTAACCAAACTATTGTTACTGGACCACGCTAAACCAAACCTAACCAAACTATTGTCACTGGACCACACTAAACCAAACCTAACCAAACTATTGTCACTGGACCACGCTAAACCAAACCTAACCAAACTATTGTCACTGGACCACACTAAACCAAACCACCAAACTATTGTCACTGGACCACACTAAACCAAACCTAACCAAACTATTGTCACTGTACCACACTAAACCAAACCTAACCAAACTATTGTCACTGGACCACACTAAACCAAACCTAACCAAACTATTGTTACTGTACCACACTAAACCAAACCTAACCAAACTATTGTCACTGTACCACACTAAACCAAACCTAACCAAACTATTGTCACTGGGCCACACTAAACCAAACCTAACCAAACTATTGTCACTGGACCACACTAAACCAAACCTAACCAAACTATTGTCACTGGACCACACTAAACCAAACCTAACCAAACTATTGTCACTGGACCACACTAAACCAAACCTAACTTAAACTATTGTCACTGGACCACACTAAACCAAACCTAACCAAACTATTGTCGCTGTACCACACTAAACCAAACCTAACCAAACTATTGTTACTGGACCACACTAAACCAAACCACCAAACTATTGTCACTGGACCACACTAAACCAAACTATTGTCACTGTACCACACTAAACCAAACCTAACCAAACTATTGTCACTGGACCACACTAAACCAAACCTAACCAAACTATTGTTACTGGACCACACTAAACCAAACCTAACCAAACTATTGTCACTGGACCACACTAAACCAAACCTAACCAAACTATTGTCACTGTACCACACTAAACCAAACCTAACCAAACTATTGTCGCTGTACCACGCTAAACCAAACCTAACCAAACTATTGTTACTGGATCACACTAAACCAAACCTAACCAAACTATTGTTACTGGATCACACTAAACCAAACTATTGTCACTGTACCACACTAAACCAAACTATTGTCACTGTACCACACTTAACCAAACCTAACCAAACTATTGTCACTGTACCACACTAAACCAAACCTAACCAAACTATTGTCGCTGTACCACACTAAACCAAACCACCAAACTATTGTCACTGGACCACACTAAACCAAACCTAACCAAACTATTGTCACTGGGCCACACTAAACCAAACTATTGTCACTGGGCCACACTAAACAAAACTATTGTTACTGGACCACACTAAACCAAACCTAACCAAACTATTGTTACTGGACCACACTAAACCAAACCTAACCAAACTATTGTCACTGTACCACACTAAACCAAACTATTGTCACTGTACCACACTAAACCAAACTATTGTCACTGTACCACACTAAACCAAACTATTGTCACTGGACCACACTAAACCAAACCTAACCAAACTATTGTCACTGGACCACACTAAACCAAAATATTGTCACTGTACCACACTAAACCAAACCACCAAACTATTGTCACTGTACCACGCTAAACCAAACCTAACCAAACTATTGTCACTGTACCACGCTAAATCAAACCTAACCAAACTATTGTCACTGGGCCACACTAAACCAAACCACCAAACTATTGTCACTGTACCACACTAAACCAAACTGTTGTCACTGTACCACACTAAACCAAACTATTGTCACTGTACCATACTAAACCAAACCTAACCAAACTATTGGCTATGTTAAAATGAATTAATTAAAAAAAATACCTTTTGTTTATTCAACAGAACACGAATAAGAGTGTAAGTTTTTCTATCTTAAGTAAACGAGAAATTAAGACATCACTTTCCGACATCACAACACCTGACATTTTGTCGAGTTTTAACCATTTGACGACACGGCCAGGAGAGGAATCCACGTTTTGTTACAATTTTGCTTGGTCGACCACTACAACAGAGATATACTTGGTTCCTACTGTATGAATATGTGCATGTCGCGTTAAAAATATGTTTATTATTTGTTAAGGTACATTGTATGTACCGGTACACAAACTATGTCCAACTACTTTGAGTGAAGTCACAATTCCGTCAACACCTAACAAACAAAATGTCACGTTTCAGCCGGGTAATTGAATTGTCAAACGTAAATAAGATATGTAAACCGAAACCGCTTCATACGACACTGTGGGCAATTCTTTGTGACAGTATAATACCTGTTATATCAGGTTATATCAGGTTATATCAGAACAAAGGCTGTCTTGTTCAGTAGACTAGAGAGACTAATCTCGCCAACACGAACCTACCTATCCGTTGTTAAAACGCTTATTCGGGAAAAGGTTGTATAAAGTAATAAAATTAATATCTTACCTCACCAGCGGGTCTAGCGAGCGAGCCACCAACTACTACAGAACAATTATCAAAATTACCTCAAAAATGACCACTTGGTTATCATATTCTCAAATTAAACCAAATAAATCATTAAATAACTGCAGAGATAATGAGCTCCAGCTTAAACCGAGTATTCTGACCAATATATCGTAACATTAGAACTAATGAGCTCCAGAATAGAGAGGGTATTCTGACCAATATATCGTAACATTAGAACTAATGAGCTCCAGAATAGAGAGGGTATTCTGACCAATACTTCGTAACATTAGAAATAATGAGCTCCAGAAAAGAGAGGGTATTCTGACCAATATATCGTAACATTTGAGCTTATGAGCTCCAGAATAGAGAGGGTATTCTGACCAATATATCGTAACATTTGAGCTAATGAGCTCCAGAATAGAGAGGGTATTATTCTTAGCAATATATATCTTAACACGTGGAATTCTACACCGTTTGTTGTCGCTAGGATTTTGGTGCAGACACAAAAACATCAGGCGTGACAAAACTCCTACCTGACATACCTTGGGTAAACTGAGATATTTGTTAACCCCAAAAACACCCATTTAGTCCCAAATCGATTATCTCTTCCGTCCGTATAGACTCTCGCTTCACGCTGGTCAAAATTTCACTCTGTTTACCCGCCATCAAGTGACAGTGCAACTAACCACCCGAATCAGAACCCAATGGACCGAAAAGACCAAATATCATTTTTAGTTTATACAAAGGGATCGGGCACAAGTTTTCCACATCATATAAATATCATCGTATGACTACCGTACACGGATCCTTGGACAACCGGGAATTACTGTCACGGTGACTCACGGAAGCTCTACGGTTTGCACGGCAGTACCGCCGTACACAACGTGCAAACCGCAGCATACCGGGCAAACCGTCGTAATACCGTAGTAATGCCGAACTCCTATTGGGATGCACCGTGGCCCTCCTTACCGCGTAGTGATTCGTAGTGGTTCATAGTGGTTCCCGAAGTACATATATGTATTACCGGTATTAGCCGTAGTACAGTCGTACTGAAACCATGGATCATCGTGACATACCGTACCAGTACCGTACTGACTACGTTACACTAGCGGAAATGACCTTTTTGTTGACAAAAACAAAACTAGAGTTTATTCTGCTCTAGTCTACGGTGGCTGATTTGTGCCATTTCTTCCTTTCGTCTTTTCGCCCCGAAATCATACGCGTAAAGACGAAATAAATGCACGCCTTTATTTAATTCTCGTCTTTTTGGGTTCAATATTTTCGGCATTTCGACTTTTCGCCCCGAAAAGACGTAGTCACACATATCAATCCCTTAAAACTCAAAATGGCAAAATCAATACATTGCTTGGTCGATTAAATTAATTTATATAAATGAAATACAAATAATAACATCCCATCGCTGTTTACGATCAGTGTGGTACGGGAGATAACTCGTACCTACCTTCTCGTGTCTAAACGCTAGGCTGGCTACCCACGAATCGCAGCAGGGTAGTCTGAAGCACAAAGTCAGATAATACGAACACACCGAAAATAACAGACAAAATGATGAAGAATTATTTTGTAGAAAACATACTCACACACTTCTATGGCCCGTACAGTTGATTTTTTAAATGTGAACTTTAGTGATGCTGTATCCAGATAACAGGGAATTCATCATCACCAATTCTCAGTTAGAGCCCCGCCTGACAGACTGGTTAAGCCCTGTATCTGTACATGTATTTTTGTTAGATCCATTTTCTAATGTAAGGCAGTTCCCGCCTGCCTACCTGTGCCAATATACAGGTAAATATGTATACAACAGAAATTGTTGTGGTGCACAAGAATATAAGATATAACAATAATGTAACTCATTAACTAGTGCGATGTAATTAAAACAGTGTAGTTCGTAAAGATTATCATTAACACATTGACTTCTTGTATGATTAGACATAATGATAAAATGTCAATAATCAGTCGTATAATTCTGATATAATTATCTACAAATGGACAAGGAAATCAGTTATAAAAACAAGCACAAGCGACAACGGACGATTCATTTCTCTGTCTTTACGTAAGGAGCCTCGGTAGACCTGTATGAGTTGCCACACGACAGATTTCTGGGTTTGAGAAATTATTAATTTACCTTTTCTATCCGTACGTATAATAGTTAAACTCAGCAATTCCGTTAAAACCGCATCGGCTTGTTATCTTTAGCTTACGATACACCTAGCATACAGCAACAGAATACAGACAAAACAAAAACAAAACAAAAACACAAAAAAACGAGAAGAATAAAAGCAGGTACTCCGGAAGGGAGAGCGCTGTCTGTTTTTACGACACCCGTCATGCACATCTACGTCAAATCCAGGAATTATCACATTAGTACCAGAATGAGAAAATTAGTAGCGACAATAGAACCACCAGCATTGAAAATGTCAAGTTTCACATCGACATCCACAGTCCTCATCCTATTGAAGACAAGCCACTATATATCTAATCAAATGTGACATGTAAACACCGTGATTAGGAAAACGGCGCACTTTCTTAGAATGGTAAATTCCCAGTTGTAATGATTTTAAACCATCACGCTTGTTATATAGCTTTGCTGCAAGCAGTCCCTGATAATTATGTTGCAAGTAGAGATCGAGGTAAGCGGCTCATGTAGACGATTCACGAGAATCTGTAGTACATATGTTAGAAACGTGCGATACATTTTTGGATAACGATGCACTGTAGCATCTTTAATTAACTCTAAACATTATCAGTCTCCGACAAAATCAAGTTTAACGAAATACGCTCCAGCATACTAGTAGTTAACGACAAAAAAATATGACGCCGTTCGCCTTTCTTGGAAAAGCTCCCATTACAAAGAAAGGAATATGCGTATAAGCTATTAAATCTGGAATGACGTATAGGTGTGTACCAAACGTATCCTGAAATTAACCTTTAATGGAAGGCACCCTTCGAAACTAAGGCCTTTCATGTAAAGCTCTCGTAGCCGAAACGTTTGGATACTATGTAGATCGCCTGATTTTATGTGTAACAAGAACCAGAATGTTAGGTCGCCTGATTCTCCCGGGCCTTTATAACGACACCGGAATGTCATGTCACAGACACATCGGTATGACATCACTCTCGGACCTTTATAATGACACCGGAATGTCATGTCACAGACACATCGGCATGCAATCACTCCCGGGCCATTATAATGACACCGGAATGTCATGTCACAGACACATCGGCATGACATCTCTCCATGACCTTTATAATGACACCGGAATGTCATGTCAAGGACACATCGGCATGACATCACTCCCGGGCCTTTATAACGACACCGGAATGTCATGTCACAGACACATCGGCATGACATCACTCCTGTGCCTTTATAATGACACCGGAAAGTCATGTCACAGACACATCGGGATGACATCACTCACGGGCCTTTATAATGACACTGGAAAGTCATGTCACAGACACATCGGCATGCAATCACTCCCGGGCCTTTATAATGACACTGGAAAGTCATGTCACAGACACATCGGCATGACATCTCTCCCAGTTAGCTCTATGTTAATGGACTTGTTCCTAAAATCAGAAAACGTGTTGTGATATAATGTGTTGTGGTATAATGTGTTGTGATATAAAGTGTTGTGATATAATGTGTTGTGATATTGTGTTGATATTTTGTTGTGATATAAAGTGTTGTGATATTATGTGTTGTGATATAACGTGTTGTGATATAAAGTGTTGTGATATAATGTGTTGTGATATTGTGTTGATATTTTGTTGTGATATAAAGTGTTGTGATATTATGTGTTGTGATATAAAGTGTTGTGATATATTGTGTTGTGATATAATGTGTTGTGATATCGTATTGTGATATAACGTGTTGTGATATAATGTGTTGTGATATAAAGTGTTGTGATATAATGTGTTGTGATATAATGTGTTGTGATATAATGTGTTGTGATATAACGTGTTGTGATATAAAGTGTTGTGATATAATGTGTTGTGATACATTGTATTGTGTTGTGATATCGTATTGTGATATAACGTGTTGTGATATAATGTGTTGTGATATAATGTGTTGTGATATAAAGTGTTGTGATATAACGTGTTGTGTTGTGTTGTATATGTGTTTGTGATATAACGTTGTTTGTTGTGATATTTTAGTAATGTGTTGTGATCTGATATGTTTGTGGATATAATGTGTTGTGATATAGTGTTGTGTGATATTGTTGTTGTGATAGTTTGATTGTGTTGTGATTAGTGTTGTATAGTTGTATGTTGTGTATATATGTGTTGTGATATAACGTGTTGTGATATAATGTGTTGTGATATGTGTGATTTGTTTGTGATATGTTGTGATATCTGTGTTATGTGTGTGATAATGTATTGTGATATAATGTGTTGTGATATAGTGTTGTGATATAATGTGTTGTGATATAACGTGTTGTGATATAATGTGTTGTGATATTGTTGTTGATATTTGTGTTGTGATATAATGTGTTGTGATATAATGTGTTGTGATATAATGTGTTGTTATATAATGTGTTGTGATATAATGTGTTGTGATATAACGTGTTGTGTATGGTGTTATAAGTGTTGTGATACAGTGTTGTGTATGTGTTGTGTAGTAGTTGTATATATGTGTGTGATATATATTGTGTTGTGATATAATGTGTTGTTATATTGTGTTGTGATATAATATGTTGTGATATAATGTGTTGTGATATAACGTGTTGTGATATAATGTGTTGTGATACATTGTATTGTGTTGTGATATAATATGTTGTGATATAACGTGTTGTGATATAATGTGTTGTTATATTGTGTTGTGATATAACGTGTTGTGATATAACGTGTTGTGATATAATGTGTTGTTATATATTGTGTTGTGATATAATATGTTGTGATATAATGTGTTGTGATATAACGTGTTGTGATATAGTGTGTTTGTGATATAATATGTTGTGATATAATGTGTTGTGATATAATGTGTTGTGATATAATGTGTTGTGATATAATGTGTTGTGATATAATGTTGTATGGTTGTGAATACGTTGTATATTGTGTTTTGATTATGTGTTGGATATGTTTGTGATATAATTGGTTGTGATATATGTTGTGATATAATGTGTTGTGTTATATTGTGTTGTGATATAGTGTTGTGATATAATGTGTTGTGATATAATGTGTTGTGATATAATGTGTTGTGATATCATGTGTTGTGAATAGTGTGTGATATGTGTGTTGATATATGTGTTGTGATATAATGTTTGTGATTAATTGTGATTTGTGTATATAAGTGTTGTGATATAATGTGTTGTGATATAGTGTTGTGATATAATATGTTGTGATATAATGTGTTGTGATATAACGTGTTGTGATATAATATGTTGTGATATAAAGTTTGTGATATAATGTGTTGTTATATATTGTGTTGTGATATAATATGTTGTGATATAATGTGTTGTGATATATTGTGTTGTGATATAATGTGTTGTGATATAACGTGTTGTGATATAATGTGTTGTGATACATTGTATTGTGTTGTGATATAATTTGTTGTGATATAAAGTGTTGTGATATATGTGTTGTGATTATTGTTGTGATATAATGTTGGTTATTTGGTGATATAATGTTGTGATATAATGTGTTGTGATTATTTTGAATATGTTGTGTTAATTTTGATTGTTGTGATTAACGTTGTTGTGATATAATGTGTTGTGATATAAGTGTTGTGATATAATGTGTTGTGATATATTATGTTGTGATAAATGTTGTGATATAAAGTGTTGTGATATATTATGTTGTGATATAAAATGTTGTGATATAAAATGTTGTGATATAAAGTGTTGTGATATAAAATGTTGTGATATAAAATGTTGTGATATAAAGTGTTGTGATATAAAATGTTGTGATATAAAGTGTTGTGATATAAAGTGTTGTGATATAACGTGTTGTGATATATTATGTTGTGATATATTGTGTTGTGATATAACGTGTTGTGATATATTGTGTTGTGATATAATATGTTGTGATATATTGTGTTGTGATATATTGTGTTGTGATATAAAATGTTGTGATATAATGTGTTGTGATATCGTGTTGTGATATAAAGTGTTCGGTATTGATATGTCTGGTGTACAGTCCTTCCTAGACACCCGGTCTTTTTCTCCTCGACCATACAGAATACAGCAGACACTTACATGCATGATAATGATTTTCATTTTTGCCAATTTCCCGTTTCTTAGCTATGTTTTAGCATGCCCTAGTTGGTCACTATTTATGGGCTCGTTTTCAATATCGTGATTTTGAGAAAGTGTCATTATAAAGATTTGACCTAGATTTGCATGACAGGTGACGTCTTGAAGCGGAAGACGTGTATCCCTCCGAATCCCCTGGTCTCATTTTCTCTTTCAATTTCTCTTGGGTCTCCATGTGGATCTTTGATACCATTGACACGTCGGTATTCTGAATCCTTTCAATAGTCTTGTCAGAGAAATTGTTCCAATTCTTTGGGAAATGGTGTTATTTAAAAACGCATATGACAGGGAAATACTCCTTTTTTCCTCCGTGAGTGGAGAAACCCCAACAAAGATTTCTTATATATATCAAGAGTACCTGTCGTCGCCAACCTATCTCCCGAGAGTTGAGTCTTGCCGTCGGACATACTTCATATATATGTAACAGGAGAAGGAGGAAATGTAGCAGCCAGACCGGGGTTCGAACCCGGGACCCTCCGAGCTCTAGACGGACACTCTACCAGTTCCGCTACATATATAAAGACTGTGGATTAGGAATTCGTGCCAAGGCCATGTATGTGATCTGACACAAAAGAGACTGACAGAATATATTATCGTTGTTTTTTAATAACTGTGTGGGTTAAGTCTCAATATCACGCTAAAGACTATTGCTCGCCTGAGCACTGCAGCTACATGATTTGTAATACACAATACACACCACCATAATTACGTCGGAAACCCGAGGTCAGTGCCCTATATATGTACTATACTGCCTTCAAATGTAGGTGAATCGATCACGGGTCACTGCTTCACAGTCTCATTGATCTGTGATTTGAGCTTCAAAACATTGGCAGCTTACTATTCATCAAATAAAAAGACCGTAAATAGCGGCTTTATTTTATCATCTTCATAATCTTCAATTCTGAAATAAATGTTTGCTTCGGCAACAAGTTGACAACCCTTAAAGCATTTAAAAAATTATCATTAAAGTCGTATTCGTGAAATTATTCATGATCTGTTGTTATTGTGTTGTGATTAGACTTTCTATAAGCGCGAGTGTGACTCGAGGGTCGGAGACCTTTCTTGCGTCGCACCATGCAGCGGTCAGAAGAGAATGACCACGCGCGAATGGTCAGTTATATTGATTTACCATACGTCCTTTTCGGTCATTATCCGTACTTTCACCCAGATATTAAAATTTTAAACACAATATTATTTATTCAGACACGAACACGCACTATAAGTTAATATATAGATAGAATAAAACTTGGACCATATGATAGCAGTAAGGATCTCATCACGGACAGGTAGGTGAGCTTGTCTTCCTTTGCCTGAAAAAATGATTGCAAAGTTTACCTACAATTGTACATTTTAATTATTGTATAATAGTAGTCACGTAATCAATCGCATTGTTTAGTGGGTACTTATTAATAATTTATGTAGGCAAAATATCATTAAAAATTACTTCATCGACGAAATAAGCATGTGCAAATATATGAATATTCTGCATAAAACACATTTCACCTTATGTCAATCGATTCTTATTTAGTCTAATATAGGCCTTATATTGCAATGCATGTCTATTAATCAGATGAATGCACTACATTGGGAAATTTCTTTTACAATTTTAATTATAATTTGCGTTCTGGTCTAATGCAAACGAGCACTCACTCGTTGAAATATTGCACCATACCACGCAGTTATATTTTTAAATACTTACGTCAATCAATGACTCATATATCTTTGTTATTCTGTATACTGATATGTGAAGCCATTTTGGGTCTTACCTTTCTAATCAAGATATTTGTATTTATATAGATATATAACTAGATATATAATCTAGTTCAGATAGCTCTATTTCTTAAATATTTAGAGAATTTCTGTAAAAAATAGAAATGTCTTTCTTTTACGTATTTAAAATAAGATATTTCTAATTTGAATAAATATATCTCTAATTGATATACAGATAGCTTAATTAAATGGATAAAAATACAAACGACTAACCATGTAGCCTACACATATACTTATCGTAAACATTAATTAACGTCGTCTAATTAATACGTTCAACGTACGGCCCAGGCAACCAAGGGAGGTAATACATACATTGTGTATTATAGCATTACGGTATACAAACCGCACTTGAGAGTAAAACGTGCGTTTCATTAAAAAAGAACTATTTCATTTTTTTCATTTATATATTCTAATAGCAATGACGATTTTTTTCTGTATAACCGAAGTCACATCTAACTAGTTACTTAATTGGGAAATTACTTTTTACTTCATTTGACTTTTGAAACGACCCCCAGTTTCGATGGGTTCAGCGCATGTAAACACATAGATCACGTGACCAAATATAAACCGGCCAAAACTGGTGACAGCTGAAAGTCGACAAGACTAGAACGCGGCGGAATTATAGATCTCGTTCAAGGTAGGCACTTAGATGAACGTCATATCGCTGATAGAGAGTACTAGTAAACTAACAAGTTCACATAGGAACGTATTTATTCAGTAAAATATAACATTTTGAACAGTATAACTGGTGATCCAGTAGATGAACCCTGCATGATCAGCTGCGGAACAGCTGATATTTCGAGGTCACCACTTGAATTTTTAGCAAACAAACATTATAGTGGGATTATAAAACAGCTGATCATGTAGGATTAAAGATATAAAATTTCATACCATCTTGTGTAGGCTTGAATGTACACAATTAACCATTGTTAGAGGCAAACTTCTTTGTATCAAACTGCGTTTTGCACACTCTTGGCCTAGCTCGGTAATGGCCACCGAAAAACGTAAACATCGTGCAATGTGTGTGCGACTGCGTGTACAGTACTACTGTACGGATAAAAAAAACGCCGAGGTTATAAGGGACTGCCAGTAGAATAACCAATTTGATTGGTGTTTTGGAATGTCATTGTTGTCCATTTGCTCATTGTATGCGTGTAAATTAAATCTTTCATAAAAAGAAGAACGAAATTGTTGCCTAGGATATAACGTTAGACTACAATATACTTAGATTTGTGGAGTTGTAAGGGGGAGGACTGATTGGAAATTATAGTTGTTTGACCCAATGCTCCCTGTCTCGTACGATGCGACCCAGTAGATTCCGTAACTCATGTGACAGTCCTTCAGAAGTGTTAGAGGTGTGGTCATACTCATTATATATGGTAAAAGTCTAAAACATAGCTATAACATATTTGCTTCTCAACTCCAAGATACTCTTCAAACCATAACTGAGTGGACGTGCACCAAAAGTACTGCCATATTCAACCTAATAACCGAACGAGTCCTTATACTTCTCTATGAAGAAGAAGAGTCATCATACTGATTTCAGGTAGCAGAACTAGTGTACAGCAGTTAATTTTGCCTCATTTTGGATAATAAGTGATTGGTTTTAGTACGGATGTAAACATATGTATCAGGATAACTGTTCAAAATATTTAAGCTACTGTATATAGATACCATGCATGTATATAGTTAGAAGGGGAACAAATTTTGCATTAATAGGGATTCTAGCTTCTGAGGGGCTCAAGCCAATGGATAATGGGATCCGATAAGGGAAACTGAGGTTATGCATTTAGATAACTACTTGTCACAAATGACCAATGAATGGATTAATTTTGACAAAGTTTAGTCAGGCATATCCTTATAGAGGACAAATGCCGACTTGGGTCCCTGATTCAGGAAGGCCCGACAGAGTTAATTTTATTAAATCTCTACTTGTATTTTCCAATTATTACTGTCCAGGTGAGCAATGCAGGCCCCTTGCACCTCTTGTAATATTATTATTGAATTGAAACGTCTGGAAAATCTAATTCAATAAATAGCTCAACTATATCACAAAACTACCATGCATTACCCAGTTGAGGTTGCATCAAGAAGATATTACCTTGTTAACTGCCTTTATTAAGATTAAAGGTGTCATATGGCCGCT
This sequence comes from Pecten maximus, assembly GCF_902652985.1. Lineage (NCBI taxonomy): Eukaryota > Metazoa > Mollusca > Bivalvia > Pectinida > Pectinidae > Pecten > Pecten maximus. The sequence goes on along the minus strand of NC_047018.1, from coordinate 8,041,284 downwards.
GTAGGCCAGCATCTGGATCTGCCACTGTAGAATACTACAATTTAAAGTCTTGTGCCTGCATACAATGTACATGGATATATTATATATTGTACAAGTAATGTTTAATTTCCCCATACAGTGGCCATATGGTGTTCTGTTTTTCATAATCTGAGGTCATATATATATGTGCATCACCCAAAGCTGTGGTGGATCGAGAAGGACTTCAGGGCCCATGCAAGTCTGACTAATTTTAATTGGAAAATGTGTTTTTTTGTTGTTTTTTTTTTAATCTGGTGTTCAATAATTTGAAGTCATGTGGAAATTGCCTGTTTGGAATATACCACTGAAGATGATCAATCATATCTACATGTATGCCTAAACTAGACACTGATGAGCTGAACTCTAGAAAACTACTGGGTATGTTAAATCATACAAATGCATGGTGAACATATATATGCCACCAAATTGAATTATTTTCAGCTATTTTCCTCTTTGGTAACAAGCATTACTTTTATTAAGATAATTTTTTAAGTATTTTGAACTCGGATATAATTAGGAATTTGAAGTCCTGGGTAACTGATCATATGCTCTTATGTTTGCTATTTTGTGCCACCTACACTGCATGTCATATAAGAATTAGTTTAAAGGGACATTACTTTTTTTCCATTGATTATAATACGTTTGATACTTTTCCAGCTACATTTCTGCGCTATATCCTGATGTTCACATTGAATTCCAATGTCCAGCTAAGCTTGATCATGGCCACTTGATTAACTTGGGAAACCCTTCTCAAATTTAGCACTGATAACCACATCACGTACATGGCTGTTTTGAAAACAAGTCAGTCATTTGTAAACAGGAACACATTCTGCATGGGGAGACAAAGTATATGGAAACACAATTTTTCGACATTGGATTTGGTCAACGTTGTGACAAATGTACATGTTATTTGATAATTCCAAGTAAATTCAGAATTATGAAAAAGTGACAATTTAATATTCTCAAAACACACTTACCGACAACAGAAATTAAATGCGTGCAGCTTGCTTGAACTGTTTCCATCTACTATACATGTTGCTTCTGTAGCAAAATTCTAGGGGTTTTCCTTTGCGCATTTTGCCATCTTTTGTTCTATGACTGATGCTGTAACTCTGCAGCTGATTCACTTGGGAAGCCATTTTTGTTTACAGGTGTATGTGTGGTGTGTGGTGTGACTGCATTATAGATCATATATGATGCAAAACAATACATCACTGCCCTGCAGGTATACGTAGGGCGTAAGAATTGTACCTGCTGCCCCCATTGCATGATCGTAAGAGGCGACTAAACTTGGGATCTTATCTTTTCTCTTCTTTCTTAACAACTTTCTTCTTCCTAATGTTCCTTGACAATGCCTCACTTTTGGCCATTTAGTTGAGCGTTCGCCACTGTGAGGAAGGTTTTGGGTTCTGTCCCTTGGCCGAGACATACCAGAGTCTTTAAAAATGGTAGTTGCTACTCCTGCTTAGCGCTCAGTATATTTGGAGTGGAACGACTGGTTCGCCCGTTGTCAGTATAATGTGACCGGGTGGGGTGTCCTGCTGGGTGTCTTTGGCATAACTTCAGTGAGGTAGCACTATAAATCGGCAAAAGTTCCGGCCTATCACAAGGAGACTTAACACGAACATACTGCAGCCTCCCAAAGCACACATACGCACTCACCACACGCATGCATGTCCCATGCACAGGAGGCCGTCCTTAAATGACCTTATATGTTAATAGGACGTTAAACAAAATAAACCAAACCAAACCAAACTGTTGATCAACAGAGATAGATTTCCCTTTAATAGTCATTGATTCACATCTTATATATTATATCTCAGCAAAATCCAATTTTCTTTGTCTATATTGTGATCATGATTCACTTGTTTTTTAAATGTAATAATTTAAGAGAAGTACACAATTTTTTTTTATCATGATGTTGGTTTAAAAACAAATGGGCAGTAATGGGGATTTCTTCAGACAGAATACCATGTAAACTTGAATGAACTTTTTTTCTTTCAGGAATGTGTTATTCATGAAGACGAATTCAGAGGAAATGGAGGAACCTGATTTCAATGTGTTGAACCTTGCTCAGGTAGCAAGTTCAAATTTGACTGTTGCAAGCATCCACACCATTGGCACTATAAGCATGAGCAGTGCCAATCTTACCCCTCTACCTCAGAAAAAGTTGTTCTACTCACGGGAGGCATCTGTAACAGGGACAGATCTGTTGCCAATTTGCAGGATCTGTCAACTTCCAGGAGATATAGCTGACCCACTCTTCTCTCCGTGTAGATGTTCTGGGACACTAGGCTTCATTCATTACACGTGTCTGAAGGTAATAACAGTTCTAGATTCTGTCTAAACCAGACTCCATTGGAACTATAATTTGGCTTGTTTAATTTGTAGAGTTCCGCATTGTATAGAGTCTGGTTTTATATTGCATGTACAATATAATTATAATAAAGGTTTGTTATATGTATTTATTATGTACCCACAAAAATCTTAAAGTATATTTAATTGTATCAGTGTAAAAAGTGTTTATATATCATAAATACAATATGAGTACAAAATGTATAAGATATAAATTCAACGTTGCTACTGCAATCGTGATCCCATGATCATTACATTGCTGACCCACGATTGCTTGAAAAGGTCTATCTTTTGAGTAGAACTCATCTTCTTATTGATGGATCGGAGTCCTCTACCATCGGAATACATTCATATAGGTAGATACCAGTCATCTTTTTTTCGTTTATTTTACAGATGAGTTCTGGAATATAAAGCATGTGTCAATGTAGTCCAGCTCGTCTCATTTTCATTTTAAGACTCTTCTTTTATGTCCATACCAGAATAAAGTAATTGAACAAAATGTGTTATTTCCAATTCAGAAGCATGCATCATGCTCTCAGTTTTGAGTATAGACCACTGTACTTGATACTGGTATCAATCATATATGTACACACACAACTACTAATACTAAGCTAATGTTGGGAGCCACTTAAGTTAAAATTTGTATGCCACTTTGGCATGCATGGATAAACATATATTGCTCTGCCCTGCAGTGCAGTATATTCATGTTTAAGTAGCAAGGGAGACAGCGTGTCTCTTTGGGTGTAATTTTAGGGATCAATTGAATTAAAGACCTTGATATATCACAGAGCCAGTGCACCAAGGACAATATTTTTTATCCAGTTTTTAAACAAACAATAATGTTTGTTTATTTTTTGTAGTACTGAGGTGGAAATGCAAAAGAAACAAAAGAAACTTTTCTTTCTAATTCACCTTGCAATAAATTTTGCTTGATGGACATCAATAACGCTTAATGATTTATTTGTGTTTTCTTCTATGGATTTACAGTTGATAAGCTATTCCGTAATTTAATTAGAAGAGAAATCATGGTTGAACGAAATTGTTGGGCATGGATGCTAATTAAATACTATTTATAAATATTATGATTGTGATCATGACCATGTCAGTAATGCATTTGAAGAATCAAACACAGCACATGCAGGCATTAAAGGAAATCTTGTGTTTTTCACAAATATTCGCTATTCTTACATGTTACTGTGAATTATATATAAGCTTTCATCCATTTCACCACTTGCATATATCATTGCTATAATTAGATAGTTGATGAACATGTCGGCAATTGATTTGGTATCATTAATTAGTGACCATTTTACTCCGGCTATAAATGTATTGCGCTTTCTAAAGAATATTTTAGGAAATAATAATATAGGTCAAAATTAAAATTATAGGAAACACGTTAAAAGTAATAATATATTCAATTGGCAGTATAGCAGATTCCAGCTATATGGTATGTCCTGTATTTGGCTGTAGGCCAATGTTATAATACACACACAGAGCTGCTAAGTGATCATGATAGCTTGATAAAGAATTATTACTTCGATATGAACCTGTTTTAGGTTTAAAGTCATAGAAAATCTTTATTTAGAAGTTAGTCAAAGAGCAAGTGTTCAAGGTTTATTAGCCCATCATCATCTCATGGTAGGGCTATTCAAATTGCCCTGCATCCGTGATCCGTGGTCTGTCTGTAAACAATCCTTGTTATCACTATTTCTTGAAATGTACCAGAGTGATATTTCTCAAACTTCTATGTAGGGGTCCCAATTGGTCCCTATAGTTGTGTTATTTCAATTTAGATTTTTGGTCAGAAAAACAAAATGGTCGACAGCTGGCAGTCATCTAGGATTTTGAGAATTGAAGTTTGTTTTTGCTATTTCTTGAAAAGTACTCGATGGATATTTCTCAAAATAGATAGTTAGGTTCCCCATGGTCTCTAGTAGTTGTGCCAATTCAAATAAGATTTTTGATCAGAAAAACAAAATGGCTGACAGGTGCCAGTCTTGGATTTTGAGAATTAAACTTTGTTATTGCTATTTCTTGAAAAGTACTGGAGGGATATCAAATATCGGATTGTTAAGAGTAAAAGAAGAAAGAAGGGAAAAATATAGATAAGATCAGTCTGACATATATATATAGAACCAATAAAGATCATTCATTGGTGGCGCCAAGATCACTCTGGGATATCTTGTTTTCAGAGAAGTTATAAATAATGATGTAATTATTTCACTCGCTAGGTAGGTAAAGTGATAACAATTTGGCTTTGTAATTAGATGTGTATACATACTGTAGTGTATGTAAGTACCATATAAACAAGGTTTTCGCTCCTTCATAACATCATTAAGATATCATTGATACAAGTCATAAAGTTGATGTTGTTTCCATGACCTATTTTCAACGTCCGATCGTCATTGAAAAAAAATGGTTGTCAATGTGGAGACCATAACGTTTAACTCAACCTATAACCACCGTTACGGTTGATGAAACATTGTGTGCCCATGCCGGCCACTGGCCATGGGTTGGTAACCATGTTTAGTGGACAATGTCATTTCACTCTTTGATAGGAGGTGTTGTTTTTTTGTCTTTTTATGGGGTTTGATATTAAAGAAGTCTTTTATCGATTCGGACAATTTTTCAGACTTTAGACTGCATATGTATAACTTGGCTTGTGAAAGATGAAAAAACAGTCTTGTGTTTTGAATAACTCCATTCCCAATGCATTTTAGCCTGATTTTTCCCAAAGTGATTTTAATTTGTGTTCTCAGTGCAGCAAAAGTGTGATATTTTAGAAATGAAACAGCAGAGAATAATGGCAATATTATGAGCTAAAACAGGAGACAAGTTTCTTCAAATATGCCAAATTTTGTCAGAGCAATTCAAAATGCTTGAGATAAAGAGAAAAAATGTCAAGAGTTGACATGTTTTGGAACGTGACTGTATGAACCTCGTGATATTGACCATGTTTGGACGTTAGGGTGATTTAATATTCAGCAGATAGATTTTGTAAAACTATACTGCTACCATGAATTAAATGTATAACCTACTAAATAGCCCCAAAAGTGTGACATTAATGTCACTTTCAGACATTTATTAACAGCCACACATACAAAAATAGTATAAACTAGTAATTATAACAGAGGGGATGAATATTAATGGAATAATAATTGATGTACATATGTATACGAAGCTTATATGTAGAACTTGTTATTTATACATGTAGTTGAATGGACTTTGCAAAATAGCTGAAATGTTTTGTGTAGAGAGTATGTACAGAAATCGGTCAGCTGGCTGCCTACATGTATATATACACCAAGTGTAGGGAGTAGGTGTGTGCTAGGTACAGTAAACTGGGATCAGCCTTCACTCAGGAATCCTAGCATCTGGTTCCTCTAGCCTGCTGCCCTTGGTAACACTCATACTGACAATACACTGGTTGGTAGTTATGACATATCCACAACTGATTCATATGTACCTTTCGAGGATATATTATATTCATTACTACAATCTTATACTGTGCACAATTTAGAGATGAAAATTACAAAGCTCAGATAGCCAATTAAATCTTCAGGCAATGCTGTTCACAAAAAAACCTGTATAGTCCGGTCCCATGCGTGCTGTCTGAAACAATATATGTACTGTCCCTGTTAAAGGGATACATGATCATATTTGTATGTTTATATGTGCATGTATATATATATATATGTGTGTGTGTGTGTGTGTGTATCTGCCAATATATTATCTACAACAAGATTATGGCAATGTGCCAAGATTAAGTTGGTTAATCTAAGGCATTGGTTCTTTATGATAGACCAGGGTCAGTGTCTTGCTCACAATATAGTGCTCAGAGGTTATGGGGAATACTATATAGGTATGTATAGCCTGACTATACATTGTACATGTAATATATATAGTGGTTATTGATGATATCTGATCTCCAATAAGCTGATCTTAAATTAAAGAGATTAACATTCAGCTGAAGAATCAGTATCTAACTAAGGCCTCACACCATGGCAAGCTGCTACAACATAATCTAGCTTGGGCTCCACACCCGCTGCTAAAGCAGTATCTAGCTAGCTATAGGGCCCCAACACCAGTCGCTAAAGCAGTATCTAGCTAGCTATAGGGCCCCAACACCAGTCGCTAAAGCAGTATCCAGCTAGCTATAGGGCCCAACACCAGTCGCTAAAGCAGTATCTAGCTAGCTATAGGGCCCAACACCAGTCGCTAAAGCAGTATCAAGCTATCTATAGGGCCCCAACACCAGTCGCTAAAGCAGTGTCTAGCTAGCTATAGGGCCCAACACCAGTCGCTAAAGCAGTATCTAGCTAGCTATAGGGCCCAACACCAGTCGCTAAAGCAGTATCTAGCTAGCTATAGGGCCCAACATCAGTCGCTAAAGCAGTATCAAGCTAGCTATAGGGCCCAACACCAGCTGCAAAATCAAGTTTTGAAGGCCCCAACTTCTAACTAAAAATCCAAGACAAAGTACTAGGTATACACACAAGCTGCTAAAGCAGTACTAGTATATATCTAAGCTAAGGTATCCAGCCAAATCACTTAGCTTGAAGTCATGATCATTCAGTGTCTAGAAGCTAGCTCCAGCTGATTCAAAGACAGTTACAAACATTTTGAATTTCAATATTGCAACACAATGAGATGATGAGTGATTGCTAAATTATATATAATTATGTGTTATATACATTGTACAATTTGGTTAGGGCTTATATTTAGATAGATGTTGTGACTGAACATTCTACATTGCAGTACCATCTTAGATCAATATTTTGACTGCACTCTCTGCTCTAGCATCATCACAGACATATGGCTAATGGTCAGACTTCTGCTGTTGGTTTGGTTGTACATGACTTCAACCTTGACCTATGCTTTGGCTTCACAGAAACATGACTACAGCTTTGACTATATATATACATGTATACATAGATGTACTTCCCCACAGCTTTGATCTATACTTTGATGACTGTACATGACTATATTTGTAGCTTTGACTGTAACATAGCTATGGCCTTGACCTATACTCTGGTTATAAATGGCTATGACCTTGGCCTATTATTCTTTACTTTGACTGTACTTAGCTACAGATTTGACCCACTTGTCAGTACATGGCTACAACCTAGATCTTGGCTACAGATTTGACCCATACTTGTCAGTACATGGCTACAACCTAGACCTTATATATAATTAGCTACATATTTTACCCACTTGTCAGTACATGGCTGCAACCTAGACCTTGGCTACAGATTTGACCCATATATATATACTTGTCAGTACATGGCTACAACCCTGACCTTAGCTACAGATTTGACCCACTTATATAATTATCAGTACATGGCTACAACCTAGACCTTGGCTACATATTTGACCCATATATACTTGTCAGTACATGGCTACAGCCTAGACCTTAGCTACAGATTTGACCCATACTTGTCGGTACATGGCTACAACCTAGACCTTAGCTACAAATTTGACTCATACTTGTCAGTACACGGCTACAACCAGTACTTTGGCATGACATATGGCCTTAACCTATACTTAACAAGTTGTATATATATATTTATCCTGCAACTGCCACCGCATTGTCGGAATACACCCACCGTATATATTTTTGCTGTATACGGCAGTGACGGAAAACAGCTGTATTTTGGAATCATAGCACGTGCGTCAGTTCGACTGACCTACTTCAAAGTGAAACTACGTTTAAAAGGCGAACATATTTCTGTCATTTTTGACATCGTTTCACTTCAAAATGATTATTTCTGATGATTATTTTTATGACTGTTGCAGGATAAATAGAATACATGGTCAGTGTCTTAAAATATAAGTTGTATTTTTGGCTCGGGACAGAAAGACAAAAGTAGCTCGCCAAGGCTCGCCACTTTTGTCTTTCTTTACCCTCGCCAAAAATACAGCTTATATTTTAAGACACTGACCATGTATTCTCTATATATCTGGCTATAGTTTTGGCCAATATGTATACAAAGTCATGTACTTTAAATGTACCATCTGTACTTGTATCATCAAACAAATTAAACTAGGTGTGACCTTTGAAAATAGTATGATCATGACTATACATCAGCACCACAATGATCACCAGACATTGATGCTAGACACCAGTGTTAGTAACTTTATAATTCTTTTATTTTAGAGGTGGATTGATATTTCAACTAGAAAGACAAAGAAGCAACCACGTTGTGAACTTTGCCACTACCAGTTTCACAGACACAAGCGCTTTAAGGTAAACAATGTTTGACAATGTGAGAAAAAAAAAAAGTTTACTGTTTTGTATAATGAAGAAATTTTATATTGAGACTCAAATATATTGATCGCCATCAAGGTAAGTTACAAGTTTAAGCTAAAGAAAATAATCCTTTAAAAAATATTTCATCATTTCAAATATAAAGCAAGAGAATTTGGTACAAGATGTCTATCAGCAGGGCATGAGAGCCCTTGAGTTTTGGTCGTATTTCAATTAAAAATCCTGATGAGTAACTTTTCAGTCAACTGTTACTTGTAGGAAAATGTGATTCTCAGAAACCTGGGACATTGCCCTAGGTACACTGAGTAAATTGACATGTAACATACTGTTACTGAGAGTATTTATGAATTGGTCACACTTTTAACAGAATGTAGGTCAGCCTTATGTAAATGCTAGGTTATATATATGCTAGACTGATATAGTATGCCACCTCATGTGTTAATCCATGATCCCTTCAGTGAAATTGTATCTAGCTCCTGGCTGACCCTACCATATGCTACATTGTGTATGAAGAAAGCAGCTGTTTTGCTCAACTTTATTTGATTTATGAAATAAAACATATTTAACTTGAGATGTGTGAATGATTGATACAGGTATATATTTAAGATAAAGTAGAAAAACTTGAAGGTAATAAATATAAGTAGAATTGACAAAAAATTATAATAATAGCTTGTGAATTGGTCGATTTGGAAAAGTGCAAATAATGGAAGAATACTTTCATGAAGTAAAGTATATAAAAGATAAACAGATGGTCCAGGTTCTGAATAACAAAACTGATATGCTGTAGAATAAAAATGTATATGAACACAACTACTCCAATTTGTTAATACTTCCAGTTAACATAGTGATGCTTGCTCTTTCATCAGTTCATTTAGAACAGAGTTCTACCTTTTTGAGAGACATACCTTCTCTGGAATAGCAATATATAGGAACATTCTACATGTAATAAACACCTTTCAGACTACTTCTATTTAGGATAATTATTAGGTCCTTTAACTGTTCTACCTATTTATGGAACAGATCTTGTGTATCTTTGCAAAAGTTTTGAAGGTCTGCTTCGACATAATTACCAGGTAACATATTTGTGCTGACTTCTGAAAATCATCTAAAAAAGTATAACTATGAAAAAAAACACCATATGCTATCAAACATTTGAAAATCCTTACTTTTAAATATTCATCAAGTTCCTTAAAATGCTACCTTTCTAATATTTGTTATCTTCTGTTAATTTCTAGTTTAAGAACTGGAGGTGGCCAAAAGTGAACACAAGAGACAAGATACTCCATATTATTTTCTTCCTGAATCTCCTCATAATGATTGGCTGTGCAATAGCTACGGTCATGTGCTTTTTATCGGACAAAGGGCAGATAACCAAGTTTCCCAAGAACAAGGTGGAGCTGACTGTGGAGGAGATCATCACCCTCGCATGTGGTGTTATGTTTTTTGTGGCTTTCTTTATAGCAATGACAGTAGAAATAAAGGCCAAGCATACCGTCTACAAACTATGCATGAAGTTCATAGTACACAATACAGAGTGGAATGTCGACTCATATGATCGTAGCAAGGACCCGGGGCTCAAGGTGGCTCCACAGTACGTCTAATGACTCCGAACACATCCACACGACTTCTTTAATTTCTCTTCAGTTTAGTAAATGTCTCATGGAAAAATAAAGATCTTTGGTAGTCAACAGCAATATACTTTGACAAAAGACTACAAAGTTTCAGTAAATTTATCAAATTCTGCTTTAATACAAGAACAAATGTTTCATACCAGATACTATTTATTGTTATTAAGATTTAGATATTTCCACTTTCTTTTGAGCATGTGTGTGGACACTGTATGTGTAAGCCACATGAAGATATTGTAACTATATATAATTAGTAGTTATAGGCATTAAAAGTTTTCAATAGAATATTCTTACTTACTCTGGAGAAAAATACAATGAATAAGTTTGAAAAATAAGAATTTGGCACAAGAGAATGGTAAAAATTTTAGCGTTTCAATGTCAATAACTGTAAACGATTATTATGTCTGTGTGGAAACACAACTGGTTGGAATCAAAGTGTAAATTCTTTTCTGACTGTAAATTAAAAAAATGCACTTAACTTAAAAAATCTCAGGAAAATGGTGTCTTGGCAGAAGCTAGTGTTTTAGGCACATTGTCTCACATCACTGTGTTAATGGTGTTATATACTGAAAGATTTGATAGAAGACTTTATTACCATAGTTAGTAGTAGATAAAATTACCATGGTGATAGATAGCTCTGATGGATACAGAACATATTACCTGTACCTGCCCACCGGCATTCAGCACAGTCCAGTTCTGCTACATGGTACATAAATACCATAGTGATTGGTAGATTTGATAGATACAGGATATGAATACCAGTGATTGGTAGATTTGATAGATACAGGATATAACTACCAGTGATTGGTAGATTTTATAGATACAGGATATAAATACCATAGTGATTGGTAGATTTTAAAGACACAGGATATAAATACCAGTGATTGGTAGATTTGATAGATACAGGATATAAATACCAGTGATTGGTAGATTTTATAGATACAGGATATAAATACTATAGTGATTGGTAGATTTTAAAGACACAGGATATAAATACCAGTGATTGGTAGATTTGATAGATACAGGATATAAATACCAGTGATTGGTAGATTTTATAGATACAGGATATAAATACTATAGTGATTGGTAGATTTTAAAGACACAGGATATAAATACCAGTGATTGGTAGATTTGATAGATACAGGATATAAATACCATAGTGATTGGTAGATTTGATAGATACAGGATATAAATACCATAGTGATTGGTAGATTTGATAGATACAGGATATAAATACCAGTGATTGGTAGATTTGATAGATAAAGGATATAAATACCATAGTGATGGGTAGATTTGATAGATACAGGATATAAATACCAATTCCCCTTACTGGAAAAAACAGGTTTAATTTACAGTGTTGTAAGATTACACACATACATATATATACCGTACTAATGGTGCATACTGAAAGCAATATGAACTGAAGCTTATAACAACACAATGCCAGACTAATATATATATATATATACCAATCTAATGGGGATGTCTGTACCTGATGTGTTTGAGATAGAAGAGCTCCTCCACATGGGGATATCTGTACCTGATGTGTTTGAGATAGAAGAGCTCCTCCACATGGGGATATCTGTACCTGATGTGTTGGTGCCTAAGACACCATGTAAAACTGCCTGTAGACACCAGGAGACTGTAGGGGAAAGTAATTTCTATCCGTATGTGCCTTGACATTGAAATTTTTTTTTTTCTAGAAGACTTGCAACATAAATATGTATGTTATATATGTTGCATTTCACTCAAAAGAAAGCTGAACTGTGAAGTTTACACTTTATCAACTTCTGCCACAGTATAATGTTTATATTAACTTAGTCACAACTTTAAAACCTTGTCCTGTACATTTATTTGTTTACAATACTCCCAAGATTATTGTATTCCTGTTAATTATAATTATTATTTGTACTTCTATGTTATTTCATTGAGATGAATTAATCCTCATGATCACCATTAACAAGTTGAATACCATATTTCTGGTTTTTATTGGCCCTTTAAACAGTTTATCTGTATATGTTTTATGTGTCTAGCTCATTCACTGAACATTTTAGGGTGGAGGGAAATTATTTTTGAACAAATGTTACATTTATCATTGATAAAATCTGTTCATTTCCTGGCCGTCCATGCTAAGTATTTTAACTAGATATAGCTACTGTTTGTCTAACCTGTGTGGCAGGTCTTGTGAAAGGGCCTGTGTTAAACAAAGTCATCTAACATATTGATAATTGATACAAAGAGATATTACTGCTACCTTTAAGTATATGGTATTCAACAATTTATTCTGATATAGAAATGAACTAACCTGCTCAGTGTGTTTGGTTTGTACCTGTATATTATTATTTGTGAATGGATGGTACTTTAGAGCTACTGAATGGCTGTGATATTTGTGTGTGAGGTTGTTAGGAGAATCTCTTGTGTGATCATAACTTGTGCAAAAGGCACATTTGATTGTTATACAAGGTTGGTAAACTGAATCAAAGGGCATTTGTTTGATGAATGATCATTTTTGTTTTGTTTTTTTATGTAATATAAAAGTGCTGTTTTTTCAGCTCTCATTACTGGTAATTATGGGCTATATAATATTGGATTTTTATAAAGATGGTACTTTTTGTGAGTATTTCTTTATCTAAGTAATTATAAGGTCTAACCCTACTTTATAGTACACACCGTATGTATAAAGGCCTGTTTAAGGGCCGTCCCTTCGCCAGTGGTAACATTGTTGTCTGACATCTGTACATCCAATAGCATTCTGTCATACATATCCAGAGATGTCATAATTTTTTACCTGTAGCTGTTTCATCAAACCCAAATTAGACTGGTGCTTTCCTTAGAGGATAATTGGCATATCAGTCAAAATATGCTCATTATATGCAGAATGTAGAACAGGATGCATGTGATAATTTATTTTAGAGACTGTCTACAAGGTAGTCCACAGTAAGTGTTTGTGATATGGTCTGTATTTAAGGTACATTCCACAATGGATACTGGTTACTCCATTTCTTTGCCAATCTTTCCCCTTTGTAAGCTATACAGTATCAGTAACTCTTTCATTAATATATATATGCCAACAACTTCAAGTTCCAACAGTAAATCATAGGGCTCCATAATATATTTAATGACCGTTTCATTTGCACTTTGTAAATTAAAGGTACATGAACTTGAATGGAATGTACTGTCATGTAGCAATTTATCATTATTTATACCTGTACTCTACGAGTTGTCATTCATTACAAGCGCTTATATTGCAGTCAGTGTCAAAGCATGGCTGAAATAGATATACAATTTAAGTTTTGTTAAGAATGCTTGTTTTCCCCATTGATAGAGATAATAAGTGTAAGGAAGACAACTCCAGGTACATTTAGTATAAGGGAGATGTATGGTAACAGTTTATCCTAAATGTAATCTATATGATTGTGTATCTTACTAGTCCTGTTTTAGGGATAAATATGTTTTGAAATATGATGTAAATTTTGTTTTCATACATCAATGACAAAGACAAATAATAGTACATGCACATGTATACTCTAATTGCTTGATAACTCTCTTTGTGGGTATTATTAATACCAATTTAATGATAATTATATAAATGTTTATGATTTTTACTAACAAATGTGTTATGTATGTACATTATGTAGTTGTGTTAGATCTTTGTATACGTGTACAATGTAAATGAAGGTGTATGGTGTAGAAACTTACATACTGATTGTAAACAAATGAGCAGATTTTACATTGACATGTTCATTATAAGCAATGTTCTCAATGTCGAACTCTTGAACAAGTTTTTAAACAATCTTCATTTATTTTTCAAAGAGATGAAACTATTACAATGGAAATGCAGACCTGTACTTCAGTTTAAAGGTGGTGTATATGTTATAATACCAGTCGATATGTGAACTGTGTGGGGCAGTGTAGACAGGTTTATATAACTACCAAAGTATACATGTGTAATCAGCAGACGATGAGCTATAGTAGAGGAGTCTTTTGACTGGTTGTGTCCAACATGTACAAGTATTTGTTATTGTCAGATAACATAGTCCTCTTCTACAGGTCATGTATCTATAATACACACATGTTTAGAAATAGACAGTAGTATAGGAGGCTGACCTTATGGCACATGACTTATTTACAAATTACTCATATGTACACATCTCAAAATGTGAAACTGTATATTGTTTTATTACGAGAAAAGTTCCTCTTCTTGATGTAATTCAATTTCTACAGAGCGAAAAAGTACAGGATGTGATGAATTGATAAAATCCAGTACTGAAGGTGAATTACTACTGTACTAATGATCACTGATTTTACATGAGAGTTCTCTTCTTTGCGTGTTGACAAATCAGAGGCTGTGTTTCAAATTTCCCACATGTCATTTGCTAGGAACAAATTAATTTCAGTTTCTTATTCGTAATTTTTGTTGCTTAGATGCATCAGATGACATATTGGCCAGGAATGTTTTGTGTAATATATAAAAGCTGATAATTACTTGACCATAACATCAATGTATACATGTATGCACATTTTGGATGACACATACATTACTTGATTGATTGTGAAACCAATGAATAAGGTGTTTCTGACAAAATACAGTTAAAACTGGTGTAACTACCAGCTACTGCTGAATTACATGTATACTGCAGTAGGTATAGACTTTTATCCAGTGGATTTACACAGTAAACCTTACTAGTCTTTTTTAATAATATATGTTGTAATTTTCTAAAAATGATGTAAATATATATATAACTGTGTAGATATCAATCATCCTCTGGAAAGCATATATTTCTGATTAACGAGGTTTCACTTTCAAATGATTCAGAATTGTGTCGAGTGCCATATAGAAATCTTGTTACAGCCATTCAGAACTTATTTTACTTTTTTGGTGCAACGTACTTACATTTTACTTCTTGTTTATTTCTGATATTATTATTGCTGTTAGTGGAATACAAGTCCAGTTTACCGGGGTAAATATTATTAGTATCGGAATGCACGTCCAGTTTACCTGGGAAAATATTATTAGTATCGGAATGCACATCCAGTTTACCTGGGAAAATATTGCTGTTAGTATCAGAATACACATACAGTTTACCTGGGTAAATATTGCTGTTAGTATTGGAATGCACGTCCAGTTTACCTGGGTAAATATTGCTGTTAGTATCAGAATACACATACAGTTTACCTGGGTAAATATTACTGTTAGTATCTGAATACACATCCAGTTTACCTGGGTAAATATTACTGTTAGTATTGGAATATACATCCAATTTACCTGGGTAAATATTGCTGTTAGTATCTGAATACACATCCAGTTTACCTGGGTAAATATTACTGTTAGTATCTGAATACACATACAGTTTACCTGGGTAAATATTACTGTTAGTATCGGAATATACATCCAATTTACCTGGGTAAATATTGCTGTTAGTATCTGAATACACATCCAGTTTACCTGGGTAAATATTACTGTTAGTATCTGAATACACATCCAGTTTACCTGGGTAAATATTGCTGTTAGTATCTGAATACACATCCAGTTTACCTGGGTAAATATTGCTGTCAATATCACCTACTTCCCCAATATACTGTTACTGTTATAGAGTTAGATGATGTTTTGGTCCTTTACTACAGGTTTGAAGAGCAAAGTTACATTTTACTGTAAGTAGTAGTTTCTTTCTCATAATGGTGTGATCATTTTGAGATTAGAGTACTTACAACAGCAGAGTGAGGATGTCATGTCATATAGCCACATAATCAAATAGTGTTTAAGTCTCCTAACACTGTCTTAGTATGGAGAGGCTGTGGAAGAAATAAGACAGATAATGCACTTTTGACTCTTCTTAATTACTTGTGTGTAAGTAATCAGTATTAGTTCAGACAAGTGTTTTAACTTGATGTGTAACCATAGGACATTACAAGCATGTCAGTGGATTATGATTAGTGCCTGTAGTTTTGTGTCATATTTCAAAGGTTTTTGTTTGTCTTAAGTCTTCAGCAGATCATGTACAAAACACAAGTTGGTGTTAGATAACATTTTTGTAAGATGTTCAGAGTTGTTTGACAATTTAGTTTTGATCCCCGACCAATTGTTGGATTAGCAGGACTTCAGGTGCATACACTGAGGCAGCTCTTGAAGGTTCCTTTCCCTAACTGCTAATCTACACTTACTATCATAATTACTATATAATGATAAACTCAACAGTAAGTGCTATCATTGCTTTTTATTGTGAAAACCATTGACAGTGCTATCATAGTTATTTACTATTATATGAATTTTAATACCTGTATATGTAATTAACAGTGCTATCATAATTACTGTATATACACTTGACAATGTTTTTAATTATCTACTGTAAATATACTCACTGTGCTATCATAATTAATTACTGTATATACACTTACAGTGCTAGCATCTCTATATTTTTCATTATTTGTGATATATTATGTTGAAATAATGTTTTCTATCAAATAAAATATGAAATACATCCCATTTCTTGTGTTATTTTATAGCTACAAACATACACCTGCATGCAGTTTGTTACTGATGAGGACATATATTCATGAGCAGATAATTTAAGGAATCCTGAAAGGGATACTGTATAACAAAATATTTGCAGGTACTTTATTTTCAAGCTTCACATATTTTAATTAAGATATTTTTTTGGGTATAAATAGCATATTTTTGGGTATTAGAAAGTATATGTATTTCTCCATAAGAATCTGACAGATCTTTGTGTATGCTGTTGGACCGTAACTGTACTGTGGTCATCCTCGATACTCTAGAGGTGCTGAGAGTGAAAGCATACTTAACTCCTGGATTATAAAGGATGGACTGAGGTATCTGGATCTTAAATGTTGTACAATTGTAACTATTTACTTTTATGCCCAGGTATATGACTAATCTGAGGGGCATATTGTTTTACCCTAGCTGATTCTGTCTGGCCGCCACCGCAATATAGGTTTAAGTTTATTAGCAAGCTTTTGATGCCTATACGACTTAAAGAAAATCAGCTCTACAATGATAATTTCTAGCATTACACTTATGTAATAACTTTGAGGTCTCGTGGTTATAGGAATTGAATTGTTATTACTGTAAAATTTGGAATTGTCATGTAGCAAAACTGGCAGAACTGTAGGGACTAAATGTCAGTAGCCAGCTCATATAGCTCTCTTGAGTTTAGAGATCCCAGTTGGGATCCCATTCCTGCTGTTGCATTCTTGCTCTCCTGTTGCATTTGACACCAAAACTAAATACCCATGGAAGGTGGTATAAGGTCTTGTTTGCATCTTTGGGGTTCAGAAGACTAATTGTTGAAGGGGGAGGAATGTATATTGAACTGGACTTCGTTGAACATCAGTGGCCAGGTTAGCTCAAATGGTAAGAATGTGTCTTGAGTTCAGACGTCCCAGGAGTCCTGGTCTGTGGTTGTTGCATTTATTCTCGCCCGTAACAGCACCCTGTTGATTTATAGCAGTGCTGCAAAGGCTGTCCCATATTCATTCGATCTAACTTGGTGGTGTAATAATTGTTATATTGAGGTGAGCTTCAAATTTATTGATACTCTAAATATATTTCCTAATTGAATTGTGCGTTTTGGAGTACAAAATTGTTTTATTGGGTAAGATTAAGTTTAGGGTTTTCATAAATATTTAACCATTTGCATTTCTATCAATTTGATTCAGATATCTTTATTTGAAAAAGAGATAACTTTATTTATAAACAAAACTCATATATCTGTATTCAAATAAGAGATGTCTCTATTTAGAATACTACACATTTCTAAGCGCGTCTCAAAATTCCGGAACGAATAAGTTGTTACTTTAATTAGAATAATGATTTTACTTCCGGTACAGAAGCTCTATGAAAGCGGGAGGCTTAATTTCAAAGTGTTGTAAACATTGGATTTCAGAAGAGAAACAAACACATGTTCATAATGCCGGACTAAAATTTAAAATATCTATTGGCTTTACAAGATGTCTGCAAATTTAAGGACAAGACAGAAGGGCAAACGGGTGTTTCAACTCTCTGGCTTTGCTGATGTCGAGAGGAAGGAGATAGGAAAGTTGATAACAAGATTGGGTGGAATCGACTTTGATTCTCAGGTTTTAAATTCGTTTTATCAGTTTTATTTCTACGGTATATAATTTTTTCTAGTTATTTACATTTGTTTTCCAGTACATGATTGGTTGTTCCTCTAGATCTTACCCACACGGCTACGTCACTACTATCGTATCATTTTGTAAACACTTGTCTTTTTACTCAGAGACACAGGTTATGAGTCCTAGGGTAAAAAGACATATCAAGTGTTTACAAAACGATATGATAGTGACGCTGTCCTGTGCTTCACCGCACTCGCTCATAGGTTTACAGGTAATTTTGCACACTTTCGGTATGTTTTTAAATACATTTCCATCGCATTCATTTCAAATCGAGAAAGAATATCTCAAATTGTTAGATGTACAAATTCTTCGTAACTTACAAATGTGTAATCTGATGTGCACACAAATATCACTGCGCATGAGAGCTATTGTTAACTTGTGTTTATTTCTGGATTTGAAGACGACTGAACTTAATTTTGCAGTTTGCACGGTACACCCATGGCCATCTTACTTCTTTAATTTTGTTGATAAAAATAGTTTTCAGCCATTTTGTAGATAAAAAATATCCTAAACTAAGATTTAGCCCAATGCCACAATTAAGATAATCTTTAAAAGAAAAAATATTGTAAAATTGGAAAGTGCCAATTTGTCACCATTTCTGCTTTAAATAATGACCGTTCATGCACTATATATATAGGAAGATATGTAATCAAGACTACAGATCTAGAATTGACTGGGTGTCTGCAGATCAATGCAGTTATCAGTTATACTTAGTGGATTTGTATTCAGTCTTTATTACATTCTGATCAAATGCTATATTCCCTAAATATTTGCAAATGCACATCCTATTCAAAAACAGATTATTTTGAATAAAATATTTAATCATCTGGTATTTATTTTATCAGAAGAGAATTGTTTAAGTCAGACTTTGTTTTCAAAACATCTCAGTCGGAAAAGATACAATGTATATTTAAAATGGCAAAAGTTGGACGCAAGTCTGCCATTAGTAAACATAGAAACACAAAAGCAGGCATTAATAACCAGGGAAACACAAAGGCACAGTCACAACCACAATAAATTCTCAGGTGTGTGTCACTCTGTGAAATTACATACTCTTGCTTTATATGACAATATAGAACAATTAGAAACTGGAAGAGTTTTCCTGTCAGCACTGGAGAGTGACTCGATCATACACAGTTTATCTAACTTAACTGATTATCATAGACACACATACATAAATCAAACACACAGTTTATCTAACTTAACTGATTATTATAGACACACATACAAAAACACAGTTGATCTAACTTAACTGATTATCATAGACACACATACAAAAACACAGTTTATCTAACTTAACTGATTATCATAGACACACATACAGAAACACACAGTTTATCTAACTTAACTGGTTATCATAGACACACATACAGAAACACAGTTGATCTAACTTAACTGATTATCATAGACACACATACAGAAACACACAGTTTATCTAACTTAACTGGTTATCATAGACACACATACAGAAACACAGTTGATCTAACTTAACTGATTATCATAGACACACATACAGAAACACACAGTTTATCTAACTTAACTGGTTATCATAGACACACATACAGAAACACACAGTTTATCTAACTTAACTGGTTATCATAGGTACACATACAGAAACACACAGTTTATCTAACTTAACTGGTTATCATAGGTACACATATACAAAAACACACAGTTTATCTAACTTAACTGGTTATCATAGGTACACATATACAAAATACACAGTTTATCTAACTTAACTAATTATTATAGGCACACATATACATACAGAAACTGATTATCATAGACACACATACAGAAACACACAGTTTATCTAACTTCACTGATTGTCTTGTTGGTTGCCCGCGGTTGAAATTTACTGTAGTTTATATCTAGGGAAATCACATTTTTGAGTACATTGTATGATTTGTTTAATTGCTGTCAGAAATAATACAAACTTAGGTCCATTCATATTATATTTAGAAAGGAAGAATTTAACGCTTATAATAATGCTATTTTACCAATTTTCATTGGTCAGTTATAAGCATGTTAAATGATTGCCTTCTTTGCTTAATTGATAATCCTTATATTACACAGCAAAATTAAGATGTTGTATCAGACTATTGTGATGAATTCATAATTGAAAAAATACATGTGTGCGATATTGATTATAGCGATTCAAAGAATACATTATTATAGCACTCATTTCTTAATAAAATACTTAATACTTAGATAAACTTATAATTCTAAGATAAACATTTATGCTACATATGTATGCTAACACATTGCTTTACAAACAGGTACACTCGGGTTATATAACACTTGGTCACTTTAACTAATTGGTAACTTGTTAAGCCAAAAAGCCACTTTTCCTTCTTTAGGTCTCTGGTTACACTTGTTTTTATCTTAAGCAGGTGACCCTACTGTTGCATTCAATATGTTATAGTTTTCCTGAGTATTCATTATACTAGTAATTGGTTTTCAAATTCTTTACAGAGTTTCAGGTCCAACTGTACTCATATTGTGTGTAAGAAACTGTCAAGGAGTGAGAAATTTCTTGGGGGATGTGCTACTGCCAAATGGATTTTGCACCCAAATTACATTGTTGAATCATCAAAGATGGGCCAGTGGCTGGATGAGCAGTGCTATGACTGGAGTCAGATTGAGGCACCAGATTCAATTAATATACCTACAGAAATTAAGGAAGCACCTCGCAGATGGCGTTATCATTTTGAAGTTTTTGGAACAACTGCATTTGCTGGGTGGAAAACTGCTGTAGTTGTCAGTGGTGCAAAGAAGAACTCTGTGTATAAAAGGTTAGACAGAATGTTTCTGTTTTGAATTTTTGAGTTTTCTTCACATATCACAGGCAGCTCCTCATGTACAAGTTCTTGTTTTCCCTTTAAAGATCTAGGGTAAAAAACACCTTTTGCCACAGACAGATTTTTTGTCATTATTTTATAATAGACATATTGGATCCTTGGTTTGTTTGGTTTAACGTCCCCTTAACAGCCAGGATCATTTAAGGACGTGCCTGGTTTTGGAGGTGGAGGAAAGCCGGAGTACCCGGAGAAAAAACCACCGGCCTACGGCCAGTACCTGACAACTGCCCCACGTAGGTTTCGAACTCGCAACCCAGAGGTGGAGGGCTAGTGTTAAAGTGTCTGGACATCTTAACCACTCGGCCACCGTGGATCCAGTTATATTGAAACTTGAAATGCATGTAACGGTCGTCTATGTTTTGACCTTTGTAAGATTATGTTACCATTATCTGGAATAATCAAGGAACTTTGTTCATTGGACATGCAATACAGAAATTGAGAATAATACTAATAATCTTTGTTGATTTTGTTAGAGTTGCCTCCCTTAAGGAGCGTTGTCAAATTGTCAGAGTTCATGTATTATATAACCAAATCCAAACTGCCATTCATGATCATTACCTATGTCTTCTACAGGAAAAATGTCCCATTTCACTGTAGTTTAGAGTTGAAGTTTGGTGGTACATAAGTCAATCAAATTATGGTAGGGTAACTTAGGTAAGTAATCTGTTGGTTAATCTGTCTGATACTTATTTTAAAATCTAAAATTTCAGTTTACTACATAGTGGTGGTGCTGAGGTGTACAATCTGAAGCTTCCTGTCACACAGCCAGAGAAAGTGACAAGTACACTAACATATGTGTTTGCTAATGAGAAGTGTGCAGTACATGTAGTTCATCTCATAGAGTATGGTGTGTTGTGTCTGAGACCAGATTACATTGGTGACTACCTGATCAAGGTAAGTCTATAGCAGCCCCAGTCACATTGTCGGTATTTAGCAACGGTAAGATACATTGGTGACTACCTGATCAAGGTAAGTCTATAGCAGCCCCAGTCACATTGTCGGTATTTAGCCACAGTAAGATACATTGGTGACTACCTGATCAAGGTAAGTCTATAGCAGCCCCAATCACACTGCCGGTATTTAGCCACGGTAAGATAGAGTGGTGACTACCTGATCAAGGTAAGTCTATAGCAGCCCCAGTCACAGTGCCGGTATTTAGCCACGGTAAGATAGAGTGGTGACTACCTGATCAAGGTAAGTCTATAGCAGCCCCAGTCATACTGCCGGTATTTAGCCACGGTAAGATACAGTGGTGACTACCTGATCAAGGTAAGTCTATAGCAGCCCCAATCACACTGCCGGTATTTAGCCACGGTAAGATAGAGTGGTGACTACCTGATCAAGGTAAGTCTATAGCAGCCCCAGTCATACTGCCGGTATTTAGCCACGGTAAGATACAGTGGTGACTACCTGATCAAGGTAAGTCTATAGCAGCCCCAGTCACACTACCGGTATTTAGCCACGGTAAGATACATTGGTGACTACCTGATCAAGGTAAGTCTATAGCAGCCCCAGTCACATTGTCAGTATTTAGCCACGGTAAGATACAGTGGTGACTACCTGATCAAGGTAAGTCTATAGCAGCCCCAGTCACATTGTCAGTATTTAGCCACGGTAAGATACATTGGTGACTACCTGATCAAGGTAAGTCTATAGCAGCCCCAGTCACATTGTCGGTATTTAGCAACGGTAAGATACATTGGTGACTACCTGATCAAGGTAAGTCTATAGCAGCCCCAGTCACATTGTCGGTATTTAGCAACGGTAAGATACATTGGTGACTACCTGATCAAGGTAAGTCTATAGCAGCCCCAGTCACACTACCGGTATTTAGCCACGGTAAGATAGCGTGGTGAATACCAGGGGAAACCCCTAATATCATGTAGTCTTTAGCACATTATAGTAGTTTTAAACTGTTTGAAACCTCTTAGTTCAGTCGTAGCTGATGAGTGCCACCAGTGACCTACATTTCCCACCTCAAAAATTTTATTTACAAAATAATTGTAATTGTTTATTTTAATATGTTTTTACATACTTCTACACTACTATCATTCTGGTAAATTCCTGATCATACATGTACAGAATTCAAGAAGTCAAACATGAAAATCTTGTTAGAGAGAATTTCTAATGGAATTAATTTCAAATTGGTTTGAAGTAGCAGGTATGCACATGTTGGCCTAACTGACCCCAGGGGCTGATGGGTGGGGTTAAAAAGGGTCAAATAAAAATGAAATATTTCAAAACTCGTTAGACTGTTAAGGCCCATGGGCCTCTTATTTCATTTATTAAAATGTTGCTATTGAGTTGCTGAACAAATCTTGGTTGACTTGTATGATGAACAGAATCTTGCATTTGTTTCCATTTCAAGAGAGATTTATGATTCTTGTCACAAAATTAATTTTAGTTTGCAAGAGGCTCACTATTATGAAATATTTAGGATTTATTTAAACAAATCTTATATAAGATAGAAACTCAGGCAAGATTCTGTGTACTGTATACATGTATATAAATGGCATTGAGTTAGCAGATCCAGATCTTCCATTTATGTATTTTTTTCCATGAAATGTCATTGGCAGGATCCCCCACCTGATCCGTTGGATTATCTGGTCAAAGTGCCTCAGGAGTCCATTTTCCAGGATACATCACTAAATGAAAGTTTCAGGAGTAGTCAGATGTCAGACCTAGACTTGAGTCAGCAAGTTGGGTCATTTAGTAGTCAAAACTCACCAGAGAAAAAGTATTTGTCCATCCCTGGCCTCAGTAATAGTAGCTCTGTAGAGTCACCTCTAGCTACTTCTAACAGTCAGGACATATCATTATCTGACCTAGATTTTAGTCAGCAGCATTGGTCACCTAGTAGTCAAAACACACAAGAGAAAAGGTACTTGTCCATCCCTGGCTCTGCTGGTAGCAGTTCTGTACTGTCACCTCTACATACCTCAAACAGACCAGTAACAACAGGTGAGTTTTAAACTGTCACTGAACTTCCTTATATCTACCTTGGAGGTTCCCACTTTACCTCGGTGTCCCATCTTTAAATCATTTTTCACGCAGGAAATATTAATCATCATTTGTTGCCAGATTTCTAGTATTAAAATCCTCAATGTCATGGTTGGACAAGGATTGCCTCTCCCAGTGTTTGTTATTGTTCAGTCATTTTTTACCTGAGATTTCCATTGTTTTGTTGAAGTAAATGACCGAGTGACAAGAAGAACTAGGAATGAAGTGCCTTCTCCCCTCAGTGTAGAACACAATGTACCAAGTCCAGCTCGGCCTGTCCAAAAGAAACGGAAGCTCAGTGAGGTTGTTGGAGTCGAAGATGCTCTCCATGAACTTAAGAAACTCAAAGTAATTCAGTTGTTAATAATGTGATTAAAATTGTGATGGAAAATATTCTGGCAATATGGGATAAAATGAAAGAATTGAGCTTATTTGCATACACATTTATGAGAAGCTCCAACATTTTAACTCTTCTGCCATAAAGTGAGTCTTAAAGGTTATGGTGTGGTTCAGCATCAGTACATCTGTACATTATTGTTTATCAATTTTTTCTAAAACACTGAAAGTGTCAGAATGAGACATGTAGGAACTTTAGATTGAATAAATTTACATGAAATTGACCTTGACCTGCTTGTAAGTTTATGTAGGTCAAATTCATGTGGTTAAATCCTTGAACTATGGTATATAGAACTATTGAATTCAGAGTAATTACGCTTGTTATGTGTATATTAGCAGTGTAGCCTGTTTTGTTTTCTTGAACTTTTAAGTAGAAGCATGAATATGATAAAGAAAGCAGTTGGTGAAAAAATGTTGTAAAAGCCCAATAAAAACTAAATGTGAATACATCTTGGGGAAATAATGACATGAGAAAGTTTTCATTTATGTGCTCTTTTTGTCCTAATAGGTGTCCAAGAAAAGGTTCCTTTGGAAGCCTGTCATTTGTGCGTTGTCCAGTTGCGATGACCAGCAACAGGTAATGCCTGCTATAGTTGTCAAAACCAGTAAAGGTGCCTTCAATACTTAAGTTCTGTTCATTCCGTTGTTCAAAATAGGAATTGATGGATAGTTTTATCTTAAGTACTAAGTAGAACAAACTTTGAATTTAACTAAGCTTTTGTTTTATTTGTCAAATCTCAAAAATATTGAATTGTTCAAATCTTACCAAAAAAGGCCCAGGGAGCATATACCAGGCTAGCCCAGCAATCTGTTGTCTGTTATCAAATTGTCCCCCAAAAGTCGGCTATGCTTGTCTCCCAAAAATCTTATTTGCTTGTGGATTACATCTTGCAATTCATGATCGAACTGTGACCCTTTGGGGTAGGTGAATAGTGATGGGGTCCATTTGGGTAATTCACCTCAAATAAAGTACAGCATATAGATAAATGAACATAATTCTACAATGCCAATGATGGTACACTATGCTTATAATTGGTTTACATTTGTTTGATCTAACTTCACACAAATACATTGGATCATGATGTGTGGTGAGTTTATTAGTCCTTACCGGTGAAATCTAGGGAACTATAGGTTTCTTCTCCATCCGTCTATTACTTATGTACGTAATGCCATAGTTTGTCAGTGCTAAAACAGTTTCATTCTTGGAGGGATTTTGATCCACCTCACACAATGATAAAGGACCATATTATCATGTTTATCTTTGAGTTATTATATTGGATCATTAAGAAATTGGAGATGGCCACTGTGGTCTAATAATCTCTTCAAGTTGGTCAAAATTTCAACTTCTTAAGATACAAAAAAAAACCCCAAAAAAACAGTAGAGTGCTACTTCATTAATGGAGTTCTGACTTTACAAACTGGTAGATTTCAGTTATAAGACTTATTTATTTTTCCAGTCTAAGTATATCCCGACAGAGTTTACTGATAGCATGACCAATATTATACACTCGTCTCTGGAGGAGGAGTCATGCAGTTTCGAGTTCCTTTCATATGCTCTAGACCTCATCTCCTCCATGATTGTGTCGAGGAAGTACCCTAAGACGGATACCATCCAGTTCATGATGGTCAAGCTCCTACAGGTAAACTAGAAATCTATTTAGACTAATAGGGCTTCAATCGTCATATTATACTAAACTTCTATATAGTTGTGTCTATATTGAATTTTTAAAATCAATCTGAGTTATTTCTCTGAATTTAAGTTATAAAATAGAAACATTTCATTTAAAATCAATGTGAACATTTTTTCTTCGTATTTAAGTTATAAAATAGGAATATTTCAGCTTTTTAAAGTGAGAGCCTGGCCATCATTGTACTTACTGTTGGTAGAATGCTGCCAGCGAGAGCCTGGCCATCATTGTACTTACTGTTAGTAGAATTCTGCCAGTGAGAGCCTGGCCATCATTGTACTTAATGTTGATAAAATGCTGCCAGTGAGAGCCTGGCCATCATTGTACTTACTGTTAGTAGAATTCTGCCAGTGAGAGCCTAGTCATCATTATACTTAATGTTGGTAGAATGCTGCCAGTGAGAGCCTGGCCATCAAGTCCTACACTGCTTTGATGAGGTTGTTGCAAGTACACCCACCGACATCTCCACTCTGTACTACTATGTACATGAGGACATTGACTCTGGGCACTGAGGAGATCGAAGATTCAAACCAGCCCTGGCAGTTCATCAGGAGTGTTATCCAGTAGGTCATATATCAGCACAAACTTTCAACTTGTTAAATGGGATGGAGATGTCGTTGGTCATTTTTTGATGTTTTAAGGAAGAACTTATAAAGTCTGTTTCTCTGTTTTTGAATCAGCTTATTTTTTCTTAATCTGTGTCATACTTTAACATTAGTTTAACATTAAAGTTTTTGGGGGAAGTTTTTGGAAGTCCACACCCTTCTAATTTGGTTTATACATCCATTAGAGGTCTAGGAGTGATGTTATGTGACATACAATTTCAAAATGACAAAAAATGTGTACATAGTGTGATTGCTGCAGCTGATGAGCTTCACAATCATTGATTGCACTTGTTATATTCTGTTGTAAAATTGACTGTCCGATTTAACAAGTTATAGGTTAATAAAAAACAAAATGTTTTACACTTGTTAGCTCACCAGTTACCAATTTAAAGTTTTAGGGGTAAGTTTATTACGTCTAGCATGCTGGGATGAAGGGCTACCAAGTTTGTATAAATGGATGACCTTTACCTTCATTCAAGGTCACAGGGTTAAATATACTAAAATGTTTAAATGACTTCTGTTTGATAACCAAAAGACCCAGAGACTGATAATTAGGTCTTAGCATGCTGGGATGAAGGGCTACCAAGTTGGTATAAATGGATGACCTTGATCTTCATTCAAGATGATAGGGGTCAAAAATGCTAAAATATATCGAAACCCAGGTGACCGTTAAGGCCCATGGGCCTCTTGTTTAAATCGTTTTAATGATAACATTGTCAATGTGGCACCCTTAAATGTTGATGTCTGTCAGATAATTTGATGAATCAAATTAATATTTTTACGGGATCTTTTTGTGGTAGCATTGCTTTTGCTGAGTCAAGGACAACAGAGGCTTTGGTTGATTTCAAATAGATAAACAAGTGATATAACAAGTAACATAATAGATGATATCTACAGGTTGGTAACACAGGTGAACATATAAGTGACATACATGTGTGGCACCTGTACTCAGTTCATGACCATGTATGCTCCTGGCCGCATCTCATGATAGCACACACACACATTGATGCACTAACAGTTCTGTATAGCCTTTGTACATCATTCTCACTTTCAAACAAATCTTTAAATCCCTTTTTCACCATTTCTTGTTCTCATATAGATTTCCTGCTGCCTCTTCTCCCGCGTGCTGGCCCAAGCCAAACTGTCTTTTTTTTTAATTTAATTTTCACAGAGTTCTTGTGTAAGGGAAGTAACTCCTGTCAAAACTTATGCAGGGCGCACGCCACCAATTTTACACGTGTATGTAAATGTCCTTTCCAACGGCCGTGCCACACACATATATCTATTTTAAGTCATATACAAATATTAATTTTGACAATGTCTTACAATACAATGTTGATGTTTGGTGATTCAATGTGATGTCACAATAAATATGATGTCATACAATACAATGTTGGTGTTTGTTAATACATTCCAACTCATTTTGCAATGTTTTGACAGAAAGATTGTAGAAATATCTCTGGATTCCAAGAGCGATGATTTTAACCACAATATCATGCTGTTGAAGTTCCTGGTTGCATTGCTAGAACAAAACTTCAAGTTCTGTCTGCAAAGGTATGAGCTTCTTATTAACTTAGTACATTATATATGAAATTATCTGAATATTTTAAGTGTGAACAAGTCTTAGAAGTATACATCAATATAGACGTTATGTATTAGTAATGTGTTTATAAGTTTTCTGGTATGTACTTGATAATTCTAATACACTCCAATTTACCCTTAATCATTCACTTACAACAGTTATGCTGAGAATGAAATGAGCACCAAGAAGTTGTCGAGTTGTATGATCACTCGTGTACTGTGGCCGGGAACATCCAAATTCACTATCAACACAAAATGTCAAGAACTCCTGTCTTTCCTAAGCAGCTGTCTATCAAGTGAATTAGACATGACCCAAAAGGTGGGTGATTTTGATTTCCATTGAATCAAATGTGTTCAGATGATTTAAATGAATATGTCATAGCTTGGAAATCGTCTGGTTGTTTAGAAGATATCATTCTGTTACTGACTGGATATGACCTGGTGGTTTAGATTTTTTTTGTTATATGGTTATTTAATTGTTTAACCATTTGAATGCAGTTCTATGCAATATTTCAAATATATACATGTCACTAAGGTAGCAGTGTACAGTAAAAATGCCAAATTCTGAAAAATATGGCACATGCTTTAGATATGTAAACATTGCCAGTTAACCTTACATATAACCTCTAATAAAGTATATATATTTGAAATCTGTACAACATTTGCAATTTTAATAGAGCTCTGAAGGATAAGTAAACTGATATTTTCTGTGATTTTTAGAGCTGTGAATACCATGGTAACAGCTTAAAAAATTCTCAAAAATTGCAAAATATTATGATATTTGACCCAAAATGGCACAATTCTCTACACAATTTTTTTTCTGAAACCTATTTAAAATTAAATATCTCTATCCCAAAGACAGAATTAATCTTGTTTGGACATATGTTGTAAATTAAGTTTTTCCGCTATCTTACCTTTTCTGTGGGCTTCCATTTTGCGCTGTAGGCCAAACTAAATTTCCTGTGTAAACACACGTTCGGAAAATCCGGATATTTAAAATCCGGAACCAATTTATTGATTTTTGTTTTAATAAATGTGAAGCCTGTATGTACTACTTCATACTGGATATACCAATTATAGTGTACATTTATTTTTTCATTTTTTATACATATCATAATACAGGAGTTATTTGCTTAACAAAAAAATTGCCCATGGCCAGGCTGTCTTACTGTGGTGTGCTACCTTATACATCACTTTTGTTAATTCTAATTTTACTAAAAAGCCCATGAATGTCTAGAATATGTTCCGACGAACAAAATGACATATCAGGTTACTGTGTATCTTTAATAGTCACCGAGTATTGCTGATTTCCCTGAGAGGTGTATTTTGACAACTTTTTCTCCCAATCCAGTAATAAGGGGAGGTAATTTTAAAGATGAAAACTCCCATAATTCTGTATATCTCTTGAATAAAGTTGTGTTTTGAGTTGAATGTGGTACTTTGAGTCTCTGTGCATGTAATCAAGCAAAAAATACTATACAACTATCAAATTTAGCCTTGTAATATGACGTCATAGTTACCATGACGTCATCAGTAACTATGATGTCATCAGATGGTATCCATGACGTCATAAATACTCAATGGTGTCATAATAAATAACCAAATTCCTTTCCAAACCTCAGCTTAGCAACACATGCAATATTCTAACTGATAAATCATGACATGACATCCAAGATTTCAAAATGTCATGCCTATGACATCACAGTCATCTGTTTCCACCCCGGTAATTCAGATATGTACCAATGATCATATGAAAGTGTCCGCTGATCCCATTTTATGCGGAAAATGCTATTTTTTCTGCTTTACCGAAGGAAGTGACAATAATTGACAATATTGTATCAACCGTACACTCCATCAATTGAAATTACATGCTTACCAATGTATAAATAAATTGAAAATAATGGTTTCACCAAATATTTCAAAAAATAACACTTACTGTAATAGTTTCCATGGATACGGGGTAATAAATCAGGTAAAACAAACCAGAATTCAGTCTATATGGTTTGTTAGATACCCAATAAGTTATTTTGGGTTTGTTATAAAACATAGAATATCTTTTCAATTTACACTGACTCATTAACATTATGCTTAATTAACCCACCCTTAAAATGGGTAAATATGCGAGTTACCTCCCTTGATTCCTCTAATATGACAAGCCTGATAATAAACAAGTTTTAAATTGTTTTTATGCATTTTTGAGCAATAATGAACTAAAATGAAGCTTAATCAAGCATAATTAAGCACAATTTCCAAAAAATAACATTTTTCAGCCCCTATAAGGTAGCAGTGTACAGTAAAAATGCCAAATTCTGAAAAATATGGCACATGCTTTAGATATGTAAACATTGCCAGTTAACCTTACATTTAACCTCTAATAAAGTATATATATTTGAAATCTGTACAACATTTGCAATTTTAATAGAGCTCTGAAGGATAAGTAAACTGATATTTTCTGTGATTTTTAGAGCTGTGAATACCATGGTAACAGCTTAAAAAATTCTCAAAAATTGCAAAATATTATGATATTTGACCCAAAATGGCACAATTCTCTACACAATTTTTTTTCTGAAACCTATTTAAAATTAAATATCTCTATCCCAAAGACAGAATTAATCTTGTTTGGACATATGTTGTAAATTAAGTTTTTCCGCTATCTTACCTTTTCTGTGGGCTTCCATTTTGCGCTGTAGGCCAAACTAAATTTCCTGTGTAAACACACGTTCGGAAAATCCGGATATTTAAAATCCGGAACCAATTTATTGATTTTTGTTTTAATAAATGTGAAGCCTGTATGTACTACTTCATACTGGATATACCAATTATAGTGTACATTTATTTTTTCATTTTTTATACATATCATAATACAGGAGTTATTTGCTTAACAAAAAAATTGCCCATGGCCAGGCTGTCTTACTGTGGTGTGCTACCTAAGATCTGAAGAAAAATTTTTGCTTCAACTATTCATAAAAAAATTAAGTACAATCATTCCTGTTGTACTCCTGACTTTTAATTTCTGTTAAACTATTTGTATACTTGGGTCTTCATTTACAATGTTACAGAGGTTATAATGTTGTCTCGACTGACTTATCTAATACTCTACTGAATGAATTAAAGATTCTCCCTATCAGAGTTGGTTTTACTAGGGGCGACATGTTATGTGATAGACTTGCTATTTAATTAAAAAGATTAAAATGAATCCATGTAAAATACAAAAATTGTAATTCATGACATACAAATGTATTTTATTTAAAGATTCAGGTATTACCACTGCTACTGAGTCTGATATCAATGGCTGCAGAATGCTGCAGACTCACAGAGAAAACATCAAGTGATGTTGGCATCCTGCTGCCATCAAAAGAGGAGAGCGCTATTGCCTTTATATACGAGTTATCCCGAAACATTGATGGTATGGAGAACCCTATCTCATAAGTAATGTTTATATAGTTATTGGTGTTGAACCCTATCTCATAAGTAATGTTTATACAGTTATTGGTGTTGAACCCTATCTCATGGGTAATGTTTATATAGTTATTGGTGTTGAACCCTATCTCATAGGTAATGTTTATATAGTTATTGGTGTTGAACCCTATCTCATAAGTAATGTTTATACAGATATAAGTGTTGAACCCTATCTCATAAGTAATGTTTATATAGTTATTGGTGTTGAACCCTATCTCATAAGTAATGTTTATAGTTATTGGTGTTGAACCCTATCTTATGGGTAATGTTTATAGTTATTGGTGTTGAACCCTATCTTATGGGTAATGTTTATAGTTATTGGTGTTGAACCCTATCTCATAAGTAATGTTTATAGTTATTGGTGTTGAACCCTATCTTATGGGTAATGTTTATAGTTATTGGTGTTGAACCCTATCTCATAAGTAATGTTTATAGTTATTGGTGTTGAACCCTATCTCATAAGTAATGTTTATACATTTAGTGGTGTTGAACCCTATCTTATGGGTAATGTTTATAGTTATTGGTGTTGAACCCTATCTCATAAGTAATGTTTATATAGTTATTGGTGTTGAACCCTATCTCATAAGTAATGTTTATAGTTATTGGTGTTGAACCCTATCTCATAAGTAATGTTTATACAGTTATTGGTGTTGAACCCTATCTTATGGGTAATGTTTATATAGTTATTGGTGTTGAACCCTATCTCATAAGTAATGTTTATAGTTATTGGTGTTGAACCCTATCTCATAAGTAATGTTTATACAGTTATTGGTGTTGAACCCTATCTCATAAGTAATGTTTATATAGTTATTGGTGTTGAACCCTATCTCATAAGTAATGTTTATATAGTTATTGGTGTTGAACCCTATCTCATAAGTAATGTTTATACAGTTATTGGTGTTGAACCCTATCTCATGGGTAATGTTTATATAGTTATTGGTGTTGAACCCTATCTCATAAGTAATGTTTATGGTTATTGGTGTTGAACACTATCTCATAAGTAATGTTTATAGTTATTGGTGTTGAACCCTATCTCATAAGTAATGTTTATACAGTTATTGGTGTTGAACCCTATCTTATGGGTAATGTTTATATAGTTATTGGTGTTGAACCCTATCTCATAAGTAATGTTTATAGTTATTGGTGTTGAACCCTATCTCATAAGTAATGTTTATACAGTTATTGGTGTTGAACCCTATCTCATAAGTAATGTTTATATAGTTATTGGTGTTGAACCCTATCTTATGGGTAATGTTTATATAGTTATTGGTGTTGAACCCTATCTCATAAGTAATGTTTATAGTTATTGGTGTTGAACCCTATCTCATAAGTAATGTTTATAGTTATTGGTGTTGAACCCTATCTTATGGGTAATGTTTATATAGTTATTGGTGTTGAACCCTATCTCATAAGTAATGTTTATAGTTATTGGTGTTGAACCCTATCTCATAAGTAATGTTTATAGTTATTGGTGTTGAACCCTATCTCATAAGTAATGTTTATAGTTATTGGTGTTGAACCCTATCTCATAAGTAATGTTTATAGTTATTGGTGTTGAACCCTATCTCATAAGTAATTTTTACAGTTATTGTTGTTAAACCCCATCTCATCAGTAATGTTTAAACAGCTATGTGGCCATCATCGTTTTGTATGATAACCTTTCCTATTGTGTTTTCCTATGAAATAAATAAAAAGGATTAAATGCCTAATCAGCTGTTGACAATAATTGAGTTATGATGTTTCTGTATGTAGTGGGCCACACAGATGAACAGTTGTTGGGACTGAT
Organism: Pecten maximus; assembly: GCF_902652985.1. Lineage (NCBI taxonomy): Eukaryota > Metazoa > Mollusca > Bivalvia > Pectinida > Pectinidae > Pecten > Pecten maximus. The sequence goes on along the minus strand of NC_047018.1, from coordinate 8,007,485 downwards.
TCTTCGCTCCCTACAGCCAGCCTGGCTTTGTGTGGGTGTGTGTCTTCTCTTACTCAACAACATGGACGACTACCTGGTACTGGAGGGGGTCCCGAGGGACAGCACGGAGAGGATAACACTACACACTATAGTATGTATATAATTGTACTGGAGGGGGTCCCGAGGGACAGTACAGAGAGGATAACACTACACACTATAGTATGTATATAATTGTACTGGAGGGGGTCCTGAGGGACAGCACGGAGAGAATAACACTACACACTATAGTATGTATATAATTGTACTGGAGGGGGTCCCGAGGGACAGTACGGAGAGGATAACACTACACACTATAGTATGTATATAATTGTACTGGAGGGGGTCCCGAGGGGCAACATGGAGAGGATAACACTACAGACTATAGTATGTATATAATTGTACTGGAGGGGGTCCCGAGGGACACCCAGAGAGGATAACACTACACACTATAGTATGTATATAATTGTACTGGAGGGGGTCCCGAGGGACAGCACGGAGAGGATAACACTACAGACTATAGTATGTATATAATTGTACTGGAGGGGGTCCCGAGGGACAGCACAAAGGATAACACTACACACTATAGTATGTATATAATTGTACTGGAGGGGGGTCCCGAGGGACAGCACGGAGAGGATAACACTACACACTATAGTATGTATATAATTGTACTGGAGGGGGTCCCGAGGGACAGCACGGAGAGGATAACACTACACACTATAGTATGTATATAATTGTACTGGAGGGGGTCCCGAGGGACAGTACAGAGAGGATAACACTACACACTATAGTATGTATATAATTGTACTGGAGGGGGTCCTGAGGGACAGCACGGAGAGAATAACACTACACACTATAGTATGTATATAATTGTACTGGAGGGGGTCCCGAGGGACAGTACGGAGAGGATAACACTACACACTATAGTATGTATATAATTGTACTGGAGGGGGTCCCGAGGGGCAACATGGAGAGGATAACACTACAGACTATAGTATGTATATAATTGTACTGGAGGGGGTCCCGAGGGACACCCAGAGAGGATAACACTACACACTATAGTATGTATATAATTGTACTGGAGGGGGTCCCGAGGGACAGCACGGAGAGGATAACACTACAGACTATAGTATGTATATAATTGTACTGGAGGGGGTCCCGAGGGACAGCACAAAGGATAACACTACACACTATAGTATGTATATAATTGTACTGGAGGGGGTCCCGAGGGACAGCACGGAGAGGATAACACTACACACTATAGTATGTATATAATTGTACTGGAGGGGGTCCCGAGGGACAGCACGGAGAGGACAACACTACACACTATAGTATGTATATAATTGTACTGGAGGGGGTCCCAAGGGACAGCACGGAGAGGATAACACTACACACTATAGTATGTATATAATTGTACTGGAGGGGGTCCCGAGGGGCAACACGGAGAGGATAACACTACACACTATAGTATGTATATAATTGTACTGGAGGGGGTCCCGAGGGGCAACATGGAGAGGATAACACTACACACTATAGTATGTATATAATTGTACTGGAGGGGGTCCCGAGGGACAGCATGGAAAGGATAACACTACACACTATAGTATGTATATAATTGTACTGGAGGGGGTCCCGAGGGGCAACATGGAGAGGATAACACTACACACTATAGTATGTATATAATTGTACTGGAGGGGGTCCCGAGGGACAGCAGGGAGACGATAACACTACACACTATAGTATGTATATAATTGTACTGGAGGGGGTCCTGAGGGACAGCACAGAGAGGATAACACTACACACTATAGTATGTATATAATTGTACTGGAGGGGGTCCCGAGGGACAGCATGGAAAGGATAACACTACACACTATAGTATGTATATAATTATACTGAAGGGGGTCCCGAGGGACAGCATGGAGAGGATAACACTACACACTATAGTATGTATATAATTATACTGAAGGGGGTCCCGAGGGGCAACATGGAGAGGATAACACTACACACTATAGTATGTATATAATTATACTGAAGGGGGTCCCGAGGGGCAACATGGAGAGGATAACACTACACACTATAGTATGTATATAATTGTACTAGAGGGAGTCCGGGGGAGAGGATGAGTATGTAGACTAGAGTATGTATATAATGGTACTAGAGGGAGTCCGGGGGGAGAGGATAACCCTATAGATAAGAGTATGTATATACTGGTACTAGAGGGAGTCCGGGGGGAGAGGATAACCCTATAGACAAGAGTATGTATATAATGGTACTAGAGGGAGTCCCGGGGGAGAGGATAACCCTATAGACAAGAGTATGTATATAATGGTACTAGAGGGAGTCCGGAGGAGAGGATAACCCTATAGACAAGAGTATGTATATAATGGTACTAGAGGGAGTCCGGGGGGAGAGGATAACCCTATAGACAAGAGTATGTATATAATGGTATTAGAGGGAGTCCGGAGGAGAGGATAACCCTATAGACAAGAGTATGTATATAATGGTACTAGAGGGAGTCCGGAGGAGAGGATAACCCTATAGACAAGAGTATGTATATAATGGTACTAGAGGGAGTCCGGGGGGAGAGGATAATCCTATAGACTAGAGTATGTATATAATGGTACTAGAGGGAGTCCGGGGGGAGAGGATAATCCTATAGACTAGAGTATGTATATAATGGTACTAGAGGGAGTCCGGAGGGAGAGGATAACCCTATAGACTAGAGTATGTATATAATGGTACTAGAGGGAGTCTGGGGGGAGAGGATAACCCTATAGACAAGAGTATGTATATAATGGTACTAGAGGGAGTCCGGGGGGAGAGGATAACCCTATAGACAAGAGTATGTATATAATGGTACTAGAGGGAGTCCGGGGGGAGAGGATAATCCTATAGACAAGAGTATGTATATAATGGTACTAGAGGGAGTCCGGGGGGAGAGGATACTCCTATAGACAAGAGTATGTATATAATGGTACTAGAGGGAGTCTGGGGGGAGAGGATAACCCTATAGACAAGAGTATGTATATAATGGTACTAGAGGGAGTCCGGGGGGAGAGGATACTCCTATAGACTAGAATATGTATATACTGGTACTAGAGGGAGTCCGGGGGGAGAGGATAATCCTATAGACTAGAGTATGTATATACTGGTACTAGAGGGAGTCCGGGGGGAGAGGATGAGTATGTAGACTAGAGTATGTATATAATGGTACTAGAGGGAGTCCGAGGGGTGAGGATAACCCTATAGACTAGAGTATCTATATAATGGTACTAGAGGGAGTCCGGGGGGAGAGGATAACCCTATAGACAAGAGTATGTATATAATGGTACTAGAGGGAGTCCGGGGGGAGAGGATAATCCTATAGACTAGAGTATGTATATAATGGTACTAGAGGGAGTCCGAAGGGAGAGGATAATCCTATAGACAAGAGTATGTATATAATGGTACTAGAGGGAGTCCGGGGGGAGAGGATAATCCTATAGACTAGAGTATGTATATAATGGTACTAGAGGGAGTCCGGGGGGAGAGGATAATCCTATAGACTAGAGTATGTATATAATGGTACTAGAGGGAGTCTGGGGGGAGAGGATAATCCTATAGACTAGAGTATGTATATACTGGTACTAGAGGGAGTCTGGGGGGAGAGGATGAGTATGTATATAATGGTACTAGAGGGAGTCTGGCAGAGAGGATAATCCTATAGACTAGAGTATGTATATAATGGTACTAGAGGGAGTCTGGGGGGAGAGGATAATCCTATAGACTAGAGTATGTATATACTGGTACTAGAGGGAGTCCGGGGGGAGAGGATAATCCTATAGACTAGAGTATGTATATAATGGTACTAGAGGGAGTCTTGGGGGAGAGGATAATCCTATAGACTAGAGTATGGTACTAGAGGGAGTCTGGGGGGAGAGGATAATCCTATAGACAGGAGTATGTATATAATGGTACTAGAGGGAGTCCGGGGGGAGAAGATAATCCTATAGACTAGAGTATGTATATACTGGTACTAGAGGGAGTCCGGGGGGAGAGGATAATCCTATAGACTAGAGTATGTATATAATGGTACTAGAGGGAGTCCGGGGGGAGAGGATAATCCTATAGACAAGAGTATGTATATAATGGTACTAGAGGGAGTCCGAGGGGAGAGGATAACCCTATAGACAAGAGTATGTATATAATGGTACTAGAGGGAGTCTGGCAGAGAGGATAATCCTGTAGACTAGAGTATGTATATACTGGTACTAGAGGGAGTCCGGGGGAGAGGATAATCCTATAGACTAGAGTATGTATATACTGGTACTAGAGGGAGTCCGGGGGAGAGGATAATCCTATAGACTAGAGTATGTATATAATGGTACTAGAGGGAGTCTGGGGGGAGAGGATAATCCTATAGACTAGAGTATGTATATAATGGTACTAGAAGGAGTCCAGGGGGAGAGGATAATCCTATAGACTAGAGTATGTATATAATAGTACTAGAGGGAGTCCGGGGGAGAGGATAATCCTATAGACTAGAGTATGTATATACTGGTACTAGAGGGAGTCCGGGGGAGAGGATAATCCTATAGACTAGAGTATGTATATAATGGTACTAGAGGGAGTCTGGGGGGAGAGGATAATCCTATAGACTAGAGTATGTATATAATGGTACTAGAGGGAGTCTGGGGGGAGAGGATAATCCTATAGACAGGAGTATGTATATAATGGTACTAGAGGGAGTCCGGGGGGAGAGGATAATCCTATAGACTAGAGTATGTATATACTGGTACTAGAGGGAGTCCGGGGGGAGAGGATAATCCTATAGACAAGAGTATGTATATAATGGTACTAGAGGGAGTCCGGGGGGAGAGGATAATCCTATAGACAAGAGTATGTATATAATGGTACTAGAGGGAGTCCGGGGGGAGAGGATAATCCTATAGACTAGAGTATGTATATAATGGTACTAGAGGGAGTCCGGGGGGAGAGGATAACCCTATAGACAAGAGTATGTATATAATAGTACTAGAGGATAGGTCTGTACATTGTTGTCTGTTATATATGAGGTCAGATAGATTTACCAGCATCAGACATCTTTAAGGTTAAAATCCATAACAAGAGGTAAAATAACAAAGTGCCAGTATAGAAAACTTGAAGGTGTTCTGACTATATTGTTATTAGTATTAAGTTGTCTTGGTTTATCACTTTCAGGTTAACAAGTATCTTTTCCTGCTGCCAAAACTGCAACCTCTCGAGGGAAACGGTTCTCAGAGGTATGTGTGTTTGTTTTAAGCAAGGGAGCAAGGCCTGACATCAGATGCACTGTTTGTACACAATTTACATTGGCAGTGTGTAAATGAAACATGCTACCTATTAAATAAGAGTAAAACACAACTGATTAACGATCAATCAGTGGTTTGTATCAGTTTATATCTTTCTACTGGTTATTGATGATCTGTATAACATGGAGTTTGATCACTGATGAAACCCGTACAATTTACATGGATGTATTGATCTTCTTATACTCCATCTTTTCAACAGAGTTTATTAGGTCACCTGAGACAAACTCTCAAGTGACCTATTGTGGTCGCCTTTTGTCCGGCATCTGTCTTAAACAATTTACATTTTCAACTTTTTCTCAATGACCAAGAGGCCTCAGGTAATGATATTGGGCCAGCAAAATGCTAAGATGAAGGGCTATCAAGTTTGTTCAAATGAACTATTTCAACCTATTTTTAAGGTCACAGGGTAAAATAACAGTGGGTCTTGGACCCCTGGGGCCTGAAAGTGGGCCCATTAGGGGAAACATAGCAAATTGTGTAAAATCCTTCTGCATTCAATTTGTATGAATGAAAAAATTTGGTCCATATTTTGTCTGAAGCATTCATGGATGAAAGGGACTTTTGTAGAGAACAATAGGCGTGTCCCCAGGGACCAGAGAGCAGGGCTCAATAGGACAGTGCCAAAAAGGGGAAATATGATAACAATAAAGTATTTAAAATCCTTCTTCTGTAGGAATCAGAGGGTTGTTTTGAATTTGGTCTGAAGCATACTTAGGTAAATCACTTTTCTATACCCCTGGGCAGGGTCATAAAGGAGATATGTAGCAAATTATTTGAAATCCTTATTCTTTTCTAGAAATGACAGGGTTTTGTCCAAATTCTGTGTTTTTAAGGCCATCAAGCTGAAGGCTCATGGTAACCTATTGTAATGGCCTTTTGTTTGCCTTTGAACACAATAACGTTAGTTAACAGATTTTCAGTAGACTTGGTATGCAGCCTTATATCAATAATTTCTCAGAGGAGTGTGACAAGTTCAATTGTAACTTAATAGAGACTTATGGCCATTTGTAATTTAATTGCCATTGGGCCTTGTGAACATGATAACTAGAGAAAAAATAAATATGAATGGATTTTCACGAGACTTGGTATGTAGTTTTACTGCCATTGGACCTTATGAACACAGTAACTTGAGTAAATGTTAACAGATTTTCATGATACTAATACTTTCGTGTTAAGTCAAGAATGGGGGACATATTTTACTTATTTCATCTTTATTCACATTTATAAAAACACAACAAACAAGCAAAGTTAAGTTAAAGAGTATATTGTTGATATTCGTCAAAACATACATAATGAAAATTCAAATACTGAACACAGTAATACTGAAAATATCATACCTTCTGAAATGCAGTATAAACATCACTACATACAATTAAAACTATAACATATTAAACATTTTACATAATTCACAAATAAAAAAAAAATATATTTTTTGCCTTCAGGGCTGTCTTAGCTGCTGCATGAAATTTAACCAGCAATGAAATTCTCATCTTCGCTAGCCGAGGCTTCTGATTACGTTACACTCCACGAACCCTTGGCAGATATAGGCGTCAGTTCTGGCCCTCTAGCGGTGATTCGAAATTACCACCCTTCACGCATGAAATTTTCGACCAATCAAAACAAGCGTTACCGATTTACTTCATCGGTGATGTTTACAAACACACATCGAGGTTTGGTGTCATTTCGATGAGATATGTGATCAATGACTTATATGAATTGATCAAACACTGCGAATGTTCCCCCAAAGATTGAGATTTTTTGTATTTAGGTAAAATGCCATGACATAGTCGGCAATGTGTAGCTCTGTACTGGGTGCCGCATTTTCGTTTACTGCGAAACCAAGCCAGGATGTAAAACGCGATTTGATTGGGTGCCCTGGGATTCCAGGGCGCGACGGTTTGAACACGACTATATCCGCCAAGGGTTCGTGGAGTGTAACGTAATCAGAAGCCTTGGCTAGCGAAGATGTGAAATTCTATGAGTAAACCTTACCAGCGAAAGATCTGACAAGGGAAATCATAGGGCTGGTGAATGAAATATGATAAGATGACAGGTCAACAGGTGCATAAGGGGAACCGAGCGAAATCCTGTGTGACCGATGCATACAATACAAGTTGAGTACATAGCCAGGCGAGTCCTGAATTCTAATGAAGAACCAGGCGAGATATGGTCCTGCACTGAGTACGTTGTAATTGTATGGTATAGATTTGATATACGGAGAGTGTAATAATGACAACCCAATGACTTGGGGCTAAGGAGTATAGATATGTGTGGTATATTGTAAAACTTCTCTGTTTTTATTGTCTAACTTAAAATTATTGAAAATTTGAAGGCCAAACACACCTGTTTCAACACTGAAGAAAACAACAGAAGTGAGCAAGAATGAAACCAAGGACACTCACTCAAAAGAGAACAAATTTATTAAGAATGCTTCTAGGGCCAATAAGCGCAACATGAAAGGTGAGTAGTACTCATAACTACACTGTAGAGTTAACAAAAGGTCATAGGGAAAACTATGAACACTGGTACTAAATCATCCATTTTATTGATTTCCACATAATGTCGAGGGCATCTGTTAATTGATTCCCACACAATGTTGAGGGCATCTGTTAATTGATTCCCACACAATGTTGAGGGCATCTGTTTTAATCAACAGGGGGAGTAAACTTTAGCATTGTAGATGGTGCGATGAAAAACTTTGATAAAAACTTAATTCATTAATTTTGCTTGCAAGTATTTGAGAAAAATATTCAAACATGGGTTTGTTCTGTGAACTAGGATATCTTAAGCCTCATGTAAAAGTTTGAGATATCCCTGTCCACAGAGCAGACCCATGTTTGATTTTAAACTGATCAAGTCACATTACCTGAAGATTTCCAGACAGGGGTAGTAAACCCTGCTGTGTTAATTAGAGTAAATCTTACATGCTTCACAAGGTTATTCCACAAGGTTGACTTACTATTGATCATTTTGTACTGTTTACTAGGAGAGACATCACTTCATAGAGCCTGTATCAAAAATGATGTCATCAACTTGAGGAAACTGCTGAAGATACCAGGTAAATTCATATGAGACAATCAAATCATAAGTTGAAGTGTCATTTTTCTTGATGTAAAGACTAATCAAGATTAAAATGACCGCACAATCTGATGCAATAGGGTTTTATCATTATCATAGAATCATATGAAATGAATGCTACTGTGAGTAGTTTCAAGTAACTGGGGATACAAAAGGAAATTTCTAATAAAAGTTACTGGAGGTACAGTCAAATTTGCTCTAACGACTGCCTGTATATAACGACCACCTGTCTTTAATGACCTATTTTCAGATTCTCCCATGATTCAAATTTCTTCTCAAGTTCCACCAATGGGATTCAGTCCAAAATTACCAGAAATGATCCTGGTCGATCCAAAATCCAAGAGTGGCGCCATGGCCAACAGTGCCACTATATTCGCTACAAAGAATGCATACTACAATAGTATAAGGGTCTTTAGAGTGAGATGACCATTAAGGCACATGGGCCTCTTGTTAAATAAAAAGTTGTAAACTGCCACAAAGAAATCTGGATTTCAATTCGCATCAGGAAAAAAGAAAAAGAAAGTTTGTTGTCCCAACAGAACTAGTAGTTATACAAAAACAATTAATCAATTATTGTGTGATTTCTATTTAAGAACGAAAGGGAGATAACCTAATAAATGCATGTAGAAATATTTCAGAACAGAATATAAAAAAGTTTGTATCCATTAGACCATCTTCAGTCATGTTTTGTCTTGTACTCCACCAAATTATATCTTATTCTTGGAATTTTAATGGAAAAGTCATTTAGATAAAGATTTAACCCTGAAGATTAAAAAAAAAAGAAAATAAATAAAAAAGTGTTTATATACATAATATAAATTGATTTGACTTCTGAAAATGTTGAAACTGACTGCTCTACTGAATGTCCTGTTAAATAACAAGTTATCTTTGTCAGTTTCATGTTAACTGGTTGGTGTAAAAACCTTGTCCTGTCTATAAAGGCAGCCTGTTTATAGTGACTGTTTTTCTGCCTCCCCTTGGACGGTCTTTATTGACAGGTTTGACTATATTATCATCAGTCATGAGGAACAGATCAGTATGTTAGGTTGTAGATACTAGTTTAACATTATAAATTATGTTTTTTGGCTTCAGGAATAGACATCAATTCGAAAGACAATGCTGGCTGGACACCACTTCATGAGGCCTGTAACCATGGTCACATACAGTGTGTCAAAGAATTACTCAAATTTGTGCCATCAAAAACAGTGGACACTTTCTTCAGTTCAGGTACGTCAATGTAGATTATTAAAATACTTATTAAATGATTCATGTATTGTTATATGTCAATTCAGGTCATTAATTAGTTACATGACATACCTCCTTATAAACTACACTAGTAGTATATTTAACTAAATCCCAAAACCGATCCTTCTGAAAACTGAATACGGTAAACCTCTGGTCAGGTCGAATACAGGGGATAGTTCGAACACATATCTTTATTTAATAAAAAAAAATAATTTTCTAGCTAGTGTTAGTTCAAACTCTGGTTGTGTATTACCGACACTATTTTGGATCATAAATAATATTTTTTTCGGCAAACCATTAAAAACTCAACAATCAGCCCAGAAAAAATATCAAGAGCGGTCAAAATGGATCACTTCTCCAAACCGAAACTCTCTCAAAACTGGCCAAATAACCTTGTACTGTGCACGATTGTTTTAGAGAAGTACAGCTATACTAACCAATTGGAACATATGCAGTAAAATTTAAAGAATGTAAAATGTAGTCTAGAGGAAAACATGTTGATAACAAACCCAAGTCAACCTCAAAACAAGTTAACTACTGTAAAACAGGTTAATGACAAAACACAACGAACCTCAAGACAAGTTAACACGGTAAAACATGTTAATGACAAACCACGATGAACCTCAAAACAAGTTAACTACTGTAAAACATGTTAATGACAAACCACGATGAACCTCAAAACAAGTTAACACGGTAAAACATGTTAATGACAAACCACGATGAACCTCAAAACAAGTTAACTACTGTAAAAAATTCATAAGCAATCGTTAGGACTCAGAAAATAATTAAATATATTAAAGCTCAATATTAAATACTAATTGGTAGAAGGTTTACGCTTAAACAGGAGGAGGTGAGTGTTGCTTGTATAAAGTGTAAATTATGGCTTCTCGCTCTGTAACTGGGTCGTTAATATAATTATCATGCTGGAGACCAGAACTTTATAATAATAATAATAATATCTTTTATTTAACCAGGGTAACATATTTAGACAATGTCTAGTTTACAACATGGCCCTGCATGATTCTTTGATTCCTGTTGGAGTGCATAGCAGTTGTTTGTCTTTCTTTCACAGCACATTAATGAATGTTCAATGCTAAGTTTGTAAGAAGCTCATGAATGAGCTGGTTATGTTCTGTTCCTTAGTATTTGTTTTATATATTGACACAACAGATACAGTAATTGTGATTACTAATTGACAGGTGAGAATGTGTGTAGAAAGGCAGACCTGTTGCTAAGTAACAATGACGGAGTTACTCCTCTACATGATGCTGTCATGAACGAGAGACTGGATGTGTGTCGTCTGCTGCTTCAACATGGCGGTAAGATTAAGTGTGATATTTACTCAGATCAGATGTTTGGACTGTGTTAAAGGCTGAGGTGCATATATGAGGAGAATCTGTCTTAATGTCACAGGCAGGGCATTAAGGTGATGGAAATCTGTTTTGATGTTACAACGTTTGAGGAAAATCTGTCTTAATGTCACAGCCTAGATGTATGGGTGGAAAATCTGTCTTAATGTCACAGCCTAGATACATGTGAGGAAAATCTGTCTTACTGTTACAGCCTAGATGTATGTAGGGAAAATCTGTCTTAATGTCACAGCCTAGATGTATGTGTGGAAAATCTGTCTTTATGTCACAGCCTAAATGTGTGAGGAAAATCTGTCTTAATGTCACAGCCTAGATGTATGGGTGGAAAATCTGTCTTAATGTCACAGCCTAGATGTATGCGAGGAAAATCTGTCTTAATGTCACAGCCTAGATACATGTGAGGAAAATCTGTCTTAATGTCACAGCCTAGATGTATGCGAGGAAAATCTGTCTTAATGTCACAGCCTAGATACATGTGAGGAAAATCTGTCTTAATGTCACAGCCTAGATACATGTGAGGAAAATCTGTCTTAATGTCACAGCCTAGATACATGTGAGGAAAATCTGTCTTAATGCCACAGCCTAGATGTATGTGAGGAATTCTGTTGTACTGTCACAGCCTGAACACTTTTGTGATTAAAATATGTCAGTGTTACTAGCTGGGTTTTTATGTGATGAAACACCTTAAAGGAATGTGATGAAAATATGTTTTAATGTTACAGGCTCAGCACTTCTGCATTGTAAGATGGTCAATAGTGCTACTCCCCAGGACCTTGCTGTAACAACAAATATGAGGAACTTGCTACTGTCTTTTGAAAAAGAGGAACAAATCAGTAGTTCACAAGGTATATGTTCACCATTCTGAAACTTTGTAGCCCACCATCTGACAATTGTGGGCTTTTCAAATTGCCTTTCGTCTGTGGTCTGTCCAACAGTTAGAGTTTATTATTGCTATTTCTCAGAAAGTTCTTCATGGATCTATCTCAAATTTTAGTACATATTGAATTTTGAGACTTATGTAAAACAAAATGGCCATTTCGAATTCTAACAGTTGAAGTTTATATAATTATATGTCATAAAGTTTTCCAATGCATGGATCTTTCATATTTCAACCGCAGCAAATCCCCTTGGTCCGAGTTGTGTATGCTTTATTTTGAGACTGCTTGGAAAACAAGATGGCAGACAGGCAGCAAATTTTTAATTTGGGAGATGACGTAAAGTTTGTTATCTACTCTATTTACCAGAGAGTTCTTCATTGATCTTTCTCGAATTTAACATCTAGGTTCCCCTTGGCCCCCAGTTGTGTAAATAATCCATTTTGAATTCATTATTTCTCAGAAAGTTCTTCATGTTAGAGACAATTTGTCCATATAGACAGGGAGGGTCCTTGCTAACCTGTCAGTGTTTTGGTTTGAATGCTGAATTTAGTTAAAGGATGAAGTTGACTGAAATAAATGGAACTAAGAGGCACATCATCCCATATAAAGTGTTTGAAGAGTGCTTTGCCATAATTACTTAAATATCCAGATGTACAGGGCCCATAGGCTTCTTGTTCAATATGTGTGAATATGCTTGCGTTATATTAAAACCGTATATAATTTTATTGAAATGTTAAAATTTGCAGTGTTCAGTACTTATATAGAAAAAGGATAAAATTGGAAACACTTTGTTTTGTGAAGTAAAAGTACTTTTCCATATTAGATATCCTAGATTACAGAAATTTTTGATTTAGTAAAAATCTAGTAAAAATATTAGCTTTATATATATATATAATTAAGATCATTCAGTGGTGGGCACTAAGATCCCTCTGGGACTAACTGTTCATTTGTATAAACAGAGAGACAAATTATGATTTGTGTTACAGGGAGTGAGTGTACTCAACCAAGTGACTACCTTTACGACCAGGTACTGAGGCAGGAGGGTGCTGCACCACAGTGTAGTAACATTGAGGACTGTACTAAGTACATCTGTCTGGTGACTTCCACAATCAGGTCCTATCTGGAGGCAGCTAACATCTTAACGCTTATCTCCCTCACACAGACAACGACTCCTGTCGCAAGGGGAACAACTCCGGTAATAAGGGGAACAACTGTCACAGAGGATAGGGATGTGTCGTCATTCACAGGGGACGTAACGCTTATCTCCCTCACACAGACAATGACTCCTGTCGCAAGGGGAACAACTCCGGTAATAAGGGGAACAACTGTCACAGAGGATAGGGATGTGTCGTCATTCACAGGGGACGTGTCATCACTCCCAATGGTGGTGCGAGAGTTGGATGTTGGATTGGAAAGAGGAACTTCTGGGATGATGAATCAGGGCAGTGATATAGTTGACAGAGTGAAGTCAGACTTGCAGATTGCTAGAAACTTGAAGAAATATGTCAGTCAATTTGAAAGTCACATGATGAAAATAAGTCATGTTGTTGATCATCCAACAATAAAACTTCGGATTATGTGTTTGTGGTGCCTAGCTGAAACAAGTTCTAATCCGGTGGCTACTGTTAACTGTTAGATAATTTCCTAACACCACTGACTTTGTTGTGTTTGTTTCCTTACAGGTCAGGAATGTATTATTGTTAGCATTTTTAGGTCACCTGAAACAAAGTCTTAAGGGCCCTAATGCAGTTGTCTTTTGTCTGTCGTCATGTGGCTGCCTGACTGTCATTCCACATTTAATTGACCTTGACCTACTTTTAAGGTCACAGGGGTCAAATATGTTAAAATCTTTAAATAACATTTCAATAACCAAGAGTCACAGAGTCATGATATTTGGCCATTAGTATGTTGGGATGAAGGGCTACCAAATTTGTTCAAATAAATGACCTGCTTTCAATGTCTCAGGGGTCAAATGTGTCAAAATCTTTAACAAAAGAGGCCATGATAACTCAGTTGGTTTGAGCACTGGCCAGATAATCTCTGGTAAAGATCAGAGGTGTGTGGTTTTATGCTCCCTACCCATGTTGGTTTGCGTTTCTCAGGAAGCAGAGAAGGGCCAGTCTGTGTCCTTGAGATACATTATCCCTATTGCTCTGCACGCCAGGGCATGCGACGGGCTGATCGTATGTTGTTCAATGAGGTAGTCACGGACTGCTACAAGGAGACCCCACCTCAAAATGACCCTCAGGCTGTCCATGGGGCAATAAACCCAGCAAACAAATCTTTAAACCACCACCTCTTTATAACCAAGAGGCCCAGAGTCATGATATTTGTTCAGTTCACGAAAATGTAAGTTGAGGTCAAAAATCAAATCAAAGGTTGAGGATATTTGGCCCAAAGGTCAAGGTCAAATTTTGTATCTTTTCACTGACAAACCATTTCTGGCATAATGAATTATCACTGACAAACAATTTTTTATGACATATTGAAGAAAAGTGGAAATTAGACCAGGAGTTATCTGACCTAATGTTAAGGCCACTTGGTAAAGAAGTTAATGAAGTCACTGGGTCAAGCGTAATGGTCAAATTTTCTATCTTTTCACTGCTGAAGGTTTTGTTATGACCTTATGAAGCAAACTTGTTCACAATTAAACATGTAGCCAACTGACCAAAGATCATGGTCATTCAGATCCAAGTTCAAAGACAAATCTGGCTGTTATTGGTGTGAGGGTTTTAAAGTTCAGATAAAGCAAATTGAAGCTAACAAATGAGTATTATACTGGTACTTAGATTCTGTAAGCCCAGCCAAATTCGGAGGTAGAAAGAAACAAGAATCACATAATTATACTACATGTATATGTGATATAATAACAGGCAGATGGCATCTTGATGATTATGGGGCTCTTCTTGACCTGTACTGTATTCAATTTTAAGTGAATTAACCTTGATCTACCTTCAAGTCACAATGGTGAGATGTGTTAAATTAAAGCAAAACATCATCTATCAGTACATATCAGAATTCGGGTGATTGCTAAGGCCCATGGACCTCTTGTTTCTGATACCATATTCACTTCAGGCTGTGTGTGCTAGTGTATAGCACTGGGGTGATATTCTAGTCAAGTGGATAACTTAGATGTGCCAAAATTACTTTTATTCAAATACACCTGTTTTTAGACCACCGTCATCAGATGGTAGGCTATTCAAATCGCCCTTCGTCTGTAGTCTGTCATTAGATTTCTAGTGCTTCTGATCTGGGAATCAAAATTTGTTATTTATATTTCTCAGAAAGTTCGTCTTAGAACTTACTTATACTCCATGTGTGGGTTCCCCTTGCTATCAAATAATTAAGAGGAAGAGGAGAAAGAGGAAAAAGTAGCGAAAAGATAAGACAAGTAAAGATCATTCATTGGTGGGTGCCAATTAGATCCATCTCTCTGGGATCGCTTGTTTCAGCTGAATAATTTCATCGCTATTTCTCAGAAAGTTTTGCATAAATGTTTCTCAAATTGTGATATAATAACAGGCAGATGGCTTCTTGATGATTATGGGGCTCTTCCTGTCAGACCTGTACTGTATTCACTATTGGTTCCCAAGTGAGACTGATCAAAAGTAAGATGGCCAATAGGTGTACTTTTTGAATTTTGACAGTGGAAGTTTGTAAATCATTATTTTATAGTCATGAATCTTTCTCAGATTCCATATTAGTAGATTCCCTTGTTTTCAAATGATTAGGAGCAAGAAAATAGAGAAAAAGGTCAGTGTTAGAGATCTAACAAAGTCGTTTGATGGTGGGCACCAAGATCCCTCTGGGATATCTTGTTATTACATGGCTTCATTGCAGTACAGAAGATTTCAGTATATGATATGTAAAAACAGTATTTAAACTAAGATAGATGTGTTGATTCATTTGGCAATTAAGTGTCCAATATCCATGTTTTAGTCTTTCCAAAGTATTCATGATAAAATTTGACATCAAATTATTCTTGCAGCATGTCAAAGTCTTCCATTCTGTATATGATTTAGGTTGTTATATCCCACCAATTTTAAATATCCTTCTATATTGATACATGCATGATAATAACAAGTAAGCAAAGTTTAAGAAACTGTAATATAAAATGTTCCTCCATATCTTTGTACAAAGTGTGTAACTTTGTCTAATGCTCTTTCATCACATCCTATTCCCAGGTTTTGTATGTTTGTACCTCTTGGGTTGATGAAATGTCACAAACAGAAGTCTCTTGTTCCATGATGTATGAGTTATGGCTTTTGTTAACGGCAGATCATCTGGGGCATACCTACACTGTCACTTAGGCTAGCTGTGAAGGGCGAGCTAATTCCGAAATAAACTCTTGGAATATCAGAGCTATTTTCGAAAGGAAATCTAATCCAAACTCTTGGAATATCAGTGCTATTTTCGAAAGGAAATCTCATCCAAAAATCAAATTAATTGCCAATTCAATATTAAGAAATTCATTTGAATTCTTGCCTGCCTTACCCTTGTGTATTACACTACAGTAGGACAGCCTAGCCATGGGCAATTTTTTCTTTAAGCAAAAACTCCTGTATTACAATGATAAAAACTGAAAAATGAATGTATACAATAATTAGTATATACAGACTTCACATTTGTTTAGAAAAAAAGAAAAAGGAAAGAAAATATTGGTTCCGGATTTTGAATTTCTGGATTTTCTGAATGTGTGTTGTTTACATTGTTTACATTGGAAATTTAGTTTTGCCTACAGAGGAAACAGTAATTTCAATATAAGGTAAGATAGAGGAAAACTTCATGAAGAATAGATGTCAAAACAAAATTGATTCTGTCTTTGGGATAGAGATATTTAATTTCAAATAGGTTTCAGAAAAAAATTGTATAGGGAATTGTATCATTTTGGGTCAAATATGATATTTTGCAGTTTTTACAGTGTAAGGTTTTTAGAATTGGTTACTATGGTATTCACCGGTCTGAAAAACAGAAAAAAATAAGTTTACTTTTCCTTCACAGCTGTATTAAAATTACAAATGTTGTATAGATTACAAATACATATACCTACTTTAGGTAATATGTAGGGTTAACTGGCTATGTTTACATAACTCATTTTCAGAATTGAACATTTTTTTCTGTACACTGCTACCTATACATCACTTTTCCCAACATCATCTTAAAGATTTTAAATGAAATTGAAAATGTGCCATGTTTGTGACATCATGAATCAGGTTTTCTTCTAGGAGAGATGTTAAAATGTGAGCACAGATGTACAGAATTCTATTCCACCCTAGATGTAACAGTACATTCATGTTGTGTATGGTGTACTTTCCAGGGATAGTCGTACCATTGCTAAATTATCTATACAACCTCCTGTGATGCTGGCGTGTCAAATACATGTATTGAGATATGGTTTACTATACACCACATTCAGTAACCATATGTTTCAGTTACTAAATTTTGTATTGTTTCATCATGATTTAAATTTTCTTTGTTGTATTTGTCCAAAAGATTCAGCTATAAATTTCAACCTCATGCAGTAAAGCATAAATTAATGCTCTGTATTTTATAAAGGCATAATCCGATAATTCAATAGGAATATATTTTTTGTCCAAATCTTACAATATTCCTATGAAAACGTTTTTAGAAAATAAAATATATTACTTGAATGATGTTTTGATTCTGTCATGTTTAAACTGAAAAACAAAGGAGCCAAGTCATGTTGAATATCATTTGTCTCAAGGATACTTTGTTAACCATTCATGATTCATAAGAATTTATGTAAATCTTACATAACAGGAACTATAAACACAATGAAGCTTGCAATAATATGAAGGTCAGAGGTCTTTTGTTTATGCAGATTGTTTCACCTACTTTTGAATGCAACATTTTCTGAAATTAAAATGTTGCAAAAATACACCACAATTTCTGTTGCAAAAATATACTACAATTTCTTGGAAACTAACTTATCGATCAATATAAATAAATTTAATTAATCATGCACTCCGTTACATTGGTACCCATGTAGGGACTTGGAGAACGATACTCATCCTGCTTGCAAAAGCATCGCTGTTACCCCTGGACACTTGAGGACGAGTGCTTTCCTGAAGGGGGAGTATATAACCCTGGTATATATAAGCTGCAATATACTGCTCGGCTAGAGAAATCTTCTCTTAGTCACGATTGGTTGATCGGAAGACAGAGGTCCTAGGTTTGAGTCCTAGCGGAGGCAGTGATTTAAATTTAATTAATCATGTGCTCTGCTACATAGAGGTTACATGTAATCCTTTAAATTGCTACCAACCAAATGGATTTTGATGAAAGATTGGTCTGAAGCATAATTATAATTCAGGTAAGATGATCCTATGTATAAATTGAGGGTCTGGCTTCCCCTGAGGCAGGAGGGGTTTTGCCCTATAACTAGAGGTAAATCCTTTAAAACTGCTACTCATCCTGAAGAACTGAAGATTTTTTCACTGATTTTGGTTTCAGCATTAGGGATGAAAGTTTTTCAATGTTGTATAAAGGGTGGCTTAGGACAGGGTACAGGCCGAATTGCTACATGCTCTGAATGATTAAATGGATTTTGCTACATGCTCTGAATGATTAAATGGATTTGGCTACATGCTCTGAATGCTTAAATGGATTTTGATCGATTTTGGTCTACATGACGCATATTAAGTGTCGGGACTGAATAATATAACTTGAAAGTCTATCTCCTCTCCTGGAGGTCAAGGACCATGTTTCAATGCTTCAAATTTGGATGGTTAGCAATATTTTGAGTAAGATTGTAGCCACCAATCATCAAAACATATGCCTTTTTTTCAATTTATCACTTGATGGAAAAAAGGTGTTTTACAAATAATATTTTGAAGTAGACTGGAATACCTAGCATCAATCAAGTCTGTGAAAAATTATGATGCTCTTGGTACATGGATAAAGGTTCCTTTAAGAAGAGCAGAAAGATTACCAGCACTATTGTCCATGATCTATCAATGGTTACCAAATACCAGTACCTACCACGAATGTCTGGTGTAACAAGGGGAGGTAATCTAGTGGGATCCCAAGATGCACACTTTTACTGTATAGGGTTCTATAAAGTATTTAAAACACAACTAAGATTAATGAGATATACATTTATTTTACACTCTTCCTTTCACATAACTTTGTAAAATCACTTCCAAGTACAATAGACATGAACACACTCCTTAATATTGTAGACTTTTGTCAGTATTTTAACTTTTCACAGACTTCTTTTTCCATATATGCTTGTATTTATTAGAGTCAAAGTCATCTTCAAATTCTTCTACCACAGTTATCTTTTTCCGTGGGGTTCTTCTGCGAATTACTGCATTAGCTTCTTCTTCGGATAACTCCTGGAGATCAACAGGCAACTGCAATGAAATTAAAGAAAAATTTGTTTAATATCTTCTGAATATATTAAATTATGTTTTCTAAAATTACGTCAGGTTACATTACATTCCATTAATTGATTAAAACGAATCTTGTATTCTTGACCGAGAGATGAATTTTTAGCTCGCATGACCTAAAGGGCCAGTGAAAACAAAACTGCATCACCACAGGCCTAAACTGGCCTTCAATGATGTCACTTTAGTTATAAGTGAGCTTCAGCTTTTCCTAGGATGGCAACAATGCATGAACTAAGGTGGTTCTGACCCCACAGGGTCCTGTGGATGAGGCTCAATAGCCTGAATAGGGACAATACAGCCAATTCTTTAAAATTCTTTTTATTCTATAGGAATGAAAGGATTTGGTCTGAAGCATCCTTTTATTGAAGGGTAACCAATTTTGTAAACAGTGGATCATCTTCTGTATTTCAACTTCTGTAGAAATGTATGCTTTTGATTTGCGTCACTGAAATATGCAAATGACTGATACAGGCCCTTTGGGCCTCTGGTTTGAGAGTGAAACTAGATATCAAACTGCTTGTTACATTGACCTTTTGAATCCCTATTTAATAACAGAGTCTCTGTGTGCACTCAATATAACTCTTTGTTGTTGTGAACTGGAAATGTTGAAGGGTTGGTAGGGTGGTGTTATGTATAAGCTATAACCGTCCGTAAGTACCGTAATGATTTTTCTGGGTTCCTTGTATCTCACTGTAATTGTCGAGCCATCTGGATAGATTACAGTTGTGGGATACTGACGGACGTAAATTCTTCTGCGGTACCGTGTCAGTGATGTCCTACTGGATATCGTTTGATATTGACGTATCAAGTGTCCTTGACAGACTTTGCACAGCGACTCTCCGAATCTGAAAAAAAAAGTATGATTAAAACTACGGTAATGTTATTCTTTGTTCTTTTGTTACTTTGACCAAGGCTTCATTAAGACAATACCTGTTATAACAGTTAGTAGTGTCTGTCTTATAAGTAATTTTGTTATTGGAGACATTAACAGAAGGCCAAAATATTTCCTTTTACAATACCTACCCAATTTATGTGGCTTACCTAAAGGTTTCAATAAAATTATCATCCAGAGATAAAAAAAAAGATGCAAGAGGACTATAAAATATGTCCTGTCAAAGGAAATAAGAAACTTTGTGCAAAATTGCCTGCCATTCATTATAATAAATAAATCATACTAAAAATGACATGTGTTTTCACGTTGGCGAAAACCGCTAACTTATTAAAAATTACTAAAATCGCATCAACAGTAAATTTTGCAATATATTGATTTATGACAAGGTGAATAATATTTGACTGAAAGATGTTTACTGAAAGCGTTGTTTATTTGGAAACTTGATGTTAACTTCGTTACCATACGTTTTTTAACATCTTGTCGGTAAATCTAATTTCTTGTCGGCTCTTGTCTGTAATTGGTTAGACCATAAAATGGCGTATAATAGCGCGTATAAGCAAGTTTGCGTTTTCCCCAACTTGGCTTTTATGCATTGGCAGTGTAAGTAAAAAAACATGTGGCTTGATTTCAACCCGGTTTCCGCACCTCAGACGGGTCATCACAATATCCCCGTAAGGTAGGTAAAGTTGATAAATAACTAAATAAATAAATAGGCTAAGATAGGGCTACCAGAGGACTTCAAAACACACATCCATTGACATCAGATACACAATGATTATCACAATGTCCTTCAAGACCTCGAAAACAAATACCTGTGCTCAAAACGCCTTTCATCCTTTTTAGCCATAGGCTACTACTTAAAAAACCTTTTAACTGTTACTAGCGCCTCTGTGCACTACATGCCCCACAATCGTCAGTATTAACGGAGTGGTTTATAAGAAGGGGGCAGCGAATTACAATGACACCGAGATCTATGGAAATAACTAAGAATTTCCATTAAATTGAATGTTCTTGCCACACTGATAACAAGGAAGGAATTGATATGATACGAGTAGCAAAAGTCACTAATGAAATAATGGGGTTAGAACAAAAACACACAAACAGAGGCCATAATATGAAAATGTTACATGTGAAAGTCGAAATACCTTGCAAGAGTCGCCATGTTCGTTTACCTAACTTCCGGTTTGTCGCATATATAATTAAAAAATAAACATTTAGTCACTTTTTTTATTGATCCTTTACCTTTCAAGTAGTAACGACGTTCTGTATACATTACTATATTATATTAATATTACATTACTTATTTAAGTTCACATTTTTTCTATAACTGTCAATCTGAGACATGTCACATGACCCCAACATCAGTCGTAGAAAAAAATCATGTGACTTGCTTTCATTTTGTGGTGATGTTATATTTTATGTCTTGCAAACATCTATATTGATACAAGATCCGAAGTTCTCTTGAAATGACTGTGTTTGTGAAGTCAGTGGTGCTGTTTTTGCTATTACTTAACCGTAAGTTTTTTTGTTGATATTCACACACTATAAGTTGACAGCTACATGTAGTACTGCCATATATATACATAATGTACCTATTACATGATATGCATGCTATTTACACGAACTGTCAACACGGCCTATAATAACGTTAAGAATCAGTAGATGTTTTGAATGGTTAAACTAAGCATACGATATGTTATTATTTACGACAAGTATAAATTAATTCCACTATAGCCTTAGCCCAGGGATTATATTGAGTAATATCAGAGACCTCTAGATCTATTAGGTCTCTGTTAGTACATCAAATGTAGTGAGTTAGTTTGTGTATACAGTATTAAAACTAAGGGATATGGCATTTAGACATCTGACTTGTGATGCAGGGGATGTTTGTTAATATTGACTTGGAAATTCGTCTGTTGCGTTGAGACTGTTGCAGGGGCCGCGGTGGTGAGTGGTTAATTAAGGTTTCCCAACATTTTATCACTAGTCCTCCACCTCTAGGTCACGAGTTCGAAACCCATGTGGGGCAGTTGCCTGGCACTGACCGTAGGCCAGTGGTTTGGTTTGGTTTGTTTTTGTTTAACGTCCTATTAACAGCCAGGGTCATTTAAGGACGTGCCAGGTTTTGAAGATGGAGGAAAGCCGGAGTACCCGGAGAAAAACCACCGGCCTACAGTCAGTACCTGGCAACTGCCCCACGTAGGTTTCGAACTCGCAACCCAGAGGTGGAGGGCTAGTGATAAAGTGTCGGGACACCTTAACCACTCGGCCACCGCGGCCAGTGGTTTTCCTCCTGGTACTCCGGCTTTCCTCCACCTCCAAAACCTGATACGGCCTTTAATTACCCAGCTGTCTGTAATAGGACGTTATATCAAATAAACCGGAAACCTGCTGCCTCAATATGGTCCCAACAGTCCATATGATGGACATATTGATTGACAGTAACCTGCCAAATATCTCTGTAATTAAATTTATCCAAAGTTGGGATTTTGTTACCAGAGGCAAAGGCTCAATATATATCACAGTTTATCCTAACTCCAGGTCAACTTCACTTTAATAAAGTAACTGTTATACTCTAAAAGCAGGTACATGTACATACTAATCTTTATAATGATTTGTGTTGTGTTGTATACTTCTTGAATCTTGTTTCATTATTTGATTCCAGTGACAGTTATCAACAGTGTGACACTGACATTCTCAAAGAGCGATTTAACTTTGATCATTCAAGAAACAAAAGATTTGTGGTTAGCTCCAAGGTAAGCAGGAGCCAGAAACATTCCAAATGCTTTTTCTAACATAATAAAAATTTGACATACCTTTTGTTAAAAAACACCAAATAACATATAAACTTTACTTTGCTACCATAATATTCAAATCATGCACTTGTGTAATTCTTACCATCGTGTGTATAACAGGTATGAGGAGACGAGGTGAACCTCAATGGTCAACTGCTAACCTACATTCCTTTTTTTCGGCAGTGGTCCACTGAATGAGACAGCAGTAGTAGTGTTTACATATGAAATAGGAAATGACATTAAATACACAGAGGATCATGAGTTACTTAGCCCTCTACCCAGCATTAACATAACAGCCAACAGTAGCCAGGCAGTGAAGATCAGCTTGACACCAAAGAAAGCTGGCAATATCAACCTCGGAATCAACTCCTCATCCCAGGAGTTGACAGGGTGAGTTGATGTGAAAACTGGGATACTATAGGGAGGTATAAACAGGTGATACTATAGGGAGGTATAAACAGGTGATACTATAGGGAGGTATAAACAGGTGATACTGAAGGGAGGTATAAACAGGTGATACTGAAGGGAGGTATAAACAGGTGATACTGTAGGGAGGTATAAACAGGTGATACTGTAGGTAGGTATAAACAGGTGATACTGTAGGGAGGTTATAAACAGGTGATACTGTAGGGAGGTATAAACAGGTGATACTGTAGGGAGGTATAAACAGGTGATACTGTAGGGAGGTATAAACAGGTGATACTGTAGGGAGGTATAAACAGGTGATACTGTAGGGAGGTATAAACAGGTGATACTGTGGGGAGGTATAAACAGGTGATACTGTAGGGAGGTATAAACAGGTGATACTGTAGGGAGGTATAAACAGGTGATACTGTAGGGAGGTATAAACAGGTGATACTGTAGGGAGGTATAAACAGGTGATACTGTAGGGAGGTATAAACAGGTGATACTGTAGGGAGGTATAAACAGGTGATACTGTAGGGAGGTATAAACAGGTGATACTGTAGGGAGGTATAAACAGGTGATACTGTAGGGAGGTATAAACAGGTGATACTGTAGGGAGGTATAAACAGGTGATACTGTAGGGAGGTATAAACAGGTGATACTGTAGGGAGGTATAAACAGGTGATACTGTAGGGAGGTATAAACAGGTGATACTGTAGGGAGGTATAAACAGGTGATACTGTAGGGAGGTAT
Source organism: Pecten maximus (assembly GCF_902652985.1). Classification (NCBI taxonomy): domain Eukaryota; kingdom Metazoa; phylum Mollusca; class Bivalvia; order Pectinida; family Pectinidae; genus Pecten; species Pecten maximus. The sequence continues at coordinate 7,983,309 of NC_047018.1, read as the reverse complement.
AAACAGGTGATACTGTAGGGAGGTATAAACAGGTGATACTGTAGGGAGGTATAAACAGGTGATACTGTAGGGGAGGTATAAACAGGTGATACTGTAGGGAGGTATAAACAGGTGATACTGTAGGGAGGTATAAACAGGTGATACTGTAGGGAGGTATAAACAGGTGATACTGTAGGGAGGTATAAACAGGTGATACTGTAGGGAGGTATAAACAGGTGATACTGTAGGGAGGTATAAACAGGTGATACTGTAGGGAGGTATAAACAGGTGATACTGTAGGGAGGTATAAACAGGTGATACTGTAGGGAGGTATAAACAGGTGATACTGTAGGGAGGTATAAACAGGTGATACTGTAGGGAGGTATAAACAGGTGATACTGTAGGGAGGTATAAACAGGTGATACTGTAGGGAGGTATAAACAGGTGATACTGTAGGGAGGTATAAACAGGTGATACTGTAGGGAGGTATAAACAGGTGATACTGTAGGGAGGTATAAACAGGTGATACTGTAGGGAGGTATAAACAGGTGATACTGTAGGGAGGTATAAACAGGTGATACTGTAGGGAGGTATAAACAGGTGATACTGTAGGGAGGTATAAACAGGTGATACTGTGGGGAGGTATAAACAGGTGATACTGTGGGGAGGTATAAACAGGTGATACTGTAGGGAGGTATAAACAGGTGATACTGTAGGGAGGTATAAACAGGTGATACTGTAGGGAGGTATAAACAGGTGATACTGTAGGGAGGTATAAACAGGTGATACTGTAGGGAGGTATAAACAGGTGATACTGTAGGGAGGTATAAAACAGGTGATACTGTAGGGAGGTATAAACAGGTGATACTGTAGGGAGGTATAAACAGGTGATACTGTAGGGAGGTATAAACAGGTGATACTGTAGGGAGGTATAAACAGGTGATACTGTAGGGAGGTATAAACAGGTGATACTGTAGGGAGGTATAAACAGGTGATACTGTAGGGAGGTATAAACAGGTGATACTGTAGGGAGGTATAAACAGGTGATACTGTGGGGAGGTATAAACAGGTGATACTGTAGGGAGGTATAAACAGGTGATACTGTAGGGAGGTATAAACAGGTGATACTGTAGGGAGGTATAAACAGGTGATACTGTAGGGAGGTATAAACAGGTGATACTGTAGGGAGGTATAAACAGGTGATACTGTAGGGAGGTATAAACAGGTGATACTGTAGGGAGGTATAAACAGGTGATACTGTAGGGAGGTATAAACAGGTGATACTGTAGGGAGGTATAAACAGGTGATACTGTAGGGAGGTATAAACAGGTGATACTGTGGGGAGGTATAAACAGGTGATACTGTAGGGAGGTATAAACAGGTGATACTGTAGGGAGGTATAAACAGGTGATACTGTAGGGAGGTATAAACAGGTGATACTGTAGGGGGTATAAACAGGTGATACTGTAGGGAGGTATAAACAGGTGATACTGTGGGGATCAAGGTATAAACAGGTGATACTGTGGGGAGGTATAAACAGGTGATACTGTAGGGAGGTATAAACAGGTGATACTGTGGGGAGGTATAAACAGGTGATACTGTAGGGAGGTATAAACAGGTGATACTGTAGGGGGTATAAACAGGTGATACTGTAGGGAGGTATAAACAGGTGATACTGTAGGGAGGTAAAAAAAGGTGATACTATAGGGAGGTATAAACAGGTGATACTGTAGGGAGGTATAAACAGGTGATACTGTAGGGAGGTATAAACAGGTGATACTGTAGGGAGGTATAAACAGGTGATACTGTAGGGAGGTATAAACAGGTGATACTGTAGGGAGATATAAACAGGTGATACTGTAGGGAGGTATAAACAGGTGATACTGTAGGGAGGTATAAACAGGTGATACTGTAGGGAGGTATAAACAGGTGATACTGTGGGGAGGTATAAACAGGTGATACTGTAGGGAGGTATAAACAGGTGATACTGTGGGGAGGTGTAAACAGAGGTCTAATGACCTATTATTATTATTAACTGTTATTTGTTATACAATGTCTGAGGTATTATTGAATATTGTTGTTTTTGTGTCTGTTAATAATATCACTTGTAGTAACCCCTTAAACCTGAATTACTAGATGCTATCTGTTGTCTGTTTCCACAGCTTAGACAAGTCCTTTGTACGACTGACCATCTTCCATAACTCTGCCATAGTTTACATCAACATAGTGATTGGGTGGGTTTACTTTGCTGCTTGGTCTGTGTCCTTTTATCCACAAGTTTATGAAAACTGGAAACGAAAAAGGTATGTAATTCTGAATAATAATTATAACAGGATTAAGATATCTAAATCTGAGTAATAATTACAACAACATTAAGATCTTAGTAATAATTACAACAACATTAAGATATCTTAGTCTGTGTAATAATTACAACAACATTAAGATATCTTAGTAATAATTACGACAGGATTAAGATATCTAAGTCTGAGTAATAATTACACCAACATTAAGATATCTTAGTAATAATTACAACAACATTAAGATATCTTAGTAATAATTACAACAACATTAAGATATCTAAGTCTGAGTAATAATTACAACAACATTAAGATATCTTAGTAATAATTACAACAACATTAAGATATCTTAGTAATAATTACAACAACATTAAGATATCTTAGTAATAATTACAACAACATTAAGATATCTTAGTCTGTGTAATAATTACAACAACATTAAGATATCTTTGTCTGTGTAATAATTACAACAACATTAAGATATCTTAGTAATAATTACAACAACTTTAAGATATCTAAGTCTGTGTAATAATTAAAACAACATTAAGATATCTTTGTCTGTGTAATAATTACAACAACATTAAGATATCTTAGTAATAATTACAACAACATTAAGATATCTTAGTAATAATTACAACAACATTAAGATATCTTAGTAATAATTACAACAACATTAAGATATCTTAGTCTGAGTAATAATTACAACAACATTAAGATATCTAAGTCTGAGTAATAATTACAACAACATTAAGATATCTTAGTAATAATTACAACAACATTAAGATATCTTAGTAATAATTACAACAACATTAAGATATCTAAGTCTGAGTAATAATTACAACAACATTAAGATATCTTAGTAGTAATTACAACAACATTAAGATATCTTAGTCTGAGTAATATTTGCAACAACATTAAGATATCTTAGTAATAATTACAACAACATTAAGATATCTTAGTAATAATTACAACAACATTAAGATGTCTTAGTAATAATTACAACAACTTTAAGATATCTAAGTCTGTGTAATAATTAAAACAACATTAAGATATCTTAGTAATAATTACAACAACATTAAGATATCTTAGTAATAATTACAACAACATTAAGATATCTTAGTAATAATTACAACAACATTAAGATATCTTAGTCTGTGTAATAATTACAACAACATTAAGATATCTTTGTCTGTGTAATAATTACAACAACATTAAGATATCTTAGTAATAATTACAACAACTTTAAGATATCTAAGTCTGTGTAATAATTAAAACAACATTAAGATATCTTTGTCTGTGTAATAATTACAACAACATTAAGATATCTTAGTAATAATTACAACAACATTAAGATATCTTAGTAATAATTACAACAACATTAAGATATCTAAGTCTGAGTAATAATTACAACACGATTAAGGGTGGTAAGTCTGAGTTATAATTACAACAATATATAAGTAAATGTATGTTGCATGTTTTGAGAGGTCCTATTTGTTTGGCTATCAATGAAACTTCCACAAAGATACTCATCTTAACCAGGATTGTAAACCAAGCTTTGAGCTGGTTAAATTTCCTCAAAATGTGTGGCTTCATTAAAATTACCTAGGCCAAATTTCATCTACACAGGAATCGAAAGTATTGAAATCTTCATTGAATTTAATTACCAAGAGGCACAGGATCATAGTAATTTACTGTTCACTAGTATTATTGGATGAAGGACCATAAAGGATGTTAAATTGAATGACCTTGACCCATTTCTAAGGTCACAGTGGTTAAATATATTGAATAACCAAGGACCCTGTGATCATATTATTTGGTTAATCTTCAAGAAATGTTGAGAGTATTCCACTCTTCAGACAAAGCTCCTATGCTAATGAACTTACCTTACCAGTGTAAGTTCAATCAAATGAGACCATCCTATTGGGCATGTCGTTATGTACTCTGTTTCAGTGTGATTGGACTCAACTTTGATTTCCTGGCCTACAACATAACAGGATTTATAGCCTACAGTTTCTTCAATGTTGGACTTTTCTGGATCAAAAGTATCGAGGTAATGGTGCAGTGAAGACAAATTTGTAATTGACAACTTCAGAATTACTTGAGGTATTCTACCGACAAAGTAATTGTTGACGACCGTAGTTTGAGTAGTAGTCATATACCTAGATTTTATTTATTTCATATTGATGACAGATATTTTAATCACAGATGTTCTGTGTTCTGTGGAATAACAGGTTGTGCACATTTAGAAAGAGTTTCTTTGATCAAGAAGAATGTTTTGTTTCTAACTTCCAGTTATGTTTCTCTTTACAGGATGACTACAAAAGTTTACATCCAAGGGGGATAAATCCTGTACAGCTGAATGATGTGATATTTGCTCTCCACGCTGTGTTTGTCACCATCATCACCATCTGTCAGTGCTGTGTCTATGAGGTAAACAGCACCACTGTAACCAGTATCTATCTTTAACAGGTAGATGGTTATAAATTTATCATTTATTATTAATTCACCTGGATAGTTTTGTGTTAAATCAGTTGAGGGAGGTTTGATGATGCTTCATTGGTAAAAGAAAATTATAATATTTAGTGTGATTGTTATATTATTTTCACAGCGTGGTGGACAGAAATTATAATATTTAGTGTGATTGTTGTATTATTTTCACAGCGTGGTGGACAGAAATTATAATATTTAGTGTGATTGTTATATTATTTTCACAGCGTGGTAGACAGAAATTATAATATTTTGTGTGATTGTTATATAATTTTCACAGCGTGGTGGACAGAAATTATAATATTTAGTGTGATTGTTGTATTATTTTCACAGCGTGGTGGACAGAGGATTTCCAGGATTTCTGCAGTCCTGCTTGTTTTAGCCTGGCTGTTTATCCTAGTAACCTTATTCTTGGCAGTAGGCAAAGTGATGACATGGCTTAACTACCTGTACTGTTTCTCCTACGTTAAGCTTGGCGTGACCTTGATCAAGTACATACCACAGGTAAGTATGATTAGGCTCTATATGTCACCCATTGGGGAACTACTGGTGGGACTACCCACCGATCAGTTACAATATGTTAGCTGACATGTCTTGTTATGACATACATAGCTTCAGTGTATCATATTTAAATAACGACTGTTTAAAATTCCAAAACACTAGAAGTATACCAGGTAGTACTTGGTGTGAGTTGGATACAGTGTACTATGTAATGTTGCCCTACTGTCAAGGTTGTGGATATTTCAGTGGATTTACTGATACTGGTATTATTGAGAGAATATATTTCACAAAATGTCACAATTTGATTCACACATTAATATTGCAGGCGTACATGAATTACAGAAGAAAAAGTACTGTGGGTTGGAGTATAGGAAATGTTTTATTGGACTTTACTGGGGGAAGTCTAAGTCTGCTACAGATGTTCCTACTAGCCTACAACAGTGGTAAGTGTTTTTTAGCTTATCTGTCCAATAAACAACTTCCTCTCTATAACCAAGAGACCTAGGTTCATCATATTGGGCCAGTAGTATGCCGGTTTGAAGTGCTACCAAGTTTGTTCAAATGAATTACATCAACTTGTTTTCAAGTTCACATGTGTCAAATGTGTCAAATCTTTAAACAACTTCTCAGTAACCATGAGGTCAAGGTCGCTGGGATTAATGGCTACCAGGCATGTTCAAATACCTTGACCTACATTCAAGTTCACAACAGAAATGTGTGTTAAAATCTTCTTCTCATTAACCAAGTGGCCCAGTGTCATTATATGGGCCATTAGCATCCTGGTATGAAGCACTGCCATGTTTGATGAAATTGATTACCTTAATGGCTTTACTTTCAAGGTCACAGGGGTCATATGTGTTAAATCTTGAGAAAAAAATCTCAATAACCAAGAGTTCCAGGGTCAAGGTATTTGACCAGTAGCATGGAATTTTAAAATCAGCTTGATGTTCTTTTCTCATCACTTTGACATTTCTGCTTCTTCAGAGATTTATATATATTGCACAACAAAATAATCTAAGAATAATCTCAAGTGGAGAAAATCCTCTGTACAAGTTTAAATATAGGCATGATCAGTCAAATGTCAAGGTCACCTTACCAAATTATGATTGTACTGAAAATGCCTTGTTATCATTCTGATTTGAGTTTACTCTAATTAACTTTGATGGACCTGTGTTTACAGATGACTGGGGCTCATTATTTGGTGACCCGACAAAGTTTGGATTAGGAGCCTTCTCCATCTTGTTTGACTTGTTGTTTATGACCCAGCATTACTGTCTGTACAGAGGAAATGTGCCATACCAACAAATCGATCAGACCAGTGAAATTAAAGTGAATTCTGGGAAAACAGACCATACAACCAATGACACAGACAAAGCGTTGTAAAAGGTGATATACCTGTTTTAAATGAGTGTAATTTCCTCCTTATATTTTGTGTAATTGGGAAGAATTTCCTTCATCTTTTATGCATGTTATCAATTCCTCCTTGTTTGTATGATTGGTTGGAATTCCCTGCATGATGTGTTTTAGTTTGGCAAAGTGCCAGACTGAGATTTTGTTGATACATTGATTGCTCATCATCTATTTTGGTAGTGTTCCTCTGCCAAGAATATTTGATAATAAAGAAAAATGGAAAAACCAGCTAAACTGGCAGTCAAGAGAAGGGGTCAAAATGGATTCAATTGGTAGGATTTTATGTCCCTGCCATTTTATTTTGGAAGTGTTATGTCCTCTGGTCCTGTTTTGATATCAACTTGTTTTGAGAAATAAATTTGTATTCATTCAGGATAAAAGCCAAAGGTCACATTTGACCCCTTCTGCACAGGACACATTTTTCCAAATCAATGACAGAACCCCACAACAGATTTGACACCATAGTATCATACTGTCAAGTTCTTTGCATAGCAGCATAGGCATTCATGTCTTCCAGACATTTTCTAGTCTTTAAATGTTGTCTCCACCCAAACTGCTCTACAGATATAAACCTGACCGAGATACACATGTGTCCATGGTGATAAGAAATGCAGATAAAGACTTATCCATTCTGGGGATGAGGAGAGTCAAGTGGTCACACATGCTTTAAATGCTATCTCTTAGTAATACAATCTCCAACAAATTTTAATGATCGAATCCTTTGGGAAGTTGTACAAACTTACACACTGTGATATTTGTTGTTTTATGGTTACAGATGATTGGAGCTCATTATTTGGCGATCCTACCAAGTTTGGACTTGAAACATTTTCCACATTCTTTGATGTTTATGATCCAGCGTTATTGTCTATATCGACAACAAGGTACCATACGAACATGTTCCAACAAAATGGACAACATGGAAGAAAGGTTGAAGGAGATTGTTCTGTAATTAAGTGTTCTCAGGAGAAATTGTGTTGTAAATATATTCAGATGATTGTTTAGATGTCCGTTTGTTTCTGTTGAGATTTTACATATTCACCTGTACATGTAATGATAGGTAGTGCCTGGGTTAACCTTACCTGTAGTCTTCCTGAATTTGATTTCAATTATTATATTTAAGAAACCCTGTCACTACCTAGACAGAATTGAAGATTGTTTCATGTGTTATTATTAATTATCAGGAATGTTGTGTTCATGATTGTTATATAGTTTATTCTTAATTAAAACAATACTCATTGCCATGTACTGTAAGTAATTACAGGTAATTAGCATGGACCTTTGTTATATGTATCAAATATTCATAACGTTATTTGATGGTTTTGTTGTATATTATATATAAAGATGTCTGTGATAAAAGGTAGTAGTTCGGACCAACAGTTCCTGAATAATGTTATTTTAGTGTGAAGGGATTCGGAAATATCGGTATGTCTGTAACAACTGTCATATTCAATATGTTTTGTGCCTCACACAAGAATTCGGGACATGTACAGAAGATGAATAGTTAATACAGTCAATGTATTTGTGCTGAAGTAGTGGACGTCACTCCTATTTGGCTTTGGTTTGGGTAAATATTACTATTCTCTTCTGTAAGCGATCTAATGTTTTATAAAAGGAAAGACTGGCTGGTTCCCAATGAGTTGGGGAGGAATGATACCCTATATAAACAAGAGGCCCATGGGGCCTGTATCGCTCACCTGGTTGGATTTGACCAAATGTCAAAATAATGTTCATGTTCAATTTGTTAATACATTATACAAAAATGTACTCTCTGAAAGACCATATGGATTATTTTTTACAACATAATGGTGTTTAAAGAAACTAAGTCCCTTAGGGTGGGGAAAACCCTTTGGCCTATGTTTACATAAGAATTGTGTTTATCCCTTAATGCCCAGCATTACTATACATAGTTATGGGATTGAGGGTCACAGTAACCATTTATGCAAAATCTGTTCCCCCATCACCACGGATGTTTCTGACCAAATTGGGTTCAAATCCATTTAAAACTCAAATCTCTATTTCCCCTATTTGGCCCCTCCCTTCAGGCCCCTTGGTGGTCAGAGTCAATATTTATATAAACTCTCTTTCCCCCTTCCCCTAAGAATATTCCAGACCAAATTTGGTTCAAATCCATTAATAACTTTATGAATAATAGCGATTTAAAGGATAAACCCCTATTTCCCTATTTGGCCCCGCCCCTCAGGTCCCTTGGGGTTCAGAGTAAAAATTTATACAAAGTATGTTCCCCTTCTACCAAGGATGTTCCTAACCAAATTTGGTTCAAATTCATTCATAACTTTATGACTAGTAGCGATTTAAAGGAGTAACCCTATTTCCCCTATTTGGCCCCGCCCCTCAGGTCCCTAGGGGTTCAGAGTAAAAATTTATGCAAACTCTGTTCCCCTTCTGCCAAGGATGTTCCTGACCAAATTTGGTTCAAATTCATTCATAACTTTATGACTAGTAGCGATTTAAAGGAGTAACCCTATTTCCCCTATTTGGCCCCGCCCCTCAGGCCCCTGGGGGTTCAGTGTAAAAATTTATACAAACTCTGTTCCCCTTCTGCCAAGGATGTTACTGACCGAATTTGGTTAAAATTCATTCATAACTTTATGACTAGTAGCGATTTAAAGGAGTAACCTTATTTCCCCTATTTGGCCCCGCCCCTCAGGCCCCTTGGGGTTCAGAGTAAAAATTTATACAAACTCTGTTCACCTTCTGCCAAGAATGTTCCTGACCAAATTTGGTTCAAATTCATTAATAACTTTATGACTAGTAGCGATTTAAAGGAGTAACCCTATTTCCCCTATTTGGCCCCGCGTCTCAGGTCCCTAGGGGTTCAGAGTAAAAATTTATACAAACTCTGTTCCCCTTCTGCCAAGGATGTTCCTGACCAAATTTGGTTCAAATTCATTCATAACTTTATGACTAGTAGCGATTTAAAGGAGTAACCCTATTTCCCCTATTTGGCCCCGCCCCTCAGGCCCCTGGGGGTTCAGAGTAAAAATTTATACAAACTCTGTTCCCTTTCTGCCAAGGATGTCACTGACCAAATTTGGTTCAAATTCATTCATAACTTTATGACTAGTAGCGATTTAAAGGAGTAACCCTATTTCCCCTATTTGGCCCCGCCCCTCAGGCCCCACGGGGTTCAGAGTAAAACTGTATACAAACTCTGTTCCCCTTCCCCCAAGGATGTTCCTGACCAAATTTGGTGAAAATCCATTCAATACTTTATGACTAGTAGCGATTTAAAGAAAAAGTTGACGGACGACGGACGCCGGACGACGGACGACGGACGCTGCACCATGGCATAAGCTCACCGGCCCTTCGGGCCAGGTGAGCTAAAAAGGAGAATTTATTTTATTTTATTAAAAAAAAAATTCTATGTATAAAGGGATTTTGATCAAATTAATTTGGTATGCAGCATCCTTGAATAATATGAACTGAATATTGTTAAACTTAAAAGGTCTGTCTGGTATTCTCCGAGAGGAGAGATGCCTAAAAAAGAAATTCAGAATTGTTTATTAATAATGAGTCTTCTTTGGAACCAAAAAGCTAAATCTTAGTTTTACTCCTGCAATGCATGATACCAAGTGGCAAATTTGGGAAAGTATCAATAAGTAATATACATGTAACTTAAAAGAGAGATGTTTGCCATAATACCTGTAATATTCAGGTGAGAAATGCCTGTGTTTAGTAAAAAGATTCAAATTTTGTCCCTGAATGAGGACAGAGATTATTGCAACAAGGGGCACTAGATATTTTTGATACTGTAGTGTTTGTTTCCCCTAAATGCGGATAAAGATTATTTTTGAGGGGGCTCTAAATATGTTAAATTTGGTAGTGTTCATTTCCCCGTAATGGAGATGGAGATCATTGTAACTACATTTGTATATGTTAAATACCATATCATTTATGTTTTCTGAAAAATGTTTGTTATAATTATGTTTTAAAAATGTGGATCAAATCAAGCATTAATCTTAAATCGATTGTTAAGAGGAACAAGGACGTATCTCCAACAAGTGCCTAGAAGTAAAGGGCGGTATCTCAAATTTATCCATTTTTAGATTTTAATAAATTACATCTATGAGTGAGATTTTCTTATATAGAGTTTGTTCATTTTATCAATTGAAATTGTCTAATTCTGTTAAAATACTATGGGATTTAAAAGAATTAGACAATTTCCATTGGTATAAAGTACAAATTCTAAAAGAAAAGCTCACTCGGAATTGTAATTTATTAAAATCTGAAACTTTATAAATTTGAGATACGACCCTTTACTTCTAGGCACTCTATGTTAAAGATACGTCCTGGTTTCTCTAAACAATCAAAGTGTTCATGTGATAGGTTGACTGCTCAAGCTTCTGTTATGTTGTGACTTGGCATCTGTTTTCAACTTTTCATTTCAATGACTGGATGTCCAGAACTCTGTATGTAGTGAAGTGACTATATTCAATTAAATTATTCAACATTTCATTATCTCCAGATCGGTAAGCCAGTTTTGTATGTCTAGACAAGATGGCACACAGGCCGACAGAGCACAAATATGTATGGTCACCTTGACAGTACAATGCAGAAATAATCAAACAATGAACTTAATAATCCATTAATCTTTTCCATTTTCAAAAATGTGGAAATTTTCATGATGAAATGTTGTTCCCTGATAATGTTTTCAGGGCATTTCATGTTGGTAAATGGTACTTTATATTCTATTCATCATATCCATGTGTTGTCACATGCCAGAATGGGGCCACAGTAACATGTGCCTCTATTGTTTTATATCCAAATATATAACCAGGTTCCTTGTTGTTGTTCCAAGTCTTTTGTATTCAGATATTCAAGGTGCTAAATCAGCTCAAGTGCATTTTTGTTTTTGTAATATGATAGTTAATTTATTGTGTACATTTATTTTCACTTGGTTCATGACTTTTTCTAAAACACTGGTTTAACACATTGGAAGGGGTATTCACTTTACCTTGGTGTAGACCTAAAACAGATATGAAATATGACATTTAATGAAGACAAGTTAGGGAACACCAATGACCTACAGGTCTGAATGATGCCTATGCCTAAATTGATCAGGGCTTATTTTACCGATATAATATTTTTTTTGATCATATATATATACAGTATAGTGCATTGTCTTTGTTCAAATGTTTTAAACTTTTAAGTTGAAAGTGTGCGTGGCTATTGTTCAGTTTTTCTTTTACTATAAGGTTTTTCCAGTTTTATAACCAATTCTTTAGTTACTATAATAATTGTTTTGTTTAAGCCGAAAATACGAGAGGGGAACCATTTACAAGCTGACCAAAACATTAACTGCTTCACAAGTCAGTACGGAGCAGCTTAATAGTGATTTCCGTTTTGCATTGTCAGTATTAATATTGTCATTTATTCTGTAATAAAAAATTTTAACTTCAGTTCAGTTTTAGTAGTAATCTTTTATGCTTAATCTTTAAAAAATAAAGAGGCAATACATTTGCTTGTTGTTAGTTTTGTTTACGGAGAAATCCCATGTAGGACAACATATTTGTCATTACAAATGTTGGACTACACATGAAGGTTTGTCAAGCCAGAATACATCAGTTTCATAATGAGAGGCCCATGGGCCTTATTGTTCACCAGAGTTCTATACAAGAGGCCCATGGGGCCTGTATCGCTCACCTGGTTGGATTTGACCAAATGTCAAAATAATGTTCATGTTCAATTTGTTTTATTTGCCAATCTCAAACAATGCTATATATGGTTATAGAGTGGGGATCCCAACTGCTTTACAGAAATAATGAAGTCCAAACTCTCTAAGGGTCTGAAACTCCTCAAGGATTCTTTTTAGCTCACCTGGACTAAAGGTACGGTGAGCTTATGTCATGGCACGGCGTCTGTCCGTCCGTCAACATTTGCTTCAAATTGCTACTAGTCAAAAAGTTCTGATTGGATTTTGACCAAAGGTCAGAAACATCTTTGGCAGAGGGGATCAGATTTTGCATAAATGGTTACTCTGACCCCCAAGGGGCCAGAGGGGAAAATGAGGCAATTCCTTTAAATCGCTACTAGTCATAAAGTTCTGAATGATTTGAACTTAATTTGGTCAGAAACATCCTTGGGGGGAAGGCGAACAGATTTTGCATAAACGGTGACTCTGACCCCAAAGGGGCCAGAGGGGCAAGGGCCCAATAGGGGAAATAGATGTTGGAATTGTCAATGAGTGCAAGAAATTGAAGGTCTTTCAAAAGATAGTAACAATGTTTGATTTGACAGTATGTTCAAATACTGAATGGTTTCACTGTACCAGGTTTGTTTTAGTCAGATCTTTGGACATGATCATTAATTGGCTTCTATGGCTCTGAAGACCATTCTAAGGTTCCTTGATCTTATGTACAGGACTAGTACAGAACATCAGTCAATACTATGAAATATGTTCTTCAAGATGGTAATTCTGAATGTGAATAGACTTTGGTATAATAGAATTATCACAACCAGTGTATGAATAGAGCACGATTTTTCAGCGTCTACACCATCACATTCATCACACAAATGACCAGTACAGCAGCAATGAACCGTACACAACGAATTTAAGATCAAATGCAAGACCTGCGACATGTTATATTTGTGAGAAGATTTCAAGTCAGTCTTTACACCAGAATGACGTAGAAACCAAAGGCAGGAAATTTACAAGAATGGAATGAAAACAATCGAGAGTCCCTAGTCAATAAATCAGCAATCACAGATCATGGCACACAACAAAATCATGTTGTTGACTGGAAAGAATTCCAAAGTGATTGAGAGAGCAATTTTTTCAAGTGGCAAGTAACATGCAGTGGATGACTTTCAGAACAGCCAAGAAAAGGAGTTTTATAAAAGTGGCATTGATGCCCTTAAACACCGCTGGCAAAAGTGTATAGATACTGAAGGGGATTATGTTGAAAAATAATACAATATGTCCGGGCAAAATTCAAATCCTTCAATATGAGGCTCACAACTTATCAATCAGCCCTCGTATGTTTACAATCTAATACCCATAATACCAAAGTGTACCTTGCTGTTACACAAGTCAATCATCTGATGAAAGAGACAGCATAGTCACCAAAACATAGCACTCGTATCATACACTGGTTATGATATACCATATATCATACACTGGTTAGTTATGATATATCACACACTGGTTATGATGTACCATATATCACACACTGGTTATGATGTACCATATATCACACACTGGTTAAGATGTACCATATATCACACACTGGTTATGATGTACCATATATCACACACTGGTTATGATATACCATATATCATACTGGTTATGATGTACCATACATCACACACTGGTTATGATGTACCATATATCACACACTGGTTATGATGTACCATATATCACACACTGGTTATGATGTACCATATATCACACACTGGTTATGATGTACCATATATCATACACTGGTTATGATGTACCATATATCATACACTGGTTATGATATACCATATATCACACTGGTTATGATGTATCACACACTGGTTATGATGTATCACACACTGGTTATGATGTATCATACACTGGTTATGATATACCATATATCATACACTGGTTATGATGTACCATATATCATACACTGGTTATGATGTACCATATATCACACACTGGTTATGATATATTATACACTGGTTATGATGTACCATATATCACACACTGGTTATGATGTACCATATATCATACACTGGTTATGATGTACCATATATCACACACTGGTTATGATATACCATATATCACACACTGGTTATGATATATCATACACTGGTTTTGATATACCATATATCACACACTGGTTATGATATACCATATATCACACACTGGTTATGATATACCATATATCACACACTGGTTATGATGTACCATATATCACACACTGGTTATGATGTACCATATATCACACACTGGTTATGATGTACCATATGTCACACACTGGTTATGATGTACCATATGTCACACACTGGTTATGATGTACCATATGTCACACACTGGTTATGATGTACCATATATCACACACTGGTTATGATGTACCATATATCACACACTGGTTATGATGTACAATATATCACACACTGGTTATGATGTACCATATATCACACACTGGTTATGATGTACCATATATCACACACTGGTTATGATGTACCATATATCACACACTGGTTATGATGTATCACACACTGGTTATGATGTATCATACACTGGTTATGATGTACCATATATCACACACTGGTTATGATGTACCATATATCATACACTGGTTATGATGTATCATACACTGGTTATGATATACCAAAGTCTATTCACGTCAGTAAATATTAGTACTGTTTGTTTGTTTGTTTTTGTTTAACGTCCTATTAACAAATTAGTACTGTAATGAAATTGTGTCAAATAGAGCAGTTATTTGTCTCGGTACAAGTTAAATACAAACTATTCAAACACTGCTTCTCTATAGTCAACAACTTTATTCTTTGTGTACATATATTGATTCTTAATTTCTTGAATAACCTTTTCATTTATTTAATGGTGTCACAAAAATAAATTTTTTCTCTATTTTATTCATGCTGTAGATCCAACATGTTGATTTTTTACATATGAACACATTTAGAAAATCTCAACAACAACTGGTATGAAAGTAGCAAAGTCATCAAAGTTACCAATAAATACAAATAAATAAAATGTCAGTATATGGTGAAAACCATGGGAAAACACTCTAGCTTGACATGTAATACTAAGTTTGTACTTTAAACAACAGGTGTTGACTATTATATTAGCATATTACAAACACTACAATAAACGAACAGAAAACTTGTCATGTTTGTGTCTAAACTGTATCTGTATGGCACTGCCGAACATTCCCCCCCCCAAGTAATGTAAAGTATACTAGTTTGATAAAATTCATGTTGCTCCAAAAGGAGAAAATGTACAGGAAAATATTCAATAATTTTCCATAAAAAAAAATCTGAAGTAATTCATAAAACATTGATGCCTATATGAGGTATGTAGCTATACATGTAAAACTGGGATAGCTTAATATTACAGAATTAAACATAATGTAAAGATATACTCATTTCTGGTATTAAGGAGTAGCTCCCTATTTTGACATGCTGACATTTTCTTTGGGCTAAAAATACATGCACATCATTCAAATATGATGCATACATTGTTTTTATTGTTACCAGTAAAGTTTACCATAAGTACTTGTTCTATCAAGGAGCATGTTGGTTCTTCACACATTAAAATCTTTGTAAATAATTCTTTGGGAGCTTAAGTCCAATGATACAGTAAACTGTACCCAGAATTACTTTATGACCTACCTATCTTATGACCTACCTATCAAAATACATTTCATGCATGCAGTTAACTGTACACTAGTTTTTAAAACTTTCAACTGGCTTGATGCATAGAATGAATGAGGGACTTTGTTGGTTAGGTTTCCTAGTGGACACTTAGAGGAACAAGATATTTTAAATAACAACCAACAGAGAATTGTTTAAACAAGAAATAGTGTCGATTCTATTGTCTATATAGCAACTACAAGCAATAAACATTCAAATGGCAAGCAAATAAGGATTCAACCTTAGCCATGAAGATATCTGAAGAAAAATATAGAAATATTGAAAAGGAAAAAGTACACTACTTGTTGACCTGAATAACAAATAAAACCCAAGATAAAATCCTATTATGTTGGAAAAATAACAAACAATAAAAAAAAAAACCACACAGGCCTTAACAGGTGAATGAGGAGACAATATATCACGGGAACAGAGACCTAGGACATTTACAGGGAAATCATGTACAAATTATAAAAGTCATTTTAAAACTCTTAAATTAAACATTGTTTTTTACAACTATGTACATAATTTCAAGCCATTTATACAGATTAATTTAGGAGGGAATAGACAATTGCAAATATTTACATGAATATAAATTCATCAAAGATTCATAAAATAATGTAACTGTGAAACATGTCCAGCAACATTCTCATGGTAATTTGTTATGGGGAAATGTTATCTAAATTAATTCTGTTGACACGACATTGCTTATTTTTCTCGTCGAGAAAGTTGACACGACATTGCTTATTTTTCTTGTCGAGAAAGTTTCCTATGAACACTCCAGGATTCTTTGATATCCTAAATTAAAATATCACACAAGACTACTCCACTTTTAACCGCTTCACATTCTGTGAGTGTGAATCCCCAGAACCCAATGAGTTGGAGACTGGCATGACTACAATTGTCTTAGCACCCTGTATGGGAGTTCCTGCTGCGGTGCGCACTGTAACAGTGGATGGGTTTGTTCCTGGAGCTGCTGTCACTATTATGTTTCCATTTACACCTTGACCGGGTGTGTTCCCTGAATTGAGAACCATGAGTGTAGTTGTGTTGGCACTTGAGGTTTCGTGTGTGGATTTGTTCATTAGAGCTGTAGCTGTATTTGCTACACCCATATTACTTGCTGGTGTTTTGATCACAGGGAGTGGCTTTTCAGATTCAAGGGAACTCAGCATAACAGCACTACTCAAGTCTATGAACTGAAAACCAAAAATCATCACACAATATAGAAATATGCAGTACACAAATCAATTCCTGGCTGATAAATCATGTGCTCATCATCACTCTAGGATACATTTGAACACATCTATTTTCAAGCACTTATAAGAATTAACTAGTTTCCTATTTCATCATTTATCAATATATAACCATCAGTATATAAATCTTGCAAAAATAATAATTTGGATTTAAGTATAAACTTCCCAAATGTTCCTTGATAGAGCAGTCTGTTTTCCTGTAGAAACAGTAACACAATCATCCCAAATATTCTGATATACATTATATCTTTCTTATAAACATTTACCTTAGATCTTGTCATAACCCAGCTCTTCCTATAACCTTATAGACCTACTGATGTACCCATTTTCAGTAAGTGTTTGGAACACTCTACATGTCTTCTTTTGCTCAGATCTAAGTGTTTCCAGTACACCCATACCTTAACTGCCTTACATTGCCCAGATCTACCCAATTCCTAGCATCACATCCTACCAGGTTTACTTTACCAAAATCTACCAGTACCTATTCCCAGTACCACACCCTACCCGTCTAACTTACCCAGATCTACCTGTTCCCAGCACCACACCCTACCTGTCTAACTTACCCAGATCTACCTATTCCCAGCACCACACCATACCTGTCTAACTTACCCAGATCTACCTATTCCCAGCACCACACTCTACCCGTCTAACTTACCCAGATCTACCTATTCCCAGCACCACACCCTACCTGTCTAACTTACCCAGATCTACCTATTCCCAGCACCACACCCTACCTGTCTAACTTACCCAGATCTACCTATTCCCAGCACCACACCCTACCTGTCGAACTTACCCAGATCTACCTATTCCCAGCACCACACCCTACCTGTCTAACTTACCCAGATCTACCTATTCCCAGCACCACACCCTACCTGTCTAACTTACCCAGATCTACCTATTCCCAGCACCACATCCTACCGGTCTAACTTACCCAGATCTACCTGTTCCCAGCACCACACCCTACCCGTCTTACTTCCCCAGATCTACCACACCCTACCCGTCTTACTTACCCAGATCTACCTGTTCCCAGTACCACACCCTACCTGTCTTATTTCCCCAGATCTACCTGTTCCCAGTACCACACCCTATCTGTCTTACTTACCCAGATCTACCTGTTCCCAGCACCACACCCGACCTGTCTTACTTCCACAGATCTACCTGTTCCCAGTACCACACCCTACCTGTCTTACTTCCCCAGATCTACCTGTTCCCAGCACCACACCATACCTGTCATACATCCCCTGATCTACCTGTTCCCAGTACCACACCCGACCTGTCATACTTCCCCTGATCTACCTGTTCCCAGCACCACACCCTACCTGTCTTACTTCCCCAGATCTACCTGTTCCCAGCCCCACCCTGTTCCCAGTACCACACCCGACCTGTCATACTTCCCCAGATCTACCTGTTCCCAGTACCACACCCTACCCGTCATACTTCCCCAGATCTACCTGTTCCCAGCACCACACCCTACCTGTCTTACTTCCCCAGATCTACCTGTTCCCAGCCCCACCCTGTTCCCAGTACCACACCTTACCTGTCTTACTTCCCCAGATCTACCTGTTCCCAGCCCCACCCTGTTCCCAGTACCACACCTTACCTGTCTTACTTCCCCAGATCTACCTGTTCCCAGTACCACACCCTACCCGTCATACTTCCCCAGATCTACCTGTTCCCAGTACCACACCCTACCCGTCATACTTCCCCAGATCTACCTGTTCCCAGTACCACACCCTACCCGTCATACTTCCCCAGATCTACCTGTTCCCAGTACCACACCCTACCTGTCTTACTTCCCCAGATCTACCTGTTCCCAGCACCACACCATACCTGTCATACATCCCCTGATCTACCTGTTCCCAGTACCACACCCGACCTGTCTTACTTCCCCAGATCTACCTGTTCCCAGTACCACACCTTACCTGTCTTACTTCCCCAGATCTACCTGTTCCCAGCACCACACCCTACCCGTCATACTTCCCCAGATCTACCTGTTCCCAGTACCACACCCTATCTTTCTTACTTCCCCAGATCTACCTGTTCCCAGCACCACACCATACCTGTCATACATCCCCTGATCTACCTGTTCCCAGTACCACACCCGACCTGTCATACTTCCCCTGATCTACCTGTTCCCAGCACCACACCCTACCTGTCTTACTTCCCCAGATCTACCTGTTCCCAGCCCCACCCTGTTCCCAGTACCACACCCGACCTGTCATACTTCCCCAGATCTACCTGTTCCCAGTACCACACCCTACCCGTCATACTTCCCCAGATCTACCTGTTCCCAGCACCACACCCTACCTGTCTTACTTCCCCAGATCTACCTGTTCCCAGCCCCACCCTGTTCCCAGTACCACACCCTACCTGTCTTACTTCCCCAGATCTACCTGTTCCCAGCCCCACCCTGTTCCCAGTACCACACCTTACCTGTCTTACTTCCCCAGATCTACCTGTTCCCAGTACCACACCCTACCCGTCATACTTCCCCAGATCTACCTGTTCCCAGTACCACACCCTACCTGTCTTACTTCCCCAGATCTACCTGTTCCCAGCACCACACCATACCTGTCATACATCCCCTGATCTACCTGTTCCCAGTACCACACCCGACCTGTCATACTTCCCCAGATCTACCTGTTCCCAGTACCACACCCTACCCGTCATACTTCCCCAGATCTACCTGTTCCCAGCACCACACCCTACCTGTCTTACTTCCCCAGATCTACCTGTTCCCAGCCCCACCCTGTTCCCAGTACCACACCTTACCTGTCTTACTTCCCCAGATCTACCTGTTCCCAGCCCCACCCTGTTCCCAGTACCACACCTTACCTGTCTTACTTCCCCAGATCTACCTGTTCCCAGTACCACACCCTACCCGTCATACTTCCCCAGATCTACCTGTTCCCAGTACCACACCCTACCCGTCATACTTCCCCAGATCTACCTGTTCCCAGCCCCACCCTGTTCCCAGTACCACACCCGACCTGTCATACTTCCCCAGATCTACCTGTTCCCAGTACCACACCCTACCCGTCATACTTCCCCAGATCTACCTGTTCCCAGCACCACACCCTACCTGTCTTACTTCCCCAGATCTACCTGTTCCCAGCCCCACCCTGTTCCCAGTACCACACCTTACCTGTCTTACTTCCCCAGATCTACCTGTTCCCAGCCCCACCCTGTTCCCAGTACCACACCTTACCTGTCTTACTTCCCCAGATCTACCTGTTCCCAGTACCACACCCTACCCGTCATACTTCCCCAGATCTACCTGTTCCCAGTACCACACCCTACCTGTCTTACTTCCCCAGATCTACCTGTTCCCAGCACCACACCATACCTGTCATACATCCCCTGATCTACCTGTTCCCAGTACCACACCCGACCTGTCATACTTCCCCAGATCTACCTGTTCCCAGTACCACACCCTACCCGTCATACTTCCCCAGATCTACCTGTTCCCAGCACCACACCCTACCTGTCTTACTTCCCCAGATCTACCTGTTCCCAGCCCCACCCTGTTCCCAGTACCACACCTTACCTGTCTTACTTCCCCAGATCTACCTGTTCCCAGCCCCACCCTGTTCCCAGTACCACACCTTACCTGTCTTACTTCCCCAGATCTACCTGTTCCCAGTACCACACCCTACCCGTCATACTTCCCCAGATCTACCTGTTCCCAGTACCACACCCTACCCGTCATACTTCCCCAGATCTACCTGTTCCCAGTACCACACCCTACCCGTCATACTTCCCCAGATCTACCTGTTCCCAGTACCACACCCTACCTGTCTTACTTCCCCAGATCTACCTGTTCCCAGCACCACACCATACCTGTCATACATCCCCTGATCTACCTGTTCCCAGTACCACACCCTACCCGTCATACTTCCCCAGATCTACCTGTTCCCAGTACCACACCCTACCCGTCATACTTCCCCAGATCTACCTGTTCCCAGTACCACACCCTACCCGTCATACTTCCCCAGATCTACCTGTTCCCAGTACCACACCCTACCTGTCTTACTTCCCCAGATCTACCTGTTCCCAGCACCACACCATACCTGTCATACATCCCCTGATCTACCTGTTCCCAGTACCACACCCGACCTGTCTTACTTCCCCAGATCTACCTGTTCCCAGTACCACACCTTACCTGTCTTACTTCCCCAGATCTACCTGTTCCCAGCACCACACCCTACCCGTCATACTTCCCCAGATCTACCTGTTCCCAGTACCACACCCTATCTTTCTTACTTCCCCAGATCTACCTGTTCCCAGCACCACACCATACCTGTCATACATCCCCTGATCTACCTGTTCCCAGTACCACACCCGACCTGTCATACTTCCCCTGATCTACCTGTTCCCAGCACCACACCCTACCTGTCTTACTTCCCCAGATCTACCTGTTCCCAGCCCCACCCTGTTCCCAGTACCACACCCGACCTGTCATACTTCCCCAGATCTACCTGTTCCCAGTACCACACCCTACCCGTCATACTTCCCCAGATCTACCTGTTCCCAGCACCACACCCTACCTGTCTTACTTCCCCAGATCTACCTGTTCCCAGCCCCACCCTGTTCCCAGTACCACACCTTACCTGTCTTACTTCCCCAGATCTACCTGTTCCCAGCCCCACCCTGTTCCCAGTACCACACCTTACCTGTCTTACTTCCCCAGATCTACCTGTTCCCAGTACCACACCCTACCCGTCATACTTCCCCAGATCTACCTGTTCCCAGTACCACACCTTACCCGTCATACTTCCCCAGATCTACCTGTTCCCAGTACCACACCCTACCCGTCATACTTCCCCAGATCTACCTGTTCCCAGTACCACACCCTACCTGTCTTACTTCCCCAGATCTACCTGTTCCCAGCACCACACCATACCTGTCATACATCCCCTGATCTACCTGTTCCCAGTACCACACCCGACCTGTCTTACTTCCCCAGATCTACCTGTTCCCAGTACCACACCTTACCTGTCTTACTTCCCCAGATCTACCTGTTCCCAGCACCACACCCTACCCGTCATACTTCCCCAGATCTACCTGTTCACAGTACCACACCCTATCTTTCTTACTTCCCCAGATCTACCTGTTCCAACCACCACACCCTACCCGTCATACTTCCCCAGATCTACCTGTTCCCAGCACCACACCCTACCCGTCATACTTCCCCAGATCTACCTGTTCCCAGCACCACACCCTACCCGTCATACTTCCCCAGATCTACCTGTTCCCACCACCACACCCTACCCGTCATACTTCCCCAGATCTACCTGTTCCCACCACCACACCCTACCCGTCATACTTCCCCAGATCTACCTGTTCCCAGTACCACACCCTACCCGTCATACTTCCCCAGATCTACCTGTTCCCACCACCACACCCTACCTGTCTTACTTCCCCAGATCTACCTGTTCCCAGCACCACACCCTACCTGTCTTACTTCCCCAGATCTACCTGTTCCCAGTACCACACCCTACCTGTCTTACTTCCCCAGCACCACACCCTACCTGTCTTACTTCCCCTGATCTACCTGTTCCCAGTACCACACCCTACCTGTCTTACTTCCCCTGATCTACCTGTTCCCAGCACCACACCCTACCTGTCTTACTTCCCCAGATCTACCTGTTCCCAGTACCACACCTTACCTGTCTTACTTCCCCAGATCTACCTGTTCCCAGCACCACACCCTACCTGTCTTACTTCCCCTGATCTACCTGTTCCCAGTACCACACCCGACCTGTCTTACTTCCCCAGATCTACCTGTTCCCAGCACCACATCCGACCTGTCTTACTTCCCCAGATCTACCTGTTCCCAGCACCACACCATACCTGTCATACATCCCCTGATCTACCTGTTCCCAGTACCACACCCGACCTGTCATACTTCCCCTGATCTACCTGTTCCCAGCACCACACCCTACCTGTCATACTTCCCGAGATCTACCTGTTCCCAGCACCACACCTGACCTGTCTTATTTCCCCAGATCTTCCTGTTCCCAGCACCACACCCGACCTGTCTTACTTCCCCAGATCTACCTGTTCCCAGTACCACACCCTATCTGTCTTACTTCCCCTGATCTACCTACTCCCAGCACCACACCCTACCTGTCTTCTTTCCCCAGATCTACCTGTTCCCAGTACCACACCCTATCTGTCTTACTTCCCCAGATCTACCACACCCTATCTGTCTTACTTCCCCAGATCTACCTGTTCCCAGCACCACACCCTACCTGTCTTACTTCGCCCATAACAGCTATGGGAGTCTCTCCTGTAGCTGCTGCAACTTTGTGTTCCACCAGGTAAAACATATACTCGTCATACAGGAGTCGGATCAGATGGAAAGAACCAAAACTTGCAGCACTTCTTAAAGTCAAATCTCTTATCACCATTGAGCTGAAATAATCAGAAAAATCAAAATGAGCAACGATCTTTTTTTTTTATATACATCTGGATTTTTTTTGGGGGGGGGGGGCTGAACAAATTAAATCTATTCATCTTACATACACCATGAAAGATTTATATGAATGAAATAACTTAAACACATTTCAGTGAATAATAGTCTCCCACCGTATGTGAAATCAGATACCAAGGATGCACAGATAATGAATTTGTGTTATTCTACACTATTTTTTGAAAGACCCACCACTTCAAATTGCAACTGGTGGTATTAATTTTTTTGATGTAGGTCAAAGATCAAAATATAAGTCAGATTAATCTACATTTGATACATGATATTCGTTACCCAAGTTTTCTTTGGTATAGGTCAAAGGTCAAAATGTAGGTCCTACTTCTGGAAACGATGTAAGACTAATAAGAATATGGTTAAAACTTTTAATCACAAACCTATAGAATGACCATTTCAACAAAAATTGTCTCGCAGCCTTTGGAAAGTTGTCGCTGCCTTCATGTGGTTTTAACACTTGGTTGACAACCTCCTCCAGCCACTGGGCCCAGTCCTCCAGGGAATTCTGACACTCAAGTGTTTTCTTAAAGTCCTCCTGGAGCTGCTGTACCACACTGTCATCACACTGACAAACCCAAGATGCCTGCTCCTGTAAACAAATGGAAATATTTATAATTGCCACTGTTTCTGAATGATGACCTTAGTGTGAGCAAGCTTGTTCCAGTTCACTGCACATGGATATATATAAATATTAGCAGACATCTTCCAGCAAACCATGCATGTCTGTGTTAAGTAAAATTACGACAACTGTAAAAATATTGTTATAATTGAAACATAGCGATTTAATATGAATAAAAAATAATTGAAATGCGTGAACTATTAACTATGTTGTCATGGAGAGAGTGAGTGAGGTAACGCTCGTCAATGGCTTTTGTAAATGGCTGTTGTGCATTATAAACTTAACATAAATAATTTTGAACATAAATAACTCAGGGTAGATGTTTGTATCGACTTTTTGAACAAGTTTATTGCTCAAAAGAAAATATAACTATAAGTATGAACTTTTATTTTTTAGTTTATAAGATAGAGCAGTCAGCAAATTCTTCATGCATGCTTTGCATTTATGCAGTTTACCTAAATCTTCATTGAATTATGATCTCAAACTAAACAAAATTGAAGGTTAATCTCTAAATAATTCACTTTCAAATTCAAATTACAAGCTGAATGATTGTAGTTTATCTACGATGGTTTCTCCCACATTCATTGTTGGTGCACTAAATTAAATACATTTACATTAATTATTGCCCGATTTAATTACCTGCACATTAGCGAAGTCTACTCTGTTTAGATCTGTGAGCATCTGGTTGATTTGTGAAGTGTTCTGGAGCACTGCGCGTGCCGCCTGAGCAAGATGATTTAGGGACGTATATCTACGTAATGTCTGAGCAAATGCACTCACAGCACCAACCTGATAAAAAAAACAATGAATAAAGGGCTGTAATTTTCAGCGAGAAATGTTACATTGGCATGCTTTGTTATGACCTGAAATCAAGTATATGATGAAAGGGTGGGATCCTAACCATTTCTAAGCTTTTAAGGTATCTCTGTACAAAACTCTGATGATGGGTTAGCACCCACACTTGTATAATTTTTAATCAACATCATCTTAAAATACTTCCATTCTAATAAGTTTGAAATGAAAAACCATACCAACATCAACTGGGCAAAATTCTCGTCTGGCTTAGCACAACATTGTCAATATATTAAAGCTTTGAAATCGATTTCTGAATTCCTATTCTAAACTTTTACAAACATTTCAATCCAGTAAATGGTCATTCAAATTGGTATCTTGTGTTTCTATCCCCCTCCATTTATGAAAGTCTATCTAACTGATGACAAACCTTGCACTTGAGCATGTCTTCTGGAACTCCCACCATAGCTCCTTTAAGCCAATTTTCTAAACTCTTTGCAAAATTTCTAATAGCCTGTGTAAGGGAACCTGTAAATTAAAGAATATTCAGTTGTCATTCTGATATATGATAAACATGTATCCAAAATCATAATATTATGACTTCTACTTAAAAATGTCCTTAAACTGGCACATATATAAAGATGATAATCAATGATGAGTAATCAAAATTTTTAAGTTGAGAACTTAACTCACTTGGTATAGGTCTAAGCACATCTGGAATAAGCACTTCAACTAAAGCTTGGTAGAATGCGTAGTCAGCCTTTCTGACATACTCTTGTACAGGTCCATATTTACTAACTGCATATAATTTTTCTTTTGGCAGACGCTTTTCATAGTCATTGTCAGCTCTACAAATAAAAGAGATAATGTAAATTATTGAAAAATAATTATGATAAGTTATGTTAAAAGCATCATATTTTAATCAAAAGATTGGAGAGGCATGTTTTTTCAACACTGGTAGAATGCCAACAAACAGGAATTACTTACGTTAATTGATCTGCTGGTTGATTCCTCCAGAAACCTTGCCACAAAGCTTCTATCAGGGAAAATTGTAAGTTAACTACCACATCAACTATAGCCTGCAGAAAAACAAAATAATGAAATTATCATCACAATTTTCATTTCTGTTTTGTTCGTTGTAGAAATAACGGATGAAATATCAATTTCAATACTCTCTCTGAAACAAACATTGATATAAACACTTTTTTCCTTTAAATCATTAATCTTGTCTCTTCTGTTTGGTCTGTATTCAAACTTCAACCCGAATTCTCACACATTGCTAAATGATTTCATAATCTTACCTCTGCATGCTCTGTATACATCTTGTCAAAAGCATGTACATGATCAACAGTGACACCCTCTGGTAAAGGCGATGAGGTGTCAATGTCTCCAAAGTTAGGAAGGGCTCCAGAGGCATCCCCAAGGAACTGTTGGTGTTGCTGCTGCTGTGCAGTGGCAGCATCAGGAGGAGCATGGTGACCTCCCTCCACACCATCTTCCATCTTAAATCTGAAATATATTTCTCAATATATACAAATGTTTTTTTCTTCTATATTAAAAACAATGACAACTGTTGATCTGTCTGAAAATTAACAATCAGACAAATTTAATCCTTTAGATGTTTACAAGGTAATCTTGTTGAAGATCAGCATATTAAAATGACACTCCCCAAAGAAATTGTGCCCTATTTACACACACATCTTGTCTAACTAAAGATCTACCTGATGACCAACAGTCCATAGATTTCTTTAGTTTACTGCCCGATTAAATAGAGCTCAATATGTGCAAGAAAAAAAATTGATGGTGATGCCAGACTGGTTTGAAAAATTCTCAATTACAAATTGTATACTATATTCTATGTTTAAACAGATACAGTGGAACTTCGTTAACTCGAAGTCGACGGGACCACGAAAAAACTTCGAGTTATCCGAGTGTTCGAATTAAGCGAGTTATCATTTTTGGTGAAAAGTTTGATCAATATTTGTCAACATTATAATCATTATAACTTCGCTCTGTTACTCATCAGTTTAGTGTGAAGACTGGTCAATACATGTAAATATATATGTAATGTTTCGTTATGTTACTTGTAATTTGGTGTAGTTTTGCCGATATACAGTCACGATAAGGTTTCTTTCACTTAGTCACTTCAAGAACGATCTGATGTCCAAGTCATGTTTGCAAAAGGTAAACGATAAAACAGAATTCGACAAAATAACAAGTTATTCATGTCAAATCAAATACCCGGTAACCGTTTGAGTTTAACACAGATTGCATGCAAAACGTAACAGAACCATTACCTTTTATTGGACATATAAAATACTGTTTGATCGGCCTACTTACTTTTTATTGATAACCACACCATTTCCATGTGTATTAGCACCGGAAGTTAGGCTGCGCATGTGCGTATAAAATGTTACTGTAACTGAGCTGGCGTTTTATCCAATTTAATAGACAGCACTGACCGTTACAGTTGTACTCTGAACACCTCGGCAGTAATTACGCTATTGTTTCAGCAGTTTAAAGATTTAATAGGCGCCGGTGACCGTTTCATTTCTACACCTGTAAAAACATCAGCCGGGTAGATCTACCGGTGTGTCAGAGATTAGTTCCGCTTGAGCGGAATACTAATATCGGCGACCGCCTTAGGAAATTACCTGATGTAAGTAAAGCAGTACTTTTTATCACCAAGACTTGTTGTAATAAGATTCAACGGACAATTATCTTTTATGAATTTATGAAACACTTATAATAGCATACATGTAGGTTAGTAGTGCCGATATGTTCAGTATTACAAGCGAAATTTAGCTCTTAAAAAATGTCGGCGTTTACCACCGATCGACGAAAATTATACTTCGAGTTATTCGTTCATTTCAAATAGGATTTTTATTGTTGGGACCTAATTTTCACTTCGTATTATCCGAGTTTTTCGAGTTATCCGAGTTAAGAGTTTTCTGAGTTTTTTTTACTAAGATAAAGAGAGAATTCGGCCGGGACCGACGATGTACTTCGAGTTAAGCGGGGTATTCGAGTTATCCGAGTTCGAGTTAACGAAGTTCCACTGTATGTTCAACTTTTAATTAACAGTTTATTTTCTATTTACTTCTATGTTTTTCCTGATAAACAGTTATAAGTTCGAGATTTTTTTCTGTGTTTTTTAAACACTATTTTCTTACCTTTTAATTACTTTAACCTGTCTGCACAGGTCAATTTACATCAAATGTCATCAAAATTTACACCAATGTTAAGAAGAGGATCTAACAAATAATTTTCCTAATAGCATAATCATTGAAGAGTGAACATTATATATAACCAATGAGTAATTGGTCAAAAAATATGCAGCTGTGTTGCATATAATTAAAGTAATACAGTAGAGTGTGGTAGGGGTTAGTACTTACTTTTTGCCCTGATACATAGGTTGTTGCCTCATTGCCATGGTTTGGTCGTCGGTAAACTGGTTCAGTGGAGAATTGGCTTTAATACGGATACCATAGTAATGGTATTTGGAATTACCCCTAATAAAATCAAAGATTGGAAAATTCAATAATTTAATATATCTACAACTCTCTAATAATATTTAAATTTGAGCTCAATTCAGTTTTCCAACATGATGACAATACCACAAATGTCTAGTGCAAAAATAATTCAATATATTGTAAATCTTGTAAATCTATCATTTGAACCATTAGACTTGTGTAAATTTTTGTAACTTCGGATGAAAATGGAAAACCACAAAAAAGAAAGAAAGAGAAAAAGAAAATAAGCATAATTAACATGCCAGATATGCTGAAACAATATCTAAAATACTAACCGAGTCCCCAATCGCCTTGTTCGTAGTCCTAAAAATACAGATCTGATGAGCTTCCCAAATGAGGCTGGGTTCATTGGGTCAAGATTTTGTTCCTGACAATGCCTTAAATAATGGTTATATAGTGTACTCCGTGGTAAACTAACACCTTCTGCCGTCTCATAATTGTCAATCAGCCACTGAACCTACAACGGCAAGTAAAACAATGAATTCTCTATTATCAGTTTACTTGATGCATGCAATTATAAAACTTTAAAGGACAACTTTTAAACATTTCAAAATAATGCATCCAACAGATAATACAAATTTCTCAATCACTTCCTCTTTGTATATGAATGCTTGCAGTGAAATCTAATTCCATTGCAGTAAATCAGATATCTTATTTATGGTTCAATGTGTATTGCAAATGAAGAGGTTCTGAGAAATAAAAAATGATCAAATGTATTGCAAGTTTAATACAAATGTTAGTAATTCAGTGATGTATTTTGTTACAAAAATTAGGCAAACATGAAAAATTCTCAATATTGATTCTCAATAAAATATGTTGAAATGAAATGAAAAGAAAAATAGCATGATTTTTTTAAGGAATGAAGTTCAATTCTTAGATTTAAAGTTGTTCATAGAACAAGTGTTACATGTGAAAGAAAAAGAAAACCTTAAAACCCAATACAGTTTGGTAAAAGATCTTTATATGACACTCCTCAATCAATGGCAGTAGTATGATTATTGAACCTCTTAAGTTGCAACAAATGGATTAAATAAAATGGCAGTAAAATATATGAATTTTAATCATTTTAACACTTAATGAATCCTATTAAATCCCTTCATAACAGCAGCAAATCCCCTACATCAAAAATTCCCTTTATTTACAAAAAAAAAATTTAACAGATCAAAATTCATGTTATTTTACTGCATTTCATTTGTTACATGCAAAGAAAAACTACTTCGCTCAGAAGCAGTGAGGAGTAAACCACGTACAGCACTTACAGTAGCAGGTGAGGCCCGGGTTGTGTGAGTCAAGGGCGTGCCCTCTCCGTCCATGGTTCCCCCTTGTATGAGGTAGGTGCCACTCTGGTGTTGCAGTATCTGCCCCTGAACAGTTTGTACAGTACCAACCTGGGCTAGTCCTGTCGCAGCCACCTGACACAACAGCGGGAACATGCATTCAAATCTAACACATAGCTCTACTTCTCTGACCCAGAACTCATGCTGTCACAAACTGCTAAAGCCACAATAAATAAAACAAAAATCAAACAGTTTTTGAGCACTTTTTAAGCAAAACAAAAAATCTGTGTTGATATTTGCAATATTTGGCTAAACAATTTGAGAGGGTCAGAATGAGCACCGAGAAAATAATACCAAGTTAAGACAGGGGATTTACTTTTCATGTTTATCATACTGCTCTTGTGTATTTCTAAAACATTTAGCAGTCATCTTAGAAATAGGGTCAATATAACAAACATGCAAAGAGGACACCACACAAAGCAGACACTTTTACCAATGTAGATAGATGTAAAATACTATTAGAATAAATCATTCATGCAGAAAAAAATTGATGATGATCTGGTAGGACCATTTATTCTGTCTGCGATGATTCCTTGGCTGAAGGGGCTGTTGAAATAACCTACCTGTGCCCCGCCAGGTGTCTGGTAATATGTACCAGAAACTGGTGTATACATGGTCTGGCCATAGTCTGTTTGGTATGTTGTTTGCCTGAAGAAAGAAAATACGAGCATATACAATGACACCTAAATGATTATGATTTTTTTCTGATTCAATGAAATTTCGAACTTATGTACTGCGGTACTTTCCATTATTTACGACAAATCTAAATTTCAATATTTTCCAAGACAATGTAGCAAAGGTACCATTTTTTTCTCACAAATTTTTAAAATGATAAACCATACATTATCTTTACTTTCTACATAAAGAAAAAAAATTTCATCATGCAATAAAAACTTTTGACATAATTTTGAGTATTAGTTAAAATTAACATAAATCAAAAGAACTAGTGGTTCTAATTTAAACAATAATGAAAATTACATAAAATTTCAACACTTCATGCAAGAATTAAAATATTTGTGTTGCATTGAATATACATGATATCAATAACATTGTCTTTGAATGCAAAATAAAACTGAATCTTGGAAAGAAAAAAAAGAGAAAAACTATCATCAAAACAAACAAAAACCTCAATAAAAACAAGAGACTTGATAGTTTTACCATGGCCTGTTAACCATTTGTACTCTGCAGAAAAATAAAGAGCATTTTGAAGTAGTTAAATTCTGCTTGAAATCATCTTTTAAATACACATGGTATTTTACTTTTGTTTTTCAAATAAAGAGTGGGTGCAGTGCACAAATTGAAATAATAATGTTCCCCTTGTCACATTACTAAATTGTTAAATCAATCTTAACTACACTACCCATTTCATTCTTTTAAACACATTTTTGAACTCTGGACTTCAAATTAAATTTACTTAACATTTTCTCACAACATCCTTGAAATAAAAGTATTTTAACATATGCTGTGCATTTTGATACTTTGGAATGAAATTTACCAGTATAAAGTACTAATATCTAGCTATAAATACACTTTAAATTTAGATTTTATAAACACCAGCACAAGGATGTGAAATGTGCAATTACAAACAACACAAAACATGCAGGCACAAAAGTAAAATGACTACATAATATACACATATATCTTACCTGTTGGTAGATATGTAGGTATATGATACAGTAAATGCATAAATACACATTTAAATTAGTGATGTAATACTTAAGTTGTAAATAGAAATTATAAAACTACTCTATAAATAGATTATCCAGAAAAGAAAATAACTAACTAAATGGTGTGTGCACTAATAATATAGTCATAGAGTTCTATATGGTCAAGGCAAATGTACATCTTTTATGGCAATGATTTATCTCGGGCAATTTTGAATGGTTTTTTTTAAATTCCATTTTTCATTCTTTTTAATACAAAAATAACAATGCATGTTTTCACTGCGGCCTTTATACCTACAATATTTTGGGAACTAACATATGTTAAACTGATTTAAGATAAATAATGAACTATATATAAGTTTTAACATCATAAATCAGGATATTACCTAGGGGTTAAAAACTGCATATATTTTTCAACTTTACACAACACTACATCAATTTACAAGGTTAGACTTGGATTTCATAAATATACCTGAAATGCAGAAAAGGATACAAGCAAGGATGCTTCTGATCCTTGCCTCATTAAGAATTGGTATCTTGATGCAATTCCAAACAAAACAAAGCAAGATCAATTTTCTTTTATAGAGATAAGGCTTCATGCAAATCTACAAAATGGTTTTGCTTTCTTCTCTTTTGTCACTGGTAAAAACTTTTTTTTTATGTAAGACTGCAGATGATCGAAATGTAGGCCTCAGAAAACATGCAATTGCAGAAAAATATGGTATACATTAAAGAATTAGTGCATGGGAAAGCCACTTCACACAATGAGTTCAACCAGTGCGGCACAGATCACATCACTGCACGTCGCCAACACTTTATTATAATAGTCGTACATTTGCCCATTCGTAGATGCGTAGAGAGCAGGGTCATTGCTGTCTACGTACTGAACATGTGTTGGATAAACTGTCTGTCCTCCTTGCTGAAGGGTCACGGTGTCTTGTCCATGGTTTTGTTCATTTAGCTGCTGATCTGGAACCGAGGCTTTGAAAAAATCACATGTATTATAAACAACAACAAGAGTTTGTAATGTTTACTGTGCAGTGCTGGTCTTTGAAGAGTTGGTGGCTGTACTTCCATTTTCAGAAAATTTGAGATCATTTGAACCTGTTCTTTTAAAAGTAAAGTAAATATAAGTTTGTAAAGCAAACTTCATTTCTGTTTAGATACAATTATCCAAATTTCAATGCTTAAACAAGTGAAAGTTGTAACTATCAATTTTTTTTTTTAATGAGTTTATCTATGGTTAGGGAACTTACTGGTGACAATAAACTGCTGTGTAGTATGTGCCTGTGATGGTTGAATTATAGTTGTAGTTTGGGACTTCTGTCCTTGAGAATGCATAGTCTGGCCACTGGATTGGGTCTTCTACAAAAGCAAATAACATGAAAAAGCTGGACCAAAATGTGTAGATAGGGAAAAGATTGTTATGACAGCTTTTTTTTATAGTAATTATACATCAAAATGTTCAAATTTGTCTTGAAAATACTAATATCTATATATAAAGCAAAAGTATTTAAAAAAAATACTGAAATAATTGAGCACAGTTCAACAAACCTGTTGGACATTTAGCAGTGTAGTCGGATTCATGGCCTGAAGGTCAGTAACATAAGTCTGGGTTGCCATTTTTCAGCTGCCCCAGGGCTAAAAGAGGAAGAACAAATTTTATTGAATAAGAAAAACTGCTGATATCAAACCTCCATGTCTCCCTTAGCTAAATCTAACCTCCATGTCTCCCATGGCCTTAGCTAAATCTACAACCTCCATGTCTCCCATGGCCTTAGCTAAATCTACAACCTCCATGTCTCCGTAAGCTAAATATACAACCTCCGTGTCTTTGAATCATGAGGATAATAACATTATATATTACAATACATCATTCTCCACATACATTAACTAAGAGTTAAGATATAAATTTGATAAGAAACTGTAATAAATATTTCATTCACCCGTAGATGTTCCCATCTTTTCATAAATTAGAGAGAAAAAATACACTAACATCATCATGGCCAATAACGGTAAGGGCAAGTAATGGTGTTATTGTACCATATTGTAAGTTCTCACTCTCCTATATCAATACTTTGCCTTGAACACTAGTACTGAACACTAAAACAATGTTCTTACCAAACTTTAAAGATATGTTTACATTTACAGTCAATAATAAATCAGTATTGGGGTGGTATACAGAATCCCATCAGTCTGCCACAGAATGTTTAGTAAATGGCCAATTGCAAATTAAATACATATATATGTAAATTTATTAATATAGGTCAAGTACAGGAGAAGCTGTGTATATTTCTTTAATCACATTTGTAAACCAGGGATTGTTTGAACCAGATTTTCTGTTTCAATTGATAATGTATGTGTGCTAATGATCAGCCATTTGTATTATTTTCATGGGTATAGACAGGTAATCAGTACATTCCATTAATTCACAGGACAACAATACACCAATACCCAGAACTAGTCAGGATCACAAATGATACATTGATGCTGACTGAGAACATGCCAACACTTCCAATATGATTTTAGCTGTGTAATTTCCTTAATGACTTCATATCTTTTATGTTAACATGCAAAATTAGACTTCTAGTGAAATCAATAGAAACCTACATTTTGTAACATTTCAGTACAGTAATTCATTCACGTTGTTGGGTACATATTACACTGACTTCATTTTGTTACGCGAGGCATCTCCAACTATGATGATGTACAGGCTACAGGTAAAATCAATGCTGAGATATGTTTGGACATTTGTGTTTTGCTGAATTATATCAAAATTAAAGACAAACCTCAAAATCAGATAATATGTTCAAGTTATTGTGGAGCAACTGAATTATCTAAATGTGATGCTCCAAGTATCATCATTCACAGGAATTTTTTTTTATCAGAACATCAATTAAAACAAGAGGCCCAGAGGGCCTGTATCGCTCACCTGGATTTCATGAGATATGAAACAAGAATGATGATTAAGTATATTGTCACTGGTATTGCTATGTCAATATATCATAGGCATTTTATATGGGTACGTGAGGTTTTTATGCCAAAAATGCATTAATCCATGAAATGAAATTGACTTTTGGTGCAACCCCTGATGCTACCACACAAATGAGAGCGATATCCATTGCTTAGTTTCAGAAAAGAAGTTGTTTAAACCAATTGACCCCTTTTGACCCCGCCCTCTGCACCCTGGGGTCAGTTCCTTCCGTTATAAAATTTTGAATCCCTAACCAAAAGGATGCTACCAGTCAAATATGAGCTGTTTCATAGAAATTGTTCATATCAATTTAGCCAAATTGACCCTTTTTGGCCCCACCCCTAAGTCCCCGGGGGGGGGGGGGGGGGGGGGGGGGGGGGGGGGGGGGGGGGTGTCAACCCCAAAATTTGTACAATTTTGAATCCCCACCACATGACCATGCTACCATACAAATGTGAGTGATATATCCATTGCTTAATTTCAGAGAAGAAGTTGTTTATATCAATTCTGCCAAAATGACCCCTTTTGGCCCCGCCTCTTAGCTCCCCGGGGGTCAGCTCTGTCATTTATACAGTTTTGAATCCCTACCCCGGGGGTTGAAGCAGGCAAATATGAGCGATATCCATAGCTTAGTTTCAGAGAAGAAGTTGTTTATATCAATTTAGCCAAATTGACCCCTTTTGGCCCCGCCCCTCAGGCCCCAGGTAGGTCGGCCCCACCATTTGTACAATTTTGAATCCTGGCCCCAAAGGGATGCTCACAGTCAAATACGAGCAATATCTATTGCTTGATTTCAGAGGAGAAGTTGTTCATATCAATATAGCCAAATTGACCCTTCTTGGCCCCGCCCCTCAGGCCCCCGTGGGGTCAGCCTTACCATTTGTACAATTTTGAATCCCCACCCCATACTGATGCTACCAGGCAAATGTGAGTGATATATCCATTGCTTAGTTTCAGAGAAGAAGTTGTTTATATCAATTCTGCCAAAATGACCCCTTTTGGCCCCGCCTCTTAGCTCCCCGGGGGTCAGCTCTGTCATTTATACAGTTTTGAATCCCTACCCCGGGGGTTGAAGCAGGCAAATATGAGCGATATCCATAGCTTAGTTTCAGAGAAGAAGTTGTTTATATCAATTTAGCCAAATTGACCCCTTTTGGCCCCGCCCCTCAGGCCCCAGGTAGGTCGGCCCCACCATTTGTACAATTTTGAATCCTGGCCCCAAAGGGATGCTCACAGTCAAATACGAGCAATATCTATTGCTTGATTTCAGAGGAGAAGTTGTTCATATCAATATAGCCAAATTGACCCTTCTTGGCCCCGCCCCTCAGGCCCCCGTGGGGTCAGCCTTACCATTTGTACAATTTTGAATCCCCACCCCATACTGATGCTACCAGGCAAATATGAGCAATATCCATTGCTCGGTTTCAGAGGAGAAGTCGTTTATATCAATATAGCCCAATTGACCACATTTGGCCCCGCCCCTCAGGCCCCCATGGGGTCAGCCTCACCATTTGTACAATTTTGAATCCCCATCTCATAGTGATGCTACCAGGCAAATATGAGCAATATCCATTGCTTGGTTTCAGAGAAGAAGTCGTTGATATAAATATAGGTATATTGACCCATTTTGGCCCCGCCCTCAGGCCCCCAGGGGGGTCAGCCCCACCATTTGTACAATTTTGAATCCTCACCCCATAGTGATGCTACCAGGCAAATAGGAGCGATATCCTTTGCTTGGTTTCAGAGAAGAAGTCGTTTATATTAATATAGCCAAATTGACCCCTTTTGGCCCCGCCCCTCAGACCCCTGGGGGGTCAGCCCCACCATTTGTACAATTTTGAGTCCACACCCCATAGGGATGCTTCTGACAAAATTTCGTCAAATTCTGATCAGTGGTTATGAAGAAGAAGTCAATTGTTGACGGACGGACGGACGACGGACGGACGACGGACGCAACAGTATGGCATAAGCTCACCTTGGTCCTTCGGACCAGGTGAGCTAAAAAAGAAAAGAAATGAATACATAATGAAAGATAACAAGTAAAACACTGAAATCAATTAACTTACATCATGACTGTCAGAACTGCTAACATTTTCTTTCTTAGTTAAAAGTGGTGAACCAGTGATCAATCTATATATTTTCATTCATCCTTTTCATCTGTATTGCTAAGAACAATTAGTCCCACAATTTTAACTTTAACTTTAAGTATTTCAGGAAATTCTGTTGAAACTAGAGCTGAAACGAATGTTCGCGAATGAATACCAATTCCCCGAATATTCGAATAGTGGAATCGTATTCTAATATTCGGTACGATATTTACTTCACTTACTCTTTTGATCTGAAACATGTAAAAACGTTCCATTTGAGTTTGGGAGCATTTCCAGCTAAATTCCAATAATTCTTAAGCAGAATGTAAGCTATGCTTAGGGGTTTTAACGTACAAAGGTACTATACATCCAACATAGCAAATCATCTCCGGGCCAAACTCATTGAAAACGTGTTAAAACGTCAGATTTCCGTTCCAATCCAGATTTCAGTTTAACATAAAAATACATGTATACAACTATTTTGACATGAATAGGTTCCAAAACGCATGAATGAAAATATATAAACATTTTTCTGACATGACATCGTAAATAAGGTACAGTGCTGCTATCTTTCATATCTGTACTGCATACAGTACTGTCAACCATGTGGTGCGCCATATGCATTATGTCAGTGTCAATAAAACGCTTTGAAACAATAGCAACATTCCCGGTTACAAGCCCTCAACCGACAGAGAAAAATTTACCATGTGGACAGTTCGCGGTCGTTTTATTTCATGTTATTTTACATACGGACCCAATGTAGTAAACGTGGATTTTTTTTCATTATTTATTGGTCTTATAATGCAAATATTCCTTCTCTTGACATTGACAATATGACAGGTTTACACAAGCTCGTCAATCAGGTAGGCCAGCCATGTTTACGTTGTCGTCAATAGACAAATTTGGTGATTTTTTTACGATTATTCAAGTGAGCTTCCGACTTAGTTCTGGCCATTCTTCAGTTGTATACATCACTGTTACTTATTTAAAACTTTTCAGTCGTCTATCAAGCTTAGTAAATCAGAAATAATTACATTTTCTTAAGTATCGACTGTACACTACCGAATATTCGAATACTATTCGAATATACCAAACGAATATTCGAATGCCAAAATCTGGTATTCGTTTCAGCTCTAGTTGAAACAGAATTACATCACGTAATTATATACCTCGCCTGTCCTACTTTGTCAGTATAGTATGTAACCAAAGAACCTCCACTTGTATATGGAAGCATATGCATCCTGTTTACATTATAGACATCATGCATAAATATTAGGGATGGGTACTGCCACCTTTTACAGTTATCTATCCAATATTGCAGTAAAATGAGAAAGGATGAAAAGTAAACAAGGTTAACACCTGTCAACTATTAAAATTTTCATTTAATTCAGAATTATTAGGAAGGCATAAGGTCTTTCTGACCAAAACATTTGTCTGACTATCGTAATCAGGATACAGAAATGTCTCTTTCTCCAATTGATTACTCCAGCACAAATCGAGACCAATCATCATGATTTTGGTATTAGTTATTTGTGTTTCTAGAAAAATACCAGTATTTGAAAATCATATCAAATTATAATCTTGCCAAACAAAACAAACACAAAGTTCCGCAAAATCTCTGAATTCTCAATATTATCCTTAATATGTTATTTCACCTGACTGTCTGGAAAGTCAATCCTCAAATCAAGAACCATAAATTCTGCATGATATCCACTGTGTATCGGTTAAAGTTGGACTTCGTGGAAAGAAGACATGCATTATTGATGTTTACTAAATTTGTGTTGCAGACATGAGCAATCAATCACCAAAAAGGGAACTTCTCCATGTACAACCATGATATTCTAAAAAGTATTTGATGACATTATATTTTTTACTGCAAAATTTCAATTTCAATGATTTTTTACAAACATATCGATTTATTCAATCATTCCTCAAGTGATATTTGTATAACTTTCTTCTGCAGAATATAATACCACACTTTACAGTGCATAAATTTGTCTATTTCAGAAACTTAAGTGCAAGAAAAGTCTGTTAAAAAATATAAGGTGAAACTGAAACAGCGAATGATTATCTGCTAGTGTATGGATTTGAAAATCCACAGAAACCAGAAAAACATAGTCATACAAATTCATCAAAAATCTGCCAAAAAATATAAAGTATTAAAACACTTCTGGCACATCATCACTGTACTTTTGGCTACCATGCACTCTAATCTTTTATAAATATTGATTCCGGAGAGAAAAATAACTACAAAAAAAAAAAAAAAAGAGTCATATCAACTGTTTCATAAAAACACATCATGACCATTTAGAACAATTAACACCACTTAAAAACTGCTTTATAATAAGTCCAGATCCTAATTCCCTCAATGAATGCAAGATAGATTTTGTTTTAATAAATATATTTGAAAGTTAAAATAAACAATAATCATACTTCTGATCGATGTTTCATTCAGAATAAATTATTAGGATCTAGATCTACAACAAATTATTTAATTCAGAATGAAAAAAAATCACTAATGATAACTGGTTGCTAGGGAAACATTTTTGATAAAAATATTACCAATATCATATCAAAGGCTTAGGATTCGATTATAACTTATTAGCAATGCAAAAAAAATATGAGCAAAAGAAATGCATAAATCAATCCAATCAATATAAAACAAAATGAAGTATACAAGTTCAGTCACGTTATATAAATAAATCCTTGTCTGAACACGGGCAAACACTCGTTATTTACTCTTTAAATTTACTAGACCTTCCTATTTACATCAAAATCAAACAAATGAAGCACCCGTGACCGGTTATCAAGCATATAAATGTCTGTAACTACGTTATCTTTCCCTTCTTCGATGTTACTTAGCAACCTCTCACTGTCCCATAGTAGCAACCACACATCCATGGCATTTCGACTGCCCTAAATAACGACCCGCATGGTACACCCCAACCAAATTTATCAAACAATGCTTTCGTCATGATCTAAATCCACTTCATAATCGAAACAATACATACTTTAATACAATATCACTTTCACAGCCACGTGATGGATGCTGATGAATTCAAAAAAGCCGCCTTTTGTCCAAAAATTTACAACAAAATTGCTTGAAACACATCAACATTCGCCATTTTAGAAACATATTTGACGATAAACAACAGACAACGTATTAGATTTAAAAGACATGTTAAGCAAAATCTACAAAATGTAATTCGCCAGAAGATGTATCATCAACACATGAAGATGTGACTAAACTAACTGACCAAATGAAAAGAAAAATCACCTTAGGTTGTTGGCGGGTAACAGTCGTCACAGCTACGGTGTCTATGGCGTTTATTCCTACGGCAACTGTTGCCAGACTCTTCGCGTCAGCAATTGCATTGATTCATACGCACATTTTTTCCGGAACTATGTTTCAACATCGCTTATATGTTCATTTCTGTACTCATAGTTTCAAAAATGATAATAAGTATATGTTTTTAAACAATACAGCAAAATAACACGAATGCAACATGGTTATTACAATAGATATAAGTATATTTAACATGCACTATTTCTGTCCTCGTAGTTTCCGGTACGGGGTAATGAGGTCTACGCTTCGATTATGAAGATGAAAGACAACATGGCGGATCCCGGTAGAATGTCTATGGCGTCTTGACAACTGCGGCATGCGTTAAATTTCGTCGTTTAATTATCAACCAAGCGACATGTTTGATTAAACACAATTATTAAAACATTTATTATTTGTTATTAGAAAATAAGCAGTATTTTATTTGACATATCAAAGACTGTAAAACTCCGAAGCGAAACAAGGAGAAATCATGGTCATGGATTGGGGCCCTCGAAGGGAGATTCTGTAAAGAGGTCACATACTTTAGTTGCCAGAAACTCCATATCTTGTGTCTAAACACGTTTATAAATCTCTAGACCCAAGTGCTCTTGGAAATGATTCATGATATTTTTCGACTTTAGTACTTATCGAGGTCCACTCCGTGATTTAAATGTCAATAAAATTTAACCATTCAAATGGAATACATTTTTTTTCAAAGCAAAATCTGTACTTCAGTTCACTCATAATAATTATGTCAAACAAAAGCTCACTGCAGGTCCTTGTTGACACATTAAATTTCATGAGCGTGGAATATTTATGATATTAAATGTTACATAATATAATTTCCAGATGTTTAATAATTAAATTCAAGAGCTGTACATGCTGTTCAAATTTGCTGCGAAAGTCTTCAGACATAGGTTTCAGGTTTTGTCAATGTTCAAACATGCAGATTTTTATTGTAGTACTTGAGATAAAAAAAAAAAACTCAACATCAATGATAATTCAATAATATACGCAAAAAAAAGTTACCATCTGCAGCATTGTACAACAGGTATATGAAATGTGTTGAATTTTCTTAAGAATATTATTTGAAGATGTTTTAATTTTGGGATTAAAAACAAATATTTATGGATCTGCTGTGGATGATGTAGATTTTAGTTCAAAATAGCAATTAACGCATATATTTACTGGTTTACATCACTATCTTTAAAGCTTCGCTGAATCTACACGATTGCAGCTGCCCCTATAATAATAAGCTATACTGATGTTGAGTTATAATTGTGATTTTAAAGCAGCAGAATCCTATAAAAGCACTGAAACTATTCAGGAAAGTGGATAAGCACTTAATCATGTTAAATTTAGCCAGTAAAATGCTGATAACCTTGGTTATTGATGTGCCAATATCCTATTCATCTTCGGTCTTTCAACCAATGTTCTTGTTGCTGGCCATATTGTATTGAGAATTTAAGAGAAATGAAATTTAAGCTCTTTCTATTTTATTTTTCAACCTGATTCCATTGATGCAACTTTTGTTTTTGTATAAGCACACACACTAGTGTTCTTATTAATTAACAAGAGGCTCAGAAGGCCTGTATTGCTCACTTGGTTTATTAGAGTAAACATCAAAACAATTATGTTCCATTTGTTAAAATAAGCGTTATTTGTTGATGTCT
This sequence comes from Pecten maximus, assembly GCF_902652985.1. Taxonomy (NCBI): domain Eukaryota; kingdom Metazoa; phylum Mollusca; class Bivalvia; order Pectinida; family Pectinidae; genus Pecten; species Pecten maximus. Next base: position 7,941,525 of record NC_047018.1, on the reverse strand, counting down.
AACAATGCTATAATATATATGATAATGAGGTGGGGATCTCAACTGCTTCAGAGATGTAACCCAGAAACAAATTCAAGATTCAACATGGTTGTGTTTAACTGTCAGTCCCTTGGTGGGGAATTAGACCCCGAGCCCATTTTTACATCAGAAATGTGTTTATCTCTTGATGCCCAGCAATGCTATATATGGTTATGGGGTGGGCATCTGAATGGTTTCAAAGATGTTACCACTGAAATAACAATGTCATACAATGCATTGCTTATAGTTAAAGAAGTCATTAATATCAATATTGCCCAATGGACCCCTTTTGGCCCTGCCCCAACATTTGTACAATTTTGAATGCCTACCCCATAAGGATGCTACCAGTCATATATGAGCGATATCCATTGCTTAGCTTAAAAAGAAGTTGTTGAAATCAATTTATCCAAATTTAGAGAAGAATTTGTTTATATCAATTTAGCAAAATTGAATCCCCATTCCATAATGATGCTACCAGACAAATATAAGCAATATCCGTTGCTTAGTTTCAGAGAAGAAGTCGTTTATATCAATGTAGCCAAATTGACCCCTTTTGGCCCTACCCTCTGGCCCCCCAGGGGGTCAGCCTCAGGATTTGTACAATTTTTTATCCCTACCCAAAAACAATGCCTCCAGTCTAATCTCAATCCCATAATGATGCTACAAGTCAAATTTTGTTCAATTCCAATCAGCGGTTATGAAGAAGTCAATTGTTGACAGACAGACGGAAGGACGACGAACGCCACGGTATGGAATAAGCTTACATTGGTCCTTCGGACTAGGTGACCTAAAAATAATTTAATTATAAAATGATAATAAAACAGATCCCAGAGCGATCTTGGCACCCACCATTGAATGATCTTTATATGTTCCATGTCAGATTGATCTTCTCTCTATTTTTCCTTTCCTCTTAATAATCTGTGTAAATTGAGAAACATCCCTCCAGGTGACCTAAAAATAATTTAATTATAAAATGATAATAAAACAGATCCCAGAGCGATCTTGGCACCCACCATTGAATGATCTTTATATGTTCCATGTCAGATTGATCTTCTCTCTATTTTTCCTTTCCTCTTAATAATCTGTGTAAATTGAGAAACATCCCTCCAGTACTTTTCAAGCAAGGGGAACCTATATATGAAATTTGAAGTTGTCTGTTGGCCATGTTGTTTTCAGATTGGTCCCAAAATGCAATACGGAGAACCAAGGGGAACCTACATATGAAATTTGAGAAAGATCCCTTCAGTACCTTCTGTAAGATAGCGATAACAAACTTCAATTGTCAAAATCCAAGATGGCTGCCTGTCGGTCATATTGTTTTCCGACTGGTCCCAAAATGAAATTTGCATAACTAGGGACAAAGGGGAAACTACATATGAAATTTCAGAAAGATCCCTTCAGTACTTTCTGAGAAATAGCGATAACAAGTATTGTTTAAGGAGGGATGGACGGACGGAAGGTCCACAGGTGCAGGGCAATTTGAATAGCCCACCATCTGATGATGGCATGTTCGTCTATCAGTCTCCATCTGGTTCATTTGACTGAAATATCATTATAATTACCAGCATTAAACATACAACAATTATGCAAACTTAGGTATGTCAAAGGTCAATATATAGGTCAGTGACCAACTTTTGATGTACATGTATATAATAATAAATAATAAAATATTTTATTAAAGTGTCCCGCATATATACATAACACACTGCCTCATCTAGGTGAACTTTTCCCCAAAGTATGAAGTACTGCAGATAATTGGTGTAGGATCTAGAGCTTGGGCAAGCTTTTTCTTTGATGTAGGTCAAAGGTCAAAAGATAGGTCAGGTAACCTAATTTCATTACATGACACCCAACCTCACCTAGGTAAACTTGTGTCCCAGCTATGAAGTTCCAGTGAGTTGAATCAAAATATGAAAATTTTGATGAAACTTATTCACCTGTAAATTATTTTGAAAAATAGTTCTACAATATGTTATGGGTAAAAACATTTTTATGTATGCACATTTCAAAAGGGAAGTTATTCCAAAACAGGTAATCTATTTAAAAGAGCTAGATGATTGTTGTGTTAAAAATCTATCATTATTCTTGTTGCTTTATACATTACCAGCTAATCTTGATGCAATTGTATGTTTGTCACTTCTAACCTTAATGGGGTTGTATTAATGTCACCACTCACAGCTGACCTTTATAGGATTGTATTAATGTCACCATCAACAGCTGACCTTTATAGGATTGTATTAATGTCACCACTCACAACTGACCTTTATAGGATTGTATTAATGTCACCACTCACAACTGACCTTTATAGGATTGTATTAATGTCACCACTCACAACTGACCTTTTTAGGATTGTATTAATGTTAACACTCACAGCTGACCATTATAGGATTGTATTAATGTCACCACTCACAGCTGACCTTTATAGGATTGTATTAATGTTAACACTCACAGCTGACCTTTATAGGATTGTATTAATGTCACCACCCACAGCTGACCTTTATAGGATTGTATTAATGTCACCACTCACAACTGACCTTTATAGGATTGTATTCATGTTAACACTCACAGCTGACCTTTATAGGATTGTATTAATGTCACCACTCACAACTGACCTTTATAGGATTGTATTAATGTCACCACTCACAGCTGACCTTTATAGGATTGTATTAATGTCATCACTCACAGCTAACCTTTATAGGATTGTATTAATGTCACCACCAACAGCTGACCTTTATAGGATTGTATTAATGTCACCACCCACAGCTGACCTTTATAGGATTGTATTAATGTCACCACTCACAACTGACCTTCAAAGGATTGTATTAATGTCACCACTCACAACTGACCTTTATAGGATTGTATTAATGTCACCACTCACAGCTGACCTTTATAGGATTGTATTAATGTCACCACCAACAGCTGACCTTTATAGGATTGTATTAATGTCAACACTCACAGCTGACCTTTATAGGATTGTATTAATGTCACCACCAACAACTGACCTTTATAGGATTGTATTAATGTCATCACTCACAGCTGACCTTTATAGGATTGTATTAATGTCATCACCCACAGCTGACCTTTATAGGATTGTATTAATGTCATCACTCACAGCTGACCTTTATAGGATTGTATTAATGTCATCACTCACAGCTGACCTTCATAGGATTGTATTAATGTCAACACTCACAGCTGACCTTATAGGATTGTTTTAATGTCACCACTCACAGCTGACCTTTATAGGATTGTATTAATGTCACCACTCACAGCTGACCTGTTTCAAATTTAAAGTCCACAAATAATGCTCAAAAATATTATTTGGTAAAATAAACCAGAGTAAATTTTACCCCCTCCCCATGATAGCTCGAGTTTCTGAGAAACTGTTTCGTCTGTGTTGTCGTTGTTGTGTCCAAGGGCAAGAAACTTAACCCAAATTGCTCTGGATTTTATGAGGCAGGCTTCTGTTTCTTGTTCAGTGAGGTAGTCGCCAATCAACTAGTTTTGTTATGAAAGCTTCATTTCCCGCAGCATGCATGGCCAATCACATTATTTACACGATTCCAATGATATTGATACTGAATTCAGCACAAGGCAAAGAATTTGTTCAGAACATTTTTCAGGTATTGTTTGTGCCCATGTTTAAAGTTCATAATTAACAGAAATCTTGCAACTTTTAACATGCCCTTAAATGCTTTAATACTTCTTACAGGTTAAAGATAGTCCTTTTAAAGCTGTGCATGAAAAATGAAAATGACAAGGAAGAGAGTTGTTACCTGTTTTTTTAAACATATTTATTTTTGTATTTTATTGATACAGCCTGACTTTCAATATCAATTCCAATTTGTGACCATCATTGGACATTTGTCCAAAATCACATCTTTACACTTTACCAGAAAGTCGAGAATTTTTTTCTTAAAAATGGCATATTACAAGGCAGATCTTATTTACACAAACACAAACTACTACTGGTGTAATCAAATCTATTACAATGATCAAATTATGTGTAATCTTCTGTCATTCCTATAAAAGTCCAACATAGGAATATCTTACATGGATGTACGCATTGTTCAGATACTGATATCGTTTTGCTTTAAGATTTTAATATCATCAACTATCAACTCTATTATCACACACATTTGAAAGCAGCACTAGTAATGGATGCCTTTACATCTTCTCAACAATTTTTATTCAGGAGCAAGCTGGACTGTCCACACTGCCTTAATAAGAGATAACATGATTCAGCATCGAGTCATTTCCATCACAAGCACCAACTGTAAAGCTAAATGTCAGAAATATCACTGATTTGATGTCCATTGGGCAAACTATTACATTTAAGTCAAGCCTTGAACATCCCCTTACCACATAGGAAGCAAACTTGTCAATAGCACTTAGACACATAAATACAACATACATATATTATGTATTTCCATAGAACATTTGCCTTGCGAAAAACTCAATTAAAATGTTCTGAAGACACATATTTGCTACAGGCAGAGCCTTTTAAGGAAGTTTAAGTTCCAGGTTATTCCTTATAATCCATAAATAATTTCAGCTTCCTCACACATTCTGGAGAAAGATTAAGACTCCTGAAATTAAAAAGAAATAACAAAAATAATTTTCCATCTTCTGAATATAAACAAAGTAATGTAATGTTTTTTTTTTAGCTGACACTAAATCATGTATGAATTAAGCTTATTTCCATAATTATCAAATTGGATATGAATAACATAATTTTATCATTTGAATAGCAAAGTAATATAAAAACAAGAGGCCCAGAAGACCTGCATCTCTTACCTGGATATTTCAGTAATTATGGCAAAATAATCTAAATCAAAATGATATTTCAAATATTTTCCTACTTTTGAACTGCCTTTCCCAACAATGGTTCAAACTAAAGCCAAAAAAAAACAAAAAAAACAATGATATTTCCCCTTTTAGGCCCCCTTTCTCCTGCTCCAAGAGTGCCACATCCTTCATTTATACAACACTAGATTTCCTTTGCCCAATAATGCTACAGACCAAATTTCATCAAATTGCATTTAGGTGCTCAGGACTAGTAGGGATATAAAGTATTTACCTCAAGGGGAGCAACTACTTCTGTTTCTAATTGTACAACATTAGATCTCCTTTGCCAAATAATGCTCCAGACGAAAATTTCTTCAATTTCCATTCAGGTGTTCAGGACTAGTAGGGATTTATATGAAATGTTGACGGACAACGGACGCTGCACCATGGCATAAGCTTACCAGCTCCTTGGGCCAGGTGAGCTAACAAAGTTTGTCAAAATTTTAATAAAAAATGCATGAGAAAAATAAATATTGTTCATAATGTCACCATGAGTGACATCATTTATTTAACATATGAAAATGATATGAAAATAAGTCTTATTACACTGCTTCTTATCCTTAATAAATGAAAGCAGAAACAATTTTTAATTGAACATGTCTACAAATACTATAAAAAAAGTTACTGCAGTTTAATTGTATTGAGACAACTTCAACATACTTACAAAATATGTTTTCCAAAAGTGTTGACTATTTTGTACATGGAGCTTTTCAGAGTTGTCTGTAGCAGATATCCTAGCTGAGTGTCGTAATGTCCCAAGTCTTTCTGATTCCGACGACTTGTTGTTGTGGCCAGTTTGAAATGTTTTTCTACATTCTGTGAATCACAAATTAAATAATATATAAACAAGGAGCCGCAAAGCTTGGCATTATCCCCCGCGCCCCGCAGTTGGTATGAAAACCCAAATACATGTTTATATCAAGCTCAAAGTAACAGTTATTAAGGAAACAGTAATTTGGTATTTTTGATTAAGTCTCCATGGTGACAGAAAAAATACCGAAAATGGAAGGTCCGCAATAGCAAAAGGCACAACTAGGGCACTAATCTGTTATATACACAAAGTTTCAAGGAGCTGCGTTGAACGGTTATGGAGTTATAGCCCGGAAAAGAATCTCGGACGGACACACAGAGCCCAATTTAATATCCCCCGCAAACGCGTTTCACGGGGGATAACAAGAGGCTTAAGTCCCGATATATATACTGACAGATGATTTTTGCTTTTAAACTAAGATTTAACACATTTGACCCCCGTGACCTTTAAAGTAGGCCAAGGTCAATTCATTTGAATAAAATTGGTAGTCCTTCATCCCAGCATGATACTGGCCTAATATCATGACCCTAGACCTAAAATGAAAAGGGCTATAACTATTATTATCAAATTGGTCCCAATGAGAAAATTGTTCTTGATCTTATTGATACTCACCGAATATTAAATTTCATCAAAATCAATTTATATTTAATCAAATTAGCATGTCCACCAGGCCCAATTGTAACAAGAGGCCCATGGGCCTTAACGGTCACCTGATTTTTGAAATATTTCAGTAAATTTGAATGAAAGAATGAATTTCAAAACAAATAAAACAAATGATAGTCAAAAATGTGATTTCCCTATAACTATAGTAAAGTTTATCCCCTCCCATGGGGCAAACGCAAGACCCCAGGGCTAGGAAATTCACAATTATGGTAAAGCACCTTAAGACCCTTCGATCTGTGAAGAGTATTTAATTCTACCTTATTTGGGCTGTAAGAAGAAGATTTTAAAAATTTCTGTTAATTTGACCCTTTTTGGCCCCGCCCATCAGCCCCTGGGGGTCAGTCAGGGCCAACATGTACATACCATCAAACTGTCATCCCAAGCTGATAATGTTAACGAAGTTAGAATGAATTCCAATAAAAATTCAACAAATAATAGTCAAAAATGTGATTTCCCTATATAAACTATAGTGAAGTTTACCCCCTCCCCAGGGGCAAACATGAGACCCTAGGGTCATGAAATTCACAATTTTGGTAAAGCACCTTAAGATCCTTCCATCTATGTAGAGTATTTGATTCTACCATATCTGAGAGTAGAGAAGAAGATTTTTGAAATTTTAGTCAATTTGACCCTTTTTGGCCCCGCCCATCAGCCCCTGGGGGTCAACTAGGGCCAACCTGTACATACCATCAAAGTGTCATCCCATGCTGATAATTTGATACAAGTTAGAATGAATTCCAATACAAATCCAACAAATAATAGTCAAAAATGTGATTTCCCTATATAAACTATAGTAAAGTTTACCCCCTCCCCAGGGGCAAACGTGAGACCCCAGGGTCATGAAATTCACAATTTTGGTAAAGCACCTTAAGATCCTTCCATCTATGAAGAGTATTTGATTCTACCATATCTGAGAGTAGAGAAGAAGATTTTTGAAATTTTTGTAAATTTTACCCTTTTTGGCCCCGCCCACCAGCCCCTGGGGGTCAACTAGGGCCAACATGTACATACCATCAAACTGTCATCCCATGCTGATAATTTGATACAAGTTAGAATGAATTCCAATACAAATCCAACAAATAATAGTCAAAAATGTGATTTCCCTATATAAACTATAGTAAAGTTTACTCCCTCCCCAGGGGCAAACATGAGACCCCAGGGTCATGAAATTCACAATTTTGGTAAAGCACCTTAAGACCCTTCCATCTATGAAGAGTATTTGATTCTACCATATCTGAGAGTAGAGAAGAAGATTTTTGAAATTTTTGTCAATTTGACCCTTTTTGGCCCCGCCCACCAGCCCCTGGGGGTCAACTAGGGCCAACATGTACATACCATCAAACTGTCATCCCATGCTGATAATTTGATACAAGTTAGAATGAATTCCAATACAAATCCAACAAATAATAGTCAAAAATGTGATTTCCCTATATAAACTATAGTAAAGTTTACCCCCTCCCCAGGGGCAAACATGAGACCCCAGGGTCATGAAATTCACAATTTTGGTAAAGCACCTTAAGACCCTTTCATCTATGAAGAGTGTTTGATTCCACCTTATCTGAGAGTAGAGAAGAAGATTTTTGAAGTTTTAGTCAATTTGACCCTTTTTGGCCCCGCCCCTCAGGCCCCTGGGGGGTGGGGACCATATAATTCACAATTTTGGTTCACCCTCAGCCATGGAAGCTTCCTGTAAAATGTCATTGAATTTAGTTCAGCAGTTTTTAAGAAGAAGTTGAAAATGTAAATTGTTTACGACGCACGACGGACGACGCACGACGCACGACGCACACTGCACGACGCCGGACAAAAGGCGATTGCAATAGGTCAACTGAGACTTCGTCTCAGGTGACCTAATAAAACTGCAAAGGGCCATTACTCTGTAAGTTATGAAGAAATCTGTCCTATTGTTGAACTTGTCTGAGATCTGATTTCTATGAAGATTTATACAATTTTTCATCAAAATCAGTTCAAATTTACTCAAGTCCAATGGCAATAACACAACCAAGGGCTATAACTCTGTAAGTAACATTTGAATTGGCCTGCTTGTCAAACTCATCTGAGATCTTATTGATCTAAGGCTGCATGCCAATGCTATCAATGCAAATTTATTCAAGTTATGGGGTTCACAAGAAAAATTTAACTCACAACTGACGACTGACAATGCATGAGGACACATAAAAGTCTATTGCCCTCCGCTCAGGTGACCTAAAAATCTTATTCAGACAAGACCAATTCTACATAAAGACTTGCCGAACTATATTTCTAAAATGTTGTGACAGAAATTTGATATGACATCCCAAAACACTTCAAAAATCTGGTTCCAAATTGTATGATTACTAAAAGGCAAACTTTGCAAATACAGTGAAACCTGACTTCAATAACATCCTGTATCATCTGACTTTATCCTGAAGAATGGTGATATACTCCACTGACAATACAGACACTGACTTAACCGACACACTATATCAGACACATTGACTCAGTCCTATACGGTGTTGGTAAAGTATGGTTTCACTGTAATCCATAATCCCTTTATACAAACTTTGTTATCACGCCTGAACAAAGTACATGTACCATAACTGTATACTTCCACACCCTGTCATCTTGAGAAACATTTGTACAAATACATAGATATGCCCCTTATAGAGTATGGTAAAAAGAAGGCCATAATAGTAGGCCACTAATCCCAGTTCAGTCTGTAACACTCAAAACAACAACGACATCACATGAAGTATTACTCACATACATAATTAAGCTTAAGCATCTCCCCTTAAAATCCTGCTATTCAGTTCCATTTAACAAGATCAGAGTACAATATGGTCAGTGTAGTGTATTTATAAGGTATTTGTGCTGTTAGATGATATTGCTTAAGAAAAAAAAAGACCTAAAAGAAGAGTGTCTATAGAACCTCACGTACAACTACACACCTTCATAGAGGTACACCAGCAGATACGAGGAGAAGCTCTGAGTGAAGCCTCCATCATATCAAAACATTCAATAGATCTATAAGCCTTATTAACATAAAGAAATTGTTACTGTCGTAGAAATCATCTTCCAATCTTAGAACTTACCTCCTGTAAATTGACAACTGCAGTTATAATTTCTGGTAAGGATCGTTGAACAACTCCATATTTATCATCAGTATAAGAGGCTGTTGCAAAGTTGGATAAGGCTGAAAATGATCGAAAATATATGTTATCTTTATATAACAAAAAAATTGTCCCTTTATCAAACAGAATCTAAAAGCATGTGTACTGTCTCGTGGATTCCTAATTACTGTAAAACTGAGTGTACTTGTCCATCACGAGCCCATTGGCTACACAAGGTAGGATTATTATATTGTTTTTAACATAGAACATAGATGGGACCATTCCAATTTGCAAATTAGGCCTATCACTGTGTAAATATCCTGTCAATTCAATGTGTCAGATTTGAACTGTGGATTTCAATTCGAAGTTGTAATGTTGCTTTGATAAATTATAGATTTTTATTGTCTCATACCAGAGTATCCAACTACCATGCAGTCCAATTTAAAACTAAAATTTCAATTTCATTTTTTCTTCTGAAAATGAAAATTAAGAGTCGTCAGAAGACAACACAGCTTATAGAGTGGGTTGAAATTTACAAAAAGGAGGTCAAAGGTCACAGTCACAACCAAACACAAACGGTTGAATTCGCAGTCCCCTAATACCCCTATAAACAAAATTTTCATTGAAATGGAACAATATGTAAATTTCTGCTAATCAGTGGCCAGTAAATGGAAGCCATTTTCTTAAAATGTGAAACTGAGGTTACAAAAGTAACCAGTGTTCCGTGGTGAACCTAAATACAAAATTTCATCAATTTCGACCATCAGAGGCAACATTTTGTTTAATGCTATACTGAGATTAGGAAAGTGACTGGTGTCCTATGGTGTACCTACATATCAATTTTCTTTAAAATCGAACAATATTTAAATTTCACCCAAGCTAATGCATTATTGGACTAAACTTATCTTCATTGATTACAAAACAAAATTGCTTAACTACATCTTGTTTAACGTTACTTTGCATAAATGTACATGTAAACTAACTTTTAACTATTCGTAAATACATGTTTAAAGGAAAAGTACCTTCAACTGCCCAAACTTGTACTTGACATGTGGCAAAAAGCTTCCTGCTTTTAGAATCAGGCAACTCTGACAAGAAGTAACTGAAAACTGGCTTCTTCTTTAGATACATAAGTGTCTGAAAAACAATATGCAGCAATACATTATACATTACCATATAAAAGCTATACAGAGACATCTGAAATGGTCTTAACTAATTGAGGATTTATGTATTTGGTAGCGGCATGACTTCAGACAAATTACACGTAATGTAATAATATCTGTTTTAGTTCAGAAATGTATTACATTCACAAATTCAGTTCTGAATAATTACTTTACTTCAAGTCTTTTAGAACCATAATGGTACCCACAATACTAACCAAATCCTTGAAGGTCTGTAGGTTAGAGGCTGGTTTATCAACAGGTGGACTAGAGGAGTTACCATTAGTCATGGTTGTAGCTCCACGGTAGGATAAGGTTGTTGTAGTTATCTCCCCTGAAAATGATACACATGTCTATAAACATTACAGATTGTACATTATATTAAACATTTATCCAAAAAAACAACAGGCCCATCTATAATAACGGAATTATGGCTAAGCACTCTAAGTTATATTTTACATACCTTTCCCATTTTGGGACCTGCCTCTCAGTACCATGTATTTGTGTCAACATTTTCGTTTAACTAAATGTAGTGTTCTTGTTCAAAAGAAAATTCAAATCAAACTAGAACACTGACAAGTCAGAAAGGGCCCATCATGTCGCTATATCTCCTGTACAATCATCAAGAAGCCATCTGCCCTATTCAGTTTGACATTTGACATTTGGACTTCAAAAGCAATTGCAAGTAGAAAGCAAAATATACATTGATGTGACTGGTTTCCTTCCACCTCCATATACTGGTACTGGTATAATACACATTTTTAAAGATGTACTTGTTCGATCTAATCCAGGATCATTGTCAAACATCAATTTGTCCTTAACTTTAAGATCCCCGTGGCCTTGACCCAGTGACTTGATCTTTGGTCAGTTGACATCTTGTTTAATCTCAATCAACCATTTATCCAAAATTGATTCCTCTCACCAAAAGATGCTTCAGGCCAAATATGAACCAAATTACTTTCACTCATAAAGAAAGACTTCACTTTATTTCCCCTATTGATCCCATCTCTCAGGCCCCTAGGGAGCCAGATCCACCATTTATACCAAATCAGTTCCCCTTCATCCAAGGATGCTTCAGACCAAATTTGGTAAAAATTGACAGACTCATCCAAGACTAGTAGAGATTTCATTTAATAGATGGACAATGGATGCATATGGCGTACCATGCCATAAGCTCATTGGTTCAGGCCAGGTGAGCTAAAAATTGCAATATGTCATAAAGGTTACAGTGCACCAGGTGAGCTAAAAATTGTAATATGTCATAAAGGTTACAGTGTACTCTTATCACTGTGTGGTCACATAATTAAGCTGGCCTACTTAGAGCACTTGAGTGGAGAATATACATGATGTAAACTATTATTGTAACTAAATCAGAGATGTCAAAATTGGACACATTTAGACAGTGAATCTTAACAACTCTTGACAGGTAAGTCAAGTTTGAACAGAGACAGGTTTAGATACTGATTCCTAATATCAAAATAATGTTTTGTTCTAGAAACATCATTCTGGCAGTTAAGTCGAGTTTGGAGAGAGAGATTTAGACAGGGATTTTTAATTTGAGTTCTGTTTACTTGGTTCTGTGATAAGGTATGCTCATCATCAGTTCACAATTTAAGTACAATGTTTTTTATTTAGTCAACTGTTATAATAATAAATTGTTAATTTTTTTTTTCTCACAGTTTTCACATTACAGATAACTAGTTTCTGTTATAATCACCTGCTGATGCTGGAGGGATGTTTTTCTCACCAGCGGCTTGTCTTACAGGAACACTAGCAAACACCTTCCAGTTGGCTTCTTGTACTTTCTGGTTGAGGGCATTAACCTCAGCTACACAAGCTGAATATAACTTGTTCCAGTTGTGAGGATGACCACCTGAAAATGTTCACATTTAGTGTTTTACTGCTGGCAAGACTTTTATTAACTTTTTGCCAAAAACTTGTATCATCATCAATTCTAGCAATAGAACAAAACTATTTTTAGAAAGTATGTACCTTCATGATATATCATTATTATCCCCCCCCCCCCCCCCCCCCCCCCCCTCCCCTTAAATACTTTAACATCAAACGAGAAAATCTGATATAATATGATATTATAGTTGTTGTTAGGAGGTAACATTCAGTAACCTACCTGGCTGACTCAGACTGAACACAACACTCCTTCTCACACCAGACTTTCTGGACAAGTGGCACACATCATAGAATCCCAGGCACTACAAAGAGGGAGAACCACTGTCAAACAGGGCATAAGAAAAGGATCACAGGGCCTGTATCGCAAACTTGTAAAGTGTGTCAGTCAGATCTAACCATACTAGTATATCCCCTGTATCATCTGTCAGTTGTCAGACAGATCTAACCATACTAGTATACCCCCGGTATCATATGTCAGTTGTCAGTCAGATCTAACCATACTAGTATCCCCCCGGTATCATCTGTCAGTTGTCAGACAGATCTAACCATACTAGTATCCCCGGTATCATCTGTCAGTTGTCAGTCAGATCTAACCATACTAGTATACCCCCGGTATCATCTGTCAGTTGTCAGTCAGATCTAACCATACTAGTATACCCCCGGTATCATCTGTCAGACAGATCTAACCACACTAGTATAACCCCCGGTATCATCTGTCAGTTGTCAGTCAGATCTAACCATACTAGTATACCCCCGGTATCATCTGTCAGTTGTCAGTCAGATCTAACCATACTAGTATACCCCCGGTATCATCTGTCAGTTGTCAGTCAGATCTAACCATACCAGTATACCCCCGGTATCACCTGTCAGTTGTCAGTCAGATCTAACCATACTAGTATACCCCCGGTAACATCTGTCAGTTGTCAGTCAGATCTAACCATACTAGTATACCCCCGGTATCATCTGTCAGTTGTCAGTCAGATCTAACCATACTAGTATACCCCCAATATCATCTGTCAGTTGTCAGACAGATCTAACCATACTAGTATACCCCCGGTATCATATGTCAGTTGTCAGTCAGATCTAACCATACTAGTATACCCCCGGTATCATCTGTCAGTTGTCAGTCAGATCTAACCATACTAGTATACCCCCGGTATCATCTGTCAGTTGTCAGTCAGATCTAACCATACCAGTATACCCCTGGTATCACCTGTCAGTTGTCAGTCAGATCTAACCATACTAGTATACCCCCGGTATCATCTGTCAGTTGTCAGTCAGATCTAACCATACTAGTATACCCCCGGTATCACCTGTCAGTTGTCAGTCAGATCTAACCATACCAGTATATATGTTCCTGTGTTAACCAGAAGTATATCCCTGGTATCGGACTACCTGGGATAATTCTACAATCACAGTAAGGTAACTTACCTGCAGTAAACTGTTAGTTTTACAAGACAGTGCATCAACCAGGCATTTGTTTTTCTGATCATCAAAGACATCTTCCACAGGAAACGCATAATGCTACAACACAGATCTGACAGTTCACATAGAGAAGATCATAACACATTTTATACCCCAAACCCAACAGTTTTGTTTTGTTTTGCTTTTTACTTTTTTTTAGCATCCTATTTATTTGAAAACTATATGAAGACATATTTTTCAAAAGTTTAGAAACAAGAGCATCAGTGAATCTAGTGTATGCTCCCCAAAAACAACTTATTGATGGCTATTCTGTGAATTTTGTAATTGGTCATATTAATGACACATTTATGGAAAAACACGTTAAAATGGAGAGTTTGGAAAAGGTAAGAATAACTTAATGCTTTCATATATTACATACATGTATATATGTGTCAGACACGTAATTGAAGCTTGAACTATGAAAGTAAGGGCATATTTGATAGTTTGTGTACATATAAGCTAGTTATGCTCTGAAAATGAATTTTAACAAAGGAAAATAACTCTGTAATTAAGAGGTTGCAGGCCCTGACTGTGTGCACTGCACATCGTCTTAGTATGACCATGTATACACAAAGTTTCATCATCCTAGCTTAAATAAAAAGTTATACTACAGACATGAATTTTTAACAAATGGCAATAGCTCTGCAAATAAGGGCTGTGGGTCTGGAATCTAGTATTCTTCATATCACCTTAGAGTTACTGGTGTACACACCAAATTTCTTGTGTGGACAAAGTTATGCTCCAGTTTAGGCAAGAATTACATGTTCCCCCAGATATGTCAAGGAGCTTATTAAAGTGTTTTCATACACTTATGGGGAAAATGGCATCAACCTTCAATACTTGATTTCATAATATCTAAGTTTGTTGTACCGTTAGAAAACATGACATACACAGTTATGAAGATTTATACTATGACCATGCCCATCTCAGTGCCAGAATGCTTAGAAAACATTACCTAGGTATTGAGTGGAAATCATTTCCACAACTCCCACATAATAATGCCAATAAATACAATTATGGTGTTTACTTTAAATAACCTCAAGTCAAATGATTTCTTTGGAAAGAAATGAGTACCTCTGTGTTGTAGATCTTGTAGAGCACGCTACTAACAGTCCAAGTGAGGTAGAGAAATACACCACACAGGATTGTCTGGTACAGGAGAAACACATCTAAAAGGCCCCACACAGAGTTCAGAGGAATCTCAGAACTGCAACCAAACACCATCATCGCTAGCATCAGTGTTAAACACTTTATTCATATTACAGCTATCTCTTCAAAGAAGTTGAATACAAGCACTATGACAAATTTGTTTGGTATTTTCAGATAGATTTGATCAATATAAATATTTAGTGAATTACATAATTGAATACATCAACAATTTAGCATCAACTGAATTAATAATTAATGAAGGCATAATAAACCAACCGACTTCGCTACCCTGGTATATCACTGTAATTGTACCTGATTATATCACTGTAATTGTACCTGATTATATCACTCCAATTGTACCTGATTATATCACTCTAATTGTACCTGATTATATCACTCTAATTGTACCTGATTATATCACCGTAATTGTACCTGATTATATCACCGTAATTGTACCTGATTATATCACTCTAATTGTACCTGATTATATCACTCTAATTGTACCTGATTATATCACTCCAATTGTACCTGATTATATCACTCTAATTGTACGTGATTACATCACTGCAATTGTACCTGATTATATCACTCTAATTGTACCTGATTATATCACTTTAATTGTACCTGATTATATCACTCTAATTGTACCTGATTATATCACTCTAATTGTACCTGATTATATCACTCTAATTGTACCTGATTATATCACCCTAATTGTACCTGATTATATCACTCTAATTGTACCTGATTATATCACTCTAATTGTACCTGATTATATCACACTAATTGTACCTGATTATATCACTCTAATTGTACCTGATTATATCACCCTAATTGTACCTGATTATATGACTATCTGATGGGTGAGAGACCACCCCACACCCTCACACTTTATCATAGTTACTACTCTCAATAACCTCTTACCCAAGTAAGGATGTGTGTTGTAAAACAAAGTCTTTAGGGATGTGACCTGAAAGAAAACCACACCATTACACATTTAACCAAAGAGAAGGAAAATATCTATTACATCTACCAGAACTATAGGGCAGGAATCTAATATTAAACTAGAATTCTACTTGTATATAAGTAGACAAGGAGTTGGTAAAGGGACATCACAGTAAAAACAATCATTTATTGATGGCATGAGTTTTATACACTTCCAGTTACGTTTCTATGCTATCCCAAGATTCACAGCAAAGATTGAAAATTGACACAGGGTTCCTACTCATAACTGTGATCCATTTTTCCGACCCACCCTCAGGTCGGCATTTGAACAACATTTACTCCCATTCCCTTCAACCTGGCATATAAAAGGTATACATCGATTAAAAGGTAAGATAATATTTTATTAGCTTACATACATACTTTACTCACTGATCATCATTCAAACAAAATGTATCCGTCCACATTCTTTTCAATCCTGTTTTCAGCATAGTTTTGAAAAGGGCCGCCATCGCCAGGACTCAAGATCTTGCGAGATTTCAATGTACTGTAAACGTGTAAATTTACGAGAGGGGGAAATTTACACTAATTACACAGAGTCCTTTTAATCGAAAAATTTCCCCCATGCGTAATATTTTGATATCAATTTGCGCAATTTCGAACTAAAAATGAATGTGGATCAATCGTGAAAATTATCCCATCATGTATAGTTTACATATCGAAATCCTGAAATTAATCCCCGCAAAAATAACCATGTTTACACTAAACAGATCGGACAAAAGTCCCTTGCGACGAGATTTGGGTCACGTGATTAGCTATGGTGTCTTACCTTTTAATCGATGTATACATTTTATGTGTTAGGTTGAAGGGAATGGGAGTAAATGTTGTTCAACCGCCAACCTGAGGGTGGGTCGGAAAACCTGCTAATTTTTTGTATGTAAGAAGTTCTGACGTATCTACAAACTTAAGATTGTCAGGAAATTCGGACTAACTGCCTGTGTAATGAGTAATGACCCCACTGTGAAAATCATCGTTTACACTGTGTACAAAGCTAGCTGTTATCGTC
This sequence comes from Pecten maximus, assembly GCF_902652985.1. Taxonomy (NCBI): domain Eukaryota; kingdom Metazoa; phylum Mollusca; class Bivalvia; order Pectinida; family Pectinidae; genus Pecten; species Pecten maximus. The sequence goes on along the minus strand of NC_047018.1, from coordinate 7,924,410 downwards.
TGTCATAACTGAGGAAAAATTTCCTTGTCAAAGCTGGCCAGTACAAATGCTGTACAGAATCATTGAAGGCACCCCCTCTGAGGCTGCCATTATCAAATGTTAGCTAATGATGTGCACCTTCTGTTATACATAAGTATAATCAAATCATCCAGTAGAATGGATTAAAATTGTACAGAAAGGAATTTAGAATGACAAAACCAGATAAGTGCATATCTTACCAAACATCCAGTAGAAAGGGTAGAAATATGCTGTGTGCCACAGGGAATAAGAGAGTGACTTCAAAAGTTCATTGTAGAGTCTACTTCTCACTTGGAAAAACTTGGCTTGCTGTTCAAACATAAAGGAGATCTATAAATTTTCCTCTTAGATTACAGACGACATAACTGTGAAGGATTAATTTCCACTCCAATTACATTTTAGCAATTCAGATCAGCATTGTTGCTTTGTCAATGAGGATTTCCAGTATCATTAAACTACAAATCTTAATGAAAAATCGGTATATTTAAGGGTTAAACTGCCTTCATGTAAACAGGGTCTGTTAGAGCGAGGTAACTCTGAAGTATGAACAGGGTTATCTAGATAGATTTACGTACCTCCAGGACCGTGAACTGTACGAGGTTGTTCTGATGTCTGTACATGGTGACCTAGATAGATTTACGTACCTCCAGGACCGGGAACTGTACGAGGTTGTTCTGATGTATATATGTACATGGTGAACTAGATAGATTTACGTACCTCCAGGACCGGGAACTGTACGAGGTTGTTCTGATGTATGTACATGGTGACCTAGATAGATTTACGTACCTCCAGGACAGGGAACTGTACGAGGTTGTTCTGATGTATGTACATGGTGATCTAGATAGATTTACGTACCTCCAGGACCGTGAACTGTACGAGGTTGTTCTTATGTCTGTACATGGTGATCTAGATAGATTTACGTACCTCCAGGACCGGGAACTGTACGAGGTTGTTTTGATGTATGTACATGGTGATCTAGATCGATTTACGTACCTCCAGGACCGAGAACTGTACGAGGTTGTTCTGATGTATGTACATGGTGATCTAGATAGATTTACGTACCTCCAGGACCAGGAACTGTACGAGGTTGTTCTGATGTATGTACATGGTGATCTAGATAGATTTACGTACCTCCAGGATGGGGAACTGTACGAGGTTGTTCTGATGTCTGTACATGGTGACTTAGATAGATTTACGTACCTCCAGGATGGGGAACTGTACGAGGTTGTTCTGATGTATGTACATGGTGATCTAGATAGATTTACGTACCTCCAGGACCGTGAACTGTACGAGGTTGTTCCGATGTATGTACATGGTGATCTAGATAGATTTACGTACCTCCAGGACCGGGAACTGTACGAGGTTGTTCTGATGTATGTACATGGTGACCTAGATAGATTTACGTACCTCCAGTACCGGGAACTGTACGAGGTTGTTCTGATGTATGTACATGGTGACCTAGATAAATTTACGTACCTCCAGTACCGGGAACTGTACGAGGTTGTTCTGATGTATATATGTACATGGTGAACTAGATAGATTTACGTACCTCCAGGACCGGGAACTGTACAAGGTTGTTCTGATGTATATATGTACATGGTGACCTAGATAGATTTACGTACCTCCAGGACGGAGAACTGTACGAGGTTGTTCTGATGTATGTACCTGGTGATCTAGATAGATTTACGTACCTCCAGGACCGGGAACTGTACGAGGTTGTTCTGATGTATGTACACGGTGACCTAGATAGATTTACGTACCTCCAGGACGGGGAACTGTACGAGGTTGTTCTGATGTATGTACATGGTGATGTTGTACAGGACCCCACTGTACATACCATACACAACTAAGAATAAGTGGTACTCATTCAGGTAATACACTTCTCTGAAACACAAAATGAACAGGACCTTTCAACAATTGACGGTAGTTAGTTTTCTGTTTAAAATATGATCACATAACAATAAAATCAAACTTAGAAGTGTTCTGTCCAACACAGAGAAATATTCTGTAGTGATCCTGAATTAGTAATTACCTGTCAGTACCGTCTGATTTAATGAGGGAGGTGTAGCGATCGCCTATGCAGGAGGTGCAGACCCAGGCTGTCACTGCCCCAGACACAAGATACATCAGGCACCGTAGTAGACGTGTGGGCAGTAAGAGCTGGACTAGGCCATGTAGACGAGTCAAAGGAATGTCAGGAACCACTGAAAGTAAGACTTTTTGTTAACATTTTATCTGTGTAAATATATATAGACTTACGGGGACAAAGTAAAATCATAGACATTTGTGTGAATAAGTAAAGACTAACGGGGATCACCATTAACTACTGGATCCAATAAAAGACATTTGTGTGAATTAATATAGATTAACAGTGATCACAATAACCTGAGGGGGTCCAATTAAAGTCAGTTGTTACAGGAGTTTGGATACAAAACACAGGATGGTGCTTTGGAATCATTGAAAAAAATGGCTATATGTTTTTATTAGTATATGTTTGATGTTTTAATTCCTAATAATTAGTGGTTTTATGTTAATGTTAGTACATATACGAAGAGGACTTTGATACATTTAAGCATTGATGTCAATTTTGTTTGCAAACTTCAGTAAGAATCCAAAGTGGATTCTTACAGAAGTTTGCAAACAAAATTTGTTCATACCCCTATGAAACTAAAAAATAATTGACATCAACGCTTATAATTAATTTTTGAAAATAATTTTCTAATTTAAAACATGTTTTATGTACAATTTTACTGGTTTTAGTTGGGATTCTGTTTCTCAAATCAATATGCTACGTCAATTGTCATATTGTGACGTCACATTTTTCGCGCCATTCTCTTAATTTTCTTCATAGTGATATGAAAAAAAAATCTCAACCAATCAGAAAGCCGCATTCTACGTACAAACAATGGAAAATTAATTATATAACAATGCATATTGAAACTTTTAAGAGTTACCGTTGCTAGTCACATGATGCTTATTCTATATCGTCACAATCAACAATAGAATATGGCCCACATTTTTTGTATGTTAGGGGTAAAAATTGCAACAAAAATTGTCCTGAAGAAGCCCACATGTTCGGGCAATTCGGTAGAAGCATAAAAATAAAAAAAATAACCACCAATCCTGTTGCTTGTTGCGATTGAATTCTCATCTTTATTGCCCTACTTTCTCAATCTCTGCATACTCAGAGGTATCCAAGTTGGGATTACGGAACCTACAGAACCTCAACCAGCAGTACGACGTTGGCTCTATACCCCTACGATAGTATTATGTGAAATTTAATTATGATATATAGAAAATCTCAAACTTGTACATTGTCCACTTTGATTAGAAAATTGTAATTTGCCTCGACAATGACTACCTTTAAAGTAGCTCACATTCCCATTATAAGTTACTGATCATGACAAAATAGCTCACCTGCCCATTATAAGTTACTGATGACAAACTAATTAAGTGTTTTCATACCCTGAAAAATTTACCTGTATAAGAGGATGACATCACTACACCCAGCACTCCGGACACAAGTGTAAGCACCAACATCACAAACATGTAATGTGTGGAAAACAGCATTGAAAAGGAACCTGTAATTAAGAAAACAAAGAACCAATCAAGCTTATTTCCATTACTGTCAACCTTTCTCCAGTTTACAAATTTTTACTCTTTCAGTAATCACAAGAGAACTCCAGGTCATATAATACACTGTATCTATGAAATATCCATAAGAGAAAAGCGTACCTGCTATCCATGACAGAGGGTGACAAATATCCAGTGTACAAAAGACGAGATACACAGCCAAAACACAGGGTTGTAGCAGCAGGGTCCAACCCACAGCAGCTCCTGTACGCCAACTGTACACCTAAAGAAAATATGGCATCATTTGTCTTGTTTTGAAGCCCTCAAAACTTGTTAAACATAGCTTAAACTAGAGTTGAATTTACCAAAATCACTAGATACATCAGTTTACACACTGTAAATTGTGTAACCTACCAGGTAGGAACTACTAGTGGATATAAAATTTGTGAAACAGAAGAAAAATGCTTCGATCAGACCAGGACTGGAACCTGGGACCTCCGAACTCTAGATGGACGCTCTAACCATTTGAAATACATGGCCACCAGCATTCAGCCTAGTCCAGTTCTGCTATATTCCTCCCTCCTTCAAAGTCTTTGAACCAGAGGACACACACCAGACCCAGTCAGATACCACCTCTGTAGGAATTTAGTTGGGCACTAAATGTAAAAGGAGAGGGGAAATGCAGCAACTAGACTGCTGCTTAAACTTGTCACTTCAGAACTCTAGACAGTCACTTTAACCATTTAAACCATCTTGCAACTAGCATTCAGTCAATCAAATTCTGCTATATATGTACAACCCTGGTAAATACTAGCCGCAATATACCGCTTGGCTAGAGAGATCTTCTCTTTAGCTCGATCGGTTGAGCGCAAGACTAGTAAGCCAGAGGTCCCGGGTTCGATCGCTAGCGGTGGCAGTGATTTAAATTTGATTAATCATGCGCTCTGTTACATTGGCGTAGACGACCTGGTTACCTGTGCATGGGCATTGCTGTTCAGACCAAACGTTCGTTGGTTAGTCAACTTTGCAATAAATTTCTAAAATTTTCATACATAGTTTGTTGCCAATTACTGATCAACACCAGTTATTCATTGATATCAACTAATTGTTATATACTCTTTTAGCATTTCATTATTACATTTGGTGGTATTGAATATTTTTGTGATACACCAGTACTAAAGTTTATGCTGGTGTACTATACAAACAGTAGGGAATAAGTGCCATTATCCACCTTTAATAAATATTTGAGGGTACCGGTGAGGACCCAGGATCGAGTCCCGGTCTGGTGGTCATTGCATTTTCTTCTGTCATTTCCAATAAGTTAGCGACATCTGGTGATCTCGCAGTACAATTGAATCTTCCATTGTAATCAAACTCCCCGAGTTGCTCGTTCATGGAATTGTAGGCCTATACATGGATAAACCATGTTACATGGGTCCTATAATTCTTTAAAGTGAAACCAACTGAATAAGACCATAACGACGGACGACACATTGATTAAAGCTTACATAAATCGTCAAAACATATACCTCTCGTCTATACCAACTATCCAAAGACTCCATGTGAACAAATAAGACCAGAATTCTCCAAATATCGACTCGGTTCTATTCTCACATGTTTTTCAAAGAAGCCGCCATTGACAGTAAGGTATTCTCAATTAAACGAGATGTCGAAAACTTTTAATAAAGAAGTGAACATATTTCGGTGTAAGCATAAAATGGTTTTTTTTAATTATTTTTTGAAGGTAGCATATCCTTTATCGGTTAAAATATGTCCAATTTATTTTCAAAGACAAATCTTTGTCTACTCTCGCTCAGACGTTATTTTCGATATTCAACAACAAATATGGCGGGTCATAAAGCAGGTGATCCCTTGGAATGCTACAGCGTAAGTGTTTTCTGTCGTTTTACGCTGAAATGTATTTGGTAAACATCATAAAATAAACCATTTAAACACATTTTATTTAACTCTTAAACATGTTTTAATCATTGTCGAATTTTAATATTGATATGAGTCATTTGTGCTCGGAATGTGACTGCCCTGCCCAAAAAACATCGTCTGCTAGCCTACTGTAATGTCCAAGATGCGAACGTTAGTGCAGTAGGGCACGTCGCTTGAACCCCCCTCCCCTAAAGGGCAGCTTGAAATTGATATGAAATATGTGTTACCTATTCATAGGGTATTCGTGAATAGTAATATTGGAGTGTCCAATTTCATTTTGGTTTTACATTTTGATTTCATGTTAAAACCTAATGAAACATTTATTAGGAGAATCCAGAGCGTTATATACGATTTTTGATCTTTTTACGAGTATTGAACGTGTATTTACAAAGTTACATACCAACGAATGAAGTTGTGAAATTATTTCAAATCGCTGACCATAGGACCTTGTGTAACGTGCACCTGGTCCGTCCCAAGTGTCTCCTGCCTGGGATAAGCTATGCTTTCAGCGCACTTGACTGGTCAAATCTCAATAGGTATAGAATCGGTAGTATTTACAATAGATTAATTTATGTTATATATGAGAACAGAATAAACGGTCGTGCTGTTTGCCACGGGACCTCTAAAACAATGATACAGGTAAAGCAAATAAGAGGCAATGTCGCTCAAACACGCCTACCGTGCGTGCTCTTACTGGGCACTGGTACTGTACAGTGGCTGCCGTGCGCACCAGCGATGATCAACCAAGCACGTCTAGTGCAAGTGCTCCCGGCACTGGTACAGCGCTCTAGCTACCTGCGCACCAGCTTATACAGCGCAGTAGTAATGCAAGTGATCCCGGCACTTGATACGTCGCAGTGTCTGCCTTGCGCACCGGCTTATCCAGCCCTGCGCAACAGCAATACAATTGCTCCCGGCACTGGAACCTCGCAGTGGCTAATTCCTTGCGCACCAGCAATACAATTGCTCCCGGCACTTGAACCTCGTAGTGGTTAACTTGCGCACCAGCTTCCTACAGCGCAACAGCAATACAAGTGCTCCCGGCACTGTAACCTTGTGCACCGGCTTTGTACGGTGCAACAACCCGCTACCTCACGACTAATGGGCACTTATTCAGCGACCACCAATCACTACAAGAGAGACTTCTCAGTCTCTCGACAAAGACTTGCTCAGCCTTCGTAGCTACCGGGGTTTGAAACCTGCCAGTTTCAGTCAGAATCACGCCCACTTTTCAGCGGCATATTCTCTCCCCTGTGCACATTTTGTAGCTGGCTATATATGTGCCAGGCTATTCCGCGAGCCAGTAGTACTATTCACTTGCATATTGCACATTCTGCTCTAAAACCGTGTATCATCTTCATATACAAACATATTTACATGGTTTATTATCTTTCTAATCAATAAAGGTATATTTAGGAATCGTTTTCAATTTATACAATCCAACCATTCATTAGTAATCATCCGATAATCAATGAGATAAAACAGCGCTTAACAATTGTATGTAAAAGGGAGATAACTCCAACAGAAAACCTATTTTCCTTACACTTGCATGCATATCATTTATACTGTATATATATATATGTTAAGCTAAAACTCAATTGAGACATTTCTTTCCATCAATGTTTTAATTAGTCTTTTCAAGTTGACCATTATACATTACCATAAAAAGACCCAGTCAAAGTTTTAATTAGTCTTTTCAAGTTGACCATTATACATTACCATAAAAAGACCCAGTCAAGGTAAACACATAGGGTAAAACGGGTAGCTCTGGACGACGGACTGACAATTTCTGACAGATGGTCTTCGTCAGAGCTGCGATTCCCTTCCATTGACGATAGAGTTGCAAAACAATGAACCTCGAAAATTCTAAAAATAGAGGATGTCATTTTACTTTGTACTCCAATAATATTAGAGGTTAACACGACAGGAAACTTTTGACTGGCTGCCATGTCATGTCAATGTAATCACGTGGAATAAGACCTCATATACATATAGGAGTAGTTACTTTGGAGAAATATTTAGTATAATTAAACATTTAAATTTCTAATGCAATTTTAGCAATGTATTAGCCTACTGTCGCATCTTGAAATCTTTAATTCGCACATTCCAATTTCCAATATTATACTACTCAGAGTTGTAATCCCCCATGATACTTCTCGGAGAACTCTTGCGAGGATGGTAATCCGAATATGGTATACATGACTATATATGGGTGAAGCTACTACAATTAAAAAAATCATTATCAGAAATATTTACGGGTAACAAGTTTTTTGTAAGGGTTGTGAAGAAAGTACATCTTACTTTATGTAATTATTCAATTTCAGATTGAGAATGTTTCATCTTGCTCACCAAGGTATATAACTCTGAATCTGTTGAAATATCGTGGGAAATCTCATTAGCATCAATTTATTTTTATTTCCTTATAAGGAAATTGACCTTTACATTTGTATCAAAGATGGTGGTATGATTCAACTGATGTCTCTGTGTGTCTTGCTCGTTTTGTATTTTACCATTTATTGTATGAGAAATGAAATAATGTGCAGGGTTGTGGAATGAATATTGATAATAGATACCAGAATCATCAATTTACATGTGTTTTTTTATCCTGAAAAATTATAATCATAGCTAATTACTGCTCAATGTGAATCACATCGGGGCTTGCTACACTATCGGCAATGGGAGGGACTTCATACCCTGCCGAAGAGCAGAGTAGACAGGGTATGAATATTCGTTCTCCTATTACGTCTTCATGAATTCATCTGGACTTTCTAACATAGGGTGCCGAAACAAGGCTATTAATAGCTACCATGACAACCTTTTTCAATGGTTAGAGCTACAGATCTTACTGAAAAGAAAACCAAACAATGGACACTTGCTTGTAGAAATTTTCGGACAGATTGTTTATATCTTGACAGGGTATTATGAAAAACTCAATACATTACATATGTTACAAATTTACATTTTGAACAATAGATTAATGAATTTTATTTGTCTTTTAAGACACAAATTTTCCATATATATGTGATATATATGTATAAATAATGAATATCTTGAATATATAGTATAATACATCATTATCCTTTAATGAAGTACACAGATTTACCATTACCCTACATGCTACATTTTTTAACTAAAAGAAATGACAATGATTCAAAATATATACAATAACACATCTATTTCAAGTTTTTGGAAAATATCCAATATCCAAAAGAAACTGATTACCTAGATAGATTTGGTGTTAATGCACCTTCCTTCTATATTTAAATATTTGTTAAGGTTCATTTTTATTTTCCTGGTTTCCCTTTGGGTTTCCACACTTGACCCCTATCATCACTAGGTGGCAAGTCCTAGGAGGTCCAAACAGGTATGATGCAGTTTAATATTCATTATTCAGCATTATTGTATCTTTAGTTACTAAATTCATAATTACAGGTGCTATTCACCTACTTGTCTTTTGTACATTCCTTGTATACAATTGCTTGGAATTAATATGCTAACACAATTATGCTAGCAGGGTCAACCATGCCCTAGTTCGTTATATAGGGGTGGTGAAGATCTCCCTATAATAAATCAGACATGAACAGAATTATGCTGTCAATGTTGTAGGTCAAGTCCAATTTCAAATATGGTTAAATTTTATATTATCAGCATATAATGCTAACATAAGCTCTGCAAAGCAATTATGCAAATGTACCAAAATTCACAAAGTATAACAGAATGCAACTCTGCGTTAGACACTATGCTCTTTATCATCTCGAGATATGCCAATCACCACTCCATGATGTCATGGCATTATCTCGAGCAAACCCATTATCATGTCACTATAACCAACATCACACTTTGTCTCACTTAAGACAAGCTTAAGGTATACACATAACTTTAACTTGAAGTCTAAAACAGCCCCGATAACACAGCAACATACTAGTAAATAGAACAATCATCACATGTAATTATGGAACCTACTGAGACGTACACAAATTTACAAGTGGGCGTTACCTTGCAACTCTATGTAAATTTAAGGGCTGGAGATCGACTCTACTCACTTCACCTCTTATGAGTTACAACTTAGTAATGAAACCAATCAGGTATTATATTATACTAAGTAGCGACACAGTTCCTTTCACAACACTCTTTTTCCAAGTCAGTTTGTATTTAATAGAATTTCATACTTGCTATAAACAGTAAACATTTGCTATAAACAGTAAACCTAGATAATATTTACCTGAAAAGACATTGTGGTTGATCCATTGAGTGAGCAGCCCAGTCCATCCTTGAGAGCACACAAGTGTACATTTGTAGCTATAGTTCAACATCAAAATTTAGGTCTTAAATCAGTATGTACCAAATTTGCTTTAAATCCATAATTGCTCTTTTGACCATTTGAATTGATCCCAATCCCCTTTGCCCTGTAACTTAAATCCAGAATATGTCTGTTCTTTTGGAGTTTTCCCTCCAATATAACAAAGAGTTACTTCCCCTTACACAAGGTAGATTACTATATACCCGCTGTCTTTTTAATTTTCTTTTCATGATGGAGTCAAAACTAGTGTCACTTTAAAATACCTGCACATGATTAACTTACTATGCATGTATATTTTCCCAAGGCACCTGAGACAAAGTCTCAAATGGCCTTTTAACCGACTTCATGACTCATAAACAATTTACATTTTAGACTTAATTCTTCTCAATAACCAAGAGACTCACAGTCATGTATTGAATCAGTCGCGTACTGGGATGAAGGGCTATCAAAGTTGTTCAAATGAATGAACTAATTTAATGTGCTGCTTTCAAGGTCACATGGGTCAAGCATGTTAAAATCTTTGAACGTCTTCTTAATAATAACCAAGAAGGCTATATAAAAAAATAAATTATCAGTATGTATTTACGGAGTATATCTTGCCTGTAGTTATTATTTTACTATCTGATCATTTGTTACAGGATAGATAATATTAAAGTATTCACATTTTAAGACTCAATCTGTGAAATATGTTGTAGATTCCATTAGTTTTGAACAAAGATCCTGATTTAGATGATGAAGGGAACCCAGTCATAGGACAAGATGGTAACCCCAGACATCGCTGTGGATTTAAGATTGGAGGAGGTATTGACCAGGATAACACAAAATGTCCCTATGGATATCCTGACAAGGTATGCAGATTCAGCTGACTTTGTAAAGCATTCTTAGGTCACCTGAGACGAAGTCTCAAGTGACCTATTCTAATCGCCTTTTGTCCATTGTCGTCCTTCCGTAAACAATTTACATTTTCAACTTCTTCTCCAAAACCGCTTATCTAAATTCAATGAAATTTACCAGAAAGCTTCTATGGCCGAAGGTCAACCAAAATTGTGAATTATATGGTCCCCACCCCCCCCCAGGGGCCTTAGGGGTGGGGCTAAAAATGTCAAGTTGACTGAAATTTCAAAAATCTTCTTCTCTACTCTCAGATATGGTAAAATCAGACACTCGTTTGCAAAATAAAGTACACAGTGAAAAGTCACTTTTACCAGCATGTGATTTATCTATACGCAGCCGTTAAATGCAATCAATAGTTCCCCTTGGCTTAGTACAAAATTTTCAAATCTTTCTGTTTGTAACATATCATATTCTAAAAGTCACAAATTCAAACATTAAAGTATTTCAAATGATTTCCAGGCCTGATCTCGTTTTTAAAAACTATGAGAATAAACAAACTTTATCAAACGTGCTCGGTAGAAATGCCAAAAGTAGAGCTGAAAAGAAGCAGCGCTGATTACCAACACACTGGATAATGGAATGATTTATTTATAGAAAATGAGTTTACCAAATGTTTTTCTCCATGTGTCTATCATTGGTAGTGTATGATTCCATTGACGGACAACGATTTAGAGTTTACAGTATGATGTATAAATGTGGTAATATTGTATACCATCAGAGTAAAAGACATCGTCAAGTAAAACATTTTATCACAAGTTTCAGGCAGCAAACGAGTTTGGTGAAATTGTTAATTATCAGTGTTTACGGCAATGTTGTTTAATAGGCAAAAGTCGGTGTCAATCTTAACTCCGCATAAGGCATGAAAGCATTTTAATAAAGATTTCATTTTCTGTTAAAAAAAAAAAATCAAACACTCTCCATAGATGGAAGAGTCTTGTGCTTTACCAAAATTGTGAATTTCATGACCCAGGGGTCTCACGTTTGCCCCTTGTTTAAGTGTTTTACAATTACAGTTATAGAAAAAACTAAAGCATTCTGGAATAATTATTGTAATTTTACTTTTTTAGTGAAATAATATAGATGGTGACTAAGTATAGTATATACTGCTGCAAAATAAAAAATAAAGTATTTTTTCTTCTTCCAAATTTTTTTCTAGAATATCCTTAACATTTAAACCAAAATAAATTCCCAGGGCCTTTATCGAAGTTTCAGACCATACAATTCCTTCAAAATTATCTTCTATCATTACTTGATTACCAAGTATTAGACCTTTAGATTTTTCTCGATTTAATATCAGACCTGAATATGAACCGAAAGTTTCAATAATATTAAGTGCTTTTTTAATATCTCGCTTTGAGCTTAGAAATAGGGTTGTGTCATCAGCTAACTGTGAAATTTTATATGCCCTTTCTTGTTTATTGTTTATTTTTATACCATTTATTTCTTCATTTTTTTCAATAAATATATGGAAACGAAGAAAGTTATCATTTATTGGGAGGGTTCAAATAATAAAATCACTCCTAATACCAAAATTAACATTTCTTTACTCAGTTATCTATGCCCCACCACATATAATTAAAAAAGTAGAAAAACTAATACATGAATATGTATGGGAGGGAAAGAGAGAGAAAGTGAAAAGAAAAACAATTATGAGAAGTTACGCTGAAGGTGGATTAAATATGCTAGATGTAAAATCACACATAAACACAATAAGAATAAGTTGGATAAAAAGATTTTTGACAGCAGATGATGATGCCCCTTGGAAAATAATCCCTAAATTTCAACTGGACAAGTTTGGAAGTAATTTACTTATGTGTAAAATGAATCTAGATAATTTGAAAAATTTAGAAAGAACAGATGATATTAATCCTTTTTACTATGAAATAATATCAACTATAATAAAATTGAACTCCAACCCACAGAAACCAAAAGATTATAAAGACATTCTCTCTCAAATAATTTGGGGAAACAGATATATAAAGCTCAAAGGAAAATGTTTATGTTTTAATAATTGGATAAAATCTGATATTATAATAATCCATGACATCCTGGACAACAATGGTAATATAAGTGAACAGAAAATACTTCAGAAACTAAAAATTAAAACTAACTGGATAAGTGAAGTTAACAAAGTTAAAAAATCAATACTGGGTGCATGGTTAAAGAAAATAAAAGATACAAACACTAATATTGAAAATATCACTGTTAAAAAACAAAAGAAAGTAACATTAACCTTGTTAAAACAATCAAACCTAGACATAAAAAAATGCAAGAATCAAAATGTTAGTAACAATGACATCAGAAAAACCGATTGCCTATCTATATTGGTTAAATCACTTAACAATAACAGAAAATCATCTTAAAAGTGCATGTAACTTTATATTCTATAAATTAGAAGACAACAAATTAAAAGAATTCAGATGGAAATTATTAAATAAAATACTGACAACAAAACAAATACTGTTTCAATGGAAAATAACACCAGACCCTCATTGTAATTTGTGTCAAAACATTATTGAAGATTATGAACACTTTTTCATAACATGTCCATATTTAGCAAACTTCCAAAGAATCATGAATGACATTTTTTCGATATTAGGATATAATAAAAACATGTTCACACTAAACAATTTTGTCATTGGTTATAAAATACAATACCCTAAATATGATGATATCAATAGGATATTAACATACATAGGTTTTTCAATATACAAAGGATATTGTGTAAGTGAAGCAAAAACAAAACAGATAAGTCTACATTCTATATTAAAACAGCACTTATTAATGACAGAACATGTTAATGTATAAATACAGAAATAAATCCTTTACACCAATCTTCAAAACTGTTCTTCAGTCTCTTCCTGAATAGATAATGAATCCTGACTTCTAATAACCCAGTTTTGAGTAGAATATTTCAATACACTGAACTGCATCCTGTAGTAAGATACACTGTACACAGGAACACAACACTCTCCAACTGAAAATAGATTTAAAAAACAATTATTATAAATATTTTAACAAAATGTAAAATTGAATATTGAATATTTTTAATAGATCACGACCACGTGGAGTGAGAAAACAAAACGCACACGTGAAGGAAACAGACATTAGCAAATTTCAATACGATACAAATTTAATTTTAATAGTAAGTACTTACCATGAAGTTAATAAAAATAACGTTGCATCGAACTCGATAATCACTAGACGATACGTACACTGCACACACACAATCCACATGCCCAATATAAACCGGAAATGTAAGCATGGCGGGTAATGCAACGATACGGTCGTCGGATAAGCGGATTTAAAAAAAAAAAACACAAAAACTGTGTAATATATTTTTTATTTTTATTTTTTAGGCCTAGTCAATAGATATATAAGGTACAGTACACAATATGGAAACTAGTAAATTAAATCAGTGTGTGAATGAAGTATGACGAGTGAGAGCCCTCTTGTGAGAGGACAAATATTGTAATGTGTATTGCTATAAATCTGAGTGAATAAAATGTTTGTTTGAAAAAAAAAAAAAAAAAAAAAGTAGGTTTCATTTTATTATGTGTACTGTCCTCAATATTGATAAAGTTAGTGAATTCATAGGGACCTATATTCAGATAAATTTCTGGAATTTATGAATGAGCCAATCAATCCCTCCTGGACAGACCTCTTGTCTTTTGTAGGACTACTCTAATCCAAGCTACTACCTATTTGTACAGTGTAGGGTCTTGTTCAAGGACACAACAATATTGGATGCCTTTTAATGTCACCTAAAGTCTCAACTGACCTATTGCAATTCAAATCATCTTTTGTCTATCGTCCTGCGCCATTGGCCAGAAAACAATTTACATTTTTGATACTTCTCGATAACAAAGAGGCCCATGGTCATGATATTGGGCCATTGGCATGCTGGGATGAAGGGCTACCAAATTTGTTCAAATTATTGACCTTACCTACTGTCAAGGTCACAGAGTTGAGATGTGTTTGATGTTGGTTTAAAAGCAAAACATCATTTATCAGTGTACCCATCAGAATTCATGTGACCGTATACGTAAGGCCCTTGGGCCTCTTGTTATAAGAGACCTGCACTTACGACGTTTTAAACCCCCCCAAAATAAAGTAGCTGTGTTGGAGACTATGGGGAGGTATAATGAAGTCAGGTTGTCTATCCATCCATCTGTAGATAGAATCTTGTTCGGACAGCTGCAATTTTCATCTTAACTATTCAAATGTATATGACTTTTTACAGCGATTATTTTTCAAATTTTGTGTGTTTTACTGTAATGTAGTCATGGTTACTGATATAAGTATTGGCAAAACTTGACATTTTACTGGGTTCCTTGTATTCTGAGATCATAAAATTGTGTTTGATAAATTTTCAAGTGACCTATTCCGATTGCATTTGTCCATCATCCAACATCATGCGTGCATCGTCATATAGTTTACATTTTCGACTTCTTCTCAATAACTAAGAGTCCCAGGATCATGATGTTTGGCCAGTAGCATGCTGGAATAAAGGGCTAATAAGTTTGTTTAAATGAATCATTATGATCTTGACTTACTTTCAACTAAAGGTTACAGAGATCAAATGTGTCAATTTCTCTAAACAACTTTTTAAGAGTATTGATATTTGATCATTGGCATGTTGCTATTAAGTGTATGGGTGAGAGATCGGCCTCAGGCCTAGAGTTTAGACGGTGGTAATAGATGCCATGTTTGTTCAAATGAATGACCTTGATCTTTCCTGGTTATGGATTTGAAATGTGTTGAAATGTTTAAATATCTTCCCAATAACAAGATTTGTAGGGTCATGATGTTAGTCAATTGGCAGGCTGGGATGAATGCGTACCAATACAAGTTTATTCAAACAAATCTGGATCACATTTCAAGGTCACGGACCGACAAAGCCCATAGGCCTGTTGTTCTGTATTTCTGTTCTGTTGTTTTAAAAGGTAGTGGATATAAAGGTGAAGGTAGTCAAGTGCCCCTGTAAAGCAAATGACAGTTTTCTAATAAAATTGAACAAAGTACAAATTTTAGATTGTCTATATCCCTACCAAAATTCCACATCATACTGGGTTCTGATAATGTAAAATTACACAAATATTGATGGAAATATCCTTCTCCCATCAAAATTTTCAGGCTGACAGCTAAACATGCAATTATGAGGCTCCCATATTCAGCTACCAAATCCCATAATGTTGTACCAAAATTGTGATCTGAACTTTTGATGTTGACAACAATTAACAAACATGTTTGAAAGAATAACATCAACATGCATATGTCCTACTAAAAAAACCACACACAATCATTAAAATTGACAAGATTGGAATATATGACAGAAAATAGTTCAATCATTGGAATGACTTCAGAGAAGAAACAGAACAGCTTCTCATGCCCTTGTACTACTTGATTCTTTACTTGGTACAGGTTGTGGTGAAATGTGTCCCAGACCAGTTTCCTGTACCCGGATTATGAAACTTAAATCAAATTAAATAGCTTAATGAAAGAAAATCAAATTTTCTGTAAAAATACCAAGAAATATTTCAACTTTGTTGAACCTGTTGTTGAGATAAAAGCATATTTGTAGTAAAGTAATTGAAACTGATCATCCAGGATCAGTATAGCATGGTATTTTGAATCATGGTAAAATCATGTCGGCGGGTTTGTCACAGTTGACCGACTCTTTTAATTAACCCCTAGGGGTCAATTAGTGTCACTGACCATAGCTAATATGCCCTTTGTTGATTCTATATATTGGACAACGTTTTAAGACTTATATACACACTAATTTTAGTCAGAATTTGAGCGTCAAATTGACGCACGTCATGTCCGAGGGCGAGGTACTTGGGCCAAGCGGGAGCAAACTGGAGATTTAGATAAAATTCGGGACCCGCGCGGGTCATTAATTTCAAACTGGAGAATTTGATTTTTTAATTGAATATTCGGGAGTCTCCCGCCCAATGCGGGAAACTTGGCAGGTATGATGGTGATTGGGCAAGATTGAGCTGGGGATCTTTTGGCATGGACCATCTGTCATCAACTTCTCTTAAAAATCACTACTGGTCATAACAACTTTGTGATTTTTTACCAAATTTGGTCTAAAGCATCTAGGGATGGGGAGCCAAATTTGGTCCAAAGCATCTAGGGATGGGGAGCCAAATTTGGTCCAAAGCATCTAGGGATGGTATAGCTCCCCAAAATGAAAATTTTGAAGTTTTAGAATTCTATTTATTGTTTTCTTATGTTTATGTAAATTACGATCGTAATCAGAAATAAGATTGTAGAGAAGGAATTTATAGGATAATGAGAAAGGACAGTTATAAAGTGACAACATTTAAAATGATAAAATTAATGTAATATTTCATATCATTGATAGAGATGGAAGTGAAGCTGATGTAAATACACTCGTAGATAGAACTAATAGTGTCTTGATAAAGACAGCAGCTTCTATGTTTGGAATGGTAAAACCTCAAGTGTGTGGTTACTATGACTATGTTGATCAAGTCTGGGTTCAAAATATATGTATGATGTAATAAATGTTGTATAAACAGAGGGTGTGGTTGCCCTGTGGCCGAAGGGGTAGGGCCCAATAGGAGAAATAGAAGTAAATGCTTAAATTGTTTCTAGTCCTGAACAACTGGCTTGATTTTGATGAATTTTTGTCTGAATTATTATTTGGTAAAGGAGATCCAATATTGTATAAATGGAGGATGTGGTTCCCCTTTGGCCAAAGGGGTAGGGCCCAATATGGGAAATATATCAAAAGACTTGAAAATCCCTCTTCTTTACGATAATAGGATTTGGTCCAGATTTGGTTTGAAATGTTGGGAGAGACAGCTAAAAAGGAAGGAATATATTTGTATGAATACTTATATGAGAGTATTTTGCCATGATTACTGGAATATCCAGTAGGAATCTGTAGGAATGAAAGGATTTTGACTATATTCAGTCTTAAGTATCATTGAGTGAAGGGAAACCAATTCTATATAAACAGGGGGCCTGAGGGGAGGGGCCAAAAATCCTTCTACTGTAGGAATGCAAGGATTTGGTCCACATTTGATCTGAAGGATCTTTGGTGAAGGGAAACTTTTCATATGAATTCTTTAAAATCCCTCTTCTTCTGTAGGAATGAAAGGATTTGGTCTGTATTTGGCCTGAATCATCTGTTGGGGAATCAGTTTTGTCTAAAACCTTATATAATTAGCATGGAATTATACAAGTCCACTGACCAAAAGGCAATGTAAGGTCATAGGCCATGATCAGGGTAGAAGTTTTTATCCTTTAACTTGTGAATATTATGTTATAACATTATGAAGCAAAGTTGGTCAGAATTAAAGAAAGAGTCAACTGACCACAGGTCAAGGTCACTGTCAAAGGTCAAGGTAAAATTTTGTATCTTTTCACTGAGGAAACATATTTGCTATGACATTATGAAGCAAAGATGATCAGAACCAAACAGTTATCTGACCAAAGATGAAGGTCACTGAATCTTTTCACTGATGAACATAGGATGACATTACAAAGTAACAAGAAATGTGATACAATATTAATTCATTAAAACAAATTTTAAATACCCGTTACTGTTTGCTGTGTTGTCATCCCCAATTGTTTGTATGTAGTATCACAGCCAGTTACTCCATGATGTGTTCATGTACATTATGTACTCAATGCATGGAAACAAATATACCTGCCCACAAATGGGATCACCTACATTGTGTTTGGTTTGTTTGTGTTTAACGTCCTATTAACAGCCAAGGTCATTTAAGGAAGTGCCAGGTTTAGGAGGTGGAGGAAAGCCGGAGTACCCGGAGAAAAACCACCGGCCTACGGTCAGTACCTGGCAACTGCCCCATGTAGGTTTCGAACTAAGAGGTGGAGGGCTAGTGATAAAGTGTCTGGACACTTTAACCACTCGGCCACCGCGGCCCCATCACCTACATTGTGTATCCCATGGAAAGTCATAAAGACAATTAAGTTTATAGGGGCAGAGCAGGGTACAATTTCTTCAGGATACAATTTAGTGTTTTTCCAATTTAAATTTTAAAGATACAATTTGTAGCTTAAATGTTTGGAGGGTGGTAATAAAATATCTAACTTTGGGTATGGTATATATAGAAATATGCAACACCCTATTCTTGTTTTAAAGCAATCATAATTACTCATTGTTGGTGGTATAGCATCTTTAACAAGTTCTTATCCAAAATTAGATGTATCAAATTTATTTTTACTTTGAAAAAAAAAAGTTTAAATCTTTGATGTGTATTTAGACATTAGGCTTACATGGTAGAAAATTGGATAAATGGTAGGAGTACAATTATAAATAAAAATCTGCAGAAAAAGAGAGCAGAACTGCACAGATTAAGATATCAACTATTGCCATTTGGTGCAATAGGTCTACTTGGGTTTCTTTCTCCTCAGCAGAGGCCACAAAGAATACCTGTCCTTTGTATGGGTGTTATATGACATGTATAATCAACCCTTGTAGACTTCTTTTCAGGTGTGATAATAAAACAAAAGTCAAGATACTGAACTGAATGTGTGGAAGTAATCAATATGTTAATTGTGTGCAGCTGCCTTCACTTGACTCAAAGGTAAATCTATTGTATTTACCTACTGTGTGGGACGATTCTGTCCTATACCAATGCAAGCATTTGCTGCATTATATTACATGTCTTGTTATTGAAGCACAGGTGTGACATTTTAATTTTAAATGTTGCTTTCAATATAAAGGCATTCAAATATTTACATGACAAGTTATTATTGAGATTCCTTATGGAAATGAGAACAGGAATATATATATAACAAATTCACTGAAATAAAATAGCTTTTTTATTAAGGGTACTCAATTACTAATATTATTAAAAATTAAAAATTAAATAAATAAAACCAATCAATTGTACTTTGTTTTGAATAGTAACTATTTGGTGGTATATCAACTAATGAGGTTGACTTACCTCCCCTCCAATGTACCCGGGTATATGGCCCCCACTAGTACTGTATACAAACGTACTACTAGCTTACATCATTATATATGTGTAATTCTGTTTGCTGACTTTTCATGCTCACTCATTATTTTCCTTCTCTTCTAAAACATTTACTGGGTATTAAAAACTTAACAATGATAACCAAGAAAGTTACAATCCTTGCATTTTACTGTGCCTCATTGTATTTATATGTTTTGCCTTTAGAAAATTATAAATAATTATAATACATGTCAATCGAGACGAAAAAAATTCTTGGCATAATTCATGGTAATATGAATATTTTTACATAAAGCAAACATTGGTTGGTTGTTGAAAATACATTCTACTTCAAAAAAACATGTCAAACATGCCATGTGAAGTGAATAGGAAGCATCTGTAATGAAAGGACTCTGTATGTATGAATTGGACAATTTTAAGTGTAGCGCTAATCTGACATATATTTATATTGGATGTTTACATTTCGACATTCTACGTGTCATACTGAA
The DNA here is from genome assembly GCF_902652985.1 of Pecten maximus. Classification (NCBI taxonomy): domain Eukaryota; kingdom Metazoa; phylum Mollusca; class Bivalvia; order Pectinida; family Pectinidae; genus Pecten; species Pecten maximus. Next base: position 7,904,218 of record NC_047018.1, on the reverse strand, counting down.
GCTTTTAAAAAGTGTCTTTAAAATCAGCATGTTTGCTAAAACTGCAAAATTATTTGATGGCTTTGGGTTAAGTGTGTAGAAGGTGCATACAATAAGCGAGGCCCATATTTGACTTGTAAATCAGGGTGTGAGAGCTCTGTGCCAGGACTACCATCTCCACTGTGTTAGGAAAGCCTAGACACACTGATTGGGCCACTTCTGCCCAAGACTTGCCTGTAGAAAATCAAAATTTACATATGTTATTTACTTTTGACTGAAAGCCATCGTTATTTCAATGGGAGAAGAAAAAGAGCTTTATCATTCACTTGTTAGAAATGTAGAGTGTGGCAAAGAAAGCTTCAACTAGGTACAAAGTACAATCTGGGTTTAAAGTATCACTTATCAAAATGAGTTATTTACATGGTCTTGTTGTGCTGATAAAAACACATGAAATAGGGTGGTTGTAATATCTGTGTATTGAGTCTTGGAACAGTTACAAAATATTTGTGTCCTATTTGAACTTTTGAGTCCAATGTCAGACACAAGCTTGAAGGTGATCGAATATCTGTTGGTATTGAATATCGGTTCAAAAACAAGGCTCAGAAAAAAAATTCTGGCAAGAATTTATACATAAATTAATCTTAATCATAAATGGTGTCTGATGTTTAATATTTTATTTTGGAATTAAATGTTTCAAAAATAACTTCAACTATAAAGTGTCTTCAGTGACAATCAATTCAAATGTGCAAATATTGTAATACAGTAACATATTAATGACTTTGAATATATATTGTAAATAAATATATGAACACTTTCCTTTTGTATGTATTTAACATATGATAAAATGTTTATAATGAAACTAAACTGGGTAGAAATATTATTATTCCCCCACCAGAGGTGACTGTAGAGTACTTCACACACCATACTGTGCATTTTCCTTAAATCACCTTGAAGGACTCGTACGCTGTCACACAAAAAAAAAAAGCCAAATTTAGAATGCAAGTTACTCTTTTGACTGTGAGCTTCAAACTAAATAGAAGTTTTAAACCACTATGTGTGGAGTTATTGCCTTTTGCAGATCTTGTGTCTCGTTCGGGACATATTATGCATACTATAACACCAACTCTCCTGTCATTTTAAATAATGATTATGTTCCTAGAAGGATATCTTATAGTATTCAACAGAGTTCTTTCCTATGTGGTGAAAATAATGGAATATATTTGCAACAACAATTGTAAAAGTAGTGAATTAGGTCACATTGTTAAAATTATTTATCAACTGTACATGTAGAGCAAATTAACTTCAGACGTGTCATCTGTCTGATATCAATTGTTTCCTTTAGACATCTTCTCGATAGCCAAGAAGTCTTGATTCATAGCATAAGGCTAATAGCATGGTGGGATGAGTACAAGTATCTCCATCTACTTTTATAATAACCAACATGCTGGAATGAAGGGCTGTAAAGTTAAATGAAAATAATGACACTTTCCCACATTCAAGGTTCCATTTATCTATTAAAATATTTATTCAGCTCTGCCTGAGTAACCAAGAATCCAGAGAAATGATATTTGGCCACTAGAAAACTAGGATGAGCTGTTATTAAATCCTGTTTGTTATCATCTCTGCAGTCAGAGATCGTGGGGGGACATTTTAATACTGCTGCTGCTGTCCATCCCTGATTCTGTCCTTCTACATCATCATTTTCTGACATTTACTGAATTCATGTGGACCGATCAAACTCAAACATTACACACTACTACAGCTTCCTTATTGAGAGTGCTGGCTTTGGATATCGTTTATAATCAGAAGGTCAGAATCAAGGTTACTGTTACTATGATTTGAATATTGGTTTGTGGAAAATAACAAGTGAAGCAATCCATGTTGGGATGGCTGCTTAAGATTTCTTTTCAGGTGAAAAGGTCAAAGGTCAAGGCCACCATTACTATAAATTGAAAATTGGTCATTGATTTATAGTAGTATACATAAATGATGGGCGTTCAACACAAACATGCTCCTCTCAAGTTTGACCAGCTTTCAATGGTACAGCTGGTCATGATATTTTGAATTTTTTAAACTCCTTTGATTTTTTCAGATAATGTTTGTTACCTTACTTTGTCGGAGCTTTCATAGTATTTAACTTTCATGTTAAGTTTTTAAAAAGATACATATTTGTGGGGACATTCATTAATTACCTTATTGTAACAGTAATTATCAGTAGCATCCTTTCCATTGAAAAAATAAGCTATCCATGAATGAAATTGTTTTCAAAATATACAAAAATAAAGTGGTTTATTGTCATAGGTAGAGAATGATTAGTAGGAAACAGAACCAATTTTACAACATCAGTACCTCTTTGTTTTCCAGGGTATATATGTCACCTACATTCATGAGGGTGGGCCCGCTGCCAGGTGTGGACTTCAGGTTCATGACAAAATTTTACAGGTAGGTTCAGTTTTCAAATGTGATTTATTCATCAGAGATATCTCTAACACATTTTTCTGATGCATTTGAAGAGAATAAACAAATCCTTTGTTTATTTCTCAATGCTGGTCTGTACCTTTTTAAAAACAAAGTTGAAATTTTTTTATTAAGTAAGTTTTTGTATGGCTGATTTATTTTATAGAACATTTATCGATTACCAATGCCTTATCTGATATTGATTTTTGGAGTGGGTTGACAAACAATATGCTGTGTTATACCTGGTATATAAATCCCCATCACTTGTTACTTGGGCCTGGTTTAACTATTGTAACCCTTTCCACCTGTCCACACAAATCCAGTCCTCTTACCAACCTTACAGTGTCTATAAATTTTGTTTTTGGCAATCTTTATCCTATTCACGTCCATTAAGTAGTGCAAACCAATATTGAATATGTTGGTGATAAGGCTGGGTCATATCTGATGTATGAGTACAGGACGATTAACTGTGTTTGGAAAATTTCCCGACTTTTCACTCTTGTTTATTGGGTGTGTAAATTTTACCAAAATCCTTATCCTGTCATGATGAGAGATTGGTCTACAAATGAGGATAGAATGTTGCAGGTTTTAGTCCAGGTCAAATTCCACAGATAGTCCAACAGCAGTCTGGTGGAATAGTTACTGGAGTGAAAAATCTAGATCTTCAGTAAAAGATTGTCATAATTTAGAAAACAAATTGAGAAAATTGAGTTTGAATGTTTTCGATTTTAGATGGTCACTGTATAGATATGTTCATGCTTATTAAACATATAATCTCTAGGAAACACTAGACAATGCTACAGGTGACTGACTTGTGTGGATTATGTTACAAGTGACTGACTTATGTGGATAGTCTTACAGTTGACTGATTTCTAATGGATTGTGTTACAGGTGACTGATTGGTGGTGGATTGTGTTACAGGTGACTGGTTTGTGATGTGATGGATTGTGTTACAGGTGACTGATTTGTGATAGATTGTTACAGGTGATTGATTTGTGATGGATAGTCTAACAGGTGACTGATTTGTGATGGATTTTGTTACAGGTGACTGATTTGTGATGGATTGTGTTACAGGTGACTGATTTGTGATGGATTGTGTTACAGGTGACTGGTTTGTGATGGATTGTGTTACAGGTGACTGATTTGTGATGGATTGTGTTACAGGTGACTGATTTGTGATGGATTGTGTTACAGGTGACTGATTGGTGATGGATTGTGTTACAGGTGACTGATTTGTGATGGATTGTGTTACAGGTGACTGATTTGTGATGGATTGTGTTACAGGTGACTGATTTGTGGTGGATTGTGTTACAGGTGACTGATTTGTGATGGATTGTGTTACAGGTGACTGGTTTGTGGTGGATTGTGTTACAGTTGACTGATTGGTGGTGGATTGTATTACAGTTGAGTGATTTGCGGTGGATTGTGTGACAGGTGACTTGTAACATTGTACACCACAAATCAGTCACCTTAAACACAGTACACACCAAATCAGTCACCTTAACATTGCACATCAGAAACAATTCAACTGTAACATTTTGTCCACAACAAATCGGTGGCTGATTTGGGATGTACAATGTAAGTTTTGTTACATGTGATGATGTGACCGATTAGTGTGGATTATGGAACGTGTGACTAATGTGTATACACTAGTATTACACATGACTGATTTGTGATGGATTGCATTACAGGTGACTGATTTGTGATTGACAACGTTACAGGTGACTGGTTTGTGGTAGATTGTGTTACAGGTGACTGGTTTGTGGTAGATTGCATTACAGGTGACTGATTTGTGATTGACAACGTTACAGGTGACTGGTTTGTGGTAGATTGTGTTACAGGTGACTGGTTTGTGGTAGATTGCATTACAGGTGACTGATTTGTGATTGACAACGTTACAGGTGACTGGTTTGTGGTAGATTGTGTTACAGGTGACTGGTTTGTGGTAGATTGTGTTACAGGTGACTGATTTGTGGTAGATTGTGTTACAGGTGACTGATTTGTGATGGATAGTCTAACAGTTGTCTGATTTGTGATGGATTGTGTTACAGGTGACTGATTTGTGACAGATTGTGTTACAGGTGACTGATTTGTGATGGATTGTGTTACAGGTGACTGGTTTGTGGTAGATTGTGTTACAGGTGACTAATTTGTGGTGGATTGTGGTACAGGTGACTGATTTGTGATGGATAGTCTAACAGTTGACTGATTGTTGGATTGTGTTACAGATGAATGATTTGTGGTGGAATGTGTTACAGGTGACTGATTTGTGATGGATTGTGTTACAGATGAATGATTTGTGATAGATTGTGTTACAGGTGACTGATTTCAGATGGATTGTGTTACAGGTGACTGATTGTTGGAATGTGTTACAGGTGACTGGTTTGTGATGGATTGTGTTACAGGTGACTGATTTGTGATGGATTGTGTTACAGGTGACTGATTTGTGATGGATTGTGTTACAGGTGACTGATTGGTGATGGATTGTGTTACAGGTGACTGATTTGTGATGGATTGTGTTACAGGTGACTGATTTGTGATGGATTGTGTTACAGGTGACTGATTTGTGGTGGATTGTGTTACAGGTGACTGATTTGTGATGGATTGTGTTACAGGTGACTGGTTTGTGGTGGATTGTGTTACAGGTGACTGATTTGTGGTAGATTGTGTTACAGGTGACTGATTTGTGATGGATAGTCTAACAGTTGACTGATTTGTGATGGATTGTGTTACAGGTGACTGATTTGTGACAGATTGTGTTACAGGTGACTGATTTGTGATGGATTGTGTTACAGGTGACTGGTTTGTGGTAGATTGTGTTACAGGTGACTAATTTGTGGTGGATTGTGGTACAGGTGACTGATTTGTGATGGATAGTCTAACAGTTGACTGATTGTTGGATTGTGTTACAGATGAATGATTTGTGGTGGAATGTGTTACAGGTGACTGATTTCAGATGGATTGTGTTACAGGTGACTGATTGTTGGAATGTGTTACAGGTGACTGATTTGTGATGGATTGTGTTACAGGTGACTGATTTGTGATGGATTGTGTTACAGGTGACTGATTGTTGGAATGTGTTACAGGTGACTGATTGTTGGAATGTGTTACAGGTGACTGATTTGTGATGGATTGTGTTACAGGTGAATGGCCATGATATGACTGTGGTGACACACAGAAAAGCAGTAGAGTACATACAAAGGAAGCCTGTTCTAAACATGTTGGTATACAGGAAGGGTGTGCCTAACCTTGCACACCAGGAACACAACCAGCAAACCCAGTTCCAGAGTTTCAACCAGCAACAGGACTATCCCATCGCCTACCAGTAACACCAATACCTTCTACTACCCAGCTGACTAATACTTGTTACTGACCACCACACCTGGATTTCAACACATACTAAGGCAGTGTCAAAACATTATACAATAATTCTCTAAATACAAAAAAATGTATAATATTGTCCTCCATTAAAACATACATATACCTTAAATAACAATGACTTCAATAAAACATCTGCGTATATATATCATAATATTTACCTCCATTAAAACACTCACACATACAAACAACACTGACCTAGACAAAACCTCTACATATTTGGTTATAACATTGATCTCCATCCAACTTTGACATATCATTGATAACATTGACCTCCATCTGTCTTCAACCATCAAAACTTGTCTTTCATCACATTAAATTCCTGACAGAGTGGTTCCGGAAATGTGTTTGTAGTGACCAACACATATTCAGTGTTATATAACCCGTACTTATATGGTAATTGTATTAGCTATGTTTTATATACTCCTCAATGTTGTCTGTGGACCAGAGATACGCCAGTGATAAATTTTTAAATTTTAAGCACTTAATTATTGAATAATTAAGATGTATAGACATATATCTTCTCTATTGACCTGCCTTGGACTTAAAGATGTATATAATTGATAGGCTAACCATAGCTTCAGAATCTAAGGGTGACATTTCAATAAGCTATCTCTTTAGATCATACATGAATTCAGGCCCTGGACTTTGGAGGATGACTTTTATAAAGATGGTGAGCCAAACTTTTACTATGTCATATATTTACATACATATTTTTGTCATTCGATTCCTATAGTTTTACACAAATTGTTGACATGAATTGGTATTGAATAGATCAATGATCCCTTTCAAAATTTAATTCAGCAAAGACTTTTCAAATTTATTACATAGTTACCAGACTAGTATGTTCTTGCTGTAATGTAGAATGCTGGTTAAATGTTATATAAAATCAATTTTTTGTTATTACAAAAACCTTTATTTTGATATTTGTATAATGTGATGATTATTGTTGGTTTAAACTTTTGATGAACAACGAAATTTCACTTTATGTCTGATACATTGAAACCAATCTTAATACTCCCAAGTGTGATTACATGTACTTAATTTCTACTTAATATTGGTATAGGGATATCTTAATGACTCTTAGGCTTGGCAGAAAAACAATAGGAAAATTAAAGGGAAGCTGGATGAAAGTTCAATCCTCTTTATAATGTTTATGTAGGCATTTATAGCTTATTATTGTCTTATATAGGTATTTCATAGTTATTATGGAAATGAATAGAGAAATGATTTGTAGTATCTTTATCAGACTGAATATCAGTCTGGTGCCATGTGATGACAAACAATGTTTTTGACACATTTTTCTGGTGATCATTATATATTTTTCATATCTTAGAAGTAGAGATCTGTACATAATTTGTTTCAAGTGCAAATTAAATGACTGTAAATAAAGACACATTTAAAGACATCTTTTGTAGGTCCATGACCAATGATTGGCATTACAATCCGATACCTACCGGTAAATAACAACAGTTACATTAATCCGAATCTGTCTTTGGTTCAATCTTGACTAACCTCAAAGTTTAAAGCGAGAAAATTCCACATGCTATCTAAGAAGGAAGCATAAAACATGGAGTTAACAGATTGTTGATAACAATGAAATACTAATTATCAAAAATGTTATTTGGAAAATAATAATGTACACTGTTGTGCTTATAACTGTCATGCTACATATTTCCCTGATGGAAAAAAGCAGTAAATTCACAAGGAATTGTGATAGATTGTGTACTGTGGCAGGACACAGTGATCAAGCATTACATTGTACATTTGTATTACTGTAATGTCACGTTAACAGTAACTCACAGCTTCAAATCCAGCCCCATGTGTCTGTTTAGTTGATATCACATGTATTTTACATCATTACTGTAATTACTCTAATTAATCTGTTTTATATTGTCCTTCAGTAACCTTGTCCAGTCAGTACTAAAAGGCTGGTCAATACTTCTTTCTCAAGGCTTATTAATTACCACACATTTTACTAATACTAGTTTAATAACCAGGAATGAGAGCGAGGTCGGATGCTCTAGAAGAGAATGATGGAATGTGAAACAACATGATATTTATAGATTTTCAATTTGTTCATAGGCTTTGTGTCACGTTCTCTTTGTCAGTTGCACATTTGATATAGACTGTGTGTTCCTCATGTCAACTTTTACCTACTGATGAATGCCTTTGACAGTTTGGATTATAACGACTTACTGGGTTAAGGAACACTGTAATTTATGACAATATTTACGATAGACAACATCTATTTACCGCCATGTTTGTTTAGTCAACATCAAACGTTGTAGGTTGTGACATGATTACAGAGAACTGTTATAATGACTTGCTATACAAATCTTATTTTTATCATCTACCTGCTAGATTTGATTCTGTATATTTTTTGATAAATCAAATATTTAATGTGAACTTGTTTTGTGTATTTGTATACATAGTTTGCCAATATTTTGCCTTTTTCACCTTCATTCTGATGTGTATTCGTGTTTCACACTCGGTACCAGGTGGAGGTACAAGGACATTTCCAAAAACTATTACTTGGACATAGTATAAAAGTTATCCCATTTATGTCAAAGCCTTTGAGGCTAACCTCAAGCTGGGAAGTTGATCTAGTACAGTAAATAGACAGATCATCAAGTGCTGTAAGTTGACATAATAAAACGGCTGGAGTTAATTACGTACCTGTATTTGATACAAGAGTGACAGGGAGCTTCCACTGTCAGGTTGTAGGAATCTGTAGGGTATCGAGTGTTTTAGGGTTTATTATTACTATAATTTCATGGTTTTTACAATATTGGAGGTTTTATCATAACAACTTGTCTAAGATAACTTATCACTTTCATCACAACAGATGATTGATGAGAAAGACCCAGAATATCATATTTATCTATCAATTAGCTCATGCCTAGTAATAAGATCACTCATGCCTATAGCAGTGTGTTAAAATACTACCAAATGCTAATACAAAATGTATTCATTGTCCTGCAATAAGCCCACCCTCTATTTTGAGTTGAATGATATTGTTGGCCCCATTGGTTTACTACAGGATAAATACAGTATTAGATTAAGGGCAAATATCATCATCCTTTCACTGATGACATGCAAATTTGTCAATTCCAATTAATCATTCCAAGCAATTAGAAACCATATTAATTATCCTTAATACTCAGGATATGAGTGGTGTATAGTCTCTGAAGGAAGAAAGAGGAGTTTTTTATAACTTTAAATGGGTTTTGTAACAGAAATATGACAAATTTAATATTGTTTCAGTTTCATTCACTTTTTAGGTGACCTGAGCGAAGATCAGAGACATTTTCCAATCTGCCATCGTCCGTCGTCATCTGTCAGTCATTGCATCGTTAATGAACATTTCACATTTTCGACTTCCTTCTCAAAAACTCCTTAACTATTTTTGATGAAATTTTATAGAAATCTTCCTTGCAATTGGCTAAATGCCTACCAAAATTGTAAATTATATGGTCCCTAACCCCCAGGGGCCTGAGTGGCAGGGCCAAATGGGGTCAAATTGACTGATATTTCAAAAATCTTCTTTTCAAGACCCAGATATACTCTTCATGGATGGAAGGTTCTTAAGGTGCTTTATCAAAATTGTAAATTTCATTGTCCCTAGGTGTCACATTCCCCCTGGGGAGGGGGTAAATTTTACGATACTTTATATAGGAATCTCACATATTTTAGCATAATTTGTTTCATTTTCATTAGAAATTGGTTACCAGTTGGTCAGAGCTAACTTTTATCAATGACATGTTATCAGAGAATATCAAGGCTAAGGCCTTATGGCAGTCAAAAGTAGGGTAAAAATTAAAAAAGATTAGAGTAAATTTTTTCGTCTTATATGAAAGAACAAGTTTCATGTTTCTCCCTGAAAAGGTGCGAAATTTTACAGGGAAATTCCATGTTTATGGAAATTATTCAAAACTTTTAAAATTATTAGGGCGAAACTATACTACCAATACTACCTGTCTTTATTTGTGAACTGTTTAGAAATACATCGTAAATTACATAGAAGATAGTCATATGTTAAGTCTCAGGTGACTGTTAAGGACCATGGGCCTCTTGTTTGAATGTGTTCAAATTAATGAATACCACAAATATGATAGGATAGCTAAAACATCTCTCATTACTTTGGGATGTAGACTATTTTACTGTCATAGTAAGCACACATAACAATGGAGATATTACATAAAAAACAACAATGGACAGTATTTGTGTGGGGGAACTTAATTTCATTTTTGGAAAATTCCATTTTACTCTTTAAATTCTATAAAGGTTAACGTCACAAAGCTACCTCTCATAAATGAAAGGAAATTCTTTGGATATTTGCTATGATAGAATTACCTGCAATTCAATGATCGCTCTTACACAAGTGAATTGCGTTACACAAAATGTTTTTGTTTACCAAGAAAGAATGGAAATATATTGATACACAGAAAGGTGTTATTACACAAAAATTGTACAAATATTGTTAAGATAAAAGAATTGTTACTTTGACAACAAAATTGTGTTCATGGAAGGTTTGTTCAGAACAGTTTTATGTAAATGGAAAGATTTGTACATGGAAATATGTTATTATATAATAAGTACACAAAGATTTCAATTTCCTATAAACATTTATGTCTATTTATGTACACAGTAAGATAAGATGTTCAGTTTAAACAAAACTATTTTTATCATGTTATGTAATGGAGAGGTGTTATGTGCACAGAAAAGATTTCATGTACATGGAAAAGATTAAGTATTCTAAGTATTATTTACATAAAAAGGTGTCGCCTACATGGAAAGGTTGTGGTTTATATGAACATGAAATTGTATTCCACCAATAGTAGCTGTGTTATGTGTACCTAATGACGGCTGATGACCTTACTAGCTCAGGTTGGTAGGAATTTCCCCTTAGCCTACATGATGTATACTAAAGAGCATGAGGTCACTAGTTCAAGCCTTATGCGGGCAGGTTATTATAACCCACGAAATGAGTTTGTCCTTGGTTCTTAAGTCTGTCCATAAACAATCCTTGTCAATGCTTTTTCTTGAGAAGTTCCTGTTTTTTGAAACTGATCAGAACAGAAATTGGCAGGCAGGTATCCATTTTAATTACAACCTTTGAAGTTTTTTATTGCTGTTTCTCAGAATTTACTACAAGATTTATTTTGAAACTGATTGGGAAAAAAAGTTATGATAGGCATCCATCTTAATTTAGACAAATGAAATAGATCTTTCTCAAATTACACACTTATATATTCCCAGTGCTCACTAGTTGTTCATGATCAAATAAGACTAATTGAATATACAAAATGACTGTCAGGTAGCCATCTTGGATGTTGGCAGTTTAAGTTTGTTTCGAAAAAACAATTTTGAAGGAAATATGAAGTTTGATGTCACTATTTCTTTCGAATTCATTCATTGATCTTTCTCAAATTTCATATGTACTTGTAAGTTTCCGTTGGGACCTAGTAGTGCATGTCTAATTCTGAAACTGATCCAAAATCAAAATGGCAAGGGGGGTGGCCGCATCTGGACTTTGGGTCCTTGGAGTTTGTTATCGCATTATCTCTATCAATCTTCAGATTACGAAGATTTAATTGTAAGTTAAATAAGAAAAAAAATTAAGAAAAGTACAGAAATTCTCAAACTTCCAAAACCAATAAACATTATACAATGGTAGGAACCTCTTGGATCTCTTGTTATATTACTCCTTTCTGCCAGGTAGTTAACACGATGTTATATAATACCAGGTTCCGTATATATAAAGATCTGTAACTATTGTGCACATGTTATAAAATGTTGTGGAAAAATGATCAAGACACAGGGTTGTGTTATAAAACACATTTTCATATTGTTAATGAAAGATGAACATAGATGTTTGAACTAGATATTTTAGTTTTAAGATCAAGTAGACATACATATTCAGATTATGTGTTTTTACAATAATGTTAGTGCAATATTTTGCTTACAAAGTGTATTGCTGTTGCTTTTATTGTATGTATAGTAATATGTAGTATGATTGTGATCAAACCAATCTATGTATAGATCAGTGTAATCTACCCATGGACACTACTTAATGGGAGGAAATCTTCTGTTTATCTGAAGTTCTCTCCTGTGTATTCTATTATGTGGATCGACAAGGTTGTGTATCAGCAATGTGTATTGCCTTTTGTTCCGTTTGTCTTGTTGTTCTGTTAGTTAATTTTACCTCATTGAACTGTTTTTGTAGATTTTTTATCAGCAGAAAAACACTTTTCAGCTATCATCAAACAAGCCAATAATTGCTTGTCAAATAAGTGAAAAAGAACTTTCAAACAAAAATCCAAAATAGATTATGATCACCCATGCTTTTGTGTAAACTAGATAATACAGCTTGTAAGTGTATGTCTTTTTGTGATGGAAAATTTCCTAATCACAGCTCTAATTTGTCCAGTAAAACTTGTATGGCCTTTTAGCATTAACTTGGTGGATCAGAAGATCTTATCAGTGATGTTTGTTTCTGATAAAATTTATTATTTGAAAAATAAAGATTATTATTTATGAATTCATAAATTGAAAATTTATTGACACCTAACCATACATAAATAATTATAGTGATTTAATCTGGGTTAAGGTATTTACTATTTGTGAGTGTATTTTCTGTAAGTTCATTACTGTGAGTTAGTGCATATCTATTAAATGTAAGCAGACTTGAGGGAGATAACACACAGTATAGTTCATGGTGGACAAAGTGCTTACTACTGTTCGTATTACACATGGTACTACTATACACAACCACATGGTATTTAAATTTTGGTCATTCGATAGGGGAGAAATCATTCACAAACTTCAGAATCAGGTCTTGAGAATTCGGCTGGAATATATGATGAAATCATCCATTTATGAGGAATTAAATTTAGCGTAAAGGTTATTTTGATTGTTGGTACAGGTTTCTTTGACACTTTGTTTATTGTTTCCTTTTAAACACCATTGTATATTTGATTACAATTGTACTTTAAGTTTAGATATGCTTTTTTTTTCAAAAAATGCCGATGTTGTGAAAAAAAAGAGAAACTTTAAATGACTTACGAAATATTGAAATTAAAATTTGAAATTTGCATGTACTATATTTTAGATAGTGTTTTTGTTACCTAAGAAACCTAAGAAAGAAATGCAATGCATTGAACTATTGGTTTTGCTAGTTTATGTTTTGGTAATTTAGAGTGGCCTGGTTCTGTAGTCCTGTACAACACTACATACATGTTATATGTTTCCTCTTTTTTAGCAGTCAGTCTACGAAGTTAAACTTGTTTTGCTGAATAAATTTAGTTTTATTTGAGTTTGTCTATGAATTGGTTTTTAGGATAACTGGAAAAAAGTCGGTCTCAAGTGACATAATACAGTCAACTTTTACAATTCCATGGCGTCATGCATTCTCTGATCAAAAGCATTTGTTATTTTTAACTTCTACAAACCCATGATCTTATTTTGTTACGATTTTGTATGAATCTGAATTCTATGGTAAAGGATTTTGGTTTGGTTTGTTTTTGTTTAACGTCCTATTAACAGCCAGGGTCATTTAAGGACGTGCTAGGTTTTGAAGGTGGAGGAAAGCCAGAGTACCCAGAGAAAAACCATCGGCCTACAGTCAGTACCTGGCAACTGCCCCACGTAGGTTTCGAACTCGCAACCCAGAGGTGGAGGGCTAGTGATTAAGTGTCGGGACACGTAACCACTCGGCCACCGCGGCCCCTAAGGATTTACCATAAGTATGACTTCAATAATCTACCACACTTCACAACTACCAGTTTTGGTAAAGGAATCAATCCCTTGCGTAATGCTAAGATTTCTTTCACCATTCATTTGTCTCCCATTTTAGCTCATAGAGAACTTCATGTCAGCCATAAGGGATCACAGATAGCATGCGCTGGTGAAAACCACACACATTTCCCATGCATTTCTTCTTTGTTTGAAATATAGCTTTCTTGCAACTGAGGCACTTATTGTTATTTTTCTCTGCACTGTTTGTATAAAAGAATATAATATTGAAAATGAAAGTATCAAACTTAACAAATAGTTGTGAATTATTTGAGACCTACATAACCTTGCATAATGCTTGGATATGGAGATGTTAGAGAAGTGCAAGCTGGACTGCCTTCACAAGTGACATTCATATTCAATTGGAAATCACCAGGAAATTCAGTAGTGAACTTAAATAAATGGATTGGAAAAAATAGGTGCGAGAGATTATACATCTGCAACCCCAGAGCCCAGAGGAGAGGGAACAAAGGTGGCAAATGAGCTGAATTTCAATCATCTTTTAATCCAGCTATGCTTGAAAAACTTCAAATACGTAGGGTCTGAAGGTGGTTTATTGAAAACACTTTTGTTTATTTTATCAAAAGTGTGTTGGAATTACAAGCATTTTCGTAGTATGGATTTTGTTACTATTATCAACACCAGGGGTGCCTGAAGGACCAAAATGGATGAGCTTATTTAAAAAATTGATGTTCTTCAGACTCGTTTGTGCTAGATATTGGATGGGGTTATATTGTTTGGTTTTTAGGTCATCTGACCAAAAGGGCCAGGATGACCTCTAGCTATCGTGCTCCGACCATCGTCGTCAGCCTTTTACTTTCAAAATGTTACTCCTCCTACCTCCAAAGTGGACTACTACCAAATTTGGTGAGATACATCAACGGGGGAGACCAATCATATTTATATAACTGAGGCTGGTATGACCCATGGGGCCAGTGAGGTGGGGCTCCAAAAGAGGAACTTTGCTGAAATTTTGCTTTTAAAATCTTAACCCTTGGTTTGAAGCATTATTGGGAGATGGCGATCATATTGTTAGGTCAGGATGACCTACATCCATCATTCTTTGTCTGCCGTCATCCGCCATTAAACTTTTACTTTCAAAACGCTTCTCCTTCTTAACCCTAAAGCGAATTCTACCAAATGTGTGAAACATCATTTGGGGAGGGCAATCATATTTTATGTTAATGAGGCTGGTCTGACCCCTAGGGACAGAGCCCAAAAGGAGAACCGAGAAGATTAACGCAGGACAGACGAACAGACGGATACCGCTATTTCATAATAACCCCGTGTAAAAAACTGATCCGTGAAATCCATGGTATCCCCTGACGATGCACCCATCTTTTCTCCGCCGTTGTCCAGACGAAATTTAAGGTATTGTTTGAAGCTCCCACGAATCTTCAAAGGAAAAAAATCTACTACCTAGAACCCTCGCTCAAGTTTGATTGTCGTCATATTCTGCGCTTAATGAGGCTGCTGTGACCTGATTGACTGATTGATTTATGCATGATGTCTTTTGAAGGATTGATAGGATTTTTATGAAACTTGCTTGGTAGACTTGTTACAAATAGTGTTGATTACTTCACAGGAACTTGATGACTGAACACAACATGTAATGATTCTAAATGCTATGTCACGTGTTTAATATTTTTATGCATTTAATTTCATATAATACAATATTTCAATGTATTTGCATGGGCAGGGGATCTTGACGACTATGTCCTTGTATATAAATGAGACTGGTCAAATCCATAGGGCTCGAGAGGTGGGCCCCAAAGGGGAACTTTGCTGTAATTTTAATGGTTCAATTGTCAAATGACTGTAAAGACCCATGGCCCTCTTGGGACTTTTTAACAGTTTGCATCTATACCTACGTTATTCTAGGTCTTGCTATATCACATGATAATTCCCATGCCAGGTAACAACATACAAGTAGAGACACATCAGAATGTATGTGACCTTTAAGACCTGCGAATCCTGTGTACTTCTAACCTTTCGCTTAGATGTGGGGAAGCTAGTAATATCCCACTCCATCTGGCTTTCATCATCTGTTACCAAAATCATTTTTGGCTCTTGACCCAATTATTTCAAAACATAGAAATTGAACGTAAGGTAAGCACACATATGCTTTACCATAACTCAAATTGATAGAATACATCCCCAATCCTGACCGGGAATGTAGAGATGAAGTCTGCACTATATGTGGAACCATTCGAGAATGTTGGTCACCATTTCCCCAACAGGCCTTCAGTTATCAGTTATAAATTGTTATACTGTATTTGAAAACCGAGTCATTGTGACGACTATGATAACTTCGGCTCCTTTTGCAAATATGATCTCCACAACATTTTACAGTGGAGGCCACCTTATGCCCTAACTCGAATATGTTTAATAGTTAACGTCTTCATTCCTGTTAACAATTTAGTTTTATTTCATTTTCCTTACAAAGAGAATCTACATTACAATACAATAATAAACTCGAGTGACTAAATAATCAGCGGAAACATGCAAACACATGGAACCAGCAACGAATGGCCTAAGCAGCCCAAGAAAAATGTCATCACGTCGGCCATGTGGCCTGCCAGTGAGAAGTGGTGACAATGGATCGAAGATGTTAGAACCTAACGTGAGCTGCACATCAAAAGTGTCACCATCTTACAGTAGTAACTATGATGCTGAAGATCAAAATGAAAAGTAGTGAAGAATTTCGTAGCACCAAGTTGAAATGTTAAATAAAATGATCTACAGAACTATGACCACGGGTGTGGCATCACTTCTATTTACCAATAGAGAAGGAAATTTGCAGTAGAAAAATCGGCGTGTTTTAGGAAAAGAATAAGATTGATCTACCCAACATCCTTACTGGTGAATGTTTCGTCTTTATCATCGATACGTTTAGAAAAGCTGAAGACTGTTCGCCGACTTCATTGGAAACCATGGCCAGTATCCAGTATGACTCCCCACACACCCAAGATTATCTTCTGTTGAGACACTCCCAATCTGTACAACATTCAATTGTGGACAGTTTGCATTTAGGATGGAATAAGACATGGATGTAACGACTTCGCCATAATTTCCCTAAAAGTACTAGTATTTTGTTTTAACTTCAAGATAATAAACCTTAAATTTAGTGAGAGGATGTCTTTCAAAAAGTCATTAATTTCTTCAGCAAGATATACTAGCAAGAACCACATATGACGGGAACCTTAACAGAGCTCTGTCGAATAACCAAGACAGGACCATAAAAACTTGCCAACACCGTATATTATACTCCGGATAAAGTAAGTGTGACAGCGGACCCGCCGAAAGTAGCGTCCTGTGTGTGACAGCGGACCCTCCGAAGGTAGCGTCCTGTGTGTCACAGCGGACCCTCCGAAGGTAGCGTCCTGTGTGTGACAGCGGACCCTCCGAAGGTAGCGTCCGTTGTGTCACAGCGGACCCTCCGAAGGTAGCGTCCGTTGTGTCACAGCGGACCCTCCGAAGGTAGCGTCCGTTGTGTGAAAGCGGACCCTTTTGAGGTAGCGTCCTGTGTGTGTGACAGCGGACCCTTTTGAGGTAGCGTCCTGTGTGTGACAGCGGACCTCCGTAGCGTCCTGTGTGTGACAGCAGACCCTCCGAAGGTAGCGTCCTGTGTGTGACAGCGGACCGCCGACGGCAGTGTCCTGTGCGTGACAGCAGACCTTCCGAAGGTAGCGTCCTTTGTGTGACATCGGACCGTCCGAAAGTAGCGTCCTGTGTGTGACAGCAGACCCTCCGAAGGTAGCGTCCTTTGTGTGACAGCTGACCTCCGAAGGTAGCGTCCTGTGTGTGACAGCGGACCCTCCGACGGGAAGCGTCCTGTGTGTGACAGCGGACCTCCGACGGCAGTGTCCTGTGCGTGACAGCAGACCCTCCGAAGGTAGCGTCCTTTGTGTGACAGTGGAACGTCCGAAAGTAGCGTCCTTTGTGTGACACAGGACCCTCCGAAGGTAGCGTCCTGTGTGTGACAGCGGACCGCCGACGGCAGTGTCCTGTGCGTGACAGCAGACCTTCCGAAGGTAGCGTCCTTTGTGTGACATCGGACCGTCCGAAAGTAGCGTCCTGTGTGTGACAGCAGACCCTCCGAAGGTAGCGTCCTTTGTGTGACAGCTGACCTCCGAAGGTAGCGTCCTGTGTGTGACAGCGGACCCTCCGACGGGAAGCGTCCTGTGTGTGACAGCGGACCTCCGACGGCAGTGTCCTGTGCGTGACAGCAGACCCTCCGAAGGTAGCGTCCTTTGTGTGACAGTGGAACGTCCGAAAGTAGCGTCCTTTGTGTGACACAGGACCGTCCGAAGGTAGCGTCCTGTTTGTGACAGCGGACCTCCGAAGGTAGCGCCCTGTGTGTGACAGCGGACCCTCAGAAGGTAGCGTCCTGTGTGTGACAACGGACCCTCGGATGGTAGCGTCCTGTGTGTGACAGCGGACCCTTTGAGGTAGCGTCCTGTGTGTGACAGCGGACTCTCCGATGGTAGCGTCTTTTGTGTGACCTCGGACCCTTTCGAAGGTAGCGTCCTGTGTGTGACAGCAGACTCTCCGAAGGTAGCGTCCTGTTTGTGACAGTGGACCGTCCGAAGGTAGCGTCCTGTTTGTGGTGCACACGTGGGACCTCTACTCTTCGATTTCTGGACACGTTCCAATCAAAGATCTGCGGAATTCAATTAATTCACTCTCAATCTACTTATCTTCTCTACCGTTTTGAGATACGATACATAGGTTAAGACTTTCGGTTAACCATTTAACGGCTTCCAAAAATAAAGTCCAAACCAATCGTAGGTCTGATTTTTTCCTTTAAAGATTACAAGGGAGCTTAAAACAATACCTTAAATTTCGTCTGGACAACGGCGGAGAAAAGATGGTACCATGGATTTCACGGATCAGTTTTTTACACGGGGTTATTATGGAATAGCGGTATCCGTCCGTTCGTCTGTCCAGCGATAATCTTCTCTCTCAGTTTCCAACTGATATAGCTTAGATTTTATAATCATGATACGAGGATTTTTGGCTTAGTGGTCGTTTTATTCGACAATGTCTGAAAGAAATACTGCTCTCAAATTTTACCGATCTCTTTGAAAGGACTGTACTTAAGACAATTGACATTACAAACGGATCTGAAAGTTAGATACAATAAAGTGTTAATACATTGGAGGCGACATCAAAAAATAATAATCATTGTTTTCAGTTGTGTTTTCCTTTTAAGGTGTTATAACTCTTTATTTCAGGGCCTTAAACATGTTCGGATATCTCCACCCTCAGTTTTTGACCGATCTCGTTGAAGCTTTGTAGATTTTATAATCATGATGTTCAATTGTGCTATCCTGAGGTACATGTTTACATAGGTATTGTCACTTCACGACAGAAAATAAAAATATACGTTCTCACTACACAACCGTAAAATATACCACAGATGTTCGTCATACATAGTATAACATCATCACTCAGATTAAATTCGTTTCTGACAGAAATCCCTTCTATTTTATTCCGTTAATGATATACAAAACTTGTGCTATACTGAGATAGGGTGTACGTGTCTGGGGAACTGTTATTAACCTCGGAATGAGAGCCACCCTGAACCAATACACATTTTCTTGTAGCATGATAAAAGTAATCAACTCAATCTTAATTTGACATAACTGTCACATATCATTAAACCTGCATACCCTAACAGATGTAATGGAACATACCGTCGCGTTACACACAAGCTATACTATGTCAAATCCGGGGGAGATATATTTTCGGCCAAAAAGGAGAAAGTTTTGAATACTTTCTGTTCTATTGTGAAACAATAGTTTCAGTGTGAACAGAAGCTGTCGGAGTACTTTGGGACCGTTAAATATGGGACGGGATCCAAAAACTTGGGACGGCGTATCTTTGGCATGTTGATTTAAGTCCTTGCTGGACCTAAAATCCAGACATGATCCCTACATACGTTATGGGGACACGACATCGACCCATACAACCGGATCATCACACAATGCCCCTTTTTACCATACTAGTGCCAATTATCGGTTTTCGTGTTACCTTCAACACTCAAATTCAACTCACAATAACACTATTATTTTGTGTATTTTGCACTGTGTTTTAGGGTTTCTAACATTATGAATCAAAGCTAAAAGTTCGAACTGATAAAATCACACTAAAATTAAGTTGGTCGTTCATTCATTTGCTTGACTATGATTTACCGAATAAACAAGTTTGTTCATTGCTCAGAAGCTACGTAATCGTTGTCGTGGATATGGTAAGTAATTAACTGTAGAACAGGAATTACGTTGTACAAGCTGCCCTTCTCTGGCCTTTAAATCACGGAAACTGCAAACTCATCTGAATCAGACATTTATCATGATCTTTACATCGGGTTCGTGTATCTCGATATTAACAACATGTTATCAATATATTAGCAATGACTTCCAAACATTACGGTCCTCGCGATAGATGGCGACAGATAAAGGGAGACATTGGTTTGGAGACATACATACGGACTAAGACTAAGAGGAAGTCGTTTCATGTTTACAGCCATGACATCTTTGGGGGACAGAAGCTTGTAGAAGACGCTTTACCTTCCGAAACATCTAATATTAGTCTCCTTGCGCTCCCTCGAACAGTTCCATGTAAATCTTTTGTTCATGTTTAGCTGTTTTTTGTCGAATTTTGGTTAGAATAACAATATTGTTTTGATGTTTTGACAAATAACGTTTCTAAATACGGAGCTTTGAGCAGTTTTTAAATACGGAGCCTTGAGCACAAGTTGTGCGAGTAGTAAAGGCTTGTTGGACTGTTACTTTGTATGTGACCGTGTACCAAGCAGTACAATCTGTATCATTACCATTGTTTACTTCATGGTTACCGTATAACTACATGGAAACTATACTAGATATGTTGTATTTGTTAAATTCGCCATGGAAACAAACGTTCTGTTTATCGCACGCCGTCTTGCTCTTCTATCATATCTGTCAACATGTGGCCTGCTAGAATGTCAACGACTACGTCTGTCGGTGTAAATTAAGGTTCCGATCGGTGAAAACATTATCCAGGAATGACGCATTAGACACAAGATTAAAAAAAAAACTGCGAGTAGAACTAGATTTTTCCAATTCACGTTAGGTTAACCTTCGTAATCACATGTAAAGCACCACTAGATCACAGATAGTTTATCTTTAGACAGAAAGGTGTTGTAGATATCGTCCATCATGTCGTTCTGGGAAAAGAGGCTTTCCACGATACATCATTGAGCGAAATGTGAAAAAAGCAGTGTACCTCCGCGACAATACTCCTGGATTATCATAATTCATAATACCTTGCCTAAAACCACATCGAATTGCGAAAATTCTATGTTCCCATGGTAATTTAAAAAACGTCAGTTTATATAAATTTGTTATAAAAACAATAACACATAAATTCATTTTCGACTAACTAAATGAACGGGTTGTCATTTGAAATAAAAATAGCAAAGCGTGCCATACACACAAAGACAAAATGCCGACATGCAAAGCAAACCGCATTTCTTAATCAATCAAAAGGAGGAAAAATATAAACATATTTACAGGGGAAAACCCAGGTGTTCCGATAGAGTAAGCGTCTCCTGTTTCATCGCCGACACCTGTAATACCAATCTAGGTCAATCCGGGTTAAATCACATCCTTAAGAGAGCCAAGGTAATGACACATCAACTTAATAATATCACACAATATTTTCCAATGATAACGGTCGTAAAACTTTCCCATCGTCTTCCTCTACCGGTATCTCTCGAAACCCTGTGTTGTTAGGTTTTACGTCAGCAGCCGACATCATTCACAGAAATCGTGATGATTAGAACAAGAGCTTGAATATCGAATCCATTGGGACAAGTGACGCGGTTACAACGAAAGAATCTGGAACAAAAGCACGGATCAATTATTGTATGACGTCACGGGTATCGTTGTTCTGTATCCTCGGTCGTTGTCAGATATGGTAAGTTACGTCACGCTGTCTTCCTTTGTTTTGTATCCTTGGTCGTTGTCTGGTATTGTGAGTTACGTCACAATGTCTTCCCTTTGTTCTGTATCCTTGGTCGTTGTCAGGTATTGTAAGTTACGTCACAATGTCTTCCTTTGTTCTGTATCCTTGGTCGTTGTCAGATATGGTAAGTTACGTCACAATGTCTTCCTTTGTTCTGTATCCTTGGTCGTTGTCAGGTATTGTAAGTTACGTCACAATGTCTTCCTTTGTTCTGTATCCTTGGTCGTTGTCAGGTATGGTAAGTTACGTCACAATGTCTTCCCTTTGTTCTGTATCCTTGGTCGTTGTCAGGTATTGTAAGTTACGTCACAATGTCTTCCCTTTGTTCTGTATCCTTGGTCGTTGTCAGGTATTGTGAGTTACGTCACAATGTCTTCCTTTGTTCTGTATCCTTGGTCGTTGTCAGGTATTGTGAGTTACGTCACAATGTCTTCCTTTGTTCTGTATCCTTGGTCGTTGTCAGGTATTGTAAGTTACGTCACGATGTCTTCCTTTGTTCTGTATCCTTGGTCGTTGTCAGGTATTGTAAGTTACGTCACAATGTCTTCCTTTGTTCTGTATCCTTGGTCGTTGTCCGATATGGTAAGTTACGTCACAATGTCTTCCTTTGTTCTGTATCCTTGGTCGTTGTCAGGTATTGTGAGTTACGTCACAATGTCTTCCTTTGTTCTGTATCCTTGGTCGTTGTCAGGTATTGTAAGTTACGTCACGATGTCTTCCCTTTGTTCTGTATCCTTGGTCGTTGTCAGGTATTGTAAGTTACGTCACAATGTCTTCCTTTGTTCTGTATCCTTGGTCGTTGTCCTGGTATGGTAGTTACGTCACAATGTCTTCCCTTTGTTCTGTATCCTTGGTCGTTGTCAGGTATTGTAAGTTACGTCACAATGTCTTCCCTTTGTTCTGTATCCTTGGTCGTTGTCAGGTATTGTAAGTTACGTCACGATGTCTTCCCTTTGTTCTGTATCCTTGGTCGTTGTCAGGTATTGTAAGTTACGTCACAATGTCTTCCCTTTGTTCTGTATCCTTGGTCGTTGTCAGGTATTGTGAGTTACGTCACGCTGTCTTCCTTTGTTCTGTATCCTTGGTCGTTGTCAGGTATTGTGAGTTACGTCACAATGTCTTCCCTTTGTTCTGTATCCTTGGTCGTTGTCAGGTATTGTAAGTTACGTCACAATGTCTTCCTTTGTTCTGTATCCTTGGTCGTTGTCAGGTATTGTAAGTTACGTCACAATGTCTTCCTTTGTTCTGTATCCTTGGTCGTTGTCAGGTATTGTAAGTTACGTCACAATGTCTTCCTTTGTTCTGTATCCTTGGTCGTTGTCAGGTATTGTGAGTTACGTCACAATGTCTTCCTTTGTTCTGTATCCTTGGTCGTTGTCTGGTATTGTGAGTTACGTCACAATGTCTTCCTTTGTTCTGTATCCTTGGTCGTTGTCTGGTATTGTAAGTTACGTCACGATGTCTTCCCTTTGTTCTGTATCCTTGGTCGTTGTCAGGTATTGTGAGTTACGTCACAATGTCTTCCCTTTGTTCTGTATCCTTGGTCGTTGTCTGGTATTGTGAGTTACGTCACAATGTCTTCCCATTGTTCTGCATCCTTGGTCATTGACTGTTATGGTATGTGACGTCACGATGTAGCCATTTGTTCTGTATTATTTGTTCGTTGTCTGGTATGGCGTGTGACGTCACTATGTATTCCCTTTGTTATGTATCCTCGTTCGTTGTCTGGTATGGTGTGTGACGTCACGGTGTATTCCGTTTGTTATGTATTCTTGGTCATTGTCTGTTATGGTGTGTGACGTCACGACGTCTTCCCTAGGTCATGTATCATCTGTCATTATTTGGTACCGAGTGTGTGACGTCACGATGTATTCCCTTTGTTCTGTATCCTTGGTCGTTTTCTGGTCTGGTATGTGACGTCACGAAGTCGCCCTTTGTTCTGTATCCCTGGTCGTTTTCTGGTCTGGTATGTGACGTCACGATGTCTCCCTTTGTTCTGTATCCCTGGTCGTTGTCTGGTCTGGTATGTGACGTCACTATGTCTCCCCTTTGTTCTGTACCTCGGTTGTATCATGTTTTGTAATTTCCATAGATTATTTTGTGAATTAAACAATTAAAATATGTACTGAATAATATAACTATAAAAACTATCAAAAACTTTACTAAATATGAAAGTAGGTGGAATTCCTCTATTTAAGGTAGCATTAACTTTATTTGACTGTGTTGGTGTAAGAGTGAAGTTATTGGTATCTGTACTACGTTGTGGCGAGGCTGGCATTCAAGGTCAAATATTTCGTTAGAGGTCATCCTCATTTGGTTATTATTGTTTTTGTTCATTTTCATTGTTCTGTTAGTCTTAGAACCGATCTTTAAACGACAAAAATATCTTTAAATAATTTGTGTGATTGGTAATGATGTGTTTAATGCCAGTTGTGCGTTACTTGATTTGCCTTATAGAATATATGCGATTTAAATAAGATGTGATTATCATACGACCAATTAATGTTCAAATTTTAATACATAACCTTCCTTTGAAGATTTTTTTACTGGGCTTTATAGCTAAAATATCAACTCCAATACAGAGCATATAAGTCGGTAGTTACACTAGTATGAATAAAGGGGTCGGTGAACCTGAAAATGGTCGATGTATTTGCAGCTCTAGCCCTGAATTGATATTAACACAGATGCATTGTTGAGGTGTGGATATAAATTTATAATTAAATGGTTTGACAGATCTGTTTTATCAAACAGTACCCGGACAGCCTATCTAACCGTGACTTACCGTGATAATATCACACAGTATTCGGTATAAATACACTCCTCATAGCCAGTTTACAATGCCGCCGTCATAAATGAATCAACCCCTGAAAATGGAATATCACAGTTATCAACCCAAGGCATTATTAAGTGAGATTTGTAAAGATTTAATTAAAAAAATAATTATCACTCATACACTTGTTCGAAGCAAATCGTCAGATCAGAAAATTTGGACTACATGTTATATGACATCGTCTCGCAGCATGGCCTTATTGTTCTTCGTTTAAGAATTAAATGTTTTCAAGTCTGATAATGATTTTGAAGTACATTTTACTATTGATCATTAAAACACATCAATGAGGTCAGTCTTAGTGTTTTGATTTGTTCATATAAAATCGGGAATGTCCGACAACTCTGGAGGCTTTTCTCACAATGAGAATACATATATATTGACACCACTGGTCTATACAACATCGCTGTGTCATTAAGACTCGGAACAACATAAACAAACTTGTACATTTGACTCCCTAGGGCTCCTCATTCTATAATGACCATCACTACTCAGCCCTCCAATCAGTTACGAATCCTGAGGTTAGATACATTCTATCAGGGGTCGTTTCGAATGTTCATGCCTTTCCTCCAATCATTACCAGTATTGATCTAGATGGCCGAAATAGCCGTATGTGATGTAGATTTATGTTTTATTGGACATATACTGTAATTACTGAAATAAAATCTAATTTACAATTTCCATCAATACTATTCTCTAGAAAAGAACATTCTAAATTAAAAATACATTCTTCATAAATGGGCGTCGGCTTGCAATTCGTCTTTCTGTAACGCAGTCATTAGGCTCCAATTCCCCGGTTTTCGCCTAATGGACTTTCTATCGCCTTTTTTTGACAGATTTTTGCAAAACTGATATAAATAAAAGTTTGTTTACAAACACATTTTTGCTCACGCCACCAATCTTTCGGATACATAGCTTGGACTCCGCCCACATTACCTTATTTGGTATTACATACGGGTCAGTGGTTAAAGGTCAAACTTGATTGGTCATTAGTGCCCACATCTTCACCAGAATTTTTTTTTCACTGTCGCCATCTTTAAGAAATTTTGATGAGACATTTTTGGAAAAAAATTAACTAAAGTGACTAATTTTGAAAACGAAAACCTCCCTCCCTCCCATCTGAGCAAATGCTATCTCTTCATATATAATTTAACACTTGTATGGGCGTATGCTGCTCATATTTGCCTTTTATTGGTGTTTGGCATACTTTTGCCGCTCACTTTGCTTTTTATATGTATATTTATGTGTTTTTAAGTTCATTTTAATAAAATGATATTGAAGGCCACCCACAGAGGTGAGCCCAAATGTTTTGCCATGATTTTGTGTCATTGTCATCTGTATATAAATCAAACAAAGCTCTCAGCATTTAAGGTATTTATACATTATATGGAAAAGGAGTGGAGTAAGTTTTTCCTTGCCATGGGACACAGAGCAAAAAATATTCTTTCATGTAGATTTGTACATAACTGGAGGTTGTGCTAATATAGTTTGAGTCAGTATAACTCAATATGGCATTGCTGACATGGTTAACCACAGACATTCTAGTCGAGATGGACGGATCATGTTACATTTTTGGCAACAGAACACAAATTCTCCTTTTTGGCGTTATTTATATCAGTGACACGTGTGACTTAATGTGCTATACTGTTTCTAACAGTTAATGGCCGGCTAAAAGGTTATAGTCTTTGACGTGGATTCTTTATAATGGTAAATATAGAATCGTAACCTGACCTTCGGAGGCGAGGGGTTGGCTGGGATTTACGTTAATGAGAAGCAGTTAAAGATGGTTCTCCCAAACAGTTACTTAAAACAGTACAAGTAACACATCTGGGGATATGATACCCCCTCCAATTAAAACATTTTAAGATAACATGTTTTCCGACACGTACAATCGTTGATCAAGTTCTATTTGAACATAAGTGGAAAGCCGATACGACATTCGAAGTGCTTTATTGCAAAATTTTTTTTTATCTGAAAGGTTTTATGTGAAATGCTTATTGCGGAAATCCTGAAGGAAAAACATTTCTTTGTTATCGAAGATAATCGCACAAAAAGGCAAAGATGTTAACAAAGTGTCCATTGTTGATTTGCTTCAAAGATTATATTTTCCCGCATTTTCGATCTATAAAGCACTTCACTTTCAGCATTTCACATTAAGCATTTAAAATCAAGCATTTTGCCAAAATGCTTTGTTCTTTACTTACAACCTTAATACAGAGAAATGCTGAATGATCTTCAGTAACTACCTTTAAGTATGATTAATACCGTAGTATCTTGAAGTACAAAAGATTTAATCTTTATTAACAATGTTTTATAATTTCTGTCTAATCTGTCCGTTAGAGACGCTGTCACTGTTCTTGGACGCAGTGTTTCACCCTATCACAGTAACAGGGACGACATTGTCTGGTAATCTCTGTAAGACATTGTCTGGTAATCTGTCTGTAAGACATTGTCTGGTAATCTGTCTGTAAGACATTGTCTGGTAATCTCGCTGTCCGACATTGTCTGGTAATCTCTCTGTACGACATTGTCTGGTAATCTCGCTGTCCGACATTGTCTGGTAATCTCTCTGTACGACATTGTCTGGTAATGTCTCTGTACGACATTGTCTGGTTATCTCTGTACGACATTGTCTGGTTATCTCTGTACGACATTGTCTGGTAATCTCTCTGTAAGACATTGTCTGGTAATCTGTCTGTACGACATTGTCTGGTAATCTCTGTACGACATTGTCTGGTAATCTGTCTGTACGACATTGTCTGGTAATCTCTCTGTACGACATTGTCTGGTAATCTCTGTACGACATTGTCTGGTAATCTGTCTGTACGACATTGTCTGGTAATCTGTCTGTACGACATTGTCTGGTAATCTCTCTGTACGACATTGTCTGGTAATCTCTCTGTATGACATTGTCTGGTAATCTCTCTGTATGACATTGTCTGTTAATCTCTCTGTATGACATTGTCTGGTAATCGCTCTGTACGACAATGTCTGGTAATCTCTCTGTACGACATTGTCTGGTAATCTCTCTGTACGACATTGTCTGGTAATCTCTCTGTACGACATTGTTTGGTAATCTCTCTGTACGACATTGTCTGGTAATCTCTGTACGACATGGTGTGGTAATCTCTCTGTACGACATTGTCTGGTAATCTCTCTGTACATCATTGGGTGGTAATCTCTGTACGACATTGTCTGGTAATCTCTCTGTACGACATTGTTTGGTAATCTCTCTGTACGACATTGTCTGGTAATCTCTGTACGACATGGTGTGGTAATCTCTCTGCACGACATTGTCTGGTAATCTCTCTGTACATCATTGGGTGGTAATCTCTGTACGACATTGTCTGGTAATCTCTCTGTACATCATTGGGTGGTAATCTCTGTACGACATTGTCTGGTAATCTCTGTACGACATGGTGTGGTAATCTCTCTGTACGACATTGTCTGGTAATCTCTCTGTACATCATTGGGTGGTAATCTCTGTACGACATGGTGTGGTAATCTCTCTGTACGACATTGTCTGGTAATC
Source organism: Pecten maximus (assembly GCF_902652985.1). NCBI lineage: Eukaryota > Metazoa > Mollusca > Bivalvia > Pectinida > Pectinidae > Pecten > Pecten maximus. The sequence goes on along the minus strand of NC_047018.1, from coordinate 7,876,238 downwards.
TCTCTGTACATCATTGGGTGGTAATCTCTGTACGACATTGTCTGGTAATCTCTGTACATCATTGGGTGGTAATCTCTGTACGACATTGTCTGGTAATCTCTCTGTCCGACATTGTCTGGTAATCTCTCTGTACGACATTGTCTGGTAATCTCTCTGTACGACATTATGTGGTAATCTCTGTACGACATTGTCTGGTAATCTCTCTGTACGACATTGTCTGGTAATCTCTGTACGACATTGTCTGGTAATCTCTGTACGACATTATGTGGTAATCTCTGTACGACATTGTCTGGTAATCTCTGTACGACATGGTGTGGTAATGTCTCTGTACGACATTGTCTGGTAATCTCTCTGTCCGACATTGTCTGGTAATCTCTCTGTCCGACATTGTCTGGTAATCTCTCTGTCCGACATTGTCTGGTAATCTCTCTGTCCGACATTGTCTGGTAATCTCTCTGTACGACATTGTCTGGTAATCTCTGTACGACATTGTCTGTTAATCTCTCTGTACGACATTGTCTGGTAATCTCTCTGTCCGACATTGTCTGGTAATCTCTCTGTACGACATTGTCTGGTAATCTCTCTGTACGACATTGTCTGGTAATCTCTCTGTACGACATTGTCTGGTAATCTCTCTGTCCGACATTGTCTGGTAATCTCTGTACGACATTGTCTGGTAATCTCTCTGTCCGACATTGTCTGGTAATCTCTCTGTACGACATTGTCTGGTAATCTCTGTACGACATTGTCTGGTAATCTCTCTGTACGACATTGTCTGGTAATCTCTCTGTACGACATTGTCTGGTAATCTCTCTGTAAGACATTGTCTGGTAATCTCTCTGTACGACATTGTCTGGTAATCCCTGTATGACATTGTCTGGTAATCTCTGTACGACATTGTCTGGTAATCTCTGTAAGACATTGTCTGGTAATCTCTCTGTCCGACATTGTCTGGTAATCTCTCTGTACGACATTGTCTGGTAATCTCTGTACGACATTGTCTGGTAATCTCTCTGTACGACATTGTCTGGTAATCTCTCGGTACGACATTGTCTGGTAATCTCTCTGTACGACATTGTCTGGTAATCTCTCTGTCCGACATTGTCTGGTAATCTCTCTGTACGACATTGTCTGGTAATCTCTCTGTACGACATTGTCTGGTAATCTCTCTGTACGACATTGTCTGGTAATCTCTGTACGACATTGTCTGGTAATCTCTCTGTACGACATTGTCTGGTAATCTCTCTGTACGACATTGTCTGGTAATCTCTCTGTACGACATTGTCTGGTAATCTCTGTACGACATTGTCTGGTAATCTCTGTACGACATTGTCTGGTAATCTCTGTACGACATTGTCTGGTAATCTCTCTGTACGACATTGTCTGGTAATCTCTCTGTACGACATTGTCTGGTAATCTCTGTACGACATTGTCTGGTAATCTCTCTGTACGACATTGTCTGGTAATCTCTGTACGACATTGTCTGGTAATCTCTCTGTACGACATTGTCTGGTAATCTCTCTGTACGACATTGTCTGGTAATCTCTCTGTACGACATTGTCTGGTAATCTCTCTGTACGACATTGTCTGGTAATCTCTCTGTACGACATTGTCTGGTAATCTCTCTGTACGACATTGTCTGGTAATCTCTCTGTACGACATTGTCTGGTAATCTCTCTGTACGACATTGTCTGGTAATCTCTGTACGACATTGTCTGGTAATCTCTCTGTACGACATTGTCTGGTAATCTCTCTGTACGACATTGTCTGGTAATCTCTCTGTACGACATTGTCTGGTAATCTCTGTACGACATTGTCTGGTAATCTCTGTACGACATTGTCTGGTAATCTCTGTACGACATTGTCTGGTAATCTCTCTGTACGACATTGTCTGGTAATCTCTCTGTACGACATTGTCTGGTAATCTCTGTACGACATTGTCTGGTAATCTCTCTGTACGACATTGTCTGGTAATCTCTCTGTACGACATTGTCTGGTAATCTCTCTGTACGACATTGTCTGGTAATCTCTGTAAGACATTGTCTGGTAATCTCTGTACGACATTGTCTGGTAATCTATCTGTACGACATTGTGTGGTAATCTGTCTGTACGACATTGTCTGGTAATCTGTCTGTACGACATTGTCTGGTAATCTGTCTGTACGACATTGTCTGGTAATCTCTGTACGACATTGTGTGGTAATCTCTGTACGACATTGTCTGGTAATCTGTCTGTACGACATTGTCTGGTAATCTCTGTAAGACATTGTCTGGTAATCTGTCTGTATGACATTGTCTGGTAATCTCTCTGTATGACATTGTCTGGTAATGTCTGTACGACATTGTCTGGTAATCTCTCTGTCCGACATTGTCTGGTAATCTCTCTGTCTGACATTGTCTGGTAATCTGTCTGTATGACATTGTCTGGTAATCTCTCTGTATGACATTGTCTGGTAATCCCTGTACGACATTGTCTGGTAATCTCTCTGTACGACATTGTCTGGTAATGTCTCTGTATGACATTGTCTGGTAATCTCTCTGTACGACATTGTCTGATAATCTCTGTACGACATTGTCTGGTAATCTCTCTGTACGACATTGTCTGGTAATCTCTCTGTAAGACATTGTGTGGTTATCTCTGTACGACATTGTCTGGTTATCTCTGTTCGACATTGTCTGGTAATCTCTCTGTACGACATTGTCTGGTAATCTCTCTGTACGACATTGTCTGGTAATCTCTCTGTACGACATTGTCTGGTAATCTCTGTAAGACGTGTGGTAATCTGTCTGTACGACATTGTCTGGTAATCTCTCTGTACGACATTGTCTGGTAATCTCTGTACGACATTGTCTGGTAATCTGTCTGTACGACATTGTCTGGTAATCTCTCTGTACGACATTGTCTGGTAATCTCTGTACGACATTGTCTGGTGATCTCTGTACTACATTGTCTGGTAATCTCTCTGTACGACATTGTCTGGTAATCTCTGTACGACATTGTCTGATAATCTCTGTACGACATTGTCTGATAATCTCTCTGTACGACATTGTCTTGTAATCTCTCTGTCCGACATTGCCTGGTAATCTCTCTGTAAGACATTGTCTGGTAATCTCTCTGTACGACATTGTCTGGTAATCTCTCTGTACGACATTGTTTGGTAATCTCTGTACGACATTGTCTGGTAATCTCTCTGTACGACATTGTCTGGTAATCTCTCTGTACGACATTGTCTGGTAATCTCTCTGTACGACATTGTCTGGTAATCTCTCTGTACGACATTGTCTGGTAATCTCTCTGTACGACATTGTCTGGTAATCTCTCTGTACGACATTGTCTGGTAATCTCTCTGTACGACATTGTCTGGTAATCTCTCTGTACGACATTGTCTGGTAATCTCTGTACGACATTGTCTGGTAATCTCTCTGTACGACATTGTCTGGTAATCTCTCTGTACGACATTGTCTGGTAATCTCTCTGTACGACATTGTCTGGTAATCTCTGTACGACATTGTCTGGTAATCTCTGTACGACATTGTCTGGTAATCTCTGTACGACATTGTCTGGTAATCTCTCTGTACGACATTGTCTGGTAATCTCTCTGTACGACATTGTCTGGTAATCTCTGTACGACATTGTCTGGTAATCTCTCTGTACGACATTGTCTGGTAATCTCTGTACGACATTGTCTGGTAATCTCTCTGTACGACATTGTCTGGTAATCTCTCTGTACGACATTGTCTGGTAATCTCTCTGTACGACATTGTCTGGTAATCTCTCTGTACGACATTGTCTGGTAATCTCTCTGTACGACATTGTCTGGTAATCTCTCTGTACGACATTGTCTGGTAATCTCTCTGTACGACATTGTCTGGTAATCTCTCTGTACGACATTGTCTGGTAATCTCTGTACGACATTGTCTGGTAATCTCTCTGTACGACATTGTCTGGTAATCTCTCTGTACGACATTGTCTGGTAATCTCTCTGTACGACATTGTCTGGTAATCTCTGTACGACATTGTCTGGTAATCTCTGTACGACATTGTCTGGTAATCTCTGTACGACATTGTCTGGTAATCTCTCTGTACGACATTGTCTGGTAATCTCTCTGTACGACATTGTCTGGTAATCTCTGTACGACATTGTCTGGTAATCTCTCTGTACGACATTGTCTGGTAATCTCTCTGTACGACATTGTCTGGTAATCTCTCTGTACGACATTGTCTGGTAATCTCTGTAAGACATTGTCTGGTAATCTCTGTACGACATTGTCTGGTAATCTATCTGTACGACATTGTGTGGTAATCTGTCTGTACGACATTGTCTGGTAATCTGTCTGTACGACATTGTCTGGTAATCTGTCTGTACGACATTGTCTGGTAATCTCTGTACGACATTGTGTGGTAATCTCTGTACGACATTGTCTGGTAATCTGTCTGTACGACATTGTCTGGTAATCTCTGTAAGACATTGTCTGGTAATCTGTCTGTATGACATTGTCTGGTAATCTCTCTGTATGACATTGTCTGGTAATGTCTGTACGACATTGTCTGGTAATCTCTCTGTCCGACATTGTCTGGTAATCTCTCTGTCTGACATTGTCTGGTAATCTGTCTGTATGACATTGTCTGGTAATCTCTCTGTATGACATTGTCTGGTAATCCCTGTACGACATTGTCTGGTAATCTCTCTGTACGACATTGTCTGGTAATGTCTCTGTATGACATTGTCTGGTAATCTCTCTGTACGACATTGTCTGGTAATCTCTCTGTATGACATTGTCTGGTAATCTCACTGAACGACATTGTCTGGTAATCTCTCTGTACGACATTGTCTGGTAATGTCTGTACGACATTGTCTGGTAATCTCTCTGTCCGACATTGTCTGGTAATCTCTCTGTCTGACATTGTCTGGTAATCTGTCTGTATGACATTGTCTGGTAATCTCTCTGTATGACATTGTCTGGTAATCCCTGTACGACATTGTCTGGTAATCTCTCTGTCCGACATTGTCTGGTAATCTCTCTGTCTGACATTGTCTGGTAATCTGTCTGTATGACATTGTCTGGTAATCTCTCTGTATGACATTGTCTGGTAATCTCTCTGTACGACATTGTCTGGTAATCTCTCTGTACGACATTGTCTGGTAATGTCTCTGTATGACATTGTCTGGTAATCTCTCTGTATGACATTGTCTGGTAATCTCTGTACGACATTGTCTGGTAATCTCTCTGTACGACATTGTCTGGTAAACTCTCTGTACGACATTGTGTGGTTATCTCTGTACGACATTGTCTGGTTATCTCTGTTCGACATTGTCTGGTAATCTGTCTGTACGACATTGTCTGGTAATCTCTCTGTACGACATTGTCTGGTAATCTCTCTGTATGACACGATGGTGGTTATTGGTTGGATACAAGTAAATATTTTCACTGAACACTTTCATCAGATGTCCCTTGTTGCATCAGACTATAGTTTCATCATTGCTTTGATGAAAGTCAACACTGACGAAAAGAATTTGCGAACGAAAAGTCGCCTGAGCTGTGAAGTGAAAGTTTGGAGTATCTATCTGTGTACAAACAAAAATACTTTGCAGAAAGGAATTAGATAATCAGAGTCCGTCAATACTACCGCAACATGTGTCAACAGGCGCATTGATATCCAAGAATGCTGTGTCGGTCTTTGGAATTCAAAACAAAGGCAAACATTACTTTTATAAAACAAGGGGAATTATTACTTTGCTAAGGATACCAGCGATAGTCACAGAAATGATATGATAAAACAACAAACCAATAGTATTGTTCCAAGACCATTTAATGAACAATGATTAACAAAATCCCAGTACACAGACTCTGTACATTATAGCTGATAATATTCCGTACCAACTGGACAGCCATACAAACCTATCAGGTAAGGCACTATCGCCTGGCAACCACAATCAATTCAAATTGTGCACTGAACATTGCTCAACAAAGACAACACAAGTTGTCTAAATAAGAGCAAGTATCCGTAGTAGTTGAACAGTTGCCAGCTGAAAACATCAGCATCATTTAAGACAAGAAATAACAAAATTACTTATACTTAACTTAGAATAACAACTTAACATCAAATTAAAAACCTGTTTAAATTGTCCAAAAATTTGATTAAGAGGTACGTTTTACTTAACAACATCAATCAAAACAAAGCATGAAGATATTAGGCATTGCTGCTGTGTGAAGACTTCATCTTCCAAATATCATTAAATACTATTGTTAAACACGACAGCCTTCGATACAGGTCCCCATAGGACAAAGTAGCCGACACAAAGTTGGTGGAATTATTGTTCCATTCATAAGAAAGATGAAAAAAAAAAAATCCACCCCTCCAGCCCAAATTCTATAGCAACAACCATAACACTGAATGGGGTTTTACTGCTTTTCAAACAGGGCCAAAACGGTAAGATTTGTCGGGGAAAAGAGGAAACAGGAGGAATTTAAAAAAAAAAGAAAAGAGAAGGAAGTTGAAGAAAAGAGTGGAATCAGAGGTCAGTTTTTATATAAAAAGGGTGTTTTCCTTTGGACTATGCATTTCAAACATTCTAAAAGCAGGATTAATACGGATGCGGCCTAAGTCACACTTTACAATCCTAGTTGATTGAACGGCTATGTGGAGGGTGAAATACACAGGTAAGTTACATAGTTTGATTGTAGCATGTACTAATCCTTAAACAAAGATGACAAAAGGAAATAATGATAGACATATAACTGTTGGAATTTCTCTACCTGTACCCAAGGTAGGTGTCGTTAAAAAATGGCATTCTCCTTTTTTCATCTAGTACAAAAACATTTACTTTTTACAAATACATCCTTAATATTAAATGAATGATGTTTGGCCTTTAACTTAAAATTAAATAAAATGTGGACGGATTTGTTTACTTTGCTAAATACATTTTAAAAAAATATCACAACTTGCTGAAATAATACTAAATGTAAATGGGACTGAGTTGTATAACATAAACACCTCAACTCCTGGTGTATTCCACGAAACCTCGACATCCAAAAGACTTCCTTCCCAGGTAATTTAATCAAATATTTCATTTTCCTTAGATAGGAAAAAGAAAATTGATGTCACACGAAAGATATTTTTTAAAAATATGACACTATAGTATTCATTTCTAAATAAATTGGCTGGAAGGAGGTCTTCAATGTCTGCATGTTTATAAAACTACCAAATGTTCATAAACTCCCAATCTGTCACAGAGTTCATCAGATGTTTGTAATCAAACTCCCAATCTGTCACAGATTTCATCAGATGTTTGTAATCAAACTCCCAATCTGTCACAGAGTTCATCAGATGTTTGTAATCAAACTCCCAATCCGTCACAGAGTTCATCAGATGTTTGTACTCAAACTCCCAATCTGTCACAGATTTCATCAGATGTTTGTACTAGAACTCCCAATCTGTCGCAGATTTCATCAGATATTCATAAACTCCCAATCTGTCACAGAGTTTATCAGATGTTTGTAAACTCCCAATCTATCACAGATTTCATCAGATGTTTGTACTAGAACTCCCTATCTGTCACAGAATTCATCAGAAGTTATATTATAATCTGTCACAGAATTCATCAGAAGTTATATTATAATCTGTCACAGACGAAATTTGTCAGATATTCTACTCGCACTCCCAATCTCAAACTTTGTTGGATGCAAATGTTTACTTTTTCTTGAAATACTGGTCATCTGTTTTGTTAATGTAAAAATAGATGCATACCTTTATGCTTTTTTCTGTATAGTAGAACACAATGACCAATATCGTCTACATGATTGTGCGTATTTTCTTGTGCAATAACAAAGAAATGTTACTTTATCAATACCATTCTTCAGTTAGTGTTTAAAGACCCCCTAAAGGAACAGATAGGGGTCTCCCATGAGAGACACCTAAAGGAACAGATAGGGGTCTCCCGTGAGAGACACCTAAACGAACAGATAGGCGTCTCCCATGAGAGACAGTCTCTTTAGACAGGCTCTGTTAGAATGAAAATAATTGCAATGGGGAGCTGAAATGTTTGTCTCATATAGGTGGATACTTCACCAGGAATGATGGAGATTAATTGTGTCTTCTTTAAATCACCAGGAATGATGGAGATTAATTGTGTCTTCTTTAAATCACCAGGAATGATGGAGATTAATTGTGTCTTCTTTAAAAAAAATCAATTAACACCTACAGATGGTGAAATATACCAACAGTTTGATTTCAGAAAGTCGATAATTAAATATTTGACAAATATATACATATATACAGTCCAGCATTCTGTTGTTAAAACAGTACTGGTACCAAAGCATTATAATATAAAACAATTAGGAGTGGACGGATCACAATAACTCATATTTGATTAACCAATACAGGAATTTAAACCTGTAGGACTGGAATTTCATGATCACATAAGATTTAAAAACTAAATAAAAATATAATATAATAAAGTAAGCACTTAAATTCCATCTAAATGTACCATATAATGTCCAGCACAATGTCACTGTCTCTTGGTTAAGTCTTCCCATATTGACAGCAAATAAAGATGGTTACAAATCTAATATCTACTAATCATTTACTTAACTCTAATTAGTTTGATCTTATTTTATCATTATAAATGACAAATTTATCTTTTTAGTCTATTTTTCTCCTCTCACCTTTGATATGCAAGTTTTTGGACACTGAAATTGCTTTAATTTGAAAAATAAAATATGCAAATCAACAATGAAACTTCTGCAAACATAATAAATTAGTGTACGTGTATTTTGCATGATATTTTTCTTGTCTTTCAGAGCCGAAAAACCTCACATGGCAATATGTATGTATACAGCTCATGCAGGATTTACAAATCTTATCATTATTGATTAATAATGATCAATTTCTGTCCAAAATGAGTTTCACATCATCATAAATCTCCACATATATAATCATTTTCATTAGCAATAACATTGCAAAAGATGAAGTAATACAACTTCCCCAAAACTCTCCAATACTGGTATCTTGTGTTCTGGACCCATACAACACTAACTGACAATAAATATAATGGCCAAGAGAAAAGTTGGATCTTTGTTAACTACAATGTACACTGTATTAATGTATCTTTTCCAGATTGAGTTTCCCAGTATATCAGCCAATGAAAACAGGCGAAAGGAAAACATCACAGCTTGACGGGATAACAGTGGAAATATATACAGGTGTGATCTAAAATGTGTGCACCCAAAGTAAACAAAAAACAACAATAATGATAGAGTGCTGTGTTATATACAAAAACGTGAATAAATATCTCAAAATGCAACATAAAAATAACATGTAATATTATAAAACTTCACTGCACCAATCTGTATAGTTGACCACTTGATAGCTACAGTCAACTTTAGCTTCAAGCTTACTATATATAATCTGTATATATCACCACTTGATAGCTTCAGTCAACTTTAGCTTCAAGCTTACTATATATAATCTGTATATATCACCACTTGATAGCTACAGTCAACTTTAGCTTCAAGCTTACTATATATAATCTGTATATATCACCACTTGATAGCTACAGTCAACTTTAGCTCAAAGCTTACTATATATAATCTGTATATATCACCACTTGATAGCTACAGTCAACTTTAGCTTCAAGCTTACTATATATAATCTGTATATATCACCACTTGATAGCTACAGTCAACTTTAGCTTCAAGCTTACTATATATAATCTGTATATATCACCACTTGATAGCTATAGTCAACTATACCTTCAAGCTTACTATATATAATCCATATAGTTCACCACTGGATAGCTACAGTCAACTTTAGCTTCAAGCTTACTATATATAATCTGTATATATCACCACTTGATAGCTACAGTCAACTGCAGCTCAAAGCTTACTATATATAATCTGTATAGTTCACCACTGGATAGCTACAGTCAACTTTAGCTTCAAGCTTACTATATATAATCTGTATATATCACCACTTGATAGCTTCAGTCAACTGCAGCTCAAAGCTTACTATATATAATCCAACAGTCACCATAGTTTATAAGTAAGCAATGGAATATAAAGTACAATCACTGCCTTTGTTTTAAATATATATTTTCTAAACCTTCTGATCAGGACCATAGAGGCTAAGGTCAGCAATTCTTTTAGCCGCCAAACATTCCTAATAGACAAGCTCCTAATTGATAAGGATCATAAAGGTCAAGGAATTCTCTTTTACCCACTGACCTACCTTTAGAATCAGCCTCAAATTGACCCTGATCATATGAGTCAAGGTCAAGAACTTTTTAACCATCTGACCTGCCTGTTAGACAAGCTCCTAAATGATCAGGATTGTACAGGTGAAGGTCTGGAATTTCCATAAAGAATACACAACATATAGTGGAATGTTATAACAGCTAAACAATGACGGACGGAATTTACAGACCATATAGGACAGCCTTTTGATTATCTCTATAAATCATGTATAACTAACTACATTGAAACAAGTACCAAATGTAATGCTGTAATTTAAATTGCTGAAAAGGACCAAAGTTGCTATAGAGAGAAATATTCTTGGCGTATGCTTGAAAAATGTTTAAGAAACCCTTTAAGGATTCTGTGTAGTTACTTAAACACAAAAAAAACATTTAACTGATGATTCACTTTCAAAACAAAAGTACAAAGTAAATGAATAAAAGATATTGCTGCAAATATCCTGCTAGTTGGATGAAGAGCCCTTTACATTCTCCATACCTCTATTTGATATTCTAAAATATTTACCTATTTTTACTTGCTGCTCAAAACTATTACCTAGCTTGCTATTTCTTTAGATATCTCATATCTTCATCAAAATATAAGTGCTTGCTGTATAAAAACATTGTTTCTAAGATATGCTGGTGCACTTATTCATCATATAATGAATATATTTCTGATAAAAACATGATTTTGGCTTGGATATAGCTGACTTTCGAGCCACACCAGGGAGGTATGACCAGTCCGCTCTCATTGCTGTAAGTTGTGGGAGCTGGGGTACTTAATGATACAGTATCACATTATGTTCAAATTACAAATAAATAATAAATATTTTGGCAAAGTTTTAAATGAATACTGCATCATGAGAAGACTTTCTACTGATTAACTTAGATATCAATTAATCTAAGGATTTCAGTCACAAATATAAAATAAATTGCGTATACAATTTTGGTTAATTTCGGAATGATCAGTAATTTTTCTAAACAGTTGTGTATTTGCTGCAGTGAAGATAAATAAAGATATGAAGGAGATATGATATAACTAAAGACATGATTTTAACATTTATACACCATATGGCACAATGATATAACTTATCAGAATATGAGTGGAATGTTTTGTAAATAGACTGTGACAAAAACCATATACAGTTATAGTTCACAAAGTATATATCTCTAACCTGCAAAATCTTTATACATTTCACTATTTTTTTCTTGTTTTCATCAATCATATAGAACCAGTCAAGATGTTCTTCATAATTTCCTTGAAAAACACAAAACATGGTAATTCCATGTTTCATCTGCAAGTGAAAAAGTGGTCCCTTGTCTTATTCACATCTTGTATGGATGACGAATCCTTGACCAGTTGACTCCAGGGCTGGGCCCAGTCACCTGGTAAAATGTTCACAATACTTGGCCAGCCGTAGGATTCTGTGAAATATGTTTCTGACAAATCACATACTCATAATTGTTCTAATTTTGACTGAATCACTAATTAACAGCCCTAATCGTGTTAAAGATTTCTTTCTAATAATCACAATGATATCACAGTTCTTTATATTTAATACATAGCAATAAAGATGACTACTAAAAAGTCTGTAGCTTTTAAAATCTGTGCACATTTTTTTGATTGGTTGTTACTCCATGACCTTCATCTATAACATGGCTATATATGCACTAGTGCCACACTCCTATAAAGCTAAGGGGTCTCAGTTAGTCCCATCGGCATAAATGGCGCTGACTCTACTGTTGCAGCGGTGGATGGCTGTGTGTTGGAGGTACTGCTTGGCCTGCGCGTCCTCTGCAGCACAAGGCATGGCAATATAGTCCTCTGGGAAATCTATGTAGCCTGTGGATAAAATAGGATTTTGTTACTACATTTCTACTGACTGAAATATCTATGTAAGATTTGATAGATAGTTACACCAAACCATTTCGAACATTTCGTCAGGGCAGTATGTATTTATAGGACATTCATTATGGGTTTTTTTTCAATAAAAACCTTATTCTAACTCAATTACAATGAAACAGACAAAAAAAACAACCCATAGTCGAATTAAAACAAATATCACTATCTTCTCATGGAGACATGGTCCTGTTCTTGTGTGGCCCATAATGATTGTCTTTATCAGAGCAAGTTTTATTCCAATACATTTGCATATTGCTTTGAAAAAATTTTGTTTGAAAAGGAAATTTTCTCGTATTGATACAGATCTCTGAGGTCTCACATTGATACAGATCTCTGGGGTCTCACATTGATACAGATCTCTGGGGTCTCACATTGATACAGATCTCTGGGGTCTCACATTGATACAGATCTCTGGGGTCTCACATTGATACAGATATCTGGGGTCTCACATTGATACAGATCTCTGGGGTCTCACATTGATACAGATCTCTGGGGACTCACATTGATACAGATCTCTGAGGACTCACATTGTACAGATCTCTGGGACCTCACATAGATACAGATCTCTGGGGACTCACATTGATACAGATCTCTGGGGACTCACATTGATACAGATCTCTGGGGTCTCACATTGATACAGATATCTGGGGACTCACATCGATACAGATCTCTGGGGTCTCACATTGATACAGATCTCTGGGGACTCACATCGATACAGATCTCTTGGGTCTCACATTGATATAGATCTCTGGGACCTCACATTGATACAGATCTCTGGGGACTCACATTGATACAGATCTCTGGGGTCTCACATTGATACAGATCTCTGGGGTCTCACATTAGAAATCTATGGAGTCTCATATTAATAATCCATGGGGTCTCATATTTGTAATTGTTGCCAATTTTTTTTAGATATGTGCAAAACTACAGTACACCAAGCAACACACACGAAGACCAAGAACAATCAATCTTTTATTACCGTCACATGTTTGATTTCCCTTTGTACTTGAAGTGAGAGTCAATATACTTTTGCAATGGGGACTGAGAGGACGAGTCCGTGTTTTAGATAAGAATATTTACCTGTCCAGATGACCAACAGACAGTACACATGATCAACAACACATGTGTATTTAATGACGTGTTTTATACAGTTTTATCGTTCTTAATATCAAATAATACCCGGCTTTTGGTTGTTCTCGGGGCTCTGAAATGCTTGTAAAGGACATGACTTGGAGGAAGCGTTCAAATCTTTGGCAAACAACCAGAAACTTGATACCTCCACTAGCAATTCAGGATTCCAAAACCAACGTGGCTCAAGACAATGGCTTGACAAAAGTTTAGCCAAAATATGGTTGTTATGAGTTTTTATACAATGGACAAGACAATATTTCATGAAGGCTTTTAAGGCATAATTTCAAAGTGTGACAATTTTTCAAATAATAATTAACCTACCTGAATTTGCCCTCTGAATATCCATTCCACCATGTTGGTATGAATTGAGGTTCCCGCTGTTATTATCTGTAAATATTTTACCATTATAATAATCAACTTCACAACAAAACTAAACTCATACATATCTAAACATTATCTGTAAATATTTTACCATCATAATAATCAACTTCACAACAAAACTAAACTTACACATATTTAAACATTTCAATAAAGATAAACATCTGCAAAAATATTCTTAGCCTACTGAAATTTGGAAGTACAGTACTGTCTTATTTATATTTGTACATGCTCTAAAATGTTTCTATCCGTATATAATTACATTTATATTTGTACATGCCCTAAAATGTTTCTATCCGTATATAATTACATTTATATTTGTACATGCCCTAAAATGTTTCTATCCGTATATAATTACATTTATATTTGTACATGCCCTAAAATGTTTCTATCCGTATATAATTACGTTTATATTTATACATGCCCTAAAATGTTTCTATCCGTATATAATTACATTTATATTTGTACATGCCCTAAAATGTTTCTATCCGTATATAATTACATTGATTCCAGTTTCATGTTAAAAACTTTGCACCAGTAAAGCATTGTCTTTATAAACTCTATTAGCTTTTAAGTGAAATCTCATCTACAAAATCTAAACTTAAAGCTATAATTATATTTTACTTAAATACATTAATTAGGTGTATGTGACCGATCATAGTTATCTCTAGAATCACGTTTTTCAGATCAACTGATACAAAATATAACAAATGGGGGTTAGGTTTCCAGATCTCTGACTACAATGATTAACAGACCCCAAAAATGTCACATCAGAAGAAATCAGAAATAAAAGTTTAGGGACATTTAAACATAATCACCACAGTTAACCCTCACTTATAAACTCTTGCTGGCTTTCCTGCCCCATTCTACACCAGGTCATGCCTTACAAGTAAGTAAATCGGTAGCCTGGTCTAGCCTGGTGTCTGAATGCTTTACCCAGTAATGTGAAGTAGAGATGTCTAATGTATGAATACTTTACCCAGTAATGTGTAGTAGAGACGTCTGGTGTATGAATACTTTACCCAGTAATGTGTAGTAGAGACGTCTGGTGTATGAATACTTTACCCAGTAATGTGAAGTAGAGATGTCTGGTGTCTGAATACTTTACCCAGTAATGTGTAGTAGAGACGTCTGGTGTATGAATACTTTACCCAGTAATGTGAAGTAGAGATGTCTGGTGTCTGAATACTTTACCCAGTAATGTGTAGTAGAGACGTCTGGTGTATGAATACTTTACCCAGTAATGTGAAGTAGAGATGTCTAATGTATGAATACTTTACCCAGTAATGTGAAGTAGAGATGTCTGGTGTATGAATACTTTACCCAGTAATGTGAAGTAGAGATGTCTAATGTATGAATACTTTACCCAGTAATGTGAAGTAGAGATGCCTAGTCTAGCCTGTTTACTCACTGATATGATGATCTGCACTTTTCCTGCCTTATTTCTGAGTCCTAACTTGTAGGAGTAATGGAAGTAGAGATGTCTATGTATGATACTAGTTACCCAGTAATGTGTAGTAGAGGACGTCTGGGGTTTGTCTGAATACTTTACCCAGTAAATGTGAAGAGTGAAGTAGAGATGTCTAAGTTCTGAATACTTTACCCAGTAATGTGAACTAGAGATGTCTGGTGTCTGAATACTTTACCCAGTAATGTGAAGTACAGATGTCTAATGTATGAATACTTTACCCAGTAATGTGAAGTAGAGATGTCTAATGTATGAATACTTTACCCAGTAATGTGTAGTAGAGATGCCTAGTCTAGCCTGTTTACTCACTGATATGATGATCTGCACTTTTCCTGCCTTATTTCTGAGTCCTAACTTGTAGGAGTAATGCTATTCTTTGAATATAAAGATCAGTTTTCCACCTAACCAATTAAGTATTAATGTCTTTTTAAATCAAAATGTTTCTAATGAGTTGATAAATACTTGGTAATTGTTACAAAGAAAACCCTTTAAACCTAATAATTGGGTTGGCCAATTATCGTTCTTCACTTCCATTTGTGTAGAGCTTCTTGATCCGAATGTGTTTTACAATAACTAGTGTTTTATGTGGTTAAGTTATAGACTGATTTTATGGTTTGTTACAGATTCAATCTCTGTTAAATTCTGTCTCTCGAACCAACCCTGGTAACCACATGGAATTAAGGTTAATTCTGTGTCTCTCGAACCAACCCTGGTAACCATATAAGGTTAAATGTAAAGGAAGAGTTACCGTAGATATCACTCATGTGATCCAGATATTGTTGCTGCACCGGATCATGGTATGCTTGGGCCATATTCTGGCGCATACTAGCAGGCAAGCCAGGAGGACGGATGGATGGGTATGGTCGTTTACTCATAAACTGTGTTGGTGGTGGTACAGGAGAATAGGTTCCAAATCTGAAAAATCACACAATTACATTTGAAAAATAAATACAAGACTTTCACTTGATACTAATGTATTTTGTTCAAGACATTCTAGCAGCTGCCATTTCTAATTACAATTGTACCAACAAAGAAATTCAACAAATAAATGAATACTTTTCGACAGATATAACAATTTAGAAAAAGAATGTTTTTGTAATAAAGAATTTCCTTATGGAAAAAAACAGTCAAACTGCAAATTATGAGAATCTTTAATTTGTTTTGTCCTCATTTAGAGACGAAGACACAATGTAATTAGAGGTAATTAGCTGTGGTAATGGGACACAGTGGGGTGGATTACTTTGGCAAGAGATCAGGGAGTGTCCAAGAACAGTGTATAGTGTCAAAAATACACAAGCGATAATAATCCTTTATTATATTCTACTTTCTGCTTGAAGTATTTCTAATCAATCAAATTTCCTTCAGACACATCCTACATTTGTACAGTCAACTGTGTACTGGAAAGCTGTGAGTGTATAGGATTCTTATTTTGAGAATTACTCTGAATAGTAAAATGGATACAGAATTAACGCTACATAATTCCTGTTTATTTAAACAAGTCTTCCATTGTTATCACAAGTTTTTAAATCCTTGTAATACTGTAATTTACAGTAACAATTTCAAACTTATTTCCATGTCTAAATCTTCCTTATTAAAACAACTGACTAGCCCTAATTCCGTGAGTCCTATAGTAGGAGAGTGACTTACTGTTCCTCCTCCACTACACTCAGGTTGGAGTTTGGCATTGGACTTCCCATGGTAACTGGACCCGGAGAATGGTCCGACAAACCAACTAAAAAAAAAATAATAGAAAATATCACAAACAGCACTAACAATTTCTAGACAAATAATAGTATCAAGGACAAAGGATGGCCTAGATGAATACAATCAAATGTACCTCCTTATTTGGCCTAGATGTATAATTTAATTAATAAAATTCTATTAAAAGTAGACAAGAAAATGTTCATTTGACAACCTGCCTTATTGAATGTACACTAAAACCTAAAGTAATATATAGTTTCTGTTTTTTTTCCTTTTTACTCAAATTAATTGCCCCTCTACATTTATTTTCTTTTTCAACAAAGTATCCAAACTGAATTGGCTTGGAAACATTAGTCAACTTAAATAATTAAGCGCATTAAGTCTCCGTCATACCAACAGTAATACTGGTCTATATATATTTCATGAATATTTCGAGGAATATTTAATTTAAGTACAAATCTTTAAAACAGTTTCCTTATTTTTTAATAAATCTTGTTCTCACATCAATACAAATCTCCACAAATATGGCAGAAAAGTAAAGTCTTTATATTCAGAATAATTTGTCTGTAAAGCAAGAGAGGTCAAGAACAATGCTACGCCATTGTCTAGCTTGCATTGACGTCAGAGATGGAAATGAACACCAGCAATAACAGGAGTCCTCCAATAGGTGTCCTATCACTTATCAGGGTGACTGCCCTATATAGACTGCCTATCAGATCCGTATCACGGGCTCCCCAGGTACAAACAACTACCAATGTTGTTCAAAACTACTTTTAGAACGCATTAACATTTTTCTTATAAGGTAAAAGTGAAAAAATAATTAAGTATTGTAGATCACATGACATCAGTTAGTATAACAAGGAATTCTGTCACGAAACTTGTAATGAACAGCATTAGCACACCGGTTACTCAAGCCCTTTCATTCAGTGCCAAATTTTGTCAGACAAATGTATCAAATTTCTTTCTAAGTTAAGCCTTTCTTTGATATTAAAATTCTATATGTAGCTATACTTGTTCATGTTGTTAAAAAGCATTCCAATATTATTTCTCATTTCAAATTCTTACACATTTTTTTTTTCAGAATTAAAGTGCAGTGCTATTAACATCTGAATTATCTGGAGATGATAATTCTTATTGGTAAATATTATCTATCAGGGGTCATCAAATCAAGGGAAGAACACGCGGCAGCCATTAACGGCAGATAACATTTCAAAAAGATAAAATGGTGGTGTAAAGATAACTGACTAGTGTAGAGGTCGGTGGTGGGCCCAGTGACACCCTGTCTTGTTTCCTGTGGTTCCGTCTGTGTGCTGTCCACATGTAATTGTTGTACCGTTAAACAGTTGGACAACATGCCATGTCCCGCCATTGAATCTCCTTCCTTCTTCATCTGAAACAACAAACAAATACAGGTCACAATTCCTCACTTTCTTCCTACCTTAATAATTTTCCTGGTCAAGTTGGATCATTGTTTTTTTTATTCTGCCTAAGCAAAGTTATCTTTGGTTTGACGCATGAAAAAAATATAAGCCTAAGGTTAAAATATTAGAGTTATGATTTATCTATCAGTACAAGTCAAGGACACAATATTAGAATTACGATTTGTTTATCAGTATAAGTCTAAGGATACGATATTAGAATTACGATTTGTTTATCAGTATAAGTCTAAGGATACGATATTAGAATTACGGTTTGTTTATCAGTACAAGTCTAAGGGTACGATATTAGAATTACGATATATTTATCAATACAAGCCTAAAGATATGATATTAGAATTACGATATATTCATCAGTACCCGCCTAAAGATATGATATTAGAATTACGATATATTTATCAGTACAAGCCTAAGGATATGATATTAGAATTACGATATATTTATCAGTACAAGCCTAAAGGTATGATATCAGAATTACAGTTTGATTATCAGATGTAAGTTACTTTGACTTCAAAAGCTTTTGTTAAATTATTTTAGTCTAAAATGTTTTGAATTTTAGCTTCTCCTGTTACAAAGGTGAAGAATGTGAAGTGTGTGTAATAAAAAGTCTAGTGCTGCTTTAAAACACCAATGGTGTTAATTTGTAATGAAAGTTCAAGATTTGTGTATCGCAATGTGACACGCATAAGGCCATTAATTTGTTTGTACAGAAGTAGGTACAAGGTTATTTATGATGCGACTTGAAAAAGAAATTGCTTTTAAATATTTATTTGTTGGCAGTCAACGTCTTCACACAAATGAGAACAAAGCTCACAATGGCGAGTATCCTTCATTCAATCCACCATTTCTTACTCTATTCAAACAGAACACCAAATTTCTTAATAAATTTAAATATCCCTAAAAAATTGGACCATTTTATACAATTTTTCAATATTTATTATTTCTCTGATAATAACAGACATCTTTGTACAGGGACATCAAACAGGACCTAAAGTAAGTGGATACTATCATACAGGACGGAGAAAGTTTGAATCCTCTGTTTTATCTTAATATTAGGATTTGTATTTCTATATTGGTACCATAAATAAACATCCCCCTGTATTAGGACCATATTTATCACCAGTTAAACATCTTTTTCTCTATGACAACGATACAAACTGACCAAATAAATTATAATGAAATGTTACTACCGTAATATCCCTGGTTAGCATTTTTGCTCGGTACAAAGAATTCACATGGTCCATTACTGTTTTTCCTCATTGATCAGATCAATGACCTATATCAAATGGTTTGAATTGTTGGAAATTTGTTTTCAGCATATCATTTTACAGAAAGAAAAATTTGTAGATTGTATTCAGACTGAAATTTGTTAAACTTTTAAATGTTATTAAGTTTAAAATTCATCATTGGATGGTGTAACAGGAGTCAAACTGTGTTTACTTTTTTCACTTAATAGTTTTTTTGAACATAATTGTGTCATTAGAATAGTTTCTTTTATAAATCTAGAAATCTGAGAGTACCAAAGAATGAAAAATGTTCTATTATGTTTTGGTATCAATGAATATTTTCATGACGCCAAATTTAAATGGCACATTTGATTTAGTTACTCTGAATATCAGCAGGAATTTAAATTTAATGCCTTTTACGGATTGACTTTTCACATTTATTTCTAGATGGTCATTAAAACTACAGTAAATGATTACCAGATTAGTATATAAAACCGCCTTGTCACAGACGTATGTATGCCCGTTAGACAATAGAGCAAATATCATACACTCTAACGCATAAACTATCTTATTTTATGACACTCTAACGCATAAACTATCTTATTTTATGACACTCTAACACATAAACTATCTGATCTTATAACATTCTAACACAATTATAAACTATGTTATTTATTTCTAACACAATTATAAACTGTTATTTTATAACAGAGCTACCTATATATCAACCAAGCCTGCTTGTAAAACAAAACAAAGATACGGTACTTTTTTTTCAAATTAATCAAGGTTCACTTCAAATTTGTTTAAGAGATACACCTAGTACTGGTAAACAGCTGTAATTCAGTTCTACACATCTGACAAGTATTCCAAATTATAATGAGGTTGCTTCTTGCTAATGTTAATCAGTAAGATAATTTGATTAGCAGTTGTTTTTTTGTTTTTGTTTTTGTTTGTTTTTTACTGAAGAGGTCTAAACTGCTATGGCATGTAAAGAATGGACATTGACAATTCCACATACATATGGTACAAACCATTCTCTATAGACTTGTTTGTTTCAGTATGTTAGAAGATAAGGATTATTTGTTACCTATACAATAATAAACATCACATAAATATACAGGTAAACATTGGACACAGAACCACTACACCTATCCTTTATTTACCTCAAATAAACCAATATGGCTTCCTGATCAACTACAGATTAGGCTCCAATTCAAGCACTTGCTAGCTTACTCATATTTAAATATTTCACATTTTGGCGGGGTTTTAAAACAATTTTGAGTACAGAAAAAATAAAATCATATTTGTTAATACACCTTTATAAATTATTTATGTTTTTTTTGCTGGAAAATTTCTACACAAAAGATGATAGAAATGTACTTATTCTGTAGAAAAGCTTTCCGAGCTTTCAATGGTCAACATTTTGTCAAACGACTCAAAATCAATGCCCTTTTATCATAGGAGAATGGCATTCAAGTGGAGTTTCTAGATTTAAGTGATAACATACCCAATATTTCAAAACCAACAAAGTTTTGATAGACAGTCTGCAGAAAGCTCATTGAAAACATGACATAGCACAAATTCATCAAAATCTTAATTGAATTAAAAGTTCAGAAGTAAACAATATGGCACTATTAAATAACAATATTTCATAATTTCCAGCAACACCTTATTTCTGATAGCATATAATACATTTTCATAAGCTTTCTTTAATTTCTGTTAAAAATTTAAAATTTCTCCTGAAATATAAGTTAACTTCCCCATTATTCTGCACTGTCAAACATATTCATTAATAAGCTATTTTAACTAAACACTTCAACAAATGCATACTCTTAAATTAATCATGACTTCTTTCAAAAATGCAGAAAAATGAAATGTAGATGAAATTAATTATGAATAATACACTAGGACAATAGCATTGTTACAATACCTACAGACATTGTTACAATACCTACAGACATTGTTACAATACCTACAGACATTGTTTCAGACACCAGCAGCTGTATCAGGAGACACAAACAATGGTATTGTTACAATACCTACAGACATTGTTACAATACCTACAGACCTACAGACATTGTTACAATACCTACAGACATTGTTACAATACCTACAGACAATTGTTTCAGACACCAGCAGCTGTATCAGGAGACAACTCACCTTCTTTTTTATCTGTGGGTCCTTTTGATTGTGATTCTTGACATGTTTGCGCAAAGAACTGGGATCAGTGTATCTCTTGTTACAGCCAGCTACCTGGCACGCATACGGTTTCTGAAATGTTCAAACACCATCATTAATAACTACAGCAATATTACTTGGAACTTGGTAATGTGATAGTCCAGAATATCCATGATTTGAAAGTAAAAAGGGTCTACAATAGAGTGGTGACTTACTCTGACTGACAAATATCTGGTTAATGTGTTTATTGGTGACTTACTCTTACTGACAAATACCTGGTTACATGTGTTTATTGGTGACTGACTGACAAATACCTGGTTACATGTATTTATTGGTGACTGACTGACAAATACCTGGTTACATGTATTTATTGGTGAATTACTCTGACTGACAAATACCTGGTTACATGTATTTATTGGTGACTTACTCTGACTGACAAATACCTGGTTACATGTATTTATTGGTGACTTACTCTGACTGACTGACAAATACCTGGTTACATGTGTTTATTGGTGACTTACTCTGACTGACAAATACAATGTACCTGGTTATATGTTTTTATTGGTGAATTACTCTGACTGACAAATACCTGGTTAATGTGTTCAATGGTGACTGACTGACAGATACCTGGTTACATATATTCATTGGTGACTGACTGAAAAATACCTGGTTACATGTATTTATTAGTGACAAACTAATAACACTGGATAATTTATTTATCAAAAAGATTATTTTTTCTGATTTAAAAAAAGTTTTTGTTCTTTTAAATGTGAATTTACACAAAGCATACTCCTGCTGTCACTGAGATAGGCCCTGTATGTATACATGTATGTAAATATCAAAAAAGTTACACAGCATTAACATATTGTTATTGATATTTTATATGTAGTTTCTTTTTATTAGATATAGTGTTTAACTATCTAGTAAAGTACATGTCTAGTGAGCACACCTGTCCTGTATTTACCTGAGTGAGGTGTGGCTCTAATTTCTCATCATTTGTTACACATGAGACAAACGCTTCTACAGCATTTTATTTACGTATCAAGATAAATGGATTTTATTTAGAAAGTTAAATAAAGCTTTAAAAATCTTTTGTTAAATTAAATAAATTATTTGAAATTGTGCCAGTGACTAGTGGAAGCATTGTGCTATTTGAGTACTGGGATCAATGTAAGTCAACATTACCGCCATCTTATCTGACGGTAGCCCAAACACACCACACATCCTATAAACCTGTTGTATCTCATCTTGTATTAAGTCAAGAATAAGTTCTGCTCTATGTTTGTAAAATATTTCTAATGTGTACCCACATATCAACATTACCTACCAATGTGTTTTGATTTAACAGAATTTTTCATTATTGTTTTTGTATTCTTGCTTGTTTTTTGGGTTAAATTTCTACTGATTCCAATCTTTGCGTCTATCAGGAAATTTAAACGAGTGAAGCCCAATCACAGCTAATGATTCACAGCCTATTTCTATTTTATGGTTGTTTTATCAGAATGCTTTCCCACTTTTTTCCTTTTTTACTCTAGCTGATGGTGATGATTGATTTTTGAACCTCTACACTGTGTGGAATATCTACTCAATATATCCTATTCAAATAACACCTGAAATGAAGCCATTTACTTTCCTCACATCTGTCAGAATAAAGTACGAAATAAAGGAAGTGAGGTAAAACTCTAAGGCCGTTAGTAAATACAGCTTGACTTTAATTAACGACAGAGCATTGTGCAGCATGTGTCATTTACAACAAAAGTGCTTTACTCAACATAAACCTTGGTCAAGGATTCCGCACTCGTCCCACAATGACAAACAGATTGTGTTCTATATGAAAATTAGCTAGCACTAGATTTCTGGTTTAACCAAAACTAATCAATCATTTTAAACAAACCATCTGATAGCATAAAGTAAAACTTTGAATTTTGTTACGATTGCAAAAGTTGACAACTACATGTGTAAGTTATACAGGGTAATGCCTTGTGATGGGTTTATTTTATAAATATCATTCACAAAGTATCCCCTCAATGTGTGGACAATGATTATCAGATGAACTAAGGTAACAGCCTCTTTGTGGAAAAGTGTAATCAAATTTAGGGGGGGGGGGGGGGGGGGGGGGGGGGGGGGGGAAACACAACATGCTTTAATTGAATACTTAACATGGAAACAAATTTCAACAGTATGACTTTCTGAGAGACTGTTTTTGTGTGGTACTTTATTTCATTTCTTTACTTTTTGTGTTGCATTCCAAAAATACTTATAAATGGAAGCTAAAACAAAGACTAAACTCCCATCAAAACTGAGAATTCTGTTAACAGACGATCAGACATCCTGATTCCAGTAGCCTCTGTCTTGTTTGAGAAAGTGTAGAAGGTGTAGGAGAATTGGCCACAGATGTATAATACATGACACAATCAAGTTTGTGAGAAAAACAAATTCAAGGCAAATTTAAAAGTGAAAAATGTGTTTCTTTTTTTCATAATTTCATGCTCTACTGGCTTGAAGTGATAAATGACGTTTTTTAATGCTGTACATGGTACCGTTACTGACAGACTCCAATTATTCCTATCAAGTTGTCCAAATTGTACTTCCCGTTACAATGAGACAGGTGTCTGTTTTCACCTGTACAATACCCGCGGTTTTATAACACACATTGTGCAACCTTCAATACACATTGTAAGTGCACAATATAATTTAATATTGCCCTACACAATATGGCCGTCAACAATCTTCCCGTGACAGCGGTATTCCATCAAATCAATCACAAGCCTTTGTTTAATTTTCATCAGAAATCCATTATCTTGAGCCATCATCATTTTTATTAGCTAGTAAATAATCCATAGGTTCCGATGAGTTTTGGGATCAGGTTTCCTGCTACGTAAATTCCACGTAATTGTAAACAAATAAGAAATTTTCTAAGGATCATAATAGCTTTGGTTTAAAGAAAACCTACAACTTTGTTTACAAATTCCTATTGACGAGAGCAAACCAGGCACTACCAGTATGCTTCCATTTACAGAGGTCAATGTCATTTAAATCTTCTTTGGGTGATCAATCTCCCCACTTTTTTTTTGTATGTGCACCTATTTAACTTTATTTTCTCAGATCAGTTTCAGGATTTAAACAATTTTTTCCCCCAGACAATGACGCTATTTAAATTATGTTAAATTGAACCGGATACAAATGACAGTCCACTAAACGTGTGCTGTTTTGACAAGTTAAACAATTTGGTTGTGTAAATGGATCTGTTCAAAGTTTGACTCATTTTTATTATGATTTATAGCAAAAAATGTATTTCAATGTGGCCAACTGTACAGCAACAATCTTCAAAACAAATTAAATATTCTATTTCCTAGCATTAACAATGAAACTATCTCGGTTCCAAGAATCTCCAATGAAATGCTGGCTTTAATGATGAGATACTCACCGTATCGAGGTGTGTTCGTTGATGTTTGGCCCTGTCTGAGGAGTTGCTGAAGGCTTTTGTACATCCTATATGTGTACATACATATGGCCTCTCCCCTGTATGCGACCTCAGATGGATCTTCAGGTTCTCTAGACGTGAAAATGCTTTGTTACATCCCTCAAACTGAAATGCAAATAAATTAGATGTAAACCAAAATCAGGATCGACATGCTCAATTTTTTTGTCAGACCCCAGATCATTGAAAACAGTATTGGAGTTTTTAAAAACATGCTCTTAGACCCTATAGATCAGTGAAAACAGTATTGGAGTTTTTAAAAACATGCTCTTAGACCCTATAGAACAGTGAAAACAGTATTGGAGTTTTTAAAAACATGCTCTTAGACCCTATAGAACAGTGAAAACAGTATTGGAGTTTTTAAAAACATGCTCTTAGACCCTATAGAACAGTGAAAACAGTATTGGAGTTTTTAAAAACATGCTCTTAGACCCTATAAAACAGTGAAAACAGTATTGGAGTTTTTAAAAACATACTCTTAGACCCTATAGAACAGTGAAAACAGTATTGGAGTTTTTAAAAACATGCTCTTAGACCCTATAGAACAGTGAAAACAGTATTGGAGTTTTTCAAAACTTTCTCTTAGACCCTTTAGATCAGTGTTACTGTGTTGGGAGTTTTTCAGATTCGAATTCTAGATCAGTGAAAACAGTTGGAGTATATATGTCGACCCTAGACAGGTGAAAACTGTGTAGGAGAAAACTTGTCATTTAAGACTGTTTAATTAATGTTTTGTTTTTTGATTCCTCCATTTTTGTTATAAAATCTTGTAATTTGATAAAAACAGAAGTATTCACCCGCATCTGACAGTTTTAATGACTAAACCAATAACCTGATTTATCACACAAGCATGTCAGGGTCAGGAGGAGGCTAAAATTGAGGAAGACTGGTACACATTGACAAGCTGTTAGGAAACAGAAGACCTTTTAAGGTGTGATGATTGAAGCCATTAACTATAGTATTTATTGTTCGGGGTCTGATCTTAGTTTCTGATAAAGCACATAAATATTCTTACTTCATGGACAATTTATATCCTTCATATGTCTCTGGCTCTTACATGGAACAATAAATAGTAGCAGAGAATTTTAACAAATATTTCCAAATAAGGGAATTTGACCACTTATTCATTACATGTATATGGACTTAATTATGTGTACATTTTTGTGGATTTATATTGTTTGTAGATATAAAATATTAAATTGTTCTGAAAATTAAAAAAACAAGGTATTCCATCACAAAATGCATTTATACAAACATTTTTGAAGCTAAGTCTATAAAGTTAATATTTCAAGCTATGTGTATGAATACTCTCGATATTAGTTTTATGTGGAAACATGTATGCTGCATTGTTGTTCAATATGTGCTGATTCATAGCCGCTGTAATGACCTACACAGGACACATGTTTGTAAACCTCTGATAAAACACGAATCTAACACCAAGTTTGGTTCACTTCACATATTTTATCCCTACGATCTTGTGACTACAGACCTTTGTGATTGCTACCTACATTACAAGGAACATAGCCGTACAACAACCTGTGGTCATTTGTAATAATTCAATGTTTTTGTAATAAAAATACTTCTTAAATTAAAGATTGTTGAATGTCGTGGATATTGATACAAGTTGCTTTGTTAACAGGACAGATTAACCAGTCCGACCCTCAAGTTTCCCAATAACACTGATAAACTTAAGTGTGTACCCCCTGTGTAACTTCCTCTTACAAAATTCTGTCACTGCACAATTCTTGGGTATTTTCAAGAGTTCAAGTTTAACAACATCGCATAACAATTTGAAAAAAAATATTCCGGTAATATACCATTATAATATACTTATATCTAGAGTGACTGGTGAGGTCAGGTAAAGGTGAGAGACTATCTATCATAATCCAGTCCAATGTTTACTTATATTAGCTTACCCTTGACTTAACCCACAAGGCCGAGAAATCAAACATAAAGCCAGACAATCATTTCACTTTTCCAGCTAATTTGAACAGCAACAGAAAAATTGTGGTAATTTTTACAATCTTCATACATGGGCTGTGACTTGTTATCCATCATCATCAATCTTTTCAGACAATGTCAATGTTTTACCAAATATACACCCACAAAACATTTCTCAAAATTAATCAAATTGTACATAAAATGCAAACACTGACCACATGTATTAATATCCATACCTGTCAATTTATCTGTTTTTCTTATATATAAACTTAAGCTCCTGCTAACAGACCTCAGATCAAATAATAATGATTGAATAAAGACATATTTGGTAGTTTTAGGTTAGAGAATAATGAGATAATTAAACCATTATGATGAAATTTTTGCACTATATAAATAAAAAGTTTGGCAGGCATTTGACGGTAGTAAAATTGCAGTATTCCTTACCGTCAGATGTGGCACAAACGTATGACCACACAGAATTTAGATCAATATGGCATTAAACTAGTTAGTAACCAAACAGAATTTAGATCAATGTGTTGTTCTAAACTAATTACTAAACAGAATTTATATCAATGTGTTGTTCTAAACTAATTACTAAACAGAATTTATATCAATGTGTTGTTCTAAACTAATTACTAAACAGAATTTATATCAATGTGTTGTTCTAAACTAATTACTAAACAGAATTTATATCAATGTGTTGTTCTAAACTAATTACTAAACAGAATTTATATCAATGTGTTGTTCTAAACTAATTACTAAACAGAATTTATATCAATGTGTTGTTCTAAACTAATTACCAAACAGAATTTATATCAATGTGTTGTTCTAAACTAATTACCAAACAGAATTTATATCAATGTGTTGTTCTAAACTAATTACCAAACAGAATTTATATCAATGTGTTGTTCTAAACTAATTACTAAACAGAATTTATATCAATGTGTTGTTCTAAACTAATTACTAAACAGAATTTATATCAATGTGTTGTTCTAAACTAATTACTAAACAGAATTTATATCAATGTGTTGTTCTAAACTAATTACCAAACAGAATTTATATCAATGTGTTGTTCTAAACTAATTACCAAACAGAATTTATATCAATGTGTTGTTCTAAACTAATTACCAAACAGAATTTATATCAATGTGTTGTTCTAAACTAATTACTAAACAGAATTTATATCAATGTGTTGTTCTAAACTAATTACTAAACAGAATTTATATCAATGTGTTGTTCTAAACTAATTACTAAACAGAATTTATATCAATGTGTTGTTCTAAACTAATTACTAAACAGAATTTATATCAATGTGTTGTTCTAAACTAATTACTAAACAGAATTTATATCAATGTGTTGTTCTAAACTAATTACTAAACAGAATTTATATCAATGTGTTGTTCTAAACTAATTACTAAACAGAATTTATATCATTGTGTTGTTCTAAACTAATTACTAAACAGAATTTATATCATTGTGTTGTTCTAAACTAATTACTAAACAGAATTCATATCCACACAAACTTTGTCCTCATACCAGCTGTCACAAATTTGAAAAAGGTCACATGACAAAACTGAAACAGTATACTCATGTAAAGAGACAGCTTGAAAAACATATGTGTTTCAAATGTTGGTCTTTGACACCAGATTTGTTTTATAATCATGTTATGTTTCAATGTACAAGCTTACACACATGTATTGCCAGTAGGTCATAGATTTTTAATGTATTAGTTTCATATTTCTAAGTTGTAACTTTTGGAGACATTTCAATGCGTGTAAAGTTACCACTGGGGAGTGCCCATCTAGTGCATTGTGGGACAGCAGGGACACAATGATGTATTGTGGGTAATTTTGCTTGAAGAGCTACTTTGATGTTGTCACTGGAAAAGTAATTAAGATAATGCTCAGAAGAAAACTTTTCTATTTCTTTTCTGAAGTCTCCTCTCTTCCCTATAGGTTATCTGAATCTGGTCAATAAAATCTGAGACATTTAAACCTGGCAAAATAGTTAATACTTTGAACTTTGTATCTGAATCAATCTAAAACCAGACAAAAGATAATTATTTCTTGTCATGTTCAACACAAAATCTCCATTAACCTGCTATAAATCTTTGGGACGGAAGTGCAATGCATGTGTGGAACTGCAATGAATTTGGGGTTGTTAGCAATCGGTCATAGCGGCTTAATCAACAAAGGTCTACTCCAATTAGTCCGACTCAGGGCTAGCTGATCAATAATTAAATCTACTGTCCAACATGATATCAGGAAATACAAACCTACTTTCTAAAAGGACTGTAACATAAAACTTGTATAGCTGTCAGGAGGAAACTCTCTGATCTGACTGGAGAGCACTGCCCAAGGCCACAGGTACTTACAGAGCCAGGCATGGGCCCTGTACACTCTGACCTTTAGAATTTGTTTTGGTTAAAAATACATGTGTGGAAACAGATTAGCTGTGTATTGGGGAAAGCATTAGTGTATGACTTTTTAATTATACATGTTGATGTGACACACAACACAGTGTTGAAACAATACATCTCACTGTTCACAACAAATGTTTGCACAACCTTAAAAAAATGTCATTAAATATTTGTTCTCTGAACTCTAAAAAGTTAACATTCATTCCGAAAATAATTGAAAATTTCTGATTACAACAAACTTTGACAGGATGAAGACTAGACAGACTGATACAGACACTAACTGTACATTTGTTTGGCTACACTGTTTTAGTTACTTACTGTACATTTGTTTGGCTACACTGTTTTAGTTACTTACTGTACATTTGTTTGGCTACACTGTTTTAGTTACTTACTGTACATTTGTTTGGCTACACTGTTTTAGTTACTTACTGTATATTTGTTTGACTACACTGTTTTAGTTACTTACTGTACATTTGTTTGGCTACACTGATTTAGTTACTTACTGTACATTTGTTTGACTACACTGTTTTAGTTACTTACTGTACATTTGTTTGGCTACACTGTTTTAGTTACTTCTGTACATTTGTTTGAATACACTGTTTTAGTTACTTACTGTACATTTGTTTGGCTACACTGTTTTAGTTACTTCTGTACATTAGTTTGGCTACACTGTTTTAGTTACTTCTGTACATTTGTTTGGCTACACTGTTTTAGTTACTTACTGTACATTTGTTTGACTACACTGTTTTAGTTACTTACTGTACATTTGTTTGACTACACTGTTTTTGTTACTTACTGTACATTTGTTTGGCTACACTGTTTTAGTTACTTCTGTACATTTGTTTGACTACACTGTTTTAGTTACTTACTGTACATTTGTTTGGCTACACTGTTTTAGTTACTTACTGTACATTTGTTTGGCTACACTGTTTTAGTTACTTACTGTACATTAGTTTGGCTACACTGATTTAGTTACTTACTGTACATTTGTTTGACTACACTGTTTTAGTTACTTACTGTACATTTGTTTGGCTACACTGTTTTAGTTACTTACTGTACATTAGTTTGGCTACACTGATTTAGTTACTTACTGTACATTAGTTTGGCTACACTGTTTTAGTTACTTACTGTACATTAGTTTGGCTACACCGTTTTAGTTACTTCTGTACATTTGTTTGGCTACACTGTTTTAGTTACTTACTGTATATTTGTTTGACTACACTGTTTTAGTTACTTACTGTACATTTGTTTGGCTACACTGTTTTAGTTACTTACTGTACATTTGTTTGACTACACTGTTTTAGTTACTTACTGTACATTTGTTTGGCTACACTGTTTTAGTTACTAACTGTACATTTGTTTGACTACACTGTTTTAGTTACTTACTGTACATTTGTTTGACTACACTGTTTTAGTTACTTACTGTACATTAGTTTGGCTACACTGTTTTAGTAATACTGTACATTTGTTTGGCTACACTGTTTTAGTTACTGTACATTTGTTTGGCTACACTGTTTTTGTTACTTACTGTACATTTGTTTGGCTACACTGTTTTAGTTACTTCTGTACATTTGTTTGACTACACTGTTTTAGTTACTTCTGTACATTTGTTTGGCTACACTGTTTTAGTTACTTCTGTACATTTGTTTGGCTACACTGTTTTAGTTACTAACTGTACATTTGTTTGACTACACTGTTTTAGTTACTTACTGTACATTTGTTTGGCTACACTGTTTTAGTTACTTCTGTACATTAGTTTGGCTACACTGTTTTAGTAATTTACTGTACATTTGTTTGACTACACTGTTTTAGTTACTTACTGTACATTTGTTTGGCTACACTGTTTTTGTTACTTCTGTACATTTGTTTGACTACACTGTTTTAGTTACTTACTGTACATTTGTTTGACTACACTGATTTAGTTACTTACTGTACTTTTGTTTGGCTACACTGTTTTAGTTACTTCTGTACATTTGTTTGGCTACACTGTTTTAGTTACTTACTGTATATTTGTTTGACTACACCGTTTTAGTTACTTACTGTACATTTGTTTGACTACACTGTTTTTGTTACTTACTGTACATTTGTTTGACTACACCGTTTTAGTTACTTACTGTACATTTATTTGGCTACACTGTTTTAGTTACTTACTGTACATTTGTTTGGCTACACTGTTTTAGTTACTTACTGTACATTTGTTTGACTACACTGATTTAGTTACTTACTGTACATTTGTTTGGCTACACTGTTTTAGTTACTTACTGTACATTTGTTTGGCTACACTGTTTTAGTTACTTACTGTACATTTGTTTGGCTACACTGTTTTAGTTACTTACTGTACATTTGTTTGACTACACTGATTTAGTTACTTACTGTACATTTGTTTGGCTACACTGTTTTAGTTACTTACTGTACATTTGTTTGGCTACACTGTTTTAGTTACTTACTGTACATTTGTTTGGCTACACTGTTTTAGTTACTTACTGTACATTTGTTTGACTACACTGTTTTAGTTACTTACTGTACATTAGTTTGGCTACACTGTTTTAGTTACTTACTGTACATTAGTTTGGCTACACTGTTTTAGTTACTTACTGTACATTAGTTTGGCTACACTGTTTTAGTTACTTACTGTACATTTGTTTGACTACACTGTTTTAGTTACTTACTGTACATTTGTTTGGCTACACTGTTTTAGTTACTTACTGTACATTTGTTTGGCTACACTGTTTTAGTTACTTACTGTACATTAGTTTTTGTTACTTACTGTACTGTTACACTGTTTAGTTACTTACTGTACATTTGTTTGACTACACTGTTTTAGTTACTTACTGTACATTTGTTTGGCTACACTGTTTTAGTTACTTACTGTACATTTAGTTTGACTACACTGTTTTAGTTACTTACTGTACATTAGTTTGGCTACACTGTTTTAGTTACTTACTGTACATTTAGTTTGGCTACACTGTTTTAGTTACTTACTGTACATTAGTTTGACTACACTGATTTAGTTACTTACTGTACATTTGTTTGGCTACACTGTTTTAGTTACTTACTGTACATTAGTTTGGCTACACTGTTTTAGTTACTTACTGTACATTAGTTTGACTACACTGTTTTAGTTACTTACTGTACATTTGTTTGGCTACACTGTTTTAGTTACTTACTGTACATTTGTTTGACTACACTGTTTTAGTTACTTACTGTACATTTGTTTGACTACACTGTTTTAGTTACTTACTGTACATTTGTTTGGCTACACTGTTTTAGTTACTTACTGTACATTTGTTTGACTACACTGTTTTAGTTACTTACTGTACATTTGTTTGGCTACACTGTTTTAGTTACTTACTGTACATTTGTTTGGCTACACTGTTTTAGTTACTTACTGTACATTTGTTTGGCTACACTGTTTTAGTTACTTACTGTACATTTGTTTGGCTACACTGTTTTAGTTACTTACTGTACATTTGTTTGACTACACTGTTTTAGTTACTTACTGTACATTTGTTTGGCTACACTGTTTTAGTTACTTACTGTACATTTGTTTGGACTACACTGTTTTAGTTACTTACTGTACATTTGTTTGACTACACTGTTTTAGTTACTTACTGTACATTTGTTTGACTACACTGTTTTAGTTACTTACTGTACATTTGTTTGACTACACTGTTTTAGTTACTTACTGTACATTTGTTTGACTACACTGTTTTAGTTACTTACTGTACATTTGTTTGACTACACTGATTTAGTTACTTACTGTACATTTGTTTGGCTACACTGTTTTAGTTACTTACTGTACATTTGTTTGGCTACACTGTTTTAGTTACTTACTGTACATTTGTTTGGCTACACTGTTTTAGTTACTTACTGTACATTAGTTTGGCTACACTGTTTTAGTTACTTACTGTACATTTGTTTGGCTACACTGTTTTAGTTACTTACTGTACATTTGTTTGGCTACACTGTTTTAGTTACTTACTGTACATTTGTTTGGCTACACTGTTTTAGTTACTTACTGTACATTAGTTTGGCTACACTGTTTTAGTTACTTACTGTACATTAGTTTGGCTACACTGTTTTAGTTACTTACTGTACATTTGTTTGGCTACACTGTTTTAGTTACTTACTGTATATTTGTTTCAGATACTTACTGTACATTTGTTTGGTTTCTCCCCGGAATGTACCCTCATATGAATCAGTAGCTTGTATCTGGCATTGAAGGGTTTATACCGGCGCTGACACCCAGACCAGAAGCATGTAAAGTCCTCACCCTTTCTCTGGTCAATGTGGGCCTTTTCTATATGACGAACAAGTTCATCCTGTTCCTTAAACATAAGATTACAGTCTATCCACCTACACATGTTCTGTTTCTCGCCATTCTCATCAAGTTCTCCATCTTCACACATGTCACTGTTCAGATAGTTATTCTCATTGATAATGTTACTGTTGTTCACCATATTATTAGTGTTGGTGTTCAGCTGGGACAGTGGTTGTAGTGCTGGAGCCACTTGTGGTGCCATATTGTTGTGCTGGAAGTGGTTGTAGGGCTGGAGCCACTTGTGGTGCCATATTGTTGTGCTGGAAGTTGTGTTGTTGGAGAGGCTGTGTTACATGTTGTTGTTGTTGCTGAGGTGGTGATGAGTGCATGTGGTGGTGTTGTGTTGTTGGCATATGTGGCATCTGTTGTTGTTGGGAGGTTGGGGTTGGCCCGGCAGGGTTCTGAACAGCTTGTTCATAGGGTGGGGGTGGACGGCCAACCACAGCCAAGTTACTGCTGATGTTGGTGCCCGATGTAGTGTTGTTAGGCTGGCTGTTATGCTGATGATGTGCAAAATTATTCATTTGAGAATAACGCATATCCTCCATTGCTCGTTGCTCAAAGGAGGTGACATCACTCTGTTGTACCACAACCTGGTTACTGACGATGTCAGGGAATATGTCAGACAGGTTCTCATTGATGCCAAACTCAGGCTCACGTTTGAAACCACTGTGTGGGGTAAAGCTGTGTCTGGGTCTGGATGACCCAGAGTTGGAGTAGGGGCTACCAGAACTACCGCCTCTGTTGCTCCTGTGTGCAATTAAATGACCAAAGTGGCCAGGCTGGACACCCGGCTGTGGTGACACACTTGTGGATGAGCTACGTGATCCATTAATATATGCCACCAACGAAGTGGGAGATGTCCTTATAAGGGAGTACAGGTCCACTCCATCAGAGCCAATCGGGGAGATGGACAGGGCACGCTTTGTTCCATGCATCCGTACATGTGCCGAGTTACGAGGACTGGACGTAAAATTGGAACCGGAGGGCGATGTCTCCATGTGTTGGTAAGGTGATAAAGAGCAGGTAGCACTTGGGATCATGCCGTTAGAACAGTTGGATTGGCGGTCCATTTCACTGGCTGTAGTTACAGAGGTGCCATTGCTACCATTATGGACATGGGGTAAAGGCTTGTAAGGGTTCCACTCACTCTTAGTGACCGGGAATGGCTCTAGGAAAACATGTTTGTCATTCCCATTGAAGGATGGCGTTGTCACACGCTCTGTCAAGGTTGGAGTCTGTGCAGACGGTCGTGGTGTTGACCTGATACTTGAGACTTCACTGGGCGTAGGGGTGGACGTCTCCAGCCGGTTAGGGATGTGTAGATTTTGACTCTGTTGCTGTACACCTTGGTTTGATGGCTGGATCTGATGCCCCATAGAACGGTTGCGTGGATTGATCCCCATACACATAGGCCCCATCATTCCATTCAAATCTGCAAAGACAACAAAATGGTCTTTCTAAACTGGAGAAATTATGTAAAACAGAAAAAGATTGCAAAGAAAATAGTGAAACTTTTCATGAAAACCTGTTCCCTTCTTACTTCACAACAATAAGTATTTCCTTCTCTAGTATCAAATGTTACAAGATATATGTCTGACTATCTAAAGGATCGAGAGACAAAAAAGGGGCAGAAAAATGAAAACATAGGTTTTGAGTACAGTGAGTTCATTAGAAGGCTGAACCTTATCACATGTACATAACCATCATGATTTTATAGATGTTTTTATCTTAAACATTTAGTTAGACTGATTTAAAGTCTCTGTTTGTTTTCTTAATATAAAGCAAATAAAATAACTTGCTGTACCGAGTTTGATATCGATCAGAATATTTCAATCAATGATACACTGTCTGTAACACGTTTACTATCAATGATACACTGTCTGTAACATGTTTACTATCAATGATACACTGTCTGTAACACGTCTACTATCAATGATACACTGTCTGTAACATGTTTACTATCAATGATACACTCGTCTGTAACATGTTTACTATCAATGATACACTGTCTGTAACACGTTTACTATCAATCAATGATACACTGTCCTTACCTAGAGCTACAGGCGGTATAAAGACATTGTACTCGTCTGTAACACGTTAACTATCAATCAATGATACACTGTCTGTAACACGTTTACTATCAATGATACACTGTCTGTAACACGTTTACTATCAATCAATGATACACTCGTCTGTAACACATTTACTATCAATGATATACTGTCTGTAACACGTTTACTATCAATGATACACTGTCTGTAACATGTTTACTATCAATGATACACTCGTCTGTAACATGTTTACTATCAATGATACACTGTAACATGTTTACTATCAATGATACACTGTCCTTACCTAATGATACACTGTCCTTACTTAGAGCTACAGGCGGTATAAAGACATTGTACTCGTCTGTAACACGTTTACTATCAATCAATGATACACTGTCCTTATACCTAGAGCTACAGGCGGTATAAACACATTGTACTCGTCTGTAACACATTTACTATCAATCAATGATACACTGTCCTTACCTAGAGCTACAGGCGGTATAAACACATTGTACTCGTCTGTAACACGTTTACTATCAATGATACACTGTCTGTAACACGTTTACTATCAATCTATGATACACTGTCTGTAACATGTTTACTATCAATCTATGATACACTCGTTTGTAAAACATTTACTATCAATCAATGATACACTCGTTTGTAACACGTTTACTATCAATCAATGATACACTGTCCTTACCTAGAGCTACAGGCCGTATAAAGACATTGTACTCGTTTGTAAAACATTTACTATCAATCAATGATACACTGTCTGTAACACGTTTACTATCAATCAATGATACACTCGTTTGTAAAACATTTACTATCAATCAATGATACACTGTCTGTAACACGTTTACTATCAATCAATGATACACTGTCCTTACCTAGAGCTACAGGCCGTATAAAGACATTGTACTCGTTTGTAAAACATTTACTATCAATCAATGATACACTGTCTGTAACACGTTTACTATCAATCAATGATACACTCGTTTGTAAAACATTTACTATCAATCAATGATACACTCGTTTGTAAAACATTTACTATCAATCAATGATACACTGTCTGTAACAGGTTTACTATCAATCAATGATACACTGTCCTTACCTAGAGCTACAGGCGTTGTACTCGTTGTAAAACATTAACTATCAATCAATGATACACTGTCTGTAACATGTTTACTATCAATCAATGATACACTGTCTGTAACACGTTTACTATCAATCAATGATACACTGTCTGTAACATGTTTACTATCAATCAATGATACACTGTCTGTAACACGTTTACTATCAATCAATGATACACTCGTCTGTAACACGTTTACTATCAATCAATGATACACTGTCTGTAACACGTTTACTATCAATCAATGATACACTGTCTGTAACAGGTTTACTATCAATCAATGATACACTGTCTGTAACATGTTTACTATCAATCAATGATACACTCGTCTGTAACACGTTTACTATCAATCAATGATACACTCGTCTGTAACACGTTTACTATCAATAATTGATACACTGTCTGTAACACGTTTACTATCAATCAATGATACACTGTCTGTAACAGGTTTACTATCAATCAATGATACACTGTCTGTAACATGTTTACTATCAATCAATGATACACTCGTCTGTAACACGTTTACTATCAATCAATGATACACTCGTCTGTAACACGTTTACTATCAATAATTGATACACTGTCTGTAACACGTTTACTATCAATCAATGATACACTGTCTGTAACATGTTTACTATCAATCAATGATACACTGTCTGTAACACGTTTACTATCAATTAATGATACACTGTCTGTAACATGTTTACTATCAATCAATGATACACTCGTCTGTAACACGTTTACTATCAATCAATGATACACTCGTCTGTAACACGTTTACTATCAATAATTGATACACTGTCTGTAACACGTTTACTATCAATCAATGATACACTGTCTGTAACACGTTTACTATCAATCAATGATACACTGTCTGTAACATGTTTACTATCAATGATACACTCGTCTGTAACATGTTTACTATCAATGATACACTCGTCTGTAACATGTTTACTATCAATGATACACTCGTCTGTAACACGTTTACTATCAATCAATGATACACTCGTCTGTAACATGTTTACTATCAATCAATGATACACTGTCTGTAACACGTTTACTATCAATGATACACTGTCTGTAACACGTTTACTATCAATCAATGATACACTGTCTGTAACATGTTTACTATCAATCCATGATACACTCGTCTGTAACACGTTTACTATCAATCTATGATACACTGTCTGTAACACGTTTACTATCAATCAATGATACACTGTCTGTAACACGTTTACTATCAATCAATGATACACTGTCTGTAACACGTTTACTATCAATCAATGATACACTCGTCTGTAACATGTTTACTATCAATCTATGATACACTCGTCTGTAACACGTTTACTATCAATCAATACATCTAATTGATCTTAACCATTCCCACAGCCATAATTTCTTTACAGACTCCTCAGCGTCCCGTTATTAACATCTGATAGTACCATTGATTTGTGTCCCATTGATTGAGTAATGCCATTGACCCATGAAGCATTTACTTGTGTGATTTCAAATGGTTCAGTTTGATTAAATATCCCTAATTATCAGCTCAGTCCAACAGGTAGTCAAGACTCGATGAAGTTTGCCTATATTTTAGCTAGTGTACTTGTGACTTTCTAATGGCCACAGAAACATCATACAATTTACACATGCTATTATAAATCATCTCAGTTTTAAAAACTGTCCTGATTTTAATTTAACAGTTAAAATCTTATTCAAAGTGACTCTAATGCGAGCCTAGTAAAGGTAGGTGTGTTAATGTGTACTTATAGATAGATAGATTGACAGGCTTGGACATGACACAAACACCTAGCCGAAATAAATTACATTTAAATAACATCAGCTGTTTACCACATGAAATTTAAACATTACACAATGTATAAACTTATCACCAAACAATAGATAAGTTTAAAGTTTATCGATTTTAAAGCTAAAAATATCACCAATTCCTGACTGTTCTAAGGAGCAGTATGGTTGCCCCACTCTAGAAAACATTTCTGAAAAGCTTAAAATCCGCTTCATCTTACTATAGGCAATAGGACTCTAAAATGGCTTAAATAAGTATGTCGTGTTGATTAGGTGACATCAGGGCCCCTTTCAATATTTGTCAGGATTTGTTACATCCCACTATAAACCTGCCACATTTCTCTAGGATCTTGAACCTTTACATTTAATAATGCAAGTTTTATGACGACCAAAATTTTGTTAAAGGCCTACAATGTGGCACAATTCTTCTAATTACTGGACTTAATTGATGTCATCAAAGCAAAAACATGACAAATTTATGAATTTTTGTATTTGTATGGTTGAGGGAAAGTTACTATTAATCAACAGAACCCAGCTAGATAATTAACATGTCGGTAGTGAGACATGGAAACAAATCAGAGTCAACAGAAGACACATAGAAAATCTCCATTGTATTCCACAGCCTTTCACAGCTAGACTTAATCAAAGTAGAATCTTTAAACAGTAACAATCTCAGCCAGTCTGGTAAGCTTAACTTTTACTAGTCAAAAAATGCCAAAATATGATAAGTTTATCTAATGAATTTGGATTTCGAAAAAGTATGGCAAACAAACCCAACTTAATATGAAGCTGAATAATTATCATCTTTGTCATTTTTTTCTATCAAAACACAGAAAAAATAAATAATTACATACATTTTTGAACGTTTGCCAAATCATGTCAACGAAACTTGTTTCAATATCATGCCTACCCACGAATTGTTCTGTTAGTTTGTTTAAAAGTCGAAGCCATACTAAAACTATTTGATTCTATTGAATTCTGAAGTTGTTAAAGTAATATTGTCAGTCTTATTTAAACAAATATTTTTCAGTGCAGGTTGGTTTTGTTTTGACAGCAGCATTTAACAAGCCAAAAACAATACTGTTGACCTATTTTTCTGTGTCTTCAAGAACAGTTCAGCAATTGAAATTTCTCAAAAGAATCCCAAACATGTTGCCATTCCTTGTAAACTATTTGGAGATTTGTAAGTACCCTTACACATAGAACAACAACACCATTGTGAGTGCTACTGAGCTCCTCTTTGAACAGTTAACACCGAAGAACGGTTAGAAACATTTTTTACCCGAGACCACAATTATTAAAGTGATTCTGCTTCTTATTTTTTTTGTGGAGAATGTGATTAGGCAAATAAAATGTTTCCATTTTAAATACTCCTAATCCCTAAAGTGTCATTAATTTTTTCTTTAAAGAGCAAAATTAAAATCTCTGGGGAGGAGTGGAATCACTTCACGAACAGATCAAAAGTGAGGTGATAAAAACCTTGGCGAATATGTACAGTTTGATCACCAAATGGGATGTTTTTTTACACGAGTGATCCTACAATGATAAGACGCTATGTTGAATGTTAATCCACTAACAACACTACTAGATCAATTGTATCCATTCTATTATTCTGTTTTATTGTCCAATCTGCATTTAAATCATTGTTTATATGCTTTATCTGGAGCATGGTCCCGTAAATAAAACATCAAGTCCTATAGCGCGGTAACGAGCTGGCCAGGATCGCTGCGGATTGGAGCTCTGATTTGCAGTACAAGACAGTATACAGGGACACCTACTGGTCAATTATTTGAGCCGTCCTTTTGATTATCGTAAAGTTTAATTTGAGCCGTCCTTTTGATTATCGTAAAGTTTTTCTCTGACCTTCTACTTTCCTTTGTCATCCATGATTATTATGATTACAGTTAGATTTTTCATATAAATCAGTATTTTCAGTCACGAAATTTAAATCTGACTCAGTTGAATGCTTTGATCATACAGTTTTCATTATGAGATGATAAAAGCTTTCTTGGAAGCAATTTTATTTATCCCGATTT
The DNA here is from genome assembly GCF_902652985.1 of Pecten maximus. Taxonomy (NCBI): domain Eukaryota; kingdom Metazoa; phylum Mollusca; class Bivalvia; order Pectinida; family Pectinidae; genus Pecten; species Pecten maximus. The sequence continues at coordinate 7,835,396 of NC_047018.1, read as the reverse complement.
TATCCTTTTGTAGATAATCTGAGTATGACCAGGTAACTAGATAAACTACAGCTGCACAGTAATGTTTAATGATACATTGCATGGAAGCACGAACACTTTCATCATCGTTCTATCTATCAATAATTTGTCATTAAACTTTTATCATTTTTTTCATGAGTGATAATTAAATGCTACATTTAAATGGATTTCTAATTTCACAGCTTTAAATTATTTCTTAACAGATTATGGAGAGTGAGGATGTTATCTACAGAGCAACAGGGACATATATAAAATACTAGTGATTTGAAACTTAATTAGATCCTTAATATAACCTTACGTGGAGATCAAATTTGGACATACCACATCATGGAAACAGTAGAATCCATTTACGGTTTTTTCTCCACATCATCACAAGACCAAACTTTGTAGGGACAGTTTTATACCTCTATAACATGACAAGACCAAACTTTGTAGGGACAGTTTTATACCTCTATAACATGACAAGACCAAACTTTGTAGGGACAGTTTTATACCTCTATAACATGACAAGACCAAACTTTGTAGGGACAGTTTTTATACCTCTATAACATGACAAGACCAAACTTTGTAGGGACAGTTTTATACCTCTATAACATGACAAGACCAAACTTTGTAGGGACAGTTTTATACCTCTATAACATGACAAGACCAAACTTTGTAGGGACAGTTTTTATACCTCTATAACATGACAAGACCAAACTTGGAAAAACAAAGCAAAACTAGTTTGTAATTATTAAATCAATTAAAACTTTAAACATTTTATTCCAGAAATCAAAGAATCCAATACAAGGTTTGTTTATTTGTTTTTTTTTCAACTCACTGGGAATGTGTTTGTTATACAGTATATCTGTTTGATTCAACCTGACTAAAGGAATTGTTGATCATCCTTTTTATTCAAACTTTTAAATTATCGATGTTATTATTTATATCATAATTTTTTTTAAAGAATTCTTTAAAAATTACAAAAAAAAAAGTTGTATGTATGAGGTAAAAACTTAGTTAGCATAAAATCTGATTTGTCATGCTTTATCTACTGATATCTATGAAAAAGTTTAAATCTCAAAACAAAATTTTCTGTGAAGTTGTACTTTAAATCTCATTTAACTTCCAAATGATGGATGTTGTTGTCCGTTACGCTTTCTGTTAGTTGAGTTATTCAGACATATCCGTCAACATCAAAATATCTATCAGATTGAATAAACTTAAATTCAAAATATATGTTTATCACTTAAGTTAGCATGATGTTTTCAACTAAACATTTTCCATCTTGAATAGTCCAGAGGGTTTCCTTGCTGATAAGGAGACACTTAACAGTCGTACAACTATACAACAATCAGCTCTCAAGTCTTATATCGCTGACATATAATCAATATACTAATTAACAGGATTCTTTTTACTTCACACCCTCACAGCTGAGGCACTGACGAAACTTCTGACAAAGCGACAAAATCGCTTTCCATCCTCACACTTTTTTCCACCTACTTGGTCTGTACCACAATCAATCAAATCATACAGTCTAAAACAGGGCCCAGACAAAATAATCGAAATTTTACAGAGCGTAGGCGGAGAAACCATTGATAAAAAGTTTTGTCGATAAAATAAAAAGTTACTTTCTTCTGAGAAAATTAAATCTGCTGATAGAGCACCATCCCAGGAAAAAATCTATTTGGTCTGCATGGAATATCTTTCCATAGATCAAAGAGAAAGTCATTAACCAAGATGACAGATTGACCTTTGGCCTGAATTGCAGCCTTTGACCTAAACAATTGTAACAATGGAAGGTTATGGGAGTCCGACAGAATCAGACGAAGGACTAATATACCAGCCGGAGTCAGATGAAGGACTAATATACCAGCCGGAGTCAGACAGAGTCAGACGAAGGACTAATATACCAGCCGGAGTCAGACAGAGTCAGACGAAGGACTAATATACCAGCCGGAGTCAGACGGAATTAGATGAAGGACTAATATACCAGCCGGAGTCAGACGAAGGACTAATATACCAGCCGGAGTCAGACGAAGGACTAATGTACCAGCCGGAGTCAGACGGAATTAGATGAAGGACTAATATACCAGCTGGAGTCAGACGAAGGACTAATATACTAGCCGGAGTCAGACGAAGGACTAATGTACCAGCCGGAGTCAGACGAAGGACTAATATACCAGCCGGAGTCAGACGAAGGACTTATATACCAGCTGGAGTCAGACGAAGGACTAATATACCAGCCGGAGTCAGACGAAGGACTAATATACCAGCCGGAGTCAGACGAAGGACTAATGTACGAGCCGGAGTCAGACGAAGGACTAATATACCAGCCGGAGTCAGACAGAGTCAGATGAAGGACTAATATACCAGCCGGAGTCTGACGAAGGACTAATATACCAGCTGGAGTCAGATGAAGGACTAATATACCAGCTGGAGTCAGAGAGAGTCAGACGAAGGACTGATATACCAGCCGGAGTCAGACGAAGGACTAATATACCAGCTGGAGTCAGACGAAGGAATAATATACCAGCTGGAGTCAGATGAAGGACTAATATATCAGCCGGAGTCCGACAGAATCAGACGAAGGACTAATATACCAGCCGGAGTCAGACGAAGGACTAATATACCAGCTGGAGTCAGACGAAGGACTAATATACCAGCCGGAGTCAGACGAAGGACTAATATACCAGTCGGAGTCAGACGAAGGACTAATATACCAGCTGGAGTCAGACGAAGGACTAATATACCAGCTGGAGTCAGACGAAGGACTAATGTACCCGCCGGAGTCAGACGGAATTAGACGAAGGACTTATATACCAGCCAGATTGACCTTTGACACAATGCAATGCCATAAGAAGATGAAGGGTCATCATCTTTTTTGACCCTTTATTGTTTTATGTTTTTCTGATCAGCATTATCCCTTCTTATCAAATGATCAATTATTTATCCCAACATGTCTGATATATCAGCGACATCTCTGGAAGAGCGACTGGGCACCGGCCGGCTATGTTAAATATTTTATCCTCGCCCCATTGATTAATCGTAAAGCAAGCTCTCTCATTCTCTAGTGTTTTGTATCGTATTTCATTAAGTCATCAAAGTTTAGCCAGAACCTCAATGTCTGCCAGTTCAATTGTCCAAGTCAACTGTTTTACATTAAATTCCAATAAATTTTTACTATTCTAGCTTTCATTTTGAGACTTGTCTCTGCTAATTGGGCTATTGATTTCCACTTGAATTATGTAGAGAAGAAAACTCAGACAAATGATAGAGAATGAGCAGCTCTTCATCTCCCAACACAAATCAATGACACCAGCACCAATGTCTCTATATCACTTCTCATTTTATCAATATGACATTTTTTGGCACAACGAATAAAAATATGATACAAAAAAAATCTACATGCATTCATATATCTTTTTTTTTGTAATTTTTTTTTTTTTTCAATTCAATAAAAAGCAGATTTTCCATAATCTAGAACTGATGAAATACCAATCTATAGGCGTATTAAAGGTGTGACAGAAATGTTGAACACCTACCTGACTTGATATGGCGGTTGTGGAAGAAGCTACTAGCTTGGTGATGGCCCATGCCTCGTGGCGTAACTCCATTCTGTGAAGGTTTACCCTGATTCACAACATTGCGTGTTGTAGACAGGGCCGGTAGCTGGACGTTTGTCTTGTCCTGCCCCAGGGGAGGAATGGGCGTGGTTCCACATGATGGTGGTACAGGAGTGTCGGGCTGTATTCGTAATGCAGGTATATTACTGCCATTTCCCTTCATTGCACTTCCATTCTGACTACAACTAGAGTTCAGCCCATTCATTTTTCTGAAAAAGTAAAAATGAATCATGAAAAAATAATTCCTTCATTAAGAATATTATTATTTGAAATAATAGTTTAAAAGAATAATAGTAATATAGTACATTAAGAAGATATCATTAAAAGAAAAATAACCATATTGTGTTCATATTTTGTATATATCACAATATCAGTGCTGAAAAATCTATGTCACCAAATATATTTCATATCCAATTGTTTGGAATCATTGAAGTTCATCAATTTGAATCTGGTTTAATAATTCAACAGACCGAAAACAAATTTTGGAAGCAAGCTAATAAGTGCAGGGGGTAATATATATGAGCCTATTTACCAGTGTCTATTTTTTTTTCTCACCAATACTTAGATATAATTTTAGTGAACAAGACAGTGGAATGGTCCATGGTCAGGGCACAGATACAATTACCAGGGAAGGACTTCAGGTCTACCCACAACAATACAGTTCCGTTTGTTTTATTTTTTTTTTGATATAAAGACAATTACTTTGCAAAAGCAGACAAGGTCTGAATAACAGTATTCTAATGCCATCTAGTTGGTATACCGAGGTTATCTAGTTAGTATACTGAGGTTATCTAGTTAGTATACCGAGGTTATCTAGTTAGTATACCGAGGTTATCTAGTTAGTATACCGAGGTTATCTAGTTAGTATACCGAGGTTATCTAGTTAGTATACCGAGCTTATCTAGTTAGTATACCGAGCTTATCTAGTTAGTATACCGATGTTATCTAGTTAGTATACAGAGGTTATCTAGTTAGTATACCAAGGTGATCTAGTTAGTATACCGAGCTTATCTAGTTAGTATACCGAGGTTATCTAGTTAGTATACCGAGGTTATCTAGTTAGTATACCAGGGTTACATCTGCCTGAGTTTGTGTACAAGTTGTGTACAAGTTGTGTACAAGTTGTGTACAAGTTTACCACAACTTAACATAATCTTTCAATCTCATGTTTAACTTGGTTTGTGTACAGGTTGACCACAGCTGAAAATAACCTTCCAACTCCAAATATAACCTGGTTTGTAGCCTTTCCACCCCATTTTTAACCTGGTTTGTGTACAGTCTCCCATGTAATAATTAACCTGGTTAGGAGACAGGTTATCTGAATCTGTATATCATCTTAAACCTCACATCTAACCTAGTTAGTATATGGATTTACAATGGTTGTGCTAAGATTTACAATGGTTGTGCTATCTCTTCAACATTTTGACTGAGGTAATTATTTGCACATTGCTAGCTTTTTACTAAGAAAAGTCTCCAACTTCTTGTTATTCTTAAGAAAGGACATTTCAATTCTTGAAAATGCTATATCAAAAATACTACTTCAAACTGTCAATTAAACAATTGCAATTAGCCCATTGGTTTTTTTTTTAAATTCAATTTTCCTAAAAAATATCTTCAGATTTCAGTTTACAGGTAGATTTAGATGTTTTCTTCCTACATTTCATCTCAATGGATTTTCTTTATCATTGAAATCTTATTGAAATAAACATGAAGAATATTTTATAGGAAATAAGAATGAATACTTCTTTCATTCAGAAATATTGCATGCGAAGGTGGAAAACCATTATGATGACTGTGTTAATGAAACTTAAATGATGTAAACTATCTCTTTGCTCATGTGGCATTAATCACTGTAATCTGATTATCTATCTGATCCAGCTTTTCAGGATTCCTAGTCAACATTAGACAGGCCATTGAAATCCAAGATAGTATAATATTCAGCCGAATCTTTTACGTCATGCATACGAAATGATGTATAGGGCCTGTCGCAGAAATGTGGGCCGAGGTGAAAATAGATTTTTTATTTTAGATTTGATGTATGTAATTCCAATAAAAAATCAACCATGTGTGAAGGTAGGATAGATCTACAACATGTATACACACACCATACAAGTTCAACAAGCATTACTGAGTATTGCTGAAGCAATTTCATGTCCCCTAAAGGCCCCTGTCAATTCAAAGGGCCATAACTCTGTCAAAATGGGGATAATGATCTGAAAATTAACATGTTATTACAAAGCTAAATTTAACTCAATTTTTAGCTAAAATGAAAAAAAAAGTTGGGATGGACAGATAGAGTTTGATCCTATGGTCAGGGTCTCCGATTCATCAATATTCCTTAAATAAAGGAAATTCTCCGACTTAAAATTGTAAGCATTACAGATCTTAAGCCAGATTAACTAAGCTTATTTCCTTTACTCCAGTAATGCTTTGGATCATTTTATATTCAGGAATTAACTGGATCTGGTAAATCATCTAGGTGGGTTGATAAACAGTGGAAGTGGTGGATAACAAACAGGTATCATTAAATACAGCAGCCTCAAAATCACTACAAAGTATACTAAACAATGTAATCATGAAATCTATTAATCGATAATAGTCAGTAAAATATATCTAAAGATCAATCATCAAAAAGTTTCTTTTAATTTTGTATCTTAATTTCCTATGAATGCTATGTACCTAAGGTAGATAATCTTTTTGTACAGGTAACGAGATAAAACTGTTGTCCCACTTTATTTTCATGCAGTGTTAATGTAAAATGACAAAAAAAAAACCAAAAAACCCCACAATACTCGAACCTTGAACCTCTGAACTCTAACCAAGCCATCTGGTCATCAAACTGGTCATCAAACTGGATAATTTCAAACTCTAGATTGACCAAATCACCAGTGGTCAGGTGGGGAGGACATGGTTATAGATCGCCTAGGACGGTAATAGGAGACCAGTATATATATATTGGCGGTGACAATCACTACTCCAATCACTGAGACATAGCCGCCATGTAAACATATAAGTCTGTAATATATCAACAAACATTTATTTGTACCTTTGAAACATTATCCTGGTCTCATATCAAATTCAGTATTGTCAAACAGAAGGGTCGGAATTCAAAACATGTTAAAAAATGTTTAGTACCAAGGTTAGTAGACTGTGATAACTTGGTAATTTACATAATAAACCAAATGATAAAACAAAATGATAGTCAGAAACTCTGTTGTTGATCAGGCACTTGTCTCTCTCCTGCATAGTAAACGAGTTCTCATAAATATTTAACAATAATTTGATAATTATCATTAAAGAAAAAGAAAATACATAAGATTATCGTTATATATTATTCACAAATACTCTTTCTATATATATATATACTGTAATTTCCATTCTTGACTAATAACCAAATACTAATTATTTGAAATAAATGTAATAATTTATGGAGAGAACTTTAATATAGGCTTAGCCTGATGTTCAATCCATTTGATTATCAATAAAATATGTTGAAATGAAATAAAACAAAACCAAAAAGAAGGGAAGCAATTCCAAAATATAATCATATCCACATATAATAACAGAATAAATTGTAGACGATAATTCAGTAAAAATACTACTTACACCTTAGCTGTAGTACAGGACCAATCATCCATTTAAAACCATAAGACACATTTAAATCGGGAATTCCAACACACTTGTATTTCATGTTCCTGAGAAATACTCCATTGATAACACTGTCACTCATTAACAGAAGGCGACTGTATCCAGAATAACCATGTTGATCACAGCCAATCTGTATACTTGCACACCTTCCAAAGACACACACACAACTAACGCCACTAACCCTTTACAGCCCTCGGAAGCTCGCTGACTAACACACATAGGCTTTGTTTTTTAATCAAATTGACAAAGGATTTTTCACCAAACACCCAAATCTTGGCAGTAATATCAAGATAAGAACAGTCATGTGACCCATCAATATAAAAATGATTTTGGCCAATTTGACCCATATAAATCATCCGTCTCACCCTCTTTATACCTACTGACATGCACAAGGCTGATAAGCCAATTGTCATATACTCGTTATGGTTGGACGCTCTTACCTCGACTACAAATATCAAACTTAAGACTAGATTTGACCCAAAACAGATATGTCACCATTACAAGAGATTCTCATCGCAATATTAGATTGTAATATAATTTTATTCTAGTCAAAAGCCCTGGCATGCTGTTGGCACAAGTTCTTGTTATAGAGCAACACAATAATTACTGTACTTTTGATATGGCACACTTCATCTTGTGATATTTAGATATTATACGATGTTCATGATTCAATGAACCACCCAAACAACCAGAAAAAGAGGAACATGTTATCTTTTATGATCTCACCGATAAACCAACGTCCGTAAAATTTGTTGATCTGTTGATAATTGTCACGTTCTTTTTGATATATGAAAATACATTGAGTATGTCCAGCATATACCTCATGCCTATACACACCACTGACACTCGCACACATACATGTACACCACTCACACACATACACCACTGACACTCACACACATACACCACTCACACACATACACCACTCACACTCGCACACATACACCACTGACACTCACACACATACACCACTGACACTCACACACATACACCACTCACACACATACACCACTGACACTCGCACACATACACCACTGACACTCACACATACACCACTCACACACATACACCACTCACACTCACACACATACACCACTGACACTCACACACATACACCACTCACACTCACACACATACACCACTCACACACATACACCACTGACACTCGCACACATACACCACTGACACTCACACACATACACCACTCACACTCACACACATACATGTACACCACTCACACACATACACCACTCACACACATACACCACTGACACTCACACACATACACCACTCACACTCGCACACATACACCACTGACACTCACACACATACATGTACACCACTCACACACATACACCACTCACACACATACACATACATGTACACCACTGACACTCACACATACATGTACACCACTCACACACATACACCACTCACACACATACACCACTGACACTCACACACATACACCACTGACACTCACACATACACACCACTCACACTCACACACATACATGTACACCACTCACACTCACACATATACATGTACACCACTCACACACATACACCACTCACACTCGCACACATACACCACTGACACTCACACATACACCACTCACACTCACACACACACACCACTCACACTCACACTCACACATACACACCACTCACACTCACAGACATACACCACTGACACTCGCACACATACACCACTCACACACATACACACCACTCACACACATACACACCACTCACACACATACACACCACTCACACTCGCACACATACACCACTCACACTCGCACACATACACCACTGACACTCGCACACATACACCACTCACACTCACTCACACTCGCACACATACACCACTCACACTCACACACATACACCACTCACACACATACACCACTCAAACTCACACACATACACCACTCACACTCGCACACATACACCACTCACACACATACACATACACCACTCACACACATACACCACTCACACAACACCACATACACCACTCACACTCACACACATACACCACTCACACACATACACCACTGACACTCACACACATACATGTACACCACTCACACTCACACACATACATGTACACCACTCACACACATACACCACTGACACTCACACACATACATACACCCACTCACACTCACACACATACACCACTCACACACATACACCACCCACACACAGACATACACCACTGACACTCACACACATACACCACCCACACACACACATACACCACTGACACTCACACACATACACCACTCACACTCACACACATACATGTACACCACTCACACACATACACCACTCACACACATACACCACCCACACTCACATACATACACCACTCACACTCACATACATACACCACTCACACACACACACCACTGACACTAACACACATACACACCACTCACACTCACTCACATACACCACTCACACACATACACCACTCACACTCACACACATACACAACTCACACCCATACACCATTGACATTATAAGGTCAATGAATGGCTCCATTTGTATGCCCTATTCATATGAGTAAAACTGCTTGAATCACAAATTACATTCACATGCAGGTAAGAAAACCAATATGTATCTATAAGACAAATTTTTGATTCTGTTTCAACACATTTACACTAAGGCTATCAAGTTACTATTGTGGCCTTGGTAAATACATGGTATACAGTACATACCTAGCTGGCACAATATGCTTTCTGTCCCTTACTTTACACATACATCATTCATTACCAGAAAGAAATTCATTAACTCAATACAATTAAGATTTCTGTATGTTTTACAAAGTTTTAAAGAGTTCTGCCTCACATGTCAAGTTCCTATAAAACCAGACACAAGCTATCAGTCCTGTTTTCATTCATTCCAATCATGCAGAAGAGTCGGACGCTGAACGAATTTGATAAAGAAAATCCTTCTACAGATCATTGAGGTTTTATGAGAACTTTCAGAAGTGTGGAAGTATTTACTAAGTGCATGTAATATATTGATTACAGTAGATATGACAAGTTTTACCTTTTAGAAATCGTGATATTTGATTTATAGCAATTGAATTGAGAGAAGAGTGGATAATTGCTGATTTAACGATGCATGCAAAATGGCCTGATCATGTACAAAAGTGTTCTGCTCTCAACAAACTAACAGAAAACATGCATATCATCACGGATTAATTCATCATTGAACTGAAGGTTAATTAATTACTACACCTAATTTTCAAAGTAGACTGACACTTTCATTGATACAGACTATTCCATACTGTTCTGGAGGGGTGTGCTGCCTGATATTCCTTCTCATTAGAGAAGGGTTTGAGATACAACTTCACGTCAAATAGTTGGTCGTATAATTGTCGTATAGTGAGAGACAACAGAGCTGTTCAATCCTCCGTCACTACCAGTATAGTGAGAGACAACAGAGCTGTTTAATCCTCCATCACTACCAGTATAGTGAGAGACAACAGAGCTGTTTAATCCTCCGTCACTACCAGTATAGCGAGAGACAACAAAGCTGTTCAATCCTCCGTCACTACCAGTATAGTGAGAGACAACAGAGCTGTTCAATCCTCCGTCACTACCAGTATAGTGAGAGACAACGGAGCTGTTTAATTCTCCATCACTACCAGTATAGTGAGAGACAACAGAGCTGTTCAATCCTCTGTCACTACCAGTATAGTGAGAGACAACAGAGCTGTTCAATCCTCCGTCACTACCAGTATAGTGAGAGACAACAGAGCTGTTTAATCCCTCATCACTACCAGTATAGTGAGAGACAGCAAAGCTGTTTAATCCTCCGTCACTACCAGTATAGTGAGAGACAACAGAGCTGTTTAATCCTCCGTCACTACCAGTATAGTGAGAGACAACAGAGCTGTTTAATCCTTCGTCACTACCAGTATAGTGAGAGACAACAGAGCTGTTCAATCCTCCGTCACTACCAGTATAGTGAGAGACAACGGAGCTGTTTAATCCTCCATCACTACCAGTATAGTGAGAGATAACGGAGCTGTTCAATCCTCTGTCACTACCAGTATAGTGAGAGACAACAGAGCTGTTCAATCCTCCGTCACTACCAGTATAGTGAGAGACAACAGAGCTGTTCAATCCTCCGTCACTACCAGTATAGTGAGAGACAACAGAGCTGTTCAATCCTCCGTCACTACCAGTATAGTGAAAGACAACAGAGCTGTTTAATCCCTCATCACTACCAGTATAGTGAGAGACAACAGAGCTGTTCAATCCTCCGTCACTACCAGTATAGTGAGAGACAACAGAGCTGTTCAATCCTCCGTCACTACCAGTATAGTGAGAGACAACAGAGCTGTTTAATCCTCCATCACTACCAGTATAGTGAGAGACAACAGAGCTGTTCAATCCTCTGTCACTACCAGTATAGTGAGAGACAACAGAGCTGTTCAATCCTCCGTCACTATCAGTATAGTGAGAGACAACAGAGCTGTTCAATCTTCCGTCACTACCAGTATAGTGAGAGACAACAGAGCTGTTCAATCCTCCGTCACTACCAGTATAGTGAGAGACAACAGAGCTGTTTAATCCCTCATCACTACCAGTATAGTGAGAGACAGCAAAGCTGTTTAATCCTCCGTCACTACCAGTATAGTGAGAGACAACAGAGCTGTTTAATCCTCCGTCACTACCAGTATAGTGAGAGACAACAGAGCTGTTTAATCCTTCGTCACTACCAGTATAGTGAGAGACAACAGAGCTGTTCAATCCTCCGTCACTACCAGTATAGTGAGAGACAACGGAGCTGTTTAATCCTCCATCACTACCAGTATAGTGAGAGACAACGGAGCTGTTCAATCCTCTGTCACTACCAGTATAGTGAGAGACAACAGAGCTGTTCAATCCTCCGTCACTACCAGTATAGTGAGAGACAACAGAGCTGTTCAATCCTCCGTCACTACCAGTATAGTGAGAGACAACAGAGCTGTTCAATCCTCCGTCACTACCAGTATAGTGAGAGACAACAGAGCTGTTTAATCCCTCATCACTACCAGTATAGTGAGAGACAGCAAAGCTGTTTAATCCTCCGTCACTACCAGTATAGTGAGAGACAACAGAGCTGTTTAATCCTCCATCACTACCAGTATAGTGAGAGACAACAGAGCTGTTTAATCCTTCGTCACTACCAGTATAGTGAGAGACAACAGAGCTGTTTAATCCCTCATCACTACCAGTATAGTGAGAGACAACAGAGCTGTTTAATCCCTCATCACTACCAGTATAGTGAGAGACAACAGAGCTGTTTAATCCCTCATCACTACCAGTATAGTGAGGGACAGCAAAGCTGTTTAATCCTCCGTCACTACCAGTATAGTGAGAGACAGCAAAGCTGTTTAATCCTCCGTCACTACCAGTATAGTGAGAGACAACAGAGCTGTTTAATCCTCCGTCACTACCAGTATAGTGAGAGACAACAGAGCTGTTCAATCCTCCGTCACTACCAGTATAGTGAGAGACAACAGAGCTGTTTAATCCCTCATCACTACCAGTATAGTGAGAGACAGCAAAGCTGTTTAATCCTCCGTCACTACCAGTATAGTGAGAGACAACAGAGCTGTTTAATCCTCCGTCACTACCAGTATAGTGAGAGACAACAGAGCTGTTTAATCCTTCGTCACTACCAGTATAGTGAGAGACAACAGAGCTGTTTAATCCCTCATCACTACCAGTATAGTGAGAGACAACAGAGCTGTTTAATCCCTCATCACTACCAGTATAGTGAGAGACAGCAAAGCTGTTTAATCCTCCGTCACTACCAGTATAGTGAGAGACAACAGAGCTGTTTAATCCTCCGTCACTACCAGTATAGTGAGAGACAGCAAAGCTGTTTAATCCTCCGTCACTACCAGTATAGTGAGAGACAGCAAAGCTGTTTAATCCTCCGTCACTACCAGTATAGTGAGAGACAACAGAGCTGTTCAATCCGCCGTCACTACCAGTATAGTGAGAGACAACAGAGCTGTTTAATCCTTCGTCACTACCAGTATAGCGAGAGACAACAGAGCTGTTTAATCCTCCGTCACTACCAGTATAGTGAGAGACAACAGAGCTGTTCAATCCTCTGTCACTACCAGTATAGCGAGAGACAACAGAGCTGTTTAATCCTCCGTCACTACACACCTGGAACATTTTATAACAAATTATAAATTTTCATCGAAAAGGAAAATTAATTTAATATTTTAATGATGCATTGCAACATCATTAACTAACGATTTCCCTGTGATAAACAGGTATGGAACTGTGTAAATCCCGTTAAATTGTTTAGGCATTGTGCCACTGTCTATAAGGAAGGGATGTAGTACGACATCAGTATATATTTACACAGGACAAATATTTAAATCTCAGCCACCATTATGTACATTTGATCAAATGTAATTATAACTTTCTCTTTCATATAACACCAAATCTCAGCCAACAAAAAGTGTTTAAACAACAGTCTTGGCCAACAACTGTTGTTTAGGTATCATGTTTATGACAAGGACTCAAAGTGACATCAGCTTTGTCCCAGTAGAAATGATGACCACAAATATGTTGCACCCTTTCAACTTGAAGATTTCCTTTCGGGGAGATATGTGTTAGTGTTTATTGTAGATCAGATTTGATCCTTGACCTCTGGAGCTTCACTCATATTCATACTAGAATTTCTCTGGTTTATATTACCAAAGTACATATACAAATTTCCAGTGTTTTTGTATACCTCATTTATAAGACATAGGTTGACATTATTCTTGATTTGTCTTGTTGATATAAAAGTATAAAAGCCTGGTCACCACGCCTTGTACGCTATAAATACTAGATAGTGCCTTCCTCTGCCTGGAACTCAAACTATGCTGAATTATCTATCCTATATATCCACTGATCGATAAATCGCCAACTTCTAACAAATTGCATTGGAATAGCTCCGATCTCTAGCTGATCATATTGAATATGTAAGTAAATGTGTTTTGAGGGTCATCTAACTTCAAGTAGCTGTTAATTTTCGATACCAGTCAATATTTGTTAGAACTCATATAGACTGTACAGCAGCTGGTAGAACTCGCGCTCAGGGACACACTTTTGGATTCTAGCCACCTGTACGAGCAATACAAAATGATACAACGTCAATTTTATATAAAAAAAAAGAATTATAGAGGTTTTCTTCCCGTCAATGACCCCTTTTTATCGAATCAGCATTGATTCTTATCTCTAACATAAAATAGTAGTAATAATAGAACGGGGATTCCTCGGCTTTCTTAGACAGTGGTGCCAATATACAATAGTAGGGGGATTCCTCGGCTTTCTTAGACAGCAGTACCAATATACAATAGTAGGGGATTCCTTGGCTTTCTTAGACAGCAGTACCAATATACAATAGTTGGGGGATTATTGAGCTTCCTCAGACAGCAGTACCAATATACAATAGTAGGGGATTATTGAGCTTCCTCAGACAGCCATACCAATATACAATAGTAGGGGATTATTGAGCTTCCTCAGACAGTGGTGCCAATATACAATAGTAGGGGGTTATTGAGCTTCCTCAGACAGCAGTACCAATATACAATAGTAGGGGGATTATTGAGCTTCCTCAGACAGCAGTACCAATATACAATAGTAGGGGGATTATTGAGCTTCCTCAGACAGCAGTACCAATATACAATAGTAGGGGGATTATTGAGCTTCCTCAGACAGCCATACCAATATACAATAGTAGGGGGGTTATTGAGCTTCCTCAGGCAGCCATACCAATATACAATAGTAGGGGGATTATTGAGCTTCCTCAGACAGCCATACCAATATACAATAGTAGGGGGGTTATTGAGCTTCCTCAGGCAGCCATACCAATATACAATAGTAGGGGGATTATTGAGCTTCCTCAGACAGCAGTACCAATATACAATAGTAGGGGGGTTATTGAGCTTCCTCAGGCAGCCATACCAATATACAATAGTAGGGGGATTATTGAGCTTCCTCAGACAGCCATACCAATATACAATAGTAGGGGGGTTATTGAGCTTCCTCAGACAGCCATACCAATATACAATAGTAGGGGGATTATTGAGCTTCCTCAGACAGCCATACCAATATACAATAGTAGGGGGGTTATTGAGCTTCCTCAGACAGCCATACCAATATACAATAGTAGGGGGGTTATTGAGCTTCCTCAGACAGCAGTACCAATATACAATAGTAGGGGGATTATTGAGCTTCCTCAGACAGCCATACCAATATACAATAGTAGGGGGGTTATTGAGCTTCCTCAGGCAGCCATACCAATATACAATAGTAGGGGGATTATTGAGCTTCCTCAGACAGCCATACCAATATACAATAGTAGGGGGGTTATTGAGCTTCCTCAGACAGCAGTACCAATATACAATAGTAGGGGATTATTGAGCTTCCTCAGACAGCCATACCAATATACAATAGTAGGGGGTTATTGAGCTTCCTCAGACAGCCATACCAATATACAATAGTAGGGGGTTATTGAGCTTCCTCAGACAGCCATACCAATATACAATAGTAGGGGATTATTGAGCTTCCTCAGACAGCAGTACCAATATACAATAGTAGGGGGATTATTGAGCTTCCTCAGACAGCAGTACCAATATACAATAGTAGGGGGTTATTGAGCTTCCTCAGACAGCAGTACCAATATACAATAGTAGGGGATTATTGAGCTTCCTCAGACAGCCATACCAATATACAATAGTAGGGGGTTATTGAGCTTCCTCAGACAGCAGTACCAATATACAATAGTAGGGGGGTTATTGAGCTTCCTCAGACAGCCATACCAATATACAATAGTAGGGGGATTATTGAGCTTCCTCAGACAGCCGTACCAATATACATGTACAATAGTCGGGGGATTATTGAGCTTCCTCAGACAGCAGTACCAATATACAATAGTAGGGGGGTTATTGAGCTTCCTCAGACAGCAGTGCCAATATACAATAGTAGGGTGATTATTGAGCTTCCTCAGACAGCAGTACCAATATACAATAGTAGGGGGATCATTGAGCTTCCTCAGACAGTGGTGCCAATATACAATAGTAGGGGGATTATTGAGCTTCCTCAGACAGCCATACCAATATACAATAGTAGGGGGATTATTGAGCTTCCTCAGACAGCCATGCCAATATACAATAGTAAGGGGATTATTGAGCTTCCTCAGACAGCAGTACCAATATACAATAGTAGGGGGGTTATTGAGCTTCCTCAGACAGCAGTACCAATATACAATAGTAGGGGATTATTGAGCTTCCTCAGACAGCCATACCAATATACAATAGTAGGGGGTTATTGAGCTTCCTCAGACAGTGGTGCCAATATACAATAGTAGGGGGTTATTGAGCTTCCTCAGACAGCAGTACCAATATACAATAGTAGGGGGTTATTGAGCTTCCTCAGACAGCCATACCAATATACAATAGTAGGGGGTTATTGAGCTTCCTCAGACAGCAGTACCAATATACAATAGTAGGGGATTATTGAGCTTCCTCAGACAGCAGTACCAATATACAATAGTAGGGTGATTATTGAGCTTCCTCAGACAGCAGTACCAATATACAATAGTAGGGGATTATTGAGCTTCCTCAGACAGCAGTACCAATATACAATAGTAGGGGGGGATTATTGAGCTTCCTCAGACAGCCATACCAATATACAATAGTAGGGGGATTATTGAGCTTCCTCAGACAGCAGTACCAATATACAATAGTAGGGGGGGATTATTGAGCTTCCTCAGACAGCCATACCAATATACAATAGTAGGGGGGTTATTGAGCTTCCTCAGACAGCAGTACCAATATACAATAGTAGGGGGTTATTGAGCTTCCTCAGACAGCCATACCAATATACAATAGTAGGGGGATTATTGAGCTTCCTCAGACAGCAGTACCAATATACAATAGTAGGGGATTATTGAGCTTCCTCAGACAGCAGTACCAATATACAATAGTAGGGGATTATTGAGCTTCCTCAGACAGCAGTACCAATATACAATAGTAGGGGATTATTGAGCTTCCTCAGACAGCAATACCAATATACAATAGTAGGGGATTATTGAGCTTCCTCAGACAGCAGTACCAATATACAAAAGTTGGGGGTTATTGAGCTTCCTCAGACAGCCATACCAATATACAATAGTAGGGGATTATTGAGCTTCCTCAGACAGTGGTGCCAATATACAATAGTAGGGGATTATTGAGCTTCCTCAGACAGCAGTACCAATATACAATAGTAGGGGATTATTGAGCTTCCTCAGACAGCCATACCAATATACAATAGTAGGGGGTTATTGAGCTTCCTCAGACAGCAGTACCAATATACAATAGTAGGGGATTATTGAGCTTCCTCAGACAGCAGTACCAATATACAATAGTAGGGTGATTATTGAGCTTCCTCAGACAGTGGTGCCAATATACAATAGTAGAGGGATTCCTCAGGTTATGGGGCCATAGTATATATTGGTTTTTGGTGACTTAAATTTTTATTTGCATGAAGATTTATGGTGATATTAACGTATTCCAAACATTAAACTATCCTGTATCTCCTAATTTGTATTCAGGTTAAAAAGCACATTAACTTCTTGAATCTTGAGTCTTAACATGTAATGTTAAAACCTGTCATCCAAGATAATTTTCATTCAAACTCCAGCATTTTGTGAGCTAAAAATGTGTTTGAAAAAGGGAAATTTTTCAAGTTATGTGATGTTGAGGGAGACGTATTTTATCATGTTTGTATCACATCTGATTAAGGCTAACTTACATCCTACCAAAGAAAATTGGGCTGTGGCTCTAACACAGTGACCTTGACATTAAACCATTTAAATGTCTCTTTTAAATCTTCATAATCTTCTTCTTTAAACGTTTTGTGAATTGCTGTAATACTCAGGGTATTGAGGTACATTTCCAATTTCTTTTTAATGTTTTTTAATTTGTAATCACAGTTTGTCCATAACTGCATTCATTTTGATCGTTCAATGTCACCACTGAGTGTAGTGTTCACCAAACAGCTTTGATATACCCTCGACTACAGGTGAGAGAGGTTCTTTCATAAATTGGTCTTAATGGTGAATATCTTCACACAATATACCTAAAGCAATTGTAAGCATTTTTTTTTTTTTTTCAAAATCCTTTCAGATACATCTAAACATACAAAATAAGTGCACTAACCCACAAAAAATTGCCATGTCATGTTCAAAATCATGATCTTCAAAAAAAAACAAAAATCATGCTCAAAGTTATGATCTTCACTTAACTACAAAAATTGTCATGTATTGTTCAAACTCATGATCTTTGCTTAACTACAAAAATTTAAGAGGACAATATGTTAGATAAGACTCTGGCTTAACATGTACTAATCCTCGGAAAATAAAGATTATCATTATTATCATTATTACTCAAAGTCATGATCTTTACTTAGCTACAATAAATTCAGGTTATGTTTAAAGATCCTGATTAAGAATGTTGTAAATGATATATTTCTCGTAAATAGCAATATCTATGTGTTAAAACAAACTGAATATAGCCAATAAATATCTCAAGGATTTGAGAGTCCCTGAAAGGGTAGGAAATATATTATCCATGTTGGCAAACTAAACAACAAACCAGGTAAAAACTCCTACTGAAATCCACTCTGGTTCTACCGCCCAATGACGTCAGACAATGTTAACACTGACCTTACGTATTGTTCCTGCAATCCAAGTCACCAGAACTCTTAAAAACAATGTGCTATCAAATTAATTAATCTTTGATACTTGTTGATAATCATGTACCCGTGATCCAATAACCATTTGTGTAACTTCAAAAATGTAATTATTACAACATGTGCTAAGTGTTCGGTTTAATTTGTATGTATAGAAATGACTGGGTTGGACTTTATAGTTGTACCATAAAAGGTGGGCACCTGGTATTTACCCTGGTGAAAAACACAAACCTGATGATTTCTGACAAAAACAGGTACAAGAGAAAACATTTTAGAAAATTAAATGAGAATTGTATCATTTGAACCTGTGACCGATCCAACACAACAAATTAAAGTAAGCTGTCTTGTATCCTGCTTGTCACGTTACAGTGATTGTTGGTATTGGGGAACTGGTGATAAAACTTGATATTAAAAGGAGTTCATGTCAATCCACATAATATAATATTTTTCATAATCCACCGAAATTTAAACAGTTGGATTTATCAAACAAAAGTCATTTGTTGAGTATGACATTCCATAAGGCTGTTATAATCTGATTCTGAAACTATCCTCAGTAAGACATTCCATAAGGCTGTTATAATCTGATTCTGAAACTATCCTCAGTAAGACATTCCATAAGGCTGTTATAATCTGATTCTGAAACTATCCTCAGTAAGACATTCCATAAGGCTGTTATAATCTGATTCTGAAACTATCCTCAGTAAGACATTCCATCAGGCCGTTATAATCTGATTCTGAAACTATCCTCAGTAAGACATTCCATCAGGCCGTTATAATCTGATTCTGAAACTATCCTCTTCTACACCTAGGATGTCTGTGACTATAATCAGTCCATTAAAATTCTTCCAAAACAAGTTTGTTTGTGACAAAATAAACATCAGTTTTTCTCATATATTAACATCATGACTTGCAACTTGTTTTATTATACATATAGCTACTATCATCAAAGGTTCTACATAATTAAAACAGCATTGCCAACACGGCCTTTTAAATACGTGTAACATTATAGTGAAACCGTTAAAACATGAAAGAGTGGAAACAAATTTTGGAAGTTCAGACTATTAAAAGCAAATGTGCGCTGTCAAGTTTTCTACAGGGTTCATACAAACCCAGCACAATGCATACAGGTGTCGTGACGGAAAGGTGCTATCTAACACATCAAATATATATACAGGAATAGGGACATTTGGCCAAGATCAATATTGACTCTATATCTGCAATCACCTCTCCTGTGTAAATATCAGGGTCTTTGGCTTATAGCTTGTCTTTATATATCTGCGCATGTACCCCGAGTAAGATCCTTCTGGCGACCGATCTGTGGCCTTCATCTACAAGGATCGAAAACTAAGATGATGGTCCAGTAATAACAGGTACAATATGATCCAGTGATCTTCTTATGTCTTCTTACAAACCGAAACAAGCTTCGGTAACTGACCTCATGGCACTTATATAAGTTTACTGTGAAACAGGTTCACTGAAATGGCTGTTCCAAAAGGTCATAGGGTCACCAACCTCTATCAATGTTAAAATGAGAGATCTCTCTCCAATGAAGCGTTCAATATGATAGTTTAAGTGGGACAACATTTTATAGATATATCAAAATAAAGAGCTATATGTAGAAGCATTGTAATAATAGGTGATTTTGTTTTTCATTCAAATGATAATAAATCATTGAAGCAACCCAAGAACCAGTCATACACTTTGTACCTGAACAAGTCATACACTTTGTAAATAAACCAGTCATACACTTTGTACCTGAACCAGTCATACACTTTGTACATGAACCAGTCAAAACCAACTCCAAGGTTTGATTAAGTGGGTGAACTGGTGACAAACATGCTGAGGCAAAAGGATTTTCTATGTTGTTATGTGTACAACACAAATGTAGCCCATATTTATGACTAAGACATCAAAACTTCTCACTACCTGTAGGGTCACTCAAGGTCAAATACAAATGACCTTGACCCCTTTGGTTGTGGTTAGGAATATATCAACATTGCTGCTACATTACTCAGCCTGTATGGGCCCCAGGAGTTCTATAATATATGCAATGCATACACAGTTATAACTTTTCAAATTCAAATGTTTTTGCTGTATGGAAATGTTTGGGTTTTTTCCCACATTTTGACTTAACAGAAGATGGATAATGTACATGAGAATTTACTCTTCATAAAATTTGAAAAAAAAAAAAAAAGGCCTACCTCAAAATTACATATTGTATCCGAAAATGACTGAGTTAGTAGTAATGTTGTATTATATATAATCCAGAACACTTAATTTACTGTATATAAAAATTTCATTTCCTACATAGATTTATTTTCATATTGATTTTATTATTTATGATTGTGAAACTTTGTATACAATTATCTACTAATGTGCATATTACATTTTTTACTGTTTTGCATTTTACAATATTTGTTATTGGGTATTTATTGTTGTGTATATTACAATATTTATTATTGTGAGTATTACAAGATTTATTGTTGTGTATATTACAATATTTATTGTTGTGCATACTACAATATTTGTTATTGGGTATTTATTGTTGTGTATATTACAATATTTATTATTGTGAGTATTACATTATTTTTATTGTTGTGTATAATGCATTATTTATTTTTGTGTCTATTGCATTAATTATTGTTGTGTAAAAAAATATATTACACGATTTCCTGTGTATATTACAATATCTATGTTGTGTTAAATTATTTTTGTGCATATTTCACTATTTATTGGCATGTATATATTATGTATTATTATGTATATTATATAACTTAGTGACCCATTATCAAGCTGTCTCCAGTAGTCCACAGAGTACTGACCAGAACGTGATTGGACCCTGTATGGTTAAGGACATGCCAAGGTCAAACACAATTTAAACATCCAGCTTTCACTGTGATAAAACAGTGTTTAATGTACAGGACAAGAATTATCTGAAGTTTAATCCCCGCCCCTACATACACCTATATATAATCCCCTTCTATTGATACCTACCTGTCCACTTTATTGGGACATGTACTCAGGTAGGGAAGGTCAAAGGCATGACACCTCATTGTCCTCAATGGTTGGCAGGAAATATCTTGTCAAAACAATACTGACCCAAAACTTAACCAATACACAAAATACCATACCAGCTACAACTCCTCTGGAACGCTCCAAACAAAACACAGATTTTTATAATGAGACTCAAACTCTGTTTTCTAAGACCTTCCTCCTGCATGTTTTTTTTTTAAATTCACTGCATGCCCTTCCCACTTACTAAGAAAGCCAGCTATCCTCTAATACCTATGATAGTGTAAGACTGTAGTATCTCCACTGTCCACCAGAGTTACAAAATCATCTTTCGCAACGAAACAGGATTTCTGTATCCAAATATAATATTCAACTTCCTTAAAAAAATGATTTTTGACACTTTTCTTGTGTTATAGTATACATATCATCTGCCTGGTGTAGTGTTGTGGTGTTGTCTGCCTGGTGTAGTGTTGTGGTGTTGTCTGCCTGGTGTAGTGTTGTGGTGTTGTCTGCCTGGTGTAGTGTTGAAGTGTTGTCTGCCTGGTGTAGTGTTGTAGTGTTGTGGTGTTGTCTGCCTGGTGTAGTGTTGTGGTGTTGTCTGCCTGGTGTAGTGTTGAAGTGTTGTCTTCTGCCTGGTGTACATGTAGTGTTGTGGTGTTGTCTGCCTGGTGTAGTGTTGTGGTATTGTCTGCCTGGTGTAGTGTTGTGGTGTTGTCTGCCTGGTGTAGTGTTGTGGTGTTGTCTGCCTGGTGTAGTGTTGTAGTGTTGTCTGCCTGGTGTAGTGTTGTGGTGTTGTCTGCCTGGTGTAGTGTTGTGGTGCTGTCTGCCTGGTGTAGTGTTGTGGTGTTGTCTGCCTGGTGTAGTGTTGTGGTGCTGTCTGCCTGGTGTAGTGTTGTGGTGTTGTCTGCCTGGTGTAGTGTTGTAGTGTTGTCTGCCTGGTGTAGTGTTGTGGTGTTGTCTGCCTGGTGTAGTGTTGTGGTGTTGTCTGCCTGGTGTAGTGTTGTAGTGTTGTCTGCCTGGTGTAGTGTTGTAGTGTTGTCTGCCTGGTGTAGTGTTGTGGTGTTGTCTGCCTGGTGTAGTGTTGTGGTGTTGTCTGCCTGGTGTAGTGTTGTAGTGTTGTCTGCCTGGTGTAGTGTTGTGGTGTTGTCTGCCTGGTGTAGTGTTGTAGTGTTGTCTGCCTGGTGTAGTGTTGTAGTGTTGTCTGCCTGGTGTAGTGTTGTGGTGTTGTCTGCCTGGTGTAGTGTTGTGGTGTGAGTATTTACTAATAGATGTTTAGATGTTTACTGATAGATGTTTCTTTATTCTATTTCTCTTCATTTTGATAACTTGGTAGATCATAGTTTTGGACAAAACTGTGTAAATATCAAAGTACATATATTTAGAATTGTAAAAACTTCAAAACTGTAAGTCACAAACATAAGAAACAACAAGAGTTGTCAGAAGACAACATAGCTCGCCTAGTAGGTTTAAATTTAGAATTAGTGTTTTAAAAGTAGGTCAAAGTTCAGGGTCAAGGTCAGCAGGTTCACAAATGTAGGACCAATGGAAAGGAATTATTGTTAATGGGAGCACATGTGAAAAACCTAACAGTGAGTGTATCCTGATAAGTATTGCCACAACATTGTTTTATAAAAACTTTTACCTAGCCTCTACGGATACCGCTGATACCAGACCTAGGGATATAACAACAGCTCCCCAGACTCACTTCGTCCTGGCGAGCTAAAAATATTATCATGTAAAGTTTTAGTTATTTTTCAGATCAACAACTTGAGACAGAATTAATTTTAATTCCACAAACAGAAGAATAGAA
Organism: Pecten maximus; assembly: GCF_902652985.1. Lineage (NCBI taxonomy): Eukaryota > Metazoa > Mollusca > Bivalvia > Pectinida > Pectinidae > Pecten > Pecten maximus. The sequence goes on along the minus strand of NC_047018.1, from coordinate 7,811,550 downwards.
CAACCAAAATGAAAGACTATGTTCATAATAATAGACCTAGACATTCAATTGGCAAGTAATGAATGGTCATTGAGGTATTTGGATATCTAATCTTACAATGGATAAAAAATGCCACACATGTACTCACTTGTGGTATGTCGCGTATCACACATTAACCCACTAGTACATGTGGGCTGTGTGGTATGTCAGTGTGTCACACATGTACCCACTTGTGGGCCGTGTGGTATGTTGGTGTTTCACACATGTATATGCCCACTTGTGGGCCATGTGGTATGTCAGTGTTTCACAGCACATTTTTTATAACTAATTGATTGATGGGGCAGGATGTTTTGGAAGTTGACAAAAGCTTTTCAGAGAGAAATTTAATTATTTAATTTCTGTTCAAAAGCCGTGAGTCTGAATTATGATGTAGCATTAGGTTGTAGCTTTATAACTCTAATGGAAATCCCCGAAATATAGCCTTGTCATTTAGCCCAGTGCCATTAAGATAAAGTATGGCACTAAACTCAATTAGCAAAAGCAGTGATGTAGTAAATTGGTGTGTGACAAAATATGGTCCTTTAAATCTGCCCAGTATGATAGGGGTTTTATAAGACAGATGTCGCAAGCTTAAAACATGTTTAAGGTACATAGAGAGAATGATGTCATTATACACAAACTTTCTACCATGTTACAGTTATTTTCCAGGAAGTAGTTGTAAATTCATGTTTTAACTGAACATTTACATATATTCTAATCTTTATCTATATTTGTGGTGAGTTTTCTTAGAAAAAGTCAGTCCATTGCAATAAAAAAAAAGTATCAAATTATGTATGTGCAATATACTGCATGGTAGAATTTAGAGATGGCTTCCTGACTCAACATTTAATACATCTTGCAGTACTGACAGAACTTACAATACTCACTTATTTTTACAGTTAAAGTTAAATTATTAATTATATAAGTGTCTTTTAATTCAATACTCTTATGTGTACCTAAATTGCATTTGACAATTATCCAATTTAAAACATCTGAAATTATTCTAAATATATGTAGACTTTACCATTTTACAAATGTACATCCTGTTTTGTGATGACGTCAGGATAATATTTAGTCCGACACAGGGACACATATATCCTGGTCTGGACACAATTAATACACCTCTCTGTACTTTTAGGAAGATAAGACTTTAAACGAAAATTTATTACAGGTACATGTATATTATCTGATAAAGAAACTTTTAATTTTAAAAGTACCAGCAAATAATGCCTTTTTATTAACTCTAGACCAATCAAATAAATTTTAGGTTGTTAAGTATTTTTATATCAAATCTCAATAAAATCAAACAAAAGCGAGGAAGCTTAAGATCCATAAAAAAATCTTATACCTTGAAATGGAAGCCATGTGTAAACATAGGAGGTAGAACTGGTAAGACAATCAGAGTGAATTGCTTATTGTTCAAGTAATTCTAGCCATCATATTTGTGAGAGTAACATAAGGCCTATCTGTAGATGTGTCCCTGTTCACCATGTCCTATGGATGAGATGTAAGATATGGGGACGAGGGGCTATCAACCTGACAGCGATATATTTGGAGAATTTAGATCCCTTCTCAAACATACAAGGCGTAGCATGATAAGGCTCGACATGTACAATATATTGATTCTCACCATAATAACAAAATGCTGGGCTATTGAGCGATCACAGACCAGATTAGTGTCTACCATATAATTTTTTTTTTTCAATGTGCTGTATATATTGTGTGATGTATATATTCCTCGCCTTATGAAAGGCAAGGCTAAATAAATTTGGTCCCAAATATCCTAAACCTTTACAGCCAGCTTTGTTTCTAAACGTTCTCCAATTTCAAACATGGAGTGCAGGTTTGTGATTCAGTCTTTCTAGATAAAGCATTTCGTGGTTCGCTCGCATGAACATTTCCGATCACATCAGTACATGGGTATAATGGTGGTATTAAGGATCTGTCAATCAATGCTCTAGGAAGACAATATAGGTGTTGTTTAGGGTTTAATCGGCAATAACGGCCTTCTTTATATTCAAATTAATTATTACATGGATTCAACTTTAAGAAAGGAAAACACCAGCAATGGCATGTAACCATTTTAAAGGGTAGTCTGTCGGACAACACCAATCAAATTTATTCAGAATTATTTTTTAATTTAATATTATCAGAAGAATATCCAATTTTAGACTTTCCTTTACCCTGCCAATTCCTTGTTCTTTAAATCAGCTCATCAACAGCTGGGAATCATGTTTCTCTATGTTAATTTTACAAACTGGAATGATAAGCTGTACAGCATCTGTATTACAATTCTACTGAGAAACTTGTATTACAATTCTACTGAGAAACTTGTATCACAATTCTACTGAGAATCTTGTATTACAATTCTACTGAGAAACCTGTATCACAACGTTAACTCTACTGAGAAACTTGTATCACAATTCTACTGAGAATCTTGTATCACAATTCTACTGAGAAACTTGTATCACAATTCTACTGAGAAACTTGTATCACAACTCTACTGAGAAACTTGTATCACAATTCTACTGAGAAACTTGTATCACAACTCTACTGAGAATCTTGTATCACAATTCTACTGAGAATCTTGTATCACAATTCTACTGAGAATCTTGTATCACAATTCTACTGAGAAACTTGTATTACAACTCTACTGAGAAACTTGTATCACAACGTTAACTCTACTGAGAATCATGTATCACAATTCTACCGAGAAACCTGTATCACATCTCTACTGAGAAACCTGTATTACAACTCTACTGAGATAATGTCAACTTATGATAGTTATTCCAAATCCTTATAACCAAGTATTTTGTGAAAACCTTTATGAAATACCTGGTAATTTAACAGATCTTAGAAAAAAATAGATTTAAATTTTGATAATGGTATCATTTTATGAAATTATGCTATTGCTTCATTTTAATGATCAAATGTCTTCCGGGCCTTCATGTCCAAATGAACATCATTTGATCTATTGATTTACATAGGCATTCTAGTTCAGAAGAATATACGCTAAAATGAAAGTCTGTGTATCAAGAATTTTTGTAAAAATGTTCATGTAGTCGTAGGGTATAAAATTTTGCGTTAAAGGTTAGGTTATGTAACAGAGGTCAGGTTACACCTATTAATATATACATATTGAAATAAAAACTGTTTTCAATCCCCAATTATTGATGTTTTTATGCAGTATTACAAAGCTACAAATATCTGGGAATACCTGTATGCAGTATTCACTTCACAGACTACTTGTATGAAGTGTTTACCTGACAGACTACCTGTATGAAGTGTTTACCTGACAGACTACCTGTATGAAGTAGTTACCAAACAGAATACCTGTATGAAGTGTATGTCTGTGTATATCTGACAGAATACCTGTATGAAGTGTTACCTGTGTATATCTGACAGAATACCTGTATGAAGTGTTACCTGTGTATATCAGACAGAATACCTGTATGCAGTGTTTACCTGTGTGAGTGCAGTGTCCTATAAGTATATAGTCCATGCAGCTGTAAAGGTAAAGTTAAACAATGTTCCTGATAAATAACTTATGCAGCCCTGCACACCGAGAGTGTGAGCTGGCATAATATTCACAAAGTTACAAACTATCTTGTATTTAAACTTGTTTCAATTTCAGGACTTTTTTTCCAAACTTTTAAATTTTTTATGTAAAAAAAAAGACCCAAGTTGTATCATGTCACTGGGTTAGGATTTCCTAGGTTGTATTAGTTCAGCCCTGATGACACTCCATATGACCATGACACTCCATATGACCATGACACTCCATATGACCATATATGGACAAAAAATTACCTGTTGTATTTCTGCTTAATATGGGCCACAATCCCCAAGACATTAAACCACATGGTCACTACTATTAGTTGACTACTTGTATGATAATTATTAAAATATGTTACCAAATAATACCCTACACAACTGTATCTGCAATATGCATGATAACTTATATTATATATATTAATTTAACTTTTATGATATGTATTTTAACTCATATAATATGTATTTTAACTCATATAATATGTATTTTAACTTAAACAATATGCATTATAAATTTTAACATATACAACATGTATTATAAATTTTAACTTATACAATATGTATTAAAAAATTTAACTTATACAATATGTATTGTAAATTTTAACTTATACAATATGTATTATAAATTTTAACTTATACAATATGTATTATAAATTTTAACTTATACAATATGTATTATAAATTTTAACTTATACAATATGTATTACAAATTTTAACTTATACAATATGTATTATAAATTTTAACTTATACCAAATGTATCATAACTTATATGATATGTTTTATAATTTATACAACGGTATTACAACCTATATTATATGTATTAAATCTTATATAATATGTATTATAATTCATACCATGCATTATAACTTATACTATGTATTACTTATATAATATGCATAATAACTTAAACAATTATCATAACTTACATAATTTAAAGTATCATAATTTATACAATATGTATTATAACTTATACAAGTATTATAACTCATGCAGTATGTATTATTTAATTTATACCCATGTATCATAAATTATACAATATGTATCATAACTTATATGATATGTATTATAAATTATACAATATAATTGATGAATACCCAGGCTGATGTACAAATGTATCGTAACTTATACAATACATATTGTATATATTACAATTCACATATTTATGTTATTATATATATAAATTTGATTGATGAATGTTTCTTTTTTAGATTAAATTTGTGAAGAATAAAGTTGAAGTATTTTCCTTTAGAATACCTCTGACAGTTAATACCTCAGGTTTTAATACATCCTCCATCACCTAATATGTCTCTGTCTAAAACTGATCTAGGATTCTCTGGTGCCATTTCATCATGTTTTAGTTCTTATGAAAATATACCATATTTCAATTAAATAATCCTAGCAATCCTTCTGGTTCTAAACTACAAAAATCATTCACTAGGACAGAGAAATCTAATATATTGTATATCTACAGTTTTTAAATGTTGATGGCATTAACATTCAATTAATCAGCTCAATAAAAAAATGCCAATGTGTTTGTATCAGAACTTAATTTTTGTCAATTCATGAAACAATTAATTAATATATAAAAAAAAATTGATATTTTTTGAACTCCTTTAAACTATCAAGATTTAGTCAATAATGCAGCCCTGAATTTCTGTATGAATGGTTATAATTTCACACAGGTTCTTTGATAACGGAGGGACTCCTGAAGTAGCCGTTATTTCTCATTGATTTCTTCCATACAAATTCCGTGATACAGGTATGTTATAACACAGCATATTTACTCGAACTGCACAGGCACAAATCAGATCAATGGAACCAGGACGCCAGCCTCAAGTTCAGGAAATTATAAGAGATCACCATCTCTAGGCTATAAAGACAAATGAATGTCTAGCAAACAGGGAGTGTGTTCGATTTGACATCATCTGCCTGGGAAATCGTCAGTCAGTTACTAACATTAAAATGTGGTCACAATATAACGACTTTACCTACACTCAATACAACTCATTCACTACTTTACCTACACTCAATGTATATAACTCATTCACAATCACTACTTTACCTACACTCAATATAACTCATTCACTACTTTACCTACACTCATTATAACTCATTCACTACTTTACCTACAATCAATATGACTCATTCACTACTTAACCTACACTCAATATAAATCATTCACTACTTTACCTACACTCAATATAACTCATTCACTAATTTACCTACACTCAATATAACTCATTCACTACTTAACCTACACTCAATATAAATCATTCACTACTTTACCTACACTCAATATGACTCATTCACTACTTTACATAAACTCAATATAACTCATTCACTATACTTTACCTACACTCAATATAACTCATTCACTACTTTACCTACACTCAATGTAACTCATTCACTACTTTACCTACACTCAATATATATAACTCATTCACAATCACTACTTTACCTACACTCAATATAACTCATTCACTACTTTACCTACACTCATTATAACTCATTCACTACTTTACCTACAATCAATATGACTCATTCACTACTTAACCTACACTCAATATAAATCATTCACTACTTTACCTACACTCAATATAACTCATTCACTAATTTACCTACACTCAATATAACTCATTCACTACTTAACCTACACTCAATATAAATCATTCACTACTTTACCTACACTCAATATGACTCATTCACTACTTTACATAAACTCAATATAACTCATTCACTACTTTACCTACACTCAATATGACTCATTCACTACTTAACCTACACTCAATATAACTCATTCACTACTTTACCTACACTCAATATGACTCATTCACTACTTAACCTACACTCAATATGACTCATTCACTACTTTACCTACACTCAATATAAATCATTCACTACTTTACCTACATTCAATATAACTCATTCATAACTTAATCTACACTCAATATAATTCATTCACTACTTTACCTACACTCAATATAACTCATTCATAACTTAATCTACACTCAATACAACTCATTCACTACTTTACCTACACTCAATGCAACTCATTCACTACTTTACCTACACTCAATATAACTCATTCACTACTTTACCTACAGTCAATATGACTCATTCACTACTTTACCTACACTCAAAATAATGGGAGACATTGATACTGTAACAGAGGGAGGGGTGGGTCAGGGAGGGGGCCTCGGGAGACATTCATACTGTAACATAGGGAGGGGTGGGTCAGGGAGGGGGGCCTCGGGAGACATTGATACTGTAACATAGGGAGGGGTGGGTCAGGGAGGGGGCCTCGGGAGACATTCATACTGTAACATAGGGAGGGGTGGGTCAGGGAGGGGGCCTCGGGAGGCATTGATACTGTAACATAGGGAGGGGTGGGTCAGGGAGGGGGGCCTCAGGAGGCATTGATACTGTAACATAGGGAGGGGTGGGTCAGGGAGGGGGGCCTTGGAGACATTGATACTGTAACATAGGGAGGGGTGGGTCGGGGAGGGGGCCTCGGGAGACATTGATACTGTAACAGAGGAAGGGGTGGGCCAGGGAGGGGGGCCTCGGGAGATATTTAAACTGTAACAGAGGGAGGGGTGGGTCAGGGAGGGGGCCTCGGGAGACATTGATACTGTAACATAGGGAGGGGTGGGCCGGGGAGGGGGCCTCGGGAGACATTGATACTGTAACATAGGGAGGGGTGGGCCAGGGAGGGGGCCTCGGGAGGCATTGATACTGTAAGGGAGGGAGGGGTGGGTCAGGGAGGGGGGCCTCGGGAGACATTGATACTGTAACATAGGGAGGGGTGGGCCAGGAAGGGGGGCCTTGGGAGACATTGATACTGTAACATAGGGAGGGGTGGGTCAGGGAGGGGGGCCTCGGGAGACATTGATACTGTAACATAGGGAGGAGTGGGCCAGGAAGGGGGGATTGGGAGACATTGATACTGTAACATAGGGAGGGGTGGGTCAGGGAGGGGGGCCTCGGGAGACATTGATACTGTAACATAGGGAGGGGTGGGTCAGGGAGGGGGCCTCGGGAGGCATTGATACTGTAAAATAGGGAGGGGTGGGTCAGGGAGGGGGGCCTCGGGAGACATTGATACTGTAACATAGGGAGGGGTGGGTCAGGGAGGGGGGCCTCGGGAGATATTGATACTGTAACATAGGGAGGGGTGGGTCAGGGAGGGGGCCTTGGGAGGCATTGATACTGTAACAGAGGAAGGGGTTGGTGAGGGAGGGGGCCTCGGGAGACATTGATACTGTAACATAGGGAGGGGTGGGTGAGGGAGGGGGGCCTCGGGAGACATTAATACTGTAACAGAGGAAGGGGTGGGCCAGGGAGGGGGGCAGTGGAGACATTGATACTGTAACAGAGGGAGGGGTGGGTCAGGGAGGGGGGCCTCGGGAGACATTTATACTGTAACAGAGGGAAGGGTGAAATCTATTCATATAGTACCTAATAAATCATTGTGAGTAGTGTACTTATAGCTGAGAGTAATATTTAATGAAGATTTGATTTATTTTGTATATTGATAATCAAAAAATTTCTAATCAATTAAATTAATTTTTTTGATAATTAATAAGTAGATCTACTTGAAATCATACACCTTAAATAAAACCACAGCAAACAATCACAGAATATCTTTATATACACTGTATATATAGATTGTATATAATGTTGTTTTTTTATATATAAATACAAAACATATATACTATATTATATCTGACATAAAATTGTTACGATATATATCTTTTAGTATTTAGGAACCGTATTTTACTCGTGATACCATCAAAACTATAGGGAATTGTTAGTAATTGATATCTAAAAATAATATGAATGTGAAATAGCTGCCGTAGTGAAAATACAAACCTTGTTGATTTCAATATCCTCCCGGAATATAAACACAAAATAGTCACACACTGGAGTATATCTCAAACACTGTTAAACTATAATCTAAATAAGAAAATCCAAGCAAAACTATTGTAAATCCATGTTGACACAGATGTTTGTGTATAAAACACAAATCACTTTTTTCCTCTAAACCATTTTGATATTTTACAGATCATCCTGTCGTCACACACACAGGTAAACCGTTATGATCTAGTATAACGGTACTTCCCAGTGGGCGAAATAAGCCCCGCCCCTTTTCATACGTCGACCTAAAATCGTCACATCGGAATGTCAAACTTAAATCTGCACTCTCGGTCCTCTCTAAAATGTCATGTCTGTCAAAACAGATGACCAAATATATGTCAACAATATAAAACTAATACTTATTTTATAAAAATACTTCTAAAAGTTGAACGGGGAGAATTGGCTGGAGTCCGTTCAACTGTCGCTACTCCTCGCTCTTGTTGACATCGTTACCTTACCCTACACGTTACTGGACAACTCGTCCCGGGATATCTATGCGCCCTCAGCACATTTATTATCAAATTCCACCTTACCAGGTTATGGTTTTCTCCTTCACATGACGTTTCGTGTATAAACGTATTCTTGTCGGGGCCATACACAATGTTCAGTCTTCTCTAAGTATGAACGGAAGTTGATCTTGGGACACAAAGTTAGAACATGGCGCATGACAAAAAACACAACGACTTAGACCTGTGTATTGATCCGCTTCGAGATCACCTACCACAGGTAACTTACCCGGGTTGTCTCCCTTCTACGGCGACACAACATAAGTACGTTTCCGAAGATCAAGACTTTTTGGATGATATGTCATCAATGTTTCTATATATTATTAGAATCAGCACACACGTGTTCTGAATCGTTAGGCGTTTGCGTTGCTTATTTTCTATATGAAGTCGTATTTTACAGAAGTTTCATTCTACAGATGCAGGGACATACTGTATCAGAAGTTATATATGTCCCTGTAGAGAATCAACATGACACACGTGATATGATATACGTGCATCATAATGAGGATAGAAGATATGTATACATTACACCAACCCGATATAATACGTGCGCCTCACTCCAACATATATAGCAACTTACTCCAAGATCAATTAAGGATACGCACACTTTACTCCCAACATGAATTTAGGATACGCGCACCTTACTCCAACATGAATTTAGGATACGCGCATCTTACTCCAACATGAATTTAGGATACGCGCATCTTACTCCAACATGAATTTAGGATATGCGCACGTACCTTAATCCAACATGAATTTAGGATACGCGCACCTTACTCCAACATGAATTTAGGATACGCGCATCTTACTCCAACATGAATTTAGGATACGCGCATCTTACTCCAACATGAATTTAGGATATGCGCACGTACCTTACTCCAACATGAATTTAGGATACGCGCACCTTACTCCAACATGAATTTAGGATACGCGCACCTTACTCCAACATGAATTTAGGATAGGCGCACCTTACTCCAACATGAATTTAGGATACGCGCATCTTACTCCAACATGAATTTAGGATACGCGCACCTTACTCCAACATGACATAAGGATGTGCCATCTTACTCCAACATGAATTTAGGATACGCGCACCTTACTCCAACATGAATTTAGAATACGCGCGTCTTACTCCAACATGAATTTAGAATACGCGCGTCTTACTCAAACATGAATTAAGGATATGCTCTCTTACTCCAACATTATTTTAGGATACGCGCATCTTACTCCAACATGGATTAAGTATACGCGCGTCTTACTCAAACATGAATTAAGGTTACGCACATCTTACTCCAACATGAATAAAGGTGTGCGCACCTTGCTCCAACATAAGTTAAGTATACGCGCGTCTTACTCAAACATCTATTAAGGATGCGCGCGTCTTTCTCAAACATCTATTAAGGATGTGCGCGTCTTACTCCAATATGAATTAAATATGTGCCATCTTACTCCAACATGAATGAAAGATGTGCCTTATTACTCTAACATGAATTAAGGATACGCACATCTTACTCCTACATGGATTTACGATACGCGCACCTTACTCCTACATGGATTTACGATACGCGCACCTTACTCCAACATGAATTTAGGATACGCGCACCTTACTCCTACATGAATTAAGGTTACGCACATCTTACTCCAACATGGATTAAGTATACGCGCGTCTTGCTCCAACATCAGTTAAGTATACGCGCGTCTTACTCAAACATCTATTAAGGTGTGCGCGTCTTACTCCAATATGAATTAAGGATGTACCATCTTACTCCAACATGAATTAAATATGTGCCATCTTACTCCAACATGAATGAAAGATGTGCCTTATTACTCCAACATGAATTAAGGATACGCACATCTTACTCCAACATGAATTTAGGATACGTGCACCTTACTCCAACATGAATTTAGGATACGCGCATCTTACTCCAACATGAATTAAGGATACGCGCATCTTACTCCAACATGAATTTAGTATATGCGCACCTTACTCCAACATGAATTTAGGATACGCGCACCTTACTCCAACATGAATTTAGGATACGTGCACCTTACTCCAACATGAATTTAGGATACGCGCACCTTACTCCAACATGAATTTAGGATACGTGCACCTTACTCCAACATGAATTTAGGATACGCGCACCTTACTCCAACATGACATAAGGATGTGCCATCTTACTCCAACATGAACTAAGGATAACGCGCATCTTACTCCAACATAAATCAAGGATACGTGCATCTTACTCCAACATCAATTAAGGATACGCGCATCTTACTCCAACATGAATTTAGGATACGCGCATCTTACTCCAACATGAATTTAGGATACGCGCATCTTACTCCAACATGAATTTAGGATACGCGCATCTTACTCCAACATGAATTTAGGATACGCGCATCTTACTCCAACATAAATCAAGATACGCGCATCTTACTCCAACATCAATTTAGGATACGCGCACCTTACTCCAACATGAACTAAGGATAACGCGCATCTTACTCCAACATAAATCAAGGATACGAGCATCTTACTCCAACATGAACTAAGGATAACGCGCATCTTACTCCAACATGAATTTAGGATACGCGCATCTTACTCCAACATCAATTAAGGATACGCGCATCTTACTCCAACATGAATTTAGGATACGCACATCTTACTCCAACATGAATTTAGGATACGCGCATCTTACTCCAACATGAATTTAGGATATGCGCACATTACTCCAACATGAATTTAGGATACGCGCACCTTACTCCAACATGAATTTAGGATACGCGCACCTTACTCCAACATGAATTTAGGATACGCCCACCTTACTCAAACATGAATTTAGGATACGCGCACCTTACTCCAACATGAATCTAGGATACGTGCACCTTACTCCAACATGAATTCAGGATATGCGAATCTTACTCCAACATCAATTAAGGATACGCACATCTTACGCCTACACGAAATAATGACACCACACTTTACTTCATCATGAATTAAGCATATGTGCACATTACTCAAACATGAATTAAGGATACTCGCATCTTACTCCAACATGAATTATAAGAATATGCACACCTTACTCAAACATGTAGTCTACGCGCACCTTACTCCTATCAGGCCTATCTATCTTCCAATCAACAAAATTACACACGTGATTTGAGCAGATCTTGACGTTTGAAGGCTACGCGCACTTTATTGCACACCTTACTCCAATATAAGGCTAAGCGTGTCTTACTCTAACATGAATCAAGGCTACACAAACTTCGCTTCAATATGTAGGATACGCATATCTTACTCCAATTTAAAGATATACGCATCTTACTACAAAATGAATTAGGCTTACGCGAACTTACGCGGAAAGAGTATAAAACTGTAAGTCTTATATACATGCGTCAAACAGTATACAGCTATATATACAGACACCAAAGAGTATACAACTATATATACAGGCGTCAACACTATAAAACTATATATTCACCACACAGTATAAAAAAACCCTATATATACAGGCATCAAACTGTATACAACTATATATACAGGCACCAAAGAGTATAAAACTATACATTTATATACAGGCGCCAAAAAGTATAAAATAATATTTACATGCGTCAAACAGTATGAAACTATATATAAGGCACCAACGAGTATAAAACTATATAAATTTGTAGACAACAGGACAGATAGTATAAAACGATATAGACAACAGGACAGATAGTATAAAACGATACAGACAACAGGACAGATAGTATAAAACGATAGAAACTACAGGACAGATAGTATAAAACGATACAGACAACAGGACAGATAGTATAAAACGATACAGACAACAGGACAGATAGTATAAAATGATAGAGACAACAGGACAGATAGTATAAAACGATATAGACAACAGGACAGATAGTATAAAATGATAGAGACAACAGGACAGATAGTATAAAACGATATAGACAACAGGACAGATAGTATAAAACGATACAGACAACAGGACAGATAGTATAAAACGATACAGACAACAGGACAGATAGTATAAAACGATACAGACTACAGGACAGATAGTATAAAACGATACAGACAACAGGACAGATAGTATAAAACGATACAGACAACAGGACAGATAGTATAAAACGATACAGACTACAGGACAGATAGTATAAAACGATACAGACAACAGGACAGATAGTATAAAACGATAGAGACTACAGGACAGATAGTATAAAACGGTAGAAACTACAGGACAGATAATATAAAACGATACAGACAACAGGACAGATAGTTTAAAATGATAGAGACAACAGGACAGATAGTATAAAACGATATAGACAACAGGACAGATAGTATAAAACGATACAGACAACAGGACAGATAGTATAAAACGATACAGACAACAGGACAGATAGTATAAAACGATACAGACTACAGGAAAGATAGTATAAAACGATACAGAAAACAGGACAGATAGTATAAAACGATACAGACAACAGGACAGATAGTATAAAACGATACAGACTACAGGACAGATAGTATAAAACGATACAGACAACAGGACAGATAGTATAAAACGATAGAGACTACAGGACAGATAGTATAAAACGATAGAGACAACAGGACAGATAGTATAAAACGATAGAGACTACAGGACAGATAGTATAAAACGATAGAGACACAGGACAGATAGTATAAAACCATAGAAACAACAGGACAGATAGTATAAAACGATAGAGACACAGGACAGATAGTATAAAACCATAGAAACAACAGGACAGATAGTATAAAACGATACAGACAACAGGACAGATAGTATAAAACGATACAGACAACAGGACAGATAGTATAAAACGATACAGACAACAGGACAGATAGTATAAAACGATATAGACAACAGGACAGATAGTATAAAACGATACAGACAACAGGACAGATAGTATAAAACGATACAGACAACAGGACAGATAGTATAAAACGATACAGACAACAGAACAGATAGCATAAAACGATACAGACAACAGGACAGATAGTATAAAACGATACAGACAACAGGACAGATAGTATAAAACGATACAGACAAGAGGACATATAGTATAAAACGATACAGACAAAAGAACAGATAGTATAAAACGATACAGACTACAGGACAGATAGTATAAAACGATACAGACAACAGGACAGACAGTATAAAACGATACAGACAACAGGACAGATAGTATAAAAAGATACAGACAACAGGACAGAAAGTATAAAACGATAGAGCAACAGGACAGATAGTATAAAACGATAGAGACTACAGGACAGATAGTATAAAACGATACAGACAACAGGACAGATAGTATAAAACGATACAGACAACAGGACAGATAGTATAAAACGATACAGACAACAGGACAGATAGTATAAAACGATACAGACAAAAGGACAGATAGTATAAAACGATACAAACAACAGGACAGATAGTATAAAACGATACAGACAACAGGACATATAGTATAAAACGATACAGACAACAGGACATATAATATAAAACGATACAGACAACAGGACAGATAGTATAAAACGATACAGACTACAGGACAGATAGTATAAAACGATACAGACAACAGGACAGATAGTATAAAACCATAGAAACAACAGGACAGATAGCATAAAACGATACAGACAACAGGACAGATAGTATAAAACGATACAGACAACAGGACAGATAGTATAAAACGATACAGACAAGAGGACATATAGTATAAAACGATACAGACAAAAGAACAGATAGTATAAAACGATACAGACTACAGGACAGATAGTATAAAACGATACAGACAACAGGACAGACAGTATAAAACGATACAGACAACAGGACAGATAGTATAAAAAGATACAGACAACAGGACAGAAAGTATAAAACGATAGAGCAACAGGACAGATAGTATAAAACGATAGAGACTACAGGACAGATAGTATAAAACGATACAGACAACAGGACAGATAGTATAAAACGATACAGACAACAGGACAGATAGTATAAAACGATACAGACAACAGGACAGATAGTATAAAACGATACAGACAAAAGGACAGATAGTATAAAACGATACAAACAACAGGACAGATAGTATAAAACGATACAGACAACAGGACATATAGTATAAAACGATACAGACAACAGGACATATAATATAAAACGATAGAGACAACAGGACAGATAGTATAAAACGATACAGACTACAGGACAGATAGTATAAAACGATACAGACAACAGGACAGATAGTATAAAACCATAGAAACAACAGGACAGATAGTATAAAACGACAGAGACTACAGGACAGATAGTATAAAACGATACAGACAACAGGACAGATAGTATAAAACGATACAGACAACAGGACAGATAGTATAAAACGATACAGACAACAGGACAGATAGTATAAAACGATACAGACACCAGGACAGATAGTATAAAACGATACAGACTACAGGACAGATAGTATAAAACGATAGAGACACAGGACAGATAGTATAAAACGATATAGACAACAGGACAGATAGTATAAAACGATACAGACAACAGGACAGATAGTATAAAACGATACAGGTAACAGGACAGATAGTATAAAACGATATAGACAACAGGACAGATAGTATAAAACGATATAGACACAGGACAGATAGTATAAAACGATAGAGACTCAGGACAGATAGTATAAAACGATACAGGCAACAGGACAGATAGTATAAAACGATAGAGACAACAGGACAGATAGTATAAAACGATAGAGACTCAGGACAGATAGTATAAAACGATACAGGCAACAGGACAGATAGTATAAAACGATAGAGACTACAGGACAGATGGTATAAAACGATAGAGAATACAGGACAGATAGTATAAAACTTCCAAGGTTAGACTTAATTCAATTTGAATAATTTGTTTTTATTATTTTAACATCCGCATAGATCCACTTTTGATACGATCGATTTTGTTTCAACACGGAATACCGGTTTACCCAAAGACTCTGGGCCAGATGAAAACTGATCTTTGTTTGCTGCTGATAGGTCTGAAGTCTTTCTGTTTACCACTGTCGTATTGAATTGCTAATAATGTAATCGACGTCATCAAAGGCGTGTCATCAATTAACTGTACATACGACATCAACAGGACTAATTGTATTGCACAGTGGTTTACTGATACCAGGAACAGGTGGAAACAATACACCTGTCACTGACTTTAAATACCCAATACCTTAGTTCGACTTACGTAAATAAGCACTCAAAATGCAGTCTTATGCATGCTTTGTTGTTGACGATTAAGATAATGTGCTTTTTAATGTTTTTATTTAACATGCAAGTATTTAATAGGGAAAGACAACCCGGAGCTAGTCCACATCTACAGGTGTATAACGGTATTTAAAATTTGGTGTACCTACTTTCGTATCTACAATTTAATCCTAAAATTCCGACAGAATTCATAACCTTATAAATGACATGATCCAGTTGTAACAATGTCGTTTCTCATTGGTTTCATGGAAACGCAGTTGATGTATTTACACATTATGATAAAATAGTTGACGTGAGGGTACCTAAATATTTCAGAGTCTATGGACAATACCAGGGTTGATCTTACCTAAGAAGGTAGCATGCACGCGTGTGAGATGGCGGCTCAGTAGATAGGCACTGTACCCAAAGGAATATGGCAGACTCGTGTTTAAAACTTTATTGTGCTGCTTTAATTCGCCGTTTTTAATTCAAGTTTAATACACATGGGAAACAGGTATCTAAAGCAAACATGTTACTAAGTAAAAAACAGGTAAACCCTGGGATGGAGATACAGTACATCCCGAGTCAGCGCCAGGTAAACCCTGGGATACAGTACATCCCGAGTCAGCGCCAGGTAAACCCCGGGATACGGTACATCCCGAGTAAGCGCCAGGTAAACCCTGAGACACAGTACATCCCGAGTCAGCGCCAGGTAAACCCTGGGATACACAGCGCCAGGTAAACCCCGAGATAGAGTACATCCCGAGTCAGCGCCAGGTAAACCCTGAGATACAGTACATCCCGAGTCAGCGCCAGGTAAACCCCGAGATAGAGTACATCCCGAGTCAGCGCCAGGTAAACCCTAAGATACAGTACATCCCGAGTCAGCGCTAGGTAAACCCTGAGACACGGTACATCCCGAGTCAGCGCCAGGTAAACCCTGGGATACAGTACATCCCGAGTCAGCGCCAGGTTAACCTTGAGATAGAGTACATCCCGAGTCAGCGCCAGGTAAACCCTGGGATACAGTACATCCCGAGTCAGCGCCAGGTAAACCCTGAGATACAGTACATCCCGAGTCAGCGCCAGGTAAACCCTGGGATACAGTACATCCCGAGTCAGCGCCCGGTAAACCCTGAGATACAATACATCCCGAGTCAGCGCCAGGTTAACCTTGTCATACCGTACATCCCGAGTCAGCGCCAGGTAAACCCTGAGATACAGTACATCCCGAGTCAGCGCCAGGTAAACCCTGAGACACGGTACATCCCGAGTCAGCGCCAGGTAAACCCTGGGATACAGTACATCCCGAGTCAGCGCCAGGTTAACCTTGAGATAGAGTACATCCCGAGTCAGCGCCAGGTAAACCCTGGGATACAGTACATCCCGAGTCAGTGCCAGGTAAACCCTGAGATACAGTACATCCCGAGTCAGCGCCAGGTAAACCCTGGGATACAGTACATCCCGAGTCAGCGTCAGGTTAACCTTGACATACCGTACATCCCAAGTCAGCGCCAGGTAAACCCTGGGATACAGTACATCCCGAGTCAGCGCCAGGTTAACCTTGAGATAGAGTACATCCCGAGTCAGCGCCAGGTAAACCCTGAGATACAGTACATCCCGAGTCAGCGCCAGGTAAACCCTGAGACACGGTACATCCCGAGTCAGCGCCAGGTAAACCCTGGGATACAGTACATCCCGAGTCAGCGCCAGGTTAACCTTGAGATAGAGTACATCCCGAGTCAGCGCCAGGTAAACCCTGGGATACAGTACATCCCGAGTCAGTGCCAGGTAAACCCTGAGATACGGTACATCCCGAGTCAGCGCCAGGTAAACCCTGGGATACACAGCGCCAGGTAAACCCCGAGATAGAGTACATCCCGAGTCAGCGCCAGGTAAACCCTAAGATACAGTACATCCCGAGTCAGCGCTAGGTAAACCCTGAGACACGGTACATCCCGAGTCAGCGCCAGGTAAACCCTGGGATACAGTACATCCCGAGTCAGCGCCAGGTTAACCTTGAGATAGAGTACATCCCGAGTCAGCGCCAGGTAAACCCTGAGATACAGTACATCCCGAGTCAGCGCCAGGTAAACCCTGAGACACGGTACATCCCGAGTCAGCGCCAGGTAAACCCTGGGATACAGTACATCCCGAGTCAGCGCCAGGTTAACCCTGAGATACAGTACATCCCGAGTCAGCGCCAGGTAAACCCTGGGATACAGTACATCCCGAGTCAGCGCCAGGTAAACCCTGAGATACAGTACATCCCGAGTCAGCGCCAGGTAAACCCTGGGATACACAGCGCCAGGTAAACCCCGAGATAGAGTACATCCCGAGTCAGCGCCAGGTAAACCCTGAGATACAGTACATCCCGAGTCAGCGCCAGGTAAACCCTGAGATACGGTACATCCCGAGTCAGTGCCAGGTAAACCCCGAGATACGGTACATCCCGAGTCAGCGCCAAGTAAACCCTGAGATACAGTACATCCCGAGTCAGCGCCAGGTAAACCCTGAGATACAGTACATCCCGAGTCAGCGCCAGGTAAACCCTGGGATACAGTACATCCCGAGTCAGCGCCTGGTAAACCCTGAGATACAGTACATCCCGAGTCAGCGCCAGGTAAACCCCGAGATAGAGTACATCCCGAGTCAGCGCCAGGTAAACCCTGAGATACAGTACATCCCGAGTCAGCGCCAGGTAAACCCTGGGATACAGTACATCCCGAGGCAGCGCCAGGTAAACCCTATAATGCAGTACATCCCGAGTCAGCGCCAGGTAAACCCTGAGACACAGTACATCCCGAGTCAGCGCCAGGTAAACCATGGGATACAGTACATCCCGAGTCAGCGCCAGGTAAACCCCGAGATACAGTACATCCCGAGTCAGCGCCAGGTAAACCCTGGGATACAGTACATCCCGAGTCAGCACCAGGTAAACCCTGAGATAAGTACATCCCGAGTCAGCGCCAGGTAAACCCTGGGATACAGTACATCCCGAGTCAGCGCCAGGTAAACCCTGAGATAAGTACATCCCGAGTCAGCGCCAGGTAAACCCTGGGATACAGTACATCCCGAGTCAGCGCCAGGTAAACCCTGAGATAAGTACATCCCGAGTCAGCGCCAGGTAAACCCTGGGATACAGTACATCCCGAGTCAGCGCCAGGTAACCCCTGAGATACAGTACATCCCGAGTCAGCGCCAGGTAAACCCTGAGATACAATACATCCCGAGTCAGCGCCAGGTTAACCTTGAGATAGAGTACATCCCGAGTCAGCGCCAGGTAAACCCTGGGATACAGTACATCCCGAGTCAGCACCAGGTAAACCCTGGGATACAGTACATCCCCAGTCAGCGCCAGGTAAACCCTGGGATACAGTACATCCCCAGTCAGCGCCAGGTAAACCCTGAGATACAGTACATCCCGAGTCAGCGCCAGGTAAACCCTGAGATAGAGTACATCCCGAGTCAGCGCCAGGTAAACCCTGAGATAGAGTACATCTCGAGTCAGCGCCAGGCCGTAGGCAACTATCAGTTAAAGGTCAGAACGCACTCCTTGTTTTTCATCAGATTTTGAAGTAAAAGGTGATGTGGAATATGATGTGCGAAAATGTTTCTCGTTGGTGAAAGGCCAATGAGTTGGGAAAAATAGTTTCCTATGAAAGCAGAGATTTTATTTCATTTGTGAAATTCAGTCGTTTCAGCATACAAAATGTGGATTCCAAAATACCAAAAGGCACATTTGAATATAACATAAATGTTTTTTCTACTAGTTATTATAAATAACACAGTAGCAATAGATGAATGTTACTACCGAATTAGTTAATCATTCAACAAGATATAAGTCTTATCTGGGCTGCACACTTACTAATCTATCTATATATATTTCATATCTATATTAAGAAACAGTTGTGAATAATACTTCGAGATTTAAAAACTGTAGGATGACGTAGGTTTGGGTAAGATCCGGATTAAGCCGTAACCCCATATCACATTCCGGTCCGGTGTTTAATTACACGTATACAGGTTATATAGGCCTACGGTCTACAGTCCAATTCCTATCTATCAGACAGAATCAGCCGACCATCGGTCTATAAACAATGTCCTCGTGACATTTATCAGCTCCTTTTGACGTCTCCAGATTTATCGCTCCTTAATTTACAGACGAAAATTACACGGATATTTAGATTCGTGCACATACACAATCCAAATAAAATAACTTCAACAAGGAACGGGAATTAAGGTATTTTCTTCTGGTAGAAATAGATAACAAGGGTATGTTACAATATACCTACGGTACCTGGTATAATTAGGTGTGTTTAAAGTGTCCAAAAATGGGCCCCTATGACAGATACAATGCTATTTGTTAGTATTTCCTTATTGTTTGACAGGGAATGAAGACTTCAGGTCAATTTTGTATGTTTAAATATATACCGTTATTGGTTGCCTTTATTATTTCCGACGTGTTCTATTCCTACCCAATATTTATTGTTATTCGTTGCCTTGGTAATTCCCGGTGTATCCTATTCCTACCCAATATATACCGTTATTGGTTGCCTTGGTTATTTCCGGTATGTCCTATTCCTACCCAATATTTATTGTTATTCGTTGCCTTGGTTATTCCCGGTGTATCCTATTCCTACCCAATATATACCGTTATTGGTTGCCTTGGTTATTTCCGGTGTGTCCTATTCCTACCCAATATTTATTGTTATTCGTTGCCTTGGTTATTCCCGGTGTATCCTATTCCTACCCAATATATACCGTTATTGGTTGCCTTGGTTATTTCCGGTATGTCCTATTCCTACCCAATATTTATTGTTATTCGTTGCCTTGGTTATTCCCGGTGTATCCTATTCCTACCCAATATATACCGTTATTGGTTGCCTTGGTTATTTCCGGTATGTCCTATTCCTACCCAATATTTATTGTTATTCGTTGCCTTGGTTATTTCCGGTGTGTCCTATTCCTACCCGATATATACCGTTATCGGTTGCCTTGGTTATTTCCGGTATGTCCTATTCCTATCCAATATTTATTGTTATTCGTTGCCTTGGTTATTTCCGGTGTGTCCTATTCCTACCCGATATATACCGTTATCGGTTGCCTTGGTTATTTTTGGTGTGTCCTATTCCTACCCAATATTTATTGTTATTCGTTGCCTTGGTTATTTCCGGTATGTCCTATTCCTACCCAATATTTATTGTTATTCGTTGCCTTGGTTATTTCCGGTGTGTCCTATTCCTACCCGATATATACCGTTATCGGTTGCCTTGGTTATTTTTGGTGTGTCCTATTCCTACCCAATATTTATTGTTATTCGTTGCCTTGGTTATTTCCGGTGTGTCCTATTCCTACCCGATATATACCGTTATCGGTTGCCTTGGTTATTTTTGGTGTGTCCTATTCCTACCCAATATTTATTGTTATTCGTTGCCTTGGTTATTTCCGGTGTGTCCTATTCCTACCCGATATATACCGTTATCGGTTGCCTTGGTTATTTTTGGTGTGTCCTATTCCTACCCAATATATACCGTTATTGGTTGCCTTGGTTATTCCCGGTGTGTCCTATTCCTACCCAATATATACCGTTATTGGTTGCCTTGGTTATTTTTGGTGTGTCCTATTCCTACCCAATATATACCGTTATCGGTTGCCTTGGTTATTTTCGGTGTGTCCTATTCCTACCCAATATATACCGTTATTGGTTGCCTTGGTTATTTTTGGTGTGTCCTATTCCTACCCAATATATACCGTTATCGGTTGCCTTGGTTATTTTTGGTGTGTCCTATTCCTACCCAATATATACCGTTATCGGTTGCCTTGGTTATTTTTGGTGTGTCCTATTCCTACCCAATATATACCGTTATTGGTTGCCTTGGTTATTTTTGGTGTGTCCTATTCCTACCCAATATATACCGTTATTGGTTGCCTTGGTTATTTTTGGTGTGTCCTATTCCTACCCAATATATACCGTTATCGGTTGCCTTGGTTATTTTTGGTGTGTCCTATTCCTACCCAATATATACCGTTATCGGTTGCCTTGGTTATTTTCGGTGTGTCCTATTCCTACCCAATATATACCGTTATTGGTTGCCTTGGTTATTCCCGGTGTGCCCTATTCCTACCCAATATATACCGTTATTGGTTGCCTTGGTTATTTCCGGTGTGTCTATTTGCTTATTGGCTGATTTAATATTGATTTCAAGATATTGTCCTTTGCATTTGAAAAGAATCGACTCGACAATGTAGTGAAGGTATCTGAATGTTGATATTTTGATTTTTAGTTGTAAGATATCTTTTTAAAATTGTCGAAAAAATGGGAGATGCTTAGCTTCTTGGCGTCTTAAGGAATTATTGTTCAGACGAAATATTGATGTAGTTTGTAAATCCGGAAAATGCAACCGAGAAAGTTGTGCGACTTGTAATGATATGGTGTTAACTTCTTTGAATCTTGACAAACACAAGAAAAAACAAGAGGTCCATTGGCCTTAACGGCCACCTGAGTTTTGAAATATTAAGTTAATAAATTGACCCTTTTTTGGCCTCGTCAATCTGTCCAGAGGGTCAGTCAGGGTCAGAAGAAGTTATAATGAATTCCAATAGAAATCAAACAAATGATAGTCAAAAATGTGACTTCCCCATATAAACTATAGTAAAGTTTACCCCCTCCCCAGGGGCGAACGTGAGACACCAGGGGCATAAAATTCACAAATTTGGTAAAGCACCTTAAGACCCTTCCATCTCTGAAGAGTGTTTTATTCTACCTTATTTAGGTCATGAGAAGAAGTTTCTTGAAATATCAGTTAATTTGATCCTTTTTTGCCGCGCCTCAGAATGAATTCCAATAGAAATCAAACAAAAGATAGTCAAAAATGATATTTCCTATCTATGAAGAGTATTTAATTCTACCTTATTTAGGTCTTCGGAAGAAGTTAAATTTCAGCTAATTTGACCCATTTTGGCTCCGCCCATAAGTCCCCTGGGGGTCAGTCAGTGCCAATATACATGTAATTTACCACAGGCATCCCATATTGATAATTCTAACCAAGTTTGTCTTATTTCCAATAGCAGTTGGAACAAATAATGCTCAAAAATGTGATTTCTCTATATAAACTATAATAAATTTACCCCCCCCCCCCCCCCCTCCCCAAGGGGAAATTGATACCCCAGGGTCATGAAATTCACAATTTTGGTAAAGCACATTAAGACCTTTCTAATTGTGAAGAGTGTTTGCTTCTGCCATATCTGGGAGTTGAGAAGAAGATTTTTTTTTTTTAATTTTATAGTCAATTTGGCCCTTTTGGCCCCGCCCCTCATGCCACTGGGGGTCAGGACCATACAATTCACAATTTTGATTGACATTTGGCCATGGAAGCTTCCTGCTAAACTTCATTGAATTTGGTTTAGCGGTTTTGGAGAAGAACATGTAAGTTGTTTACGGACGCACGACGACGGCAAAAGGCGATTAGAACAGGTCACTTGAGACTTCGTCAGAGGTGACCTAAAACACTGTCCATCCATCGTTAATGAGAATAACTGTTAACATAAAATGATAATTGCATTTTCCTGACAGTTAATAAAACATTAAAAGTACATTTACAAAAATAACTCTATATTCAAATTGTGATAAAGTGATGTGGATGGGTTGGGTTGGGGGGTGGGGATGGGGCTGGGGGCAGGGTTGCTAAGTAAAACCGCCATCTTGGATACCGTTGCTATGCAAGAGTCCTAGTAAACTTGTAAGTGGTGATATAGATATTCGATTAACGGACATATTGGATACATAGACAGGTTATCTGTATTATAGGAACATATCAAATACATTGTAACATTCGATGTTAAAGGGACATCACGGTAAACCAATTTTTATTTTGTATTTTTTCATATTATTGGGTATATCTTTAAAAAAAATATCCTTATGAACAATAACCATTCGAAATTGATGATATATGTATATAAAAAACATCAATTATTAATTATAAAAAGGTTATCACAATTCGTTGATCAATAGTCTGAATATGCAAATTTTGTGACATATACGATAACACGCATGCGCAAAACACACTAAAACACCTGAAAACAAAAATGGCTTCCAATGTGAATCGACTGCGGTTGAAAACGATAACAGCTTCCGCAATGAAGAGAATAATTGGAAAATGGGTCAAACACAATCCTAGAATTAAACTGGGGAAGCAGTACAATACAGTTCAAACATGAAAACAGCAGTACGTAATACGGACGCTGCTCGTATTCTGCTTGATTGCTGGATAGTAGGTCATGACAATCTCGGTAATATTTACACAAACTCGGTAATATTTATACAGTATGTACCAGTACATCGCTACTGTCACTATACTATATGTACGGTGTTTACACTTATTTACACATAAATATATGTGCCGGAATATATACAGAACGTGTTATTTAACATTTAAACCACTGTATAATATTGTTGTCTAACTAATCCAATTCGCCTTGTAAACTATCGTGTTTGTGTTGCCTCGATTTCAAAACAGTTACGTGATGATTTAAAAATAATTTCCGCGCTAAATTTAGAGGGGGATTCCCAACTAAATCAAGTGGTCAAGCTGGACATGAGGATCGACTGTGAACATTGGGACAGCACAGAAATATAACTGGAAAGGAACAAAACACGTACATTCATTGAAAATTACAACGTTTTTACCGTGATGTCCCTTTAAATACGTCGTGAAAGGAACATAATACAAATGTAGTTTAGCCAATACAAATGTAGCTTATACAATACAAATGTAGTTTAGCCAATACAAATGTAGCTTAGCCAATACAAATGTAGCTTAGCCACTACAAATGTAGTTTAGCCAATACAAATGTAGCTTAGCCAATACAAATGTAGCTTAGCCAATACAAATGTAGCTTAGCCAATACAAATGTAGCTTAGCCAATACAAATGTAGCTTAGCCAATACAAATGTAGCTTAGCCAATACAAATGTAGCTTAGCCAATACAAATGTAGCTTAGCCAATACAAATGTAGCTTAGCCAATACAAATGTAGCTTAGCCAATACAAATGTAGCTTAGCCAATACAAATGTAGCTTAGCCAATACAAATGTAGCTTAGCCAATACAAATGTAGCTTAGTCACTACAAATGTAGTTTAGCCAATACAAATGTAGCTTAGCCAATACAAATGTAGCTTAGTCACTACAAATGTAGCTTAGCCAATACAAATGTAGCTTAGCCAATACAAATGTAGCTTAGCCAATACGAGAAACGACACTTCTGTGAGACAAGTGTTGGTCACGTGAGGAGATAACAGTTATATAGAATTAATTAGTGAATTAGTGGTGGTATTGTAGCATTGTCCGCGCTCCATTGTGTGTAAAATTTACCGAAAGAAATCTCGGCAAGTCTAAAGTCGCTCGAATTAAGTTCGTACAGGAGCCATATTTCTGAAAGAATGGACTATTTTCTGGTTTTTCTGTGCAGTAAGAAACAACAGTGCTCGAGCGAGTATGTTTTGGAGTCCACAAAAGGGGGAAATATCTGGATAATTGTATGGAAATTTACAGCTCTCATTTATTAATAGTCTAAGAGACCGTGTGGGGTTGTTATTCAATGGAGACATCCTATCTACAGAAGAGAAACAAACACATGGGTTGTAATCAACAGAGCTTCTCTAAAACAATGTGTACATTCTTATCCGATGTTATGGCAGAAGCCAAGCAAAGCTATAATAAAAAGGCTGAATATAAACGTGATAGCAATGGAGATGGGATTAATGGCGATTAAAGATTTAACACAACAACAGACCATGTGACAAGGCAACAGTCGCCCAGAAGCCTCCTCTCGACACTTTTTTTCTAAAGTTATAAGAAAGACTGTATTCAGAGCAGAATCTACTTCTTGATTCATAAATAATGTAGGAACTGCATTGAAACAGAGAGGGTGACAGACTATAAAATCAACGAATTCACTACATGTATTATGTTGGAAGAGTATTTATATTATCAGTTAACATGCTGCAGGTGTTTTGGTAGAAAGGAATCGCATCTCTGACAATTTTTCACAGGTAGTCATTATTTAAGTTTAGAGGTGAGAGCTTGGCGTCATAAACTATGTCTTTATCACAGTGTCTGGTCGACTCATCGATCTCGGAGAAAAGACACAATGTAACCCTGTAAAGTAATCTGTGCCGAGAATAATTCGTCTGTGTTTCTTTAATATGTCCTAAAGAAATGGATTGTACGAAACAACACACAATATATTAGCACCTTTCAAAACAAGCCGAAAGTTAGGAACAGTAAATCCTAAATTAATCAAAATGCATCGTGCAGTTGTTTCGTCTTCCTGGGACTCGTCAATGATGTCAAGGGACTAAAGTGTTGATCAGTTGATCATAGGAAACTCACAAGCACACTTAATTATAAACAAACGAACAATATCTTTACATTATACAGCAAGAGAAAGATTTTGCTACAAATTTCAATTTATTTTTATCCGTACAATGTAAAACACGTAAAATACGCATCCATTAAAACAAAACAACAAATACGTACCCATTAAAGTGATTAACGAACTACGTATCCATTAAAGTGATTAACGAACTACGTATCCATTAAAGTGATTACCGAACTACGTACCCATTGAAGTGATTAACGAACTACGTACCCATTAAAGTGATTAACGAACTACGTATCCATTAAAGTGATTAACGAACTACGTACCCATTAAAGTGATTAACGAACTACGTATCCATTAAAGTGATTAACGAACTACGTACCCATTAAAGTGATTAACGAACTACGTACCCATTAAAGTGATTAACGAACTACGTACCCATTAAAGTGATTAACGAACTACGTACCCATTAAAGTGATTAACGAACTACGTATCCATTAAAGTGATTAACGAACTACGTACCCATTAAAGTGATTAACGAACTACGTACCCATTAAAGTGATTAACGAACTACGTACCCATTGTAGTGATTAACGAACTACGTACCCATTAAAGTGATTAACGAACTACGTACCCATTGTAGTGATTAACGAACTACGTACCCATTAAAGTGATTAACGAACTACGTACCCATTAAAGTGATTAACGAACTACGTATCCATTAAAGTGATTAACGAACTACGTACCCATTAAAGTGATTAACGAACTACGTACCCATTAAAGTGATTAACGAACTACGTATCCATTAAAGTGATTAACGAACTACGTATCCATTAAAGTGATTAACGAACTACGTACCCATTGTAGTGATTAACGAACTACGTATCCATTAAAGTGATTAACGAACTACGTACCCATTAAAGTGATTAACGAACTACGTACCCATTAAAGTGATTAACGAACTACGTACCCATTAAAGTGATTAACGAACTACGTACCCATTAAAGTGATTAACGAACTACGTATCCATTAAAGTGATTAACGAACTACGTACCCATTAAAGTGATTAACGAACTACGTACCCATTAAAGTGATTAACGAACTACGTATCCATTAAAGTGATTAACGAACTACGTACCCATTAAAGTGATTAACGAACTACGTACCCATTAAAGTGATTAACGAACTACGTACCCATTGAAGTGATTAACCAACAACGTGTTCATTAAAACAAAACACCAGCCACGCATCCATTAAAAGAAAACAGAAAACACGCATCATCTATTAAAACGAAGCACCAAATACGTACCCATTAAAGTGATTAACGAACTATGTACCCATTAAAGTGATTAACGAACTACGTACCCATTAAAGTGATTAACGAACTACGTACCCATTAAAGTGATTAACGAACTACGTACCCATTAAAGTGATTAACGAACTACGTACCAATAAAGTGATTAACGAACTACGTACCCATTAAAGTGATTAACGAACTACGTACCCATTAACGTGATTAACCAACTACGTACCCATTAAAGTGATTAACCAACTACGTGTTCATTAAAACAAAACACCAGCCACGCATCCATTAAAAAAACCCCCAGAAAACACGCATCATCTATTAAAACGAAACACCAAATACGTATCTATTAAAAAGAAAAGAAAATACGTACCGATTAAAACGAAACATAAACTACGTATCCATTAAATCAAAATAATAATACGTATCCCTTAAAACGAAACACCAATTACGCATCTATTAAAAAAAAAAAAAAAAACGTACCCATTAAAAACGAAACATAAATTACGTATCCATTAAATCAAATTGATACTAGTAATACGTATCCCTTAAAACGAAACACCAATTACATATCCCTTAAAAACGAAACACCAAATACGCATCTATTAAAATGATAAACCAAATACGTATATCGACTAAAACAAATTTATCTCTCTGATTGAAGATCTTAAAGCTACTCTATTTGGGTTTGTATTCCAAAATGCAAAAGATCGGATAGGCGAGGGGAGCCATCAATATTAAACACGACATGTACCCGTAAACAATGACACTACTACAAAACTGTCGGCAGGTATGACCCAATTAGTACCTGGCGAGACATAATCTCTATGTTATGTCCACACTGCTTTGATGTCAAGTTTTAGTGCAGCATCAATCGTCGATCAACTGTTGATTGGTCACAGAATGAGCAGGCTCCGTCACGAGAGTAGGTACACTAAGGGACAAACTTTATGATGTGTAGAATCAAGTCAGATGTTAAAGGACCATTAAACCGTGATGGTCGGCACATTGTTCTTCTGTCTGACCATCACCGTGAAGTGATGACGTGGATGTTCGCGTTACGTACCACAAATCACATCACGTGTTCAATATTTAATTAACTACCACTTCTCTGTTGGATATTTACCTTCGAAAGTATTTGATTCATTTTCAAGCAATCAAAAATAGCTAAACAGATGACGGATTAATGTAGTTTGAAAGAAACATAAATGAACAGAGGATATAAAACAGCAGAAGTGATCGAAATTACGTTTTGATGAAATCAGAGGTCTGGTCGGACATGTAGAGGAGGAAGATTGCTCGGACACGCACAGCTAGATCGTAAACTGTGACATTGCCCCGGGACTTTGTAGGAGTGGCTACAGACGACGATATACAGATTCTCCCAGATTTCTAAATCACAAACAGTGTGTGTACTTTATAGGAAGAATGTTGATGCACAGCTTGTCGTAAATAATAGATCTAGTGATCTGATAAATTTTGTACCAATGTTTCAGTCGGTGCCCGAAGAGGCATCGAACCACTCTAAGGTCAAACGCGTACTGTTGGTAAATGTTAATTAAAGTTAACCATTTTTACCAATTTAGCAACTTTCCTGTAAGACTAATGTTTTATGTTGTATCACCGAAATCAGCTTTTATTAATTGGTCAGGTGGAAGCGCGCGAGGGGCTTTCAACTGAAGCTATCTAAGAGTCAAATGAAAAGTAGAACTAAATCCAATACTTTCCTGTAGTAGTTTTTTCCAACATTTTTATGTTCCAAAGAGCTCCTCGTCATTGGTCCCGACACAGGGGTTCGTTACAAATGATATGATGTATGGGATGGGTCGAACATATATATGCATATCTATGTACGATCCTTCTCGTATATCATCATTTGTAACGAACCCCTGTGATCCGACTGGTACACATCAAATGCTATACTGAGATTAATGATCTTAAGTAAAGTACATATGTTCTAAAATGTGGTGGTCAAGCGTGGTTACCTATCGTAACAGTTAACATGACCTTATCTAATGTACCAACATGACCATTAAGTGTCTGTTAATGGACAGGAGTGAGCTAGTTAGCGAAACTCTAGAAATGTAACATTGGTATGAGTATAGCACATTAAATACTGATTTCGTCCTAACTTTCTCCAGTACGTGAACACATCACTCATTTAGACAGATATTTGTTTTTACTTGCCTATCTATCAAGATTGTAATCAGCATAATCTAGTTTTATTAACTTCTGACAAGCAATGCAGAAGACAGGTGTTAAGAATACGTTACTCTGCACGACGGTAAAACTTGACTAATTGTAATCTAGCGGTTAAATGTTTGTCCCGAAAGCAGTAGAATTATACATATATCCTAACATTATATACAAACCTAATAATTACATGATTGTTTGATGATCTGTTGATGACGGACCAACATAGTGAAGTCATGTCCTCCTAACCGTCCTTGGATACACTGGCTGACCATGAGTGCCGACAACTTGACGTGCCGTTCTCGTCTCCGTCTAAAATCGGTTACGGAGGTGGGAGAGAGATATGCCTCTATCTTGATGTCGGGAAGTGATACGCGGGCGTCCGTTCCTGGGACGGTCACCCAGTCTCCCTTTGATTCTTAGACGTCCAACTTACGAGATGTTGCTGGACTACATGACAATGCCCCTGTATTATCAGAGCAATGGCCCTACCACTATCGACTTCTTCCTTAAAAACAACAACTGCTGAAAGCATGAAGCGTCGAGCGGGGTCACGGTCGACTGATTTTTAACTAAAGAACAGTTTCACAGTGCACGGAGGTAGCTCACTGTGAAATTTAGTTGAATTTAGACCACGTGTCTAAAAGTTATATTGGAAAAACCGAACTTGCGTTTCTTTCTTTCTTTTTGTTTTGCTAGTATATAAACACAGGGGATAAAGACATTGCCAACGCCACATTAATTCTTTGTCACCTGTATACTCACTCTTCCATGTTGTCTGACAGTCTTTGTCTCCCGTAGACTCACTCTTCCATGTTGTCTGACAGTCTTTGTCACCTGTAGACTCACTCTTCCATGTTGTCTGACAGTCTTTGTCTTCTTGTAGACTCACTCTTCCATGTTGTCTGACAGTCTTTGTCTCCTGTAGACTCACTCTTCCATGTTGTCTGACAGTCTTTGTCTCCTGAAGACTCACTCTTCCATGTTGTCTGACAGTCTTTGTCACCTGTAGACTCACTCTTCCATGTTGTCTGACAGTCTTTGTCTCCTGTAGACTCACTCTTCCATGTTGTCTGACAGTCTTTGTCTCCTGTAGACTCACTCTTCCATGTTGTCTGACAGTCTTTGTCTCCTGTAGACTCACTCTTCCATGTTGTCTGACAGTCTTTGTCCCCTGTAGACTCACTCTTCCATGTTGTCTGACAGTCTTTGTCACCTGTAGACTCACTCTTCCATGTTGTCTGACAGTCTTTGTCACCTGTAGACTCACTCTTCCATGTTGTCTGACAGTCTTTGTCACCTGTAGACTCACTCTTCCATGTTGTCTGACAGTCTTTGTCACCTGTAGACTCACTCTTCCATGTTGTCTGACAGTCTTTGTCACCTGTAGACTCACTCTTCCATGTTGTCTGACAGTCTTTGTCTCCTGTAGACTCACTCTTCCATGTTGTCTGACAGTCTTTGTCACCTGTAGACTCACTCTTCCATGTTGTCTGACAGTCTTTGTCTCCTGTAGACTCACTCTTCCATGTTGTCTGACAGTCTTTGTCTCCTGTAGACTCACTCTTCCATGTTGTCTGACAGTCTTTGTCTCCTGTAGACTCACTCTTCCATGTTGTCTGACAGTCTTTGTCTCCTGTAGACTCACTCTTCCATGTTGTCTGACAGTCTTTGTCTCCTTGTAGACTCACTCTTCCATGTTGTCTGACAGTCTTTGTCTCCTTGTAGACTCACTCTTCCATGTTGTCTGACAGTCTTTGTCACCTGTAGACTCACTCTTCCATGTTGTCTGACAGTCTTTGTCACCTGTAGACTCACCCTTCCATGTTGTCTGACAGTCTTTTGTCTCCTGTAGACTCACTCTTCCATGTTGTCTGACAGTCTTTGTCTCACCTGTAGACTCACTCTTCCATGTTGTCTGACAGTCTTGTCTCCTGTAGACTCACTCTTCCATGTTGTCTGACAGTCTTTGTCTCCTGTAGACTCACTCTTCCATGTTGTCTGACAGTCTTTGTCACCTGTATACTCACTCTTCAATGTTGTCTGACAGTCTTTGTCACCTGTAGACTCACTCTCCCATGTTGTCTGACAGTCTTTGTCACCTGTAGACTCACTCTTCCATGTTGTCTGACAGTCTTTGTCACCTGTAGACTCACTCTTCCATGTTGTCTGACAGTCTTTGTCTCCTGTAGACTCACTCTTCCATGTTGTCTGACAGTCTTTGTCTCCTGTAGCTCACTCTTCCATGTTGTCTGACAGTCTTTGTCACCTGTAGACTCACTCTTCCATGTTGTCTGACAGTCTTTGTCACCTGTAGACTCACTCTTCCATGTTGTCTGACAGTCTTTGTCACCTGTAGACTCACTCTTCCATGTTGTCTGACAGTCTTTGTCACCCTGTAGACTCACTCTTCATGTTGTCTGACAGTCTTTGTCACCTGTAGACTCACTCTTCCATGTTGTCTGACAGTCTTTGTCTCCTGTAGACTCACTCTTCCATGTTGTCTGACAGTCTTTGTCACCTGTAGACTCACTCTTCCATGTTGTCTGACAGTCTTTGTCACCTGTAGACTCACTCCTCCATGTTGTCTGACAGTCTTTGTATCCTGTAGACTCACTCTTCCATGTTGTCTGACAGTCTTTGTCACCTGTAGACTCACTCTTCCATGTTGTCTGACAGTCTTTGTCTCCTGTAGACTCACTCTTCCATGTTGTCTGACAGTCTTTGTCTCCTGTAGACTCACTCTTCCATGTTGTCTGACAGTCTTTGTCACCTGTAGACTCACTCTTCCATGTTGTCTGACAGTCTTTGTCACCTGTAGACTCACTCTTCAATGTTGTCTGACAGTCTTTGTCACCTGTAGACTCACTCTTCCATGTTGTCTGACAGTCTTTGTCACCTGTAGTCTCACTCTTCTATGTTGTCTGACAGTCTTTGTCACCTGTAGATTCACTCTTCCATGTTGTCTGACAGTCTTTGTCACCTGTAGACTCACTCTTCCATGTTGTCTGACAGTCTTTGTCACCTGTAGTCTCACTCTTCTATGTTGTCTGACAGTCTTTGTCACCTGTAGACTCACTCTTCTATGTTGTCTGACAGTCTTTGTCACCTGTAGACTCACTCTTCCATGTTGTCTGACAGTCTTTGTCACCTGTAGACTCACTCTACCATGTTGTCTGACAGTCTTTGTTTCCTGTAGACTCACACTTCCATGTTGTCTGACAGTCTTTGTCACCTGTAGACTCACTATTCCATGTTGTCTGACAGTCTTTGTCTCCCGTAGACTCACTCTTCCATGTTGTCTGACAGTCTTTGTCACCTGTAGACTCACTCTTCCATGTTATCTGACAGTCTTTGTCTCCTGTAGACTCACTCTTCCATGTTGTCTGACAGTCTTTGTCTCCTGTAGACTCACTCTTCCATGTTGTCTGACAGTCTTTGTCACCTGTAGACTCACACTTCCATGTTGTCTGACAGTCTTTGTCACCTGTAGACTCACACTTCCATGTTGTCTGACAGTCTTTGTCACCTGTAGACTCACTCTCCCATGTTGTCTGACAGTCTTTGTCTCCTGTAGACTCACTCTCCCATGTTGTCTGACAGTCTTTGTCACCTGTAGACTCACTCTTCCATGTTGTCTGACAGTCTTTGTCTTCTTGTAGACTCACTCTTCCATGTTGTCTGACAGTCTTTGTCTCCTGTAGACTCACTATTCCATGTTGTCTGACAGTCTTTGTCTCCTGTAGACTCACTCTTCCATGTTGTCTGACAGTCTTTGTCACCTGTAGACTCACTCTTCCATGTTGTCTGACAGTCTTTGTCTCCTGTAGACTCACTCTTCCATGTTGTCTGACAGTCTTTGTCTCCTGTAGACTCACTCTTCCATGTTGTCTGACAGTCTTTGTCTCCTGTAGACTCACTCTTCCATGTTGTCTGACAGTCTTTGTCTCCTGTAGACTCACTCTTCCATGTTGTCTGACAGTCTTTGTCTCCTGTAGACTCACTCTTCCATGTTGTCTGACAGTCTTTGTCTCCTGTAGACTCACTCTTCCATGTTGTCTGACAGTCTTTGTCTCCTTGTAGACTCACTCTTCCATGTTGTCTGACAGTCTTTGTCACCTGTAGACTCACTCTTCCATGTTGTCTGACAGTCTTTGTCACCTGTAGACTCACTCTTCCATGTTGTCTGACAGTCTTTGTCACCTGTAGACTCACTCTTCCATGTTGTCTGACAGTCTTTGTCACCTGTAGACTCACTCTTCCATGTTGTCTGACAGTCTTTGTCTCCTGTAGACTCACTCTTCCATGTTGTCTGACAGTCTTTGTCTCCTGTAGACTCACTCTTCCATGTTGTCTGACAGTCTTTGTCTCCTGTAGACTCACTCTTCCATGTTGTCTGACAGTCTTTGTCTCCTGTAGACCCATTCTTCCATGTTGTCTGACAGTCTTTGTCACCTGTAGACTCACTCTTCCATGTTGTCTGACAGTCTTTGTCTCCTGTAGACTCACACTTCCATGTTGTCTGACAGTCTTTGTCACCTGTAGACTCACTCTTCAATGTTGTCTGACAGTCTTTGTCACCTGTAGACTCACTCTTCAATGTTGTCTGACAGTCTTTGTCTCCTGTAGACTCACACTTCCATGTTGTCTGACAGTCTTTGTCTCCCGTAGACTCACTCTTCCATGTTGTCTGACAGTCTTTGTCACCTGTAGACTCACTCTTCCATGTTGTCTGGCAGTCTTTGTCTCCTGTAGACTCACTCTTCCATGTTGTCTGACAGTCTTTGTCACCTGTAGACTCACTCTTCCATGTTGTCTGACAGTCTTTGTCACCCGTAGACTCACTCTTCCATGTTGTCTGACAGTCTTTGTCACCTGTAGACTCACTCTTCCATGTTGTCTTACAGTCTTTGTCTCCTTGTAGACCCACACTTCCATGTTGTCTGACAGTCTTTGTCTCCCGTAGACTCTCTCTTTTATGTTGTCTGACAGTCTTTGTCACCTGTAGACTCACTCTTCTATGTTGTCTGACAGTCTTTGTCACCTGTAGACTCACTCTTCCATGTTTTCTGACAGTCTTTGTCTCCCGTAGACTCTCTCTTTTATGTTGTCTGACAGTCTTTGTCACCTGTAGACTCACTCTTCTATGTTGTCTGACAATCTTTGTCTTCTTTAGACTCACTCTTCCATGCTAGCTGACAGTCTTTGTCTTCTTT
The DNA here is from genome assembly GCF_902652985.1 of Pecten maximus. NCBI lineage: Eukaryota > Metazoa > Mollusca > Bivalvia > Pectinida > Pectinidae > Pecten > Pecten maximus. Next base: position 7,776,224 of record NC_047018.1, on the reverse strand, counting down.
AGACTCACTCTTCCATGTTGTCTGACAGTCTTTGTCTCCTATAGACTCACTCTTCTATGTTGTCTGACAGTCTTTGTCTTCTTTAGACTCACTCTTCCATGCTAGCTGACAGTTTTTGTCTCCTATAGACTCACTCTTCCATGCTATCTGACATTCATCAATGCCTATACTAATGACCCCTATATGTTTATGGCTTACTCACCTCATGTTGATGATGCGAGGTGGTTTTTTGCTTTTGTCATGATGCTGTATGTAACAGATATGTTCCTTATGTAAAAATGTATAAAACTTAAATAAAAAAAAAACGGACATTGAAATTCAGTCTGACTAAAACTTTAGAGATTTTTCACTTTATCTGGAATGTAGCTTTGTAATTCTATCCGAAGCGAATTGTAATATGCATTGAATATTTAGTTTGAAGCTGTTTAACGGTAACAGGACTGCCTTGTGTCGTGTCGCCCTGATTTGGAACACATGGCACGTGAGCGACCATTGTATAAAATTTGCCTTTAAAAGAGGAATGTTTACATGAATTGGTTTATCAATATTCTGTACCCGAGGTAGATTAAATAAACATCGTTGAAGGGCAAGCAGGCACCGAGAGTTACCATTGCGATCACGTAACGAACTGGATTGGTTGAAAGTTCCATATGTATGACGTCATTATCAGTCGCAATCTGATGTTTTAATTGGGTAGTTCGGGTATAAGAGATCAGCAATAATTCTACCTAACACGAGAAGGTCATCGCCAGATACTGAACATGTATTACACGAATTGGTTCTCGTCACGTGAACAAATCGTGCAAATTGCCATGTTTGTGTGTGTTAGATAATTCAGTATGTAGTTCTCGGACACGAACAGTGCCCGTTTGGTTACTGGAAGGATGGAAGAAAACACAGATTTATTCATTACATATATCTACCTGTGGATAATCATATAAACCACGTGACAATCTTTACTGTTTGAATAGATGTTTCAATAATAAGACTAAATAAACTAGAATCTGCAATACAAACATGTGCAACACGTAACAAAGTGAAAATAAGTTGTGTTCAAATAATTGGGGTTCCATTATGTTTCGATCGAAGTTCCTTTCATTGTAGGTAACATAGTTCTTATCTTTTCCAATCAGCCAATCGCCTCGATCGTTACAACGCAACCAACATAGCCATTTTAATAGTGTAATATCCTTTTGTCGATTTCCTTTTGAAGCAAGACATGGTAAACGCTCACCAATGTGCTAGGTAGTTATGTTATCATCACCCCGGTTCTCATTCTGTGAACATGACATCACCTGTATTTGACTTTGTAGATATACATGACGGCTCAATGAAGACGCTCACCCTCCGAAACGCATGCTCTCGTCCTCTTGTCATGTGATTGATTTCGAGTAGTAATTACGGATTAGTTTCTCCTCTGTATTTTCTTTCTCCTGTGCCTATTTTCTACTCGGCTTAGCATTTAGTGAGAGACGAATTTACTGTATAAATGTATAGTAAAACACACTCGTTACAGTGTATAGCCCTGTCCGTTTATATGGATGCCGGGAGTGTTTCGTAAAAGATCCCAGCGATGATCAGTGTTACAAATCATCCTACCACCACCATATTGTAATCGTGTGAATGGCTATCATAGACTTGTGTTAAGATACAAGGCAGTAGCCAGGTGGAGTTTAATTCCACACGTTTATACGTATATACATGTACGTACTAATTACTAATTCGTGATCACCCGATACGGGCTGTTAACCGGGACAATTTCTGTGGTAAACAGACAAGAAGTCTGACCTCATGTCGGACAACTCATACTAATTGGCACAAGTCAGAGACCAAAAACTATATACAATCGAACGCACCCACAAAAGTTTAACAGTGACAAACTACAATATGCAGTAATGCGTAACATTTACAAACTTTCGTTTCTTTGGGATAGAAACAGTTAAATTGGTCTGGGTCACGTAAATCGTGTGTGCAATATGATATACATAACAACTTGGTTTTCTATTTTCTGATCACAATGTATTCACTCCTGAGCAATTGTGGTCTATGACAAATACACATGCTCTGTGTACCTATATCAATGGTAATTCAGGACAGAAAAATACCACTTAGCGTTCTTTATGATAATAATGGAACTTTAAACATCACAGCACAGATATGAGACAATCTTAACTGTAGGGCATTCAGCTGTTGTATAATTCACAAACCAGTAGATTAGCTACAGTCGAGGGGCGCACACTTTAACATGTTATAAACCAATTAATCAGGTTCAGGTAAACTTCATCAATATTCACAACACGCTTTCTTGAGTTTAGCATTGGCTTCTCTGGTATTCATCTTGATCAAAATCCAAAGATATTTTGAAATATATGGCTGTATTGCAACATAGAGACTTAACAAAAACTCAAGTCTATCTGAAATAGAAATAATATTGAAGATTGCTATACATACTCTCAGTGATACAGTGTCCATTTGACCTTTGCCACTATACGTAATGGTGTCCATTTGACCTTTGCCACTATACGTAATGGTGTCCATTTGACCTTTGCCACTATACGTAATAGTGTCCATTTGACCTTTGCCACTATACGTAATAGTGTCCATTTGACCTTTGCCACTATACGTAATAGTGTCCATTTGACCTTTGCCACTATACGTAATAGTGTCCATTTGACCTTTGCCACTATACGTAATAGTGCCCATTTGACCTTTGCCACTATACGTAATGGTGTCCATTTGACCTTTGCCACTATACGTAATAGTGTCCATTTGACCTTTGCCACTATACGTAATGGTGTCCATTTGACCTTTGCCACTATACGTAATAGTGTCCATTTGACCTTTGCCACTATACGTAATAGTGTCCATTTGACCTTTGCCACTATACGTTAGCGTTAAGGCGTGGTGTCCAATCAACCTGGTTGGTTGAACAGTTAGTTTAAAATGTATTGTTAACCAAAAAGATTGAATTAGATGTTTTAATGTGGGTATAGGGACGAAATCCGCATTGTGTGATGATAAAAGATGTACACCGCTGTGAGTTAAAAAAAATACCGTGTTTAACTTATCTCTTTTTCTCATATTCATTTTTAAAAAGGGGATTTAATGGCATAGCAGAAAAGGCAATAAGAATCATATGTCCATGTTTTTTAAGCTTCAATGCTTAATATAAAAAAATCTGCTATTAAACTTTTTGAATGGCCTGTATTTAGCAGATCAAAGAAAAGAAGTTATCTTTCTAAAACAGCGATAAAATTAGAGCTTTGTGTGCTTCCTTTTTTGTTCCATTTTCATTTATTTTTCATCATTTCGGGTCAGAAATCCAAAGTGCTTAACTTACACGAGAAATGTAAAAAAAAAAAAAAATAATAATAATGATAAATAAAATAAACAAATAACATAATGTATGCCAACCGAAAATCACGAGGGATCCAGGTTCAATTCCTGGTCTGTGTAGTTAAAGTTGGCAATTGAGATTTCTTTGAAATCGAATCAATAATTCAAGTTATAAATGTGGTAGTCTATTTCAGCATTATTCTCAATTATTTTTAGGTTGATGAAGTCATAGATAGAAAAAAACGGATGGGCTTTTTGTATAGACGTTGAACACCATGATTGATTGTAAAGCAGATGACGTAAAAAGTAGTTATATGTGTATTACGTAATAAGAAACGACGTGCATTTTTTGGTCTATGCGGAAATAACCTTCATTTTCAAACTAATGGAAATGAGTGTAACAAATGAAATGAAAATATAAATGTATAATTTCAACTTTTTTGTAGATTGTTTTCATTTTTTTGAACATTACAAAGTAGACAAATTTTTACAGCAAAAATGAGCTCGCTACAATTAAAAATACCCACACATTGATAATTTTACTGATCAGTCTAGAGTCAAACCAGTTGTCATTTGGGTTTTTCATGAAGGGCAAGAAATACACATTTTCAATATAGCTGCCGAATTGGTAATTTATTAAAATTTATTAAAAAGAGTTTTATTAGCACCATGCGTCTAATATTTTTAACACATTTTTCAGATTCATGTTTGCTAATAAGATTGACCATATTTTGGTAAATATTGGGAAAATATATATATATAAATAAAAAAAATCTTCTTCAAGACCAAGACGAGATTAAAATCAGAACTATAAGTAAACCGTAAGTAACAGAAGTGCTAATTAAATAGTTCTCCCATATTTTCCCGAAATATGTTTGATTTTGGTTTCAACAGAACATATTATTGTAACAATAAATACATAAAGTCTCGACCGAATACACTAACGGAATGTCCTTGTTTTGTCAAAGCTAAATATTCAAAGTAGGTAACTTTGTTTGTATAGCTGGCACCACTTTAGAAATTTGATGAAAATATGGATACTAAAGATTACTACAATTCGTTGAGACAAAATTGTTAAAATTACTTCTATCGCTACAGTTAGAAAAGATTGAACGTTTGAAACGAAAACAACCCAATTCCTAAACATTACGGATGGGATTCAATACTCCGAACACACAGCTTGATGACGCACCCGAGAACATTATTACAAATCTCGCTTGTCGTAGCATTCAAAAATTATTATCGCCGTGTAAATGAACATTTAAAAAGAAATTAAAAGCAATGTGGATTCGAAATGTTCACTTAAAAGATATATTTCAAGAAAAGACAAACATTTAATTTTAATAAAACATTCCCGGTTCTAATTGATCGTCCGTTGACTAAACTTTTGAAGAGTGTAGTATTGGCGAGGGGTGAAGGAGTTCGTCGTATACAAGTTATACAAACAACCTTCCCTTACCATACAAATAACAAACTTGGCCATAACTCACTCGTGTAAATATCACAGTCACCATATACATGTGTATTTTCCCCGCTCGGCTGATTTACAATGTAGCTTTTAAATCTTTAACAGCTTGACAAGGATAGCTGAGGACAGCAACAACGAAATACCATATTGGGATACATGTATATTTTGGGGATGACGTAATGACTCTTTACAAAATGAAGTTTATTTAGACAGGAGATTTTCTAACACTTACATATCAATATAGCTATACATATATTTGTATATACCGAATGAACGAACTTTAATATTCTGTTAGGTTCTATTGCTAATTGCGTAAAAAAGCAATACTTTGTACATATATGACAATGGAACATTGTGTTTTTGGACCCGTCATTGCAAGGAAGTAGTTTTATATTCATCGTTACCTTTTTGTTGATGATCGCACTAGTTTGTATATAAGGCATTTGAGTATTAAAGTTAAGGATCCTCATTGCAAACAACCTCATGGGTGACTAAGAACTTATCAAACAAACTCTTTTTTAGCAAATTCAAAAGCCATTGCATTTAAAAGAGTATTAACAATTTCATATCTCGTTTGCGGAACGTGCCAACAAACGTTGACAGCTTTCCAAACTCGTCTTAACCATATGTAAATCTGTGACGTTCTCTATTAGTCTTAACCAGTTACATAGAACAACAAAACATTACTGACAGTTACATAGAACAACAAAACATTACTGACAGTTACATAGAACAACAAAACACTACAGACAGTTACATAGAACAACAAAACACTACAGACAGTTACATATAACAACAAAACATTACTGACAGTTACATAGAACAACAAAACATTACTGACAGTTACATAGAACAACAAAACACTACAGACAGTTACATAGAACAACAAAACACTACAGACAGTTACATAGAACAACAAAACACTACAGACAGTTACATAGAACAACAAAACACTACAGACAGTTACATAGAACAACAAAACACTACAGACAGTTACATAGAACAACAAAACACTACAGACAGTTACATAGAACAACAAAACATTACTGACAGTTACATAGAACAACAGAACACTACTGACAGTTACATAGAACAACAAAACATTACTGACAGTTACATAGAACAACAAAACACTACAGACAGTTACATAGAACAACAAAACATTACAGACAGTTACATAGAACAACAAAACACTACAGACAGTTACATAGAACAACAAAACATTACTGACAGTTACATAGAACAACAAAACACTACAGACAGTTACATAGAACAACAAAACATTACTGACAGTTACATAGAACAACAAAACATTACTGACAGTTACATAGAACAACAAAACACTACAGACAGTTACATAGAACAACAAAACATTACTGACAGTTACATAGAACAACAAAACATTACAGTTACATAGAACAACAAAACATTACAGACAGTTACATAGAACAACAAAACACTACAGACAGTTACATAGAACAACAAAACACTACAGACAGTTACATAGAACAACAAAACGCTACAGACAGTTACATAGAACAACAAAACATTACAGTTACATAGAACAACAAAACATTACAGACAGTTACATAGAACAACAAAACACTACAGACAGTTACATAGAACAACAAAACACTACAGACAGTTACATAGAACAACAAAACACTACAGACAGTTACATAGAACAACAAAACATTACTGACAGTTACATAGAACAACAAAACACTACAGACAGTTACATAGAACAACAAAACATTACTGACAGTTACATAGAACAACGAAACATTACTGACAGTTACATAGAACAACAAAACATTACTGACAGTTACATAGAACTACAAAAAACTACAGACAGTTAAATAGAACAACACACCACTACAGACAGTTACATAGAACAACAAAACACTACTGACAGTTACATAGAACAACAAAACACTACAGACAGTTACATAGAACAACAAAACACTACAGACAGTTACATATAACAACAAAACATTACTGACAGTTACATAGAACAACAAAACATTACTGACAGTTACATAGAACAACAAAACATTACAGACAGTTACATAGAACAACAAAACATTACTGACAGTTACATAGAACAACAAAACATTACTGACAGTTACATATAACAACAAAACATTACTGACAGTTACATATAACAACAAAACATTACTGACAGTTACATAGAACAACAAAACATTACTGACAGTTACATATAACAACAAAACATTACTGACAGTTACATAGAACAACAAAACATTACTGACAGTTACATAGAACAACACACCACTACAGACAGTTACATAGAACAACAAAACACTACTGACAGTTACATAGAACAACAAAACACTACAGACAGTTACATAGAACAACAAAACACTACAGACAGTTACATAGAACAACAAAACATTACTGACAGTTACATAGAACAACAAAACATTACTGACAGTTACATAGAACAACAAAACATTACAGACAGTTACATAGAACAACAAAACATTACTGACAGTTACATAGAACAACAAAACATTACTGACAGTTACATAGAACAACAAAACATTACTGACAGTTACATAGAACAACAAAACATTACTGACAGTTACATAGAACAACAAAACACTACTGACAGTTACATAAAACAACAAAACACTACAGACAGTTACATAGAACAACAAAACACTACAGACAGTTACATAGAACAACAAAACATTACTGACAGTTACATAGAACAACAAAACATTACTGACAGTTACATAGAACAACAAAACATTACAGACAGTTACATAGAACAACAAAACACTACAGACAGTTACATAGAACAACAAAACACTACAGACAGTTACATAGAACAACAAAACATTACTGACAGTTACATAGAACAACAAAACACTACTGACAGTTACATAGAACAACAAAACACTACAGACAGTTACATAGAACAACAAAACACTACAGACAGTTACATATAACAACAAAACATTACAGACAGTTACATAGAACAACAAAACACTACAGACAGTTATATAGAACAACAAAACACTACAGACAGTTATATAGAACAACAAAACACTACAGACAGTTATATAGAACAACAAAACACTACAGACAGTTACATAGAACAACAAAACACTACAGACAGTTATATAGAACAACAAAACACTACAGACAGTTATATAGAACAACAAAACATTACAGACAGTAACATAGAACAACAAAACACTACAGACAGTTACATAGAACAACAAAACACTACAGACAGTTATATAGAACAACAAAACACTACAGACAGTTACATAGAACATGGATAAAATCAAGCGAACACAACTATTAGTTATACAGAACACGGAAGTGTAATTGAGAGCTTTATAGAAAGCAAAGTATACTGTAATGAACAAGGAGACGCAAAATACAAGGCAAAGACCTCCTGCAACATATTAGGAAACAAAAAGGGTGGATTGCAGTCCAACGTAATTATTTTTAATCACGGTATTTCGATATTTGTTTCCAACATCTTAGTTCTCCTTTACAGCATTTATAACTATATCTGCTTCAATATCGATGTTACCTATTAGCCTTCATAAAGACACATTTAAAATGACTTTCAGTGTATGACATGCATTTTATAATTTGAAGTATTTCGAAATACCAGGGAACTAGTCAGAAAAATAATAACAGAAACTCATTGTTTATATGCCAATATACATGTATATTTATGCCAAATTCGTGCGAAAGTTTAATATAAGTTTCTATGTTTTGGCATCAATACAAGACTGAGAGTGCTACCGTGTCATGAAAACAATGACCTATTTGTAAACGCCTGCGAGATAAAGATCAGGTCAAGTTAGAAATGTGTGTTTCGTGTTCAAGACAAACGTTTCTCTGTTCCTAATACCAAATCACGGTGACCCGGAAGAATGGGACTGCCAGAGGTCACACTGACCTCGAGGTAAACTTTCAAGTGTGTTTTTGAAAATGTTAGTACTGTCGTTGTTTTTATATCTGTTGCGAGTTGTTGTTACAATGATTCAGACCAAAGTTATGTGAATTACCATGTCACGTGTGCGTCATCCACATACATTATTGACATTAATAAACGGATCACCATACAGCTATCATACAGTATGTACATCTACGAGATAAACCCACCTGTTCCTTTTCCGGTCCCATTAAATAGCCCTACAAAACCATTATGCGATAGGCCACTGTCTCCTTAACATGCAATAAATAAGGTTTGACTTTTGATCAGGCTTTATACAGCGATATTACTTCCGAAAACATGACGTCATCGCAAGCAACTTGTCGGATTTGTTTGTTTATTTGATCAGTCTTGATAGCCTGTTGAAAATACAATAAATATTTAAAGACACTATTTTTTTTGTAACTTGTAATTCCCGACACATGCTTGTTTACAAGTATCAGACATCCGCACTATTCCCTGTCTTTGATTTATTTGACTCTTTTTAGTCTGACACTGCAATAGACCCTCGGTAGTCTGACACTAGACCCTCGGTAGTCTGACACTAGACCCTCGGTAGTCTGACACTGTACCATCGGTAGTCTGACCCTAGACGCTCGGTAGTCTGACACTGTACCCTCGGTAGTCTGTCAATAGACCCTCGGTAGTCTGTCACTAGACCCTCGGTAGTATGACACTAGACCCTCGGTAGTCTGTCACTAGACCCTCGGTAGTCTGTCACTAGACCCTCGGTAGTCTGACACTAGACCCTCGGTAGTCTGACACTAGACCCTCGGTAGTCTGTCACTAGACCTCGGTAGTCTGTCACTAGTCCCTCGGTAGTATGACACTAGACCCTCGGTAGTCTGTCACTAGACCCTCGGTAGTCTGTCACTGTACCCTCGGTAGTCTGTCACTAGACCCTCGGTAGTCTGACACTAGACCCTCGGTATTCTGTCACTAGACCCTCGGTAGTCTGTCACTAGACCCTCGGTAGTCTGTCACTAGACCCTCGGTAGTCTGTCACTAGACCCTCGGTAGTCTGTCACTAGACCCTCGGTAGTCTGACACTAGACCCTCGGTATTCTGTCACTAGACCCTCGGTAGTCTGTCACTAGACCCTCGGTAGTCTGTCACTAGACCCTCGGTAGTCTGACACTAGACCCTCGGTATTCTGTCACTAGACCCTCGGTAGTCTGTCACTAGACCCTCGGTAGTACGGCACCTGAAGCGGCGGTTGTTTTGTCCGGCAGTTGCACAGTTTTCAACTATGATTTTCGTATACAGATATATAACGCTAAGCCTTTAACGAGAACAACAGGTGCTTGATTGAAATAAGTTTCAAAATACTTTATCATTGTACATCGTAAAGTACGAAGTTGTTGTTTGTGTTGTTGTTTAATATCACCACAGTAATACCCGCTCCGACAAATGAAGGGATTCTCTTTGGCGTCACGACTAATGCTGGACTGGACCAGCTTGCCAACATATAAGTAAAACAAACACAAACACCAACAAAACAGACACAGACTTGTCAACATCAACAAAACAGACACAGACTTGTCAACATCAACAAAACAGACACAGACTTGTCAACATCAACAAAACAGACACAGACTTGTCAACATCAACAAAACAGACACAGACTTGTCAACATCAACAAAACAGACACAGACTTGTCAACATCAACAAAACAAACAACGCCAACATCAACAAAACAGACACAAACTTGCCAACATAAAAAAAAAAAATCCAAACTGCCAAGATAAGCAAAACATATGCCACCATCAATAAAAACAAAACCCAACATCAATAACAACAACGCAAACATCAATAAAAACAAAAACCAACATCAATAAAAACAACGTCAACATCAATAAAAACAACGCCAACATCAATAAAAACAACGTCAACAACAATAAAAACATCGTCAACAACAATAAAAACAACGCCAACATTAATAAAAACAACGTCAACAACAATAAAAACAACGCCAACAACAATCAAAACAACGTCAACAACACTAAAAACAACGCCAACATTAATAAAAACAACGTCAACAACAATAAAAACAACGCCAACAACAATCAAAACAACGTCAACAACAATCAAAACAACGTCAACAACAATAAAAACAACGCCAACATTAATAAAAACAACGTCAACAACAATAAAAACAACGTCAACAACAATCAAAACAACGTCAACATCAATCAAAACAACGCCCACACCAAGAAAAACAACGCCAACAACAATTAAAACAACGTCATCATCAATATAGATAACGCCCACACCAAGAAAAACAACGCCAACAACAATAAAAACAAGGTCAACAACAATAAATACAACGCCAACAACAATAAAAACAACGCCCACACCAAGAAAAACAACGCCAACAACAATAAAAACAACATCAACAACAATAAAACCAACGCCAACATCAATAAAACAACGTCAACAACAATAAAAACAACGCCAACATCAATAAAACAACGTCAACAACAATAAAAACAACGCCAACATCAATAAAAATAAACGCCAACAACAATGAAAACAACGCCGACATCAATATAGATAACGCCCACACCAAGAAAAACAACGCCAACATCAAGAAAAACAAGGCCAACAACAATAAAAACAACGTCAACAACAATAAAAACAACGCCAACATCAAGAAAAACAAGGCCAACAACAATAAAAACGACCCCAACAACAATAAAAACAACGCCAACAACAATAAAACCAACGCCAACAACAATAAAAATAACGCCAACAACAATTAAAATAACGTCAACAACAATAAAAACAACGTCAACATTAATAAAAATAACGCCAACAACAATTAAAACAACGTCAACAACAATAAAAATAACGCCAACAACAATAAAAATAACGCCAACAACAATAAAAATAACGCCAACAACAATTAAAACAACGCCAACAACAATTAAAACAACGTCAACAACACTAAAAACAACGCCAATATTAATATAGATAACGCCCACACCAAGAAAAACAACGCCAACAACAATAAAAACAAGGTCAACAACAATAAAAACAACGCCAACAACAATAAAAATCAACGCCCACACCAAGAAAAACAACGCCAACAACAATAAAAACAATATCAACAACAATAAAAACAACGCCAACATCAATAAAACAACGTCAACAACAATAAAAACAACGCCAACATCAATAAAACAACGTCAACAACAATAAAAACAACGCCAACATCAATAAAAATAAACGCCAACAACAATGAAAACAACGCCGACATCAATATAGATAACGCCCACACCAAGAAAAACAACGCCAACATCAAGAAAAACAAGGCCAACAACAATAAAAACAACGTCAACAACAATAAAAACAACGCCAACATCAAGAAAAACAAGGCCAACAACAATAAAAACGACCCCAACAACAATTAAAACAACGCCAACAACAATTAAAACAACGTCAACAACAATTAAAACAACGCCAACAACAATTAAAACAACGTCAACAACAATTAAAACAATGCCAACAACAATTAAAACAACGCCAACAACAATAAAAATAAACGCCAATATCAATCAAATACCAAATGCCAACATCAACAAGACAACGAATTAGGAAAGTGGACAAATGATATCTTTGGTACGTGAATAATGCAAAAATGTGTGGAATATAGAAATAACTCGTAAACTTTATGAAGATTTGATAGAGCAGACAAGAACTTGGGGACAAAAACAACCACAAAACAACAACAAAAACGATGTAGATAAAATCTGACCACGACATGGGGACTGAGATATACATTGTATGTAATGTATTGATTTAAACCTCTATGTTTTTGTTATTTACAAACAAAATCATTAGCTATCGTTCGATGAAGTTATTGGTGAGTAGTTAACGTTTAAATCGTGTCTACTCCTCTTGAATTAATAACGCTTAAAAGATTTAGCTGAGTAACCGTAAACTTGATTAAGTGGGCGTCATCAAGATATTGATCAGAGGCCACGCCCATTGATGTGATCAAGTACACACTACATCCAAACAACACAAAGAAACCTTGACATACTTTTACTAAAAGAAAATTAAATGAAATCAATTATATAAGTGTCATATAGCCTTCCGTTAGTTCAGTAGAGTCGGGTAGCCCCTGACTGGGTGATTAAAGAACATATAGATTGGCCACCTGTCTACAGGACGTCACCGTACAACACACGATAGACACCAGGTTTTTATTTTCAATTGACATGATTTCTTCTACGGACAAATAGCGATATATGGTAAAACCACAAACAGGAATACATATACATGTATGAAAGCTAGAACTGTTAATATTTTTTAGACATAGCACATGCCACAGGAAATGTTGACTCTGAGATATGACAGTCTAGAGATATTTGCAATGACGATGGCGAGGTTCACTGAAGAGATATTTACACTGACGATGGCGGGATTTATTGTAGAGATATTTACACTGACGATGGCAGGGTTTAGTGAAGAGATATTTACACTGACGAAGGCTGGGTTTAGCGTAGAGATATTTTCACTGACGAAGACTGGGTTTAGCGTAGAGATATTTAGACTGACGATGGCGAGGTTTAGTGTAGATATATTTACACTGACGATGGCAGGGTTTAGTGTAGAGATATTTACACTGACGATGGCGAGGTTTAGTGTAGAGATATTTACACTGACACTGGCAGGATTTAGTGTAGAGATATTTACACTGACGAAGGCTGGGTTTAGTGAAGAGATATTTACACGGACGATGGCGGGGTTTAGTGTAAAGATATTTACACTGACGATGGCGGGATTTAGTGTAGAGATATTTACACTGACGATGGCGGGATTTAGTGTAGAGATATTTACGCTGACGAAGGCTGGGTTTAGCGTAGAGATATTTATACTGACGATGGCGAGGTTAGTGTAGAGATATTCATACTGACGATAGCGAGGTTAGTGTAGAGATATTTACACTGACGATGGAGGGATTTAGTGTAGAGATATTTACACCGACGATGACGCGGTTTAGTTTAGACAGGTTGACACTAATAGATGACGGGGTTTAGTGTAGAGAGGTTGACACTGATAGATGACGGGGTTTAGTATAGAGAGGTTGACACTGATAGATGACGGGGTTTAGTGTAGAGATGTTGACACTGATAGATGACGGAGTTTAGTGTAGAGAGGTTGACACTGATAGATGACGGGGTTTAGTGTAGAGATGTTGACACTGATAGATGACAGAGTTTAGTGTAGTGAGGTTGACACTGATAGATGACGCGGTTTAGTGTAGTGAGGTTGACACTAATAGGTGATGGAGTTTAGTGTAGAAAGGTTGACACTGATAGATGACGGAGTTTAGTGTAGAGAGGTTGCCACTGATAGATGACAGAGTTTAGTGTAGAGAGGTTGACACTAATAGGTGATGGAGTTTAGTGTAGAGAGGTTGACACTGATAGATGACGGGGTTTAGTGTAGAGAGGTTGACACTGATAGATGATGGGTTTAGTGTAGAGATGTTGACACTGATAGATAACGCGGTTTAGTGTAGAGAGGTTGACACTGATAGATGACGCGGTTTAGTGTAGAGAGGATGACACTGATAGATGACGGGGTTTATTGTTGAGAGGTTGACACTGATAAATGACGGGGTTTAGTGTTGAGAGGTTGACACTGATAGATGACGGGGTTTAGTGTAGAGAGGTTGACACTGATAGATGACAGAGTTTAGTGTAGAGATGTTGACACTGATAGATGACAGAGTTTAGTGTAGAGATGTTGACGCTGATAGATGACAGAGTTTAGTGTAGAGATGTTGACACTGATAGATGACAGAGTTTAGTGTAAAGATATTTACACTAACGATTGCGGGGTTTACTGTAGAAATATTTACACTGACGATGGCAGGGTTTACTGTAGAGAGGTTGACACTGATAGATGACGGGGTTAAGTGTTGAGAGGTCGACACTGATAGATGACGGGGTTTAGTGTAGAGATGTTGACACTGATAGATGACGGGGTTTAGTGTAGAGAGGTTGACACTGATAGATGACGGGGTTTAGTGTAGAGATGTTGACACTGATAGATGACGGGGTTTAGTGTAGAGAGGTTGACACTGATAGATGACGGGGTTTAGTGTAGAGATGTTGACACTGATAGATGACGGGGTTTAGTGTAGAGAGGTTGACACTGATAGGTGATGGAGTTTAGTGTAGAGAGGTTGACACTGATAGATGACAGAGTTTAGTGTAGAGATGTTGACACTGATAGATGACGGGGTTTAGTGTAGAGAGGTTGACACTGATAGATGACGGAGTTTAGTGTAGAGAGGTTGACACTGATAGATGACAGAGTTTAGTGTAGAGATGTTGACACTGATAGATGACGGGGTTAAGTGTAGAGAGGTTGACACTGATAGATGACGGAGTTTAGTGTAGAGAGGTTGACACTGATAGATGATAGGGTTTAGTGTAGAGATGTTGACACTGATAGGTGATGGAGTTTAGTGTAGAGAGGTTGACACTGATAGATGACGGAGTTTAGTGTAGAGAGGTTGACACTGATAGATGACGGAGTTTAGTGTAGAGAGGTTGACACTGATAGATGATAGGTTTAGTGTAGAGATGTTGACACTTATAGATGACGGGGTTTAGTGTAGAGATGTTGACACTGATAGATGACGGAGTTTAGTGTAGAGAGGTTGACACTGATAGATGATAGGTTTAGTGTAGAGATGTTGACACTGATAGATGACGCGGTTTAGTGTAGAGAGGATGACACTGATAGATGACGGGGTTTAGTGTAGAGATGTTGACACTGATAGATGACGGAGTTTAGTGTAGAGAGGTTGACACTGATAGATGACGGGGTTTAGTGTAGAGAGGTTGACACTGATAGATGACGGAGTTTAGTGTAGAGAGGTTGACACTGATAGATGATAGGTTTAGTGTAGAGATGTTGACACTGATAGATGACGGGGTTTAGTGTAGAGATGTTGACACTGATAGATGACGGGGTTTAGTGTAGATATGTTGACACTGATAGATGACGGAGTTTAGTGTAGAGATGTTGACACTGATAGATGACGGGGTTTAGTGTAGAGATGTTGACACTGATAGATGACGGAGTTTAGTGTAGAGAGGTTGACACTGATAGATGATAGGTTTAGTGTAGAGATGTTCACACTGATAGATGACGCGGTTTAGTGTAGAGAGGATGACACTGATAGATGACGGGGTTTAGTGTAGAGATGTTGACACTGATAGATGACGGAGTTTAGTGTAGAGAGGTTGACACTGATAGATGACGGGGTTTAGTGTAGAGAGGTTGACACTGATAGATGACGGAGTTTAGTGTAGAGAGGTTGACACTGATAGATGATAGGTTTAGTGTAGAGATGTTGACACTGATAGATGACGGGGTTTAGTGTAGAGATGTTGACACTGATAGATGACGGGGTTTAGTGTAGATATGTTGACACTGATAGATGACGGAGTTTAGTGTAGAGATGTTGACACTGATAGATGACGGGGTTTAGTGTAGAGATGTTGACACTGATAGATGACGGAGTTTAGTGTAGAGAGGTTGACACTGATAGATGACGCGGTTTAGTGTAGTGAGATTGACACTGATAGATGACGGGGTTTAGTGTAGAGATGTTGACACTAATAGGTGATGGAGTTTAGTGTAGAGAGGTTGACACTGATAGATGACGGGGTTTAGTGTAGAAATGTTGACACTGATAGATGACGGGGTTTAGTGTAGAAATGTTGACACTGATAGATGACGGGGTTTAGTGTAGAAATGTTGACACTGATAGGTGACGGGGTTTAGTGTAGAAATGTTGACACTGATAGATGACGGGGTTTAGTGTAGAGATGTTGACACTGATAGATGACGGGGTTTAGTGTAGATAATTTGGTATAACTTGTTTCTTGATATGTTGTAAAATAAATAAAGTTTTCATTTTTTTATAACTGCCATATAACGAGACACCAATCCTTACGTTCAGTATTGATTTCAAAGGCGCAAAGGACGACAACTCCCACAAAATACGCTCTCAAGGATTTGTCAACTCGCCTATTACACAACACAAAATTACATGATTACATGTCTCGAACTTGAGAGAATGATAACACAAATTTGTCGTGTTCGGTGGCCACTTTGTTCAACAGACAACTGATTTACAGTACTAACTGCATGTGCCCTGCTCTCTTGGCTGACTTTTCTTCATTGGAGAATGAAAAACCAAAATGCCTTGCCAAAAACCTTCCAATATCTCCTTTATACATATGTTAATGATATGTCATATTAACATGTTGATAAGTTATAGTATCAGAGAACTTCAAATCAAGACCTATAAATGCCGACAACATGAGCCGCTACAATGTGTAACCTCGATCTTCACGGCCAGCTTACATCACGACTGTAGGCATGATAAGCGTAATGATTTCATTTGCCCTATTTTATTTTCATTTCTAATTTCTAGATGGTAACATCTCTGCTTCCCCAACATATGGTATTTTGCATATCCCAATTAAATCGATATTCACGAGTTGTTGCCCCAATATCACAATTCCATGCTTTATGTCGACTACTGACATGAACATTTCCTTCTTCCAGCTTAAAGCACTTCAATGCTTCGAATTTATAAAAATAAAACATTTACATTCGACGGTCAATCGGTCATAATTTTCACTGCGTCGTTGCTCTTTCCCTGATTAAAAAACCCATCCCAGAGTTACTATGGAAACTATAAAGGAGACAAAAGAAGGGCTATATATAGCTGATATCTGTAGTCATAGCCAGAGTTCATATGGAAACTATAAAGGAGACAAAAGAAAGGCTATTTAGCTGATATCTGTAGTCATAGCCAGAGTTCATATAGAAACTATAAAGGAGACAAAAGAAAGGCTATATATAGCTGATATCTGTAGTCATAGATAGCTAACTTTATTTTTCCACGGGAAAACATAACAGAATTTCAGAGAATATCCGCAACTATGGTATTTTTTTCTGAAATCTGATAATGGCACATTTGAAATTAACGAATTTCCTTAAATTAAGGAATGTTGATGTTCGTGTAAAAAGGCAAGCAAGTTCATAACGGAAAGCAAAAGTAAGATAAAGTTCAGCGTTGATGATGATAGTTGATGATAGAATTAAGGTTAGCGGGAAGAGGTCGACATTGTACCATCAATCGCTTTACATCAATCTAACAGAAGAGTACTACAGTTAAATATAACAGAGGGGTACTACAGTTATATATAACAAATAAAGCACATGCAGGGTATTTAATCTTACTGACGATATTGTCTTAAACAGTTTAGTTATGAAGATAAAAAAACAGAATTAATAAATAGACAGCAATTCATGGATAAAAGTATATATTGTACTCACTGTTTCTCATTCCATCGTTTTTGAAACGACCCCGGGTTTCCGTTCATGCGCTCCGCCTCAGTGGGAACGATCCAGAAATCTTCCAAGTCCATGTTAGTCAGTAAACCATCAGGACACTTCTGTATGAAGCAAGAACAATTAGCTAGCAATAGAGCAAGGATGGAAAGTAAACACACCGGTACAGAGAGTAAACACACTGGAACAAAGAGTAAACGCGGCGGTACAGAGAGTAAACACACCGGTACAGAGAGTAAACACGACGGTACAGAGAGTAAACACGATGGTACAGTACAGAGAGTAAACACGACGGTACAGAGAGTAAACACACCGGTACAGAGAGTAAACACGACGGTACAGAGAGTAAACACACCGGTACAGAGAGTAAACACGACGGTACAGAGAGTAAACACGACGGTACAGAGAGTAAACACGACGGTACAGAGAGTAAACACGACGGTACAGAGAGTAAACACGATGGTACAGAGAGTAAACACGACGGTACAGAGAGTAAACACACCGGTACAGAGAGTAAACACGACGGTACAGAGAGTAAACACACCGGTACAGAGAGTAAACACGACGGTACAGAGAGTAAACACGACGGTACAGAGAGTAAACACGACGGTACAGAGAGTAAACACGACGGTACAGAGAGTAAACACGATGGTACAGTACAGAGAGTAAACACGACGGTACAGAGAGTAAACACACCAGTACAGAGAGTAAACACGACGGTACAGAGAGTAAACACACTGGTACAGAGAGTAAACACGACGGTAAAGAGAGTAAACACGATGGTACAGTATAGAGAGTAAACACGACGGTACAGAGAGTAAACACACCAGTACAGAGAGTAAACACGACGGTACAGAGAGTAAACACACCGGTACAGAGAGTGAACACGACAGTACAGAGAGTAAACACGACAGTGCAGAGAGTAAACACACCGGTACAGAGAGTAAACACATCGGTACAAAGAGTAAACACACTGGAACAGAGAGTAAACACGACGGTACAGAGAGTAAACACACCGGTACAGAGAGTAAACACGACGGTACAGAGAGTGAACACGACGGTACAGAGAGTAAACACGACGGTACAGAGAGTAAACACGACGGTACAAAGAGTAAACATGACGATACAGAGAGTAAACACGACGGTACAGAGAGTTAACACACCGGTATAGAGAGTAAACACACCGGTACAGAGCGTAAACACGACGGTACAGAGAGTAAACACGACGGTACAGAGAGTAAACACACTGGTACAGAGAGTAAACACGACGGTACAGAGCGTAAACACGACGGTACAGAGAGTAAACACGACGGTACAGAGAGTAAACACGACGGTACAGAGCTCGAGAGTAATAGGTAGATCATTATCCTGAATAAGACTAAAGTACTGGATTAAAATTGCTTGGCTTGCCATAATATACAGTGATTGCTAAAAATGAGATAGGAGTATACTCCAGCATGCAGAGACGATATCTAAAAACAAGTTAGGAAAAGTAGCACAACGCCGACACAAGTCGGTTTGAAACACACGTGGACAACGTTGTAAATTTATGTAAAAAAAAAACAATAAGAAAAATGGTAAAGCAGGATTGTGCAAAAGTACAAAAGACCCACAAGCTATTAGCACATTTCATTAGAAATTTAGAGAATTCTTAATATTCAATACTGAATTCCAACCCTATTAGTCGTGTGTATAAATTAAAACATAGCATGCGGTCCACGGCAAACTTCGGGGACTAAAGTCCACCAGCAGTGTCTACCACCTGGTAATATACAGGTTACAGTAAACATCGGGAACTAAAGTCCACAGTGTCTACCACCTGGTAACATACAGGTTACAGTAAACCTCGGGCACTCAAGTCCACAGTGTCTACCACCTGGTAACATACAGGTTACAGTAAACATCGGGGACTAAAGTCCACAGTGTCTACCACCTGGTAACATACAAGTTACAGTAAACCTCGGGGACTAAAGTCCACAGTGTCTACCACCTGGTAACACACAGGTTACAGTAAACCTCGGGGACTAAAGTCCACAGTGTCTACCACCTGGTAACATACAGGTTACAGTAAACCTCGGGGACTAAAGTCCACAGTGTCTACCACCTGGTAACATACAGGTTACAGTAAACCTCGGGGACTAAAGTCGACAGTGTCTACCACATGGTAACATACAGGTTACAGTAAACCTCGGGGACTAAAGTCGACAGTGTCTACCACCTGGTAACATACAGGTTACAGTAAACCTCGGGGACTAAAGTCGACAACAGTGTCTACCACATGGTAACATACAGGTTACAGTAAACCTCGGGGACTAAAGTCGACAGTGTCTACCACATGGTAACATACAGGTTACAGTAAACCTCGGGGACTAAAGTCGACAACAGTGTCTACCACCTGGTAACATACAGGTTACAGTAAACCTCGGGGACTAAAGTCGACAACAGTGTCTACCACCTGGTAACATACAGGTTACAGTAAACCTCCGGGACTAAAGTCGACAACAGTGTCTACCACCTGGTAACATACAGATTACAGTAAACCTCGGGGACTAAAGTCGACAGTGTCTACCACATGGTAACATACAGGTTACAGTAAACCTCGGGGACTAAAGTCGACAGTGTCTACCACCTGGTAACATACAGGTTACAGTAAACCTCGGGGACTAAAGTCCACAGTGTCTACCACCTGGTAACATACAGGTTACAGTAAACCTCGGGCACTAAAGTCGACAGTGTCTACCACCTGGTAACATACAGGTTACAGTAAACCTCGGGGACTAAAGTCGACAACAGTGTCTACCACCTGGTAACATACAGGTTACAGTAAACCTTGGGGACTAAAGTCCACAGTGTCTACCACCTGGTAACATACAGGTTACAGTAAACCTCGGGGACTAAAGTCGACGGTGTCTACCACCTGGTAACATACAGGTTACAGTAAACCTCGGGGACTAAAGTCGACAGTGTCTACCACCTGGTAACATACAGGTTACAGTAAACCTCGGGCACTAAAGTCGACAGTGTCTACCACATGGTAACATACAGGTTACAGTAAACCTCGGGGACTAAAGTCCACAGTGTCTACCACCTGGTAACATACAGGTTACAGTAAACCTCGGGGACTAAAGTCGACGGTGTCTACCACCTGGTAACATACAGGTTACAGTAAACCTCGGGGACTAAAGTCGACAGTGTCTACCACCTGGTAACATACAGGTTACAGTAAACCTCGGGCACTAAAGTCGACAGTGTCTACCACATGGTAACATACAGGTTACAGTAAACCTCGGGGACTAAAGTCCACAGTGTCTACCACATGGTAACATACAGGTTACAGTAAACCTCGGGGACTAAAGTCGACAGTGTCTACCACATGGTAACATACAGGTTACAGTAAACCTCGGGGACTAAAGTCGACAGTGTCTACCACATGGTAACATAGAGGTTACAGTAAACCTCGGGGACTAAAGTCGACAGTGTCTACCACCTGGTAACATACAGGTTAGTGTAAACCTCGGGGAATAAAGTCCACAGTGTCTACCACCTGGTAACATACAGGTTACAGTAAACCTCGGGGACTAAAGTCCACCAGCAGTGTCTACCACCTGGTAACATACAGGTTACAGTAAAACTCGGGGACTAAAGTCCACAGTGTCTACCACCTGGTAACATACAGGTTACAGTAAACCTCGGGGACTAAAGTCCACAACAGTGTCTACCACCTGGTAACATACAGGTTACGGTAAACCTCGGGGACTAAAGTCCACCAACAGTGTCTACCACCTGGTAACATACAGGTTACAGTAAACCTCGGGGACTAAAGTCCACCAGCAGTGTCTACCACCTGGTAACATACAGGTTACAGTAAACCCCGGGGACTAAAGTCGACAGTGTCTACCACCTGGTAACATACAGGTTACAGTAAACCTCGGGGACTAAAGTCCACCAGCAGTATCTACCACCTGGTAACATACAGGTTACAGTAAACCTCGGGGACTAAAGTCGACAACAGTGTCTACCACCTGGTAACATACAAGTTACAGTAAACCTCGGGGACTAAAGTCGACAACAGTGTCTACCACCTGGTAACATACAGGTTACAGTAAACCTCGGGGACTAAAGTCCACAGTGTCTACCACCTGGTAACATACAGGTTACAGTAAACCTCGGGGACTAAAGTCCACAGTGTCTACCACCTGGTAACATACAGGTTACAGTAAACCTCGGGGACTAAAGTCCACAGTGTCTACCACCTGGTAACATACAGGTTACAGTAAACCTCGGGGACTAAAGTCCACAGTGTCTACCACCTGGTAACATACAAGTTACAGTAAACCTCGGGGACTAAAGTCCACCAACAGTGTCTACCACCTGGTAACATACAGGTTACAGTAAACCTCGGGGACTAAAGTCCACAGTGTCTACCACCTGGTAACATACAGGTTACAGTAAACTTCGGGGACTAAAGTCCACAGTGTCTACCACCTGGTAACATACAAGTTACAGTAAACCTCGGGGACTAAAGTCCACTGTGTCTACCACCTGGTAACATACAGGTTACAGTAAACCTCCGGGGACTAAAGTCCACTGTGTCTACCACCTGGTAACATACAGGTTACAGTAAACCTCGGGGACTAAAGTCCACCAACAGTGTCTACCACCTGGTAACATACAGGTTACAGTAAACCTCGGGGACTAAAGTCCACCAACAGTGTCTACCACCTGGTAACATACAGGTTACAGTAAACCTCGGGGACTAAAGTCGACAGTGTCTACCACCTGGTAACATACAGGTTACAGTAAACCTCGGGGACTAAAGTCGACAGTGTCTACCACCTGGTAACATACAGGTTACAGTAAACCTCGGGGACTAAAGTCCACCAGCAGTGTCTACCACCTGGTAACATACAGGTTACAGTAAACCTCGGGGACTAAAGTCCACCAGCAGTGTCTACCACCTGGTAACATACAGGTTACAGTAAAACTCGGGGACTAAAGTCGACAGTGTCTACCACCTGGTAACATACAGGTTACAGTAAACCTCGGGGACTAAAGTCGACCAGCAGTTTCTACCACCTGGTAACATACAGGTTACAGTAAACCTCGGGGACTAAAGTCCACAGTGTCTACCACCTGGTAACATACAGGTTACAGTAAACCTCGGGGACTAAAGTCCACCAACAGTGTCTACCACCTGGTAACATACAGGTTACAGTAAACCTCGGGGACTAAAGTCGACAACAGTGTCTACCACCTGGTAACATACAGGTTACAGTAAACCTCGGGAACTAAAGTCCACCAGCAGTGTCTACCACCTGGTAACATACAGGTTACAGTAAACCTCGGGGACTAAAGTCCACCAGCAGTGTCTACCACCTGGTAACATACAGGTTACAGTAAACCTCGGGAACTAAAGTCCACCAGCAGTGTCTACCACCTGGTAACATACAGGTTACAGTAAACCTCGGGAACTAAAGTCCACCAGCAGTGTCTACCACCTGGTAACATACAGGTTACAGTAAACCTCGGGAACTAAAGTCCACCAACAGTGTCTACCACCTGGTAACATACAGGTTACAGTAAACCTCGGGGACTAAAGTCCACCAACAGTGTCTACCACCTGGTAACATACAGGTTACAGTAAACCTCGGGGACTAAAGTCGACAACAGTGTCTACCACCTGGTAACATACAGGTTACAGTAAACCTCGGGAACTAAAGTCCACCAGCAGTGTCTACCACCTGGTAACATACAGGTTACAGTAAACCTCGGGAACTAAAGTCCACCAGCAGTGTCTACCACCTGGTAACATACAGGTTACAGTAAACCTCGGGAACTAAAGTCCACCAACAGTGTCTACCACCTGGTAACATACAGGTTACAGTAAACCCCGGGGACTAAAGTCGACAGTGTCTACCACCTGGTAACATACAGGTTACAATAAACCTCGGGGACTAAAGTCCAACAGCAGTGTCTACCACATGGTAACATACAGGTTAGGGTAAACCTCGGGGACTAAAGTCGACCAACAATGTCTACCACCTGGTAACATACAGGTTAGGGTAAACCTCGGGGACTAAAGTCCACCAACAGTGTCTACCACCTGGTAACATACAGGTTACAGTAAACCTCGGGGACTAAAGTCCACAGTGTCTACCACCTGGTAACATACAGGTTACGGTAAACCTCGGGGACTAAAGTCCGCCAGCAGTGTCTACCACCTGGTAACATACAGGTTACAGTAAACCTCGGGGACTAAAGTCCGCCAGCAGTTTCTACCACCTGGTAACATACAAGTTACAGTAAACCTCGGGGACTAAAGTCCACCAGCAGTTTCTACCACCTGGTAACATACAGGTTACAGTAAACCTCGGGGACTAAAGTCGACAGCAGTGTCTACCACCTGGTAACATACAGGTTACAGTAAACCTCGGGGACTAAAGTCGACAACAGTGTCTACCACCTGGTAACATACAGGTTACAGTAAACCTCGGGGACTAAAGTCCACCAACAGTGTCTACCACCTGGTAACATACAGGTTACAGTAAACCTCGGGGACTAAAGTCGACCAACAATGTCTACCACCTGGTAACATACAGGTTACAGTAAACCTCGGGGACTAAAGTCCACTGTGTCTACCACCTGGTAACATACAGGTTACAGTAAACCTCGGGGACTAAAGTCGACAGCAGTGTCTACCACCTGGTAACATACAGGTTACAGTAAACCTCGGGGACTAAAGTCCACCAACAGTGTCTACCACCTGGTAACATACAGGTTACAGTAAACCTCGGGGACTAAAGTCCACCAACAGTGTCTACCACCTGGTAACATACAGGTTACAGTAAACTCGGGGACTAAAGTCGACAACAGTGTCTACCACCTGGTAACATACAGGTTACAGTAAACCTCCGGGACTAAAGTCCACCAACAGTGTCTACCACCTGGTAACATACAGGTTACAGTAAACCTCGGGCACTCAAGTCCACCAGCAGTGTCTACCACCTGGTAACATACAGGTTACAGTAAAACTCGGGGACTAAAGTCGACAGTGTCTACCTCCTGGTAACATACAGGTTACAGTAAACCTCGGGGACTAAAGTCCACAGTGTCTACCACCTGGTAACATACAGGTTACAGTAAACCTCGGGGACTAAAGTCGACAACAGTGTCTACCACCTGGTAACATACAGGTTACAGTAAACCTCGGGGACTAAAGTCGACAACAGTGTCTACCACCTGGTAACATACAGGTTACAGTAAACCTCCGGGACTAAAGTCCACCAACAGTGTCTACCACCTGGTAACATACAGGTTACAGTAAACCTCGGGGACTAAAGTCCACAGTGTCTACCACCTGGTAACATACAAGTTACAGTAAACCTCGGGGACTAAAGTCCACAGTGTCTACCACCTGGTAACATACAAGTTACAGTAAACCTCGGCGACTAAAGTCCACCAGCAGTTTCTACCACCTGGTAACATACAGGTTACAGTAAACCTCGGGACTAAAGTCCACCAGCAGTTTCTACCACCTGGTAACATACAGGTTACAGTAAACCTCGGGGACTAAAGTCCACCAACAGTGTCTACCACCTGGTAACATACAGGTTACAGTAAACCTCGGGGACTAAAGTCGACAGTGTCTACCACCTGGTAACATACAGGTTACAGTAAACCTGGGGGACTAAAGTCGACAGTGACTATCACCTGGTAACATACAGGTTAGTGTAAACCTCGGGGATTAAAGTCGACAGCAGTGTCTACCACCTGGTAACATACAGGTTACAGTAAACCTCGGGGACTAAAGTCCACAGTGTCTACCACCTGGTAACATACAGGTTACGTAAACCTTGGGGACTAAAGTCGACAGTGTCTACCACCTGGTAACATACAGGTTACAGTAAACCTCGGGGACTAAAGTCCGCCAGCAGTTTCTACCACCTGGTAACATACAAGTTACAGTAAACCTCGGGGACTAAAGTCCACCAGCAGTTTCTACCACCTGGTAACATACAGGTTACAGTAAACCTCGGGGACTAAAGTCGACAGCAGTGTCTACCACCTGGTAACATACAGGTTACAGTAAACCTCGGGGACTAAAGTCCGCCAGCAGTTTCTACCACCTGGTAACATACAAGTTACAGTAAACCTCGGGGACTAAAGTCCACCAGCAGTGTCTACCACCTGGTAACATACAGGTTACAGTAAACCTCGGGGACTAAAGTCGACAGTGTCTACCACCTGGTAACATACAGGTTACAGTAAACCTCGGGGACTAAAGTCCGCCAGCAGTTTCTACCACCTGGTAACATACAAGTTACAGTAAACCTCGGGGACTAAAGTCCACCAGCAGTTTCTACCACCTGGTAACATACAGGTTACAGTAAACCTCGGGGACTATAGTCGACAGCAGTGTCTACCACCTGGTAACATACAGGTTACAGTAAACCTCGGGGACTAAAGTCCACCAACAGTGTCTACCACCTGGTAACATACAGGTTACAGTAAACCTCGGGGACTAAAGTCCACCAACAGTGTCTACCACCTGGTAACATACAGGTTACAGTAAACCTCGGGGACTAAAGTCCACCAACAGTGTCTACCACCTGGTAACATACAGGTTACAGTAAACCTCGGGGACTAAAGTCGACCAGCAGTGTCTACCACCTGGTAACATACAGGTTACAGTAAACCTCGGGGACTAAAGTCCACCAACAGTGTCTACCACCTGGTAACATACAGGTTACAGTAAACCTCGGGGACTAAAGTCCACCAACAGTGTCTACCACCTGGTAACATACAGGTTACAGTAAAACTCGGGGACTAAAGTCGACAACAGTGTCTACCACCTGGTAACATACAGGTTACAGTAAACCTCCGGGACTAAAGTCCACCAACAGTGTCTACCACCTGGTAACATACAGGTTACAGTAAACCTCGGGGACTAAAGTCCACCAACAGTGTCTACCACCTGGTAACATACAGGTTACAGTAAACCTCGGGGACTAAAGTCCACCAACAGTGTCTACCTCCTGGTAACATACAGGTTACAGTAAACCTCGGGGACTAAAGTCCACAGTGTCTACCACCTGGTAACATACAGGTTACAGTAAACCTCCGGGACTAAAGTCCACAGTGTCTACCACCTGGTAACATACAGGTTACAGTAAACCTCGGGGACTAAAGTCCACCAACAGTGTCTACCACCTGGTAACATACAGGTTACAGTAAACCTCGGGGACTAAAGTCGACAACAGTGTCTACCACCTGGTAACATACAGGTTACAGTAAACCTCCGGGACTAAAGTCCACCAACAGTGTCTACCACCTGGTAACATACAGGTTACAGTAAACCTCGGGGACTAAAGTCCACAGTGTCTACCACCTGGTAACATACAAGTTACAGTAAACCTCGGGGACTAAAGTCCACCAGCAGTTTCTACCACCTGGTAACATACAGGTTACAGTAAACCTCGGGACTAAAGTCCACCAGCAGTTTCTACCACCTGGTAACATACAGGTTACAGTAATCCTCGGGGACTAAAGTCCACTGTGTCTACCACCTGGTAACATACAGGTTACAGTAAACCTCGGGGACTAAAGTCCACTGTGTCTACCACCTGGTAACATACAGGTTTATTTCAATAATAGCTCACCACCATATAAATAATAGTGTATCGCCTCCGGCAGCCCATAATTTTCACTTCCGCTTATGGCAGCCATCATCCCAGAAGGATCTTGACGACAGCTCGTTTTCCCAGGGTTTTTGGTTGCATTTCATTAGTTTTTCTTTTGCTTTGCATTCGTAATTTGTTATTCTCATCTTTGTCGACAGGGTTTTTATTTTAGTTTGAACTGTCAGTCCGTTTTTGTGTCGTATTTCGTCTTTTGTTTCGAGTGGTTACTTCACACGTGGACTGTCTCGCTACGGTACCGCGGTCTAGTAGACCACTTCGGTGTCTATTTTTCTCGCTTTATTTGCTACCGTTTGCTTTTGTCAACTCAGTTGTTTTATTTCTTTTTCATTTTGTACTTTTCTGTACTTATTTCCAGTTTACGGGACGTTTTTCCGTAATTTTATCGGTGGATTTTTCTTCCGTTTTTGGCTGGATTTTCTCGTTTGCTGGAAGCTTACTTCGGGTCCAAAAACTCGGTCAGGAGACTGCGGTCATGTCATCCTCGATGGGGATGACCATGACACCTGTTCTACCTGCCGAGGCTGCTCCCGGGACACCATGTGTTCCGTCTGTTTGACATGGTCAAACACTTTGTTGGACAAGGTGTTGTCCCATCAGTTTGTCGCCCGTAATAGGGGTGCTAAGTCTGGGGCAGACAGTAAACGTCAACCTAAAGCCCAGTGTGGTGCTGTTGTCAGCCTCCCACCTGGCAGTGATACATTTTTACCCCCTGAAGGGGAAGTAATTTTGTCTCACAGTGGTAGGCACTCTTTGGCTACAGAGGAGCCTATTCACACACATGTTTCTGAGGTTTAACCTCCACCCCAAACCCCCCCCCCCAATCTCCCCCAAACCCCCCCCCCATTCCCCAATCCAAAACCCCCCAGTTTAAGGACATTTACCCAAAAAAACCCCCTCTCCCCCCCCCCCCCATTGAAATGAGGGGGTTTCCCAAAAAAGGGGGCTGCCAGTTTGGGGGGGGGGGGCTGCAAAAACCTTTATCCCCCAAATTTTTCCCCCAGGGGTTTTTACCTATTTTAAGTCTTTTTAAATTTTTCCTTAAATAACCCCCTTCCCTTCCCCCCCCGGGATGCCCTCCCTGTTTTTCTCCCCCCTTCCCTCTTGGGCCATTTTATCCCCCCCAACCCCCCCCCCCACCCCAACCCTAACCTCATTTTTAACCTTATTCCCTTTCATCCCCCCCGGGTTTTGGCCCAAATTTTCCCCAATATTGGGAGGCCCCCCATTGGGGAACTTTTTTTCCTGGGTTTGGGTTTCAAAGGCCCTTTTCCCCAGGGGGTTCCTTTGGGGTTTGGGGACAACCTGGGGGCCACTTCCCGTTTTGGGAAATTTCCAACCCGGGGATGGAAACCCCCCCCCAAGGGGGGGGCCCGGGGCCCCCAAAATTGGGGTTTATCCCGGTTTTCTTTAAAGGAGAGGTTTGGGGTTGGGGTCCCCCCCCTTTCGGTTTTACCCTTTTTAAATCTTTGGGGGTTCAACCCCCTTTGGTTTGGCTGGCCCTTTTCCCCGGTCATCCCTTTCCCCTGGTGTAACGTTAAAATTCCCCCCCCCACCCATCCCCGGGCCTTTTTTCTGCCCTTTAGGGGGTAGGAGGTTTTTTGGGAAAAGGGGGCCTAAAAAGGGGCCCCCCCCAAGGGACGGGGTTTTTTTTTCTAAGGTCAACCCTCCAGGTTTTTTAGGGGCCCCGGTTCTCCTTTCCCCCAAAACCCCTTTTTCTTTAAGGGAGGAACGAAGGGGGATTAATTGGGGAAATTTTTTTGCGGGTTTTTAAAAAGAATTTAGGGGATGGTTTTGGGAAAGTTTTACTTTGCCTGAGGGTTTGGGGGAATAAATAATTGGGCGTGGATTTTCCGGAGGGTTCTGCTTTTGGGGAGGGGCCGAGACTCGCTCATGGCTCCCATCAGTACCTACCGAGGGGTCAGATCATGAGTCTTTTCACTCTGAGGCTGATAACCCCGACTCAGATTTAGGTCTGGCTGCATCTCAGGCAGAGAGGAATCTTGATTCCTTTCGTAGCATTCGTTTGGAGGTTGCTTCCCTTTTGGGAGTTGAGTTTTGTCCCCCTCCCTCTGCTTCTAGCCTCCCAGAAAGGACTTCAACTTTTAAGTGCCTTTCTTCCCTCGGAGCCAGAAGTTAAGGCATCAGGTAGGTCTTTGGCTGAAGGGACTATGGTCTCTTCAGCATTGGCCCAAATTGAAAAGGTTCTGCAGGCCAAAGGTTCTTCTAATAGGAAGCAGGATCTTTCTGGTTTGCTTCTGGGGGTTAGCGATATCGAGGTGTTTAGTCCGGCTCGATATTCTGTGCACAATTCCTCAGTTGAACCTACTCCAGCCAAGGTGGATCTTATCTTAGACCATCGCTGGCCTGGGAGATCAAATGATATTGTTCATTTATCTCCTAAGGAGCATAGTCGCATGGAAAGACTGCTTCGTCTTGCCATTCATGTGCTGGCTTATGCAGATTCTTTTTCTTCTGCTTTGTTCGTAGCATCTTCTCATTCTGAGGAAAGCTTACCTAACAAGACTGAGCTTCTGGCTGAACTCAGCAAGGCTATGCACCGGGCCCACATGGATGGAACCGCGCTCATTTTGGCAGTTCTTGCTGATTTTGTTTTGGCCCGCCGTGCAGCAGTTCTGAAGCCCAGACTAGCTGTAGGTGAGCCATTCATTTCCGATCTCATGACTGCTCCATTGTCTGGCTCAGAAATGTTTGGAGGTATTCTCATCTCTGTCAAGGACCGAGTCAACAATGACAAGGCGGTTTCAGCTAGGCTTGAAAAGCTTAGGGCTAAGCCTAAACCTAGCCGGGTGCAGCGTCCAGGTAAGCCTAAGAGGGGTGCTCAGACAACTCAGTCTCAGACTCAGACTCCTGTAGCTTCGGCTGTTCGAGGTGGGCACTCTTCTCGGGGTCGGGGCAGTCACAGAGGGGGAAGGGGTGGAAAGAAGAATCCCAGCAAAAAGGGGCAGAGTTCCTGACTCTTGCAGTCCCTCGGTTCTTCATTGTCACTTGTCCTCTCCATTAGACGATCCATGGTCAGGTCTCCAGCTTCCAAAGCCAGATCTTCCCGTTGGGGGTCGTCTATCCTACTTCCTACCAGAATGGAAGGAGCTTACCAAGGGCAAGTGGGCAATTTCGGTGGTTTCCGAGGGTCTGGGTATTCCTCTCTTGAAGGATCCTCCTCTGTCTGTGGACCCTATCTTCTTTCCTCCACCAGACGATGTAGAGAAGGCTCGGGCCCTCTTAGACGAGGTCAATTCCTTGATAGCCAAGGGTGCTGTGGAGGAGCTTCCAAGGTCACTCTGGACTCCAGGCTTTTACTCCCGGATGTTTCTTGTCAAGAAGAAGTCCGGGGCCTGGCGTCCGATTATAGACCTCAGCGCATTCAACAAGCATGTAGTCTCGCCACACTTCAAAATGGAGACACCTCGGAGTATTTTGACTTCGGTAGCTCCAGGTATGTGGGCGACCTCGATCGACCTCAAGGACGCTTATTTCCATATACCGATAAAGAAATCGGCCAGGAAATTCCTGAGATTCACTTCTCAAGGTAGAGTGTTCCAGTTCAAGGCCATGCCCTTCGGTCTGACCACCGCCCCTTTGGTGTTTACCAAGCTACTTCAGGTGGTTGTGGGCTATTTACACAGTCGCGGAGTAGATATCCATATTTATTTCGACGACTCCCTGATGCTGCATTTAGACCCAGTCTCTCTGCGTTGCAGCACCAGGTCGGTCTTCACAACTCTCCTTCGCCTAGGTTTTATCCCTTCTCGGGAGAAATCCGAGGTTCTTCCCTCCCAGGACTTCATTTTCCTAGGCAACCGTTTCCTTACGGATCGGGGCCTCGTTCTTCCTCCTCAGTCCAAGTTCCAGAAAGCCAAGGAGTTGGCTATTCTGCTCAACAGTCTGGACTATATTCAGGTCATTTGGTTTCTGAAGCTTCTCGGATTCCTCAACTCCCTGTCGGATGTCGTACCCCTGGGTCGGCTCCATATTCGTCCTCTTCAGATGTTTCTTCTTTCCAAATGGAAACCTGCATCCCTCGAGTGGGATGCTCGGATTCAATTGGAAGCTTCCGTCAAGGCCTCGGCCATGTGGTGGGCTTTGGAGGCCAATGTTTTGAAGGGCGTCTCTCTTCAGAGAGCGTCCCCTACAGTAACTCTGTATACGGACGCATCTATGACGGGTTGGGGTGCCTACCTCAACGGTCAGTGTCGTTCAGGGGTATGGCAGGGGGCTCAACTCCAGGAACACATCAATGTGCTGGAGATGAGAGCAGCCATTCAGTCCCTACAGCATCTGCTGCAGGATCAGTCCATGTGTCTGGCTACAGACAATGCTACAGTAGTAGCTTATTTGGAGAATCAGGGGGGTACAAAGTCTCACAAGCTATGTGCCCTCACTATCAGGATTCTTCTTCTTTGTCAGGATATGGGTCTATCCCTCTCAGTGAGGCATCTTCCAGGGCACCTGAATGTTTTAGCAGACACGCTATCCAGATCACGGAGTCCAGTTATCACAGAATGGACCCTGAACAGGTCTATATTCAGGGCCATCTGCATGGTTTGGGAGACTCCTCTTATAGATCTGTTTGCCACAGCTCTGAATTTCCAGATTCAGACGTTCGTGTCTCCAGTTCCGGACCCTTTGTCTTGGAAAGTAGACGC
This sequence comes from Pecten maximus, assembly GCF_902652985.1. Lineage (NCBI taxonomy): Eukaryota > Metazoa > Mollusca > Bivalvia > Pectinida > Pectinidae > Pecten > Pecten maximus. The sequence continues at coordinate 7,743,680 of NC_047018.1, read as the reverse complement.
TCTATCCCTGAGCTGGAAGGGTCTTCTGGCATATGCCTTCCCTCCATTCAACCTCCTAGACAGAGTACTTCACAAGGTCAGGAATCACGATTGCTCGGTTCTCCTGATAGCACCTCTGTGGCCATGACAGCCTTGGTTTCCGGCTCTTCTGGATTTGCTGGTAGATCTCCCCTTGGCCATTCCGTCCAGGTGGAATCTCCTCAGCCAGCCCACATCCAGACAGTTTCATCCCAATCCGGAACACCTACACCTTCACGCGTGACCTTGTGCAAGTCTCTTGCAGGCAGGCTTTTCTGCAGAAGTTACTGATGGCATCACAAGATCTATTCGATCTTCCTCATCTGCCATCTTTGAGTCCACATGGTCAGTCTTCTGCAGTTGGTGTATCAGCAGGAAGATTGATCCACTCGGTGCCTCTATTCAGTTAATAGCAGTTTTTTCTCTACCTTTTTAAGGTTAGGGAACTAGCTCATAGCACCATTCGAGGCTATCGTTCAGCCTTAGCCAATGTCTTTTCATTTAGGGGTCGTTCAGATGTTGGAACATGTCCCACTCTCTCTAATCTCCTCAGGTCTTTTTCGTTGGAGAAGCCTAAGGTAAGAATCTTGACACCCAATTCGGACTTGGCTTTAGTTTTGGACTCTCTTACAAGGTCTCCTTATGAGCCTTTGGCTTCTGCTTCTGTAAAGTTCCTTTCATGGAAGACTGTTTTCCTGATTGCACTTGTCTCAGGTAGGCGGAGAAGTGAAATACATGTTCTTTCTTCTTCTCCGTCATGTCTCAGGTGGTCACGGAACTATTCCCTAGTGACCCTTCTCACTGACCCTTCCTTCTTGGCAAAAAACCAGGTTACCAATTTTTCACCAGATCCTATTAAGATTCCTGCCTTAAAGGCTGTCTCTGGTTCCAATGATCAGGATCTGTTACTTTGTCCTTGTAGGGCTTTGAAGTTTTATCTTGATAAAACTAAGAGGGGGGGGGGGGGGGGGGGGGGGGGGGGGCAGGGTCCTATAGACCTCGGCTGTTCTTGCCCATCAAGGCAAAGCAGTCTGATATATCTTCTCAGACTATTTCAATTTCAACACATTTTATTGTCATTTAATTCGACAAATGGATCTGACATCAGGCATAGCCTATTTAAGTCATCTCCATATAAACATATATACAGGTAACAATTTTTTAATCTCGAATATAACAGAAGTAGTATACATAATTTTATATATATTAACAGGAACATATATATGAATATATATATTAATTTACGTAGTTGATACATACAATTGCCAAATCACAAATTAACAGTAGATTAGAGTATAATTTAAATAATGAAGTATATATCACTCCAGGTAGATTTTTTTTGGTGTGTATAAATTGAGTCAAATTATATGAATTTAGGTATTGTCTGTACACCATATTTGTTGATAGAATTTTCATACATTACTTCCTTGGGCTGCAGGTCCTATAAAGTCCCCGTGTTAAAACACATTGACCAGTCACCCTAAAAGATGTATGAGAATTCATCAACAACTATGTTATACACATTTTTGCTAATACATATTACATAAAAAAAAAAAAAAAAAAAAAACTGGAGTAGTCAAAAGTGTTATCAATCTACCCTTAATTATTTTAGGAAATTTGTTACTTTATATAACTTAATAATACTATGACAACTTCCATCCAGTCCAATCTTGCCCATTTGCATAATGTTATATTGCTTGCAGGGTACTGTATGTGCTACATATATATATAATTGAGATTTACCCAGAATCAATATAGAATTGTCATATATAACATATGCATAACTAAATTACTATGAATTTTACTAATTGATAAAAATATATGTGTTTGTGTGTGGGAGTGTGTGGCATGGGTGGGATATATATTGCATGTTAGATTATATGTTAAATCTTCCAGTTTCTTGTATATATTGTGTTACAAATTTTAGAATATTTATGTTGACATTAGTGTTACATAAACTACATCCTTTTAGAAGAGTACTAACATTATAATGATTGTGATCATCTAAATGGTTTATTTGTGCTAAGTTCTGAATTAGAAGTTGTCTAGCATCAATAAATATGGGACATTCAAACATAAAGTGGTGTATATTTTCATCTTCATAGTTACATGCACATGCTGCAGACTCAGCTAGATGATCTTTGTGAAGATCAGAGTTTAGGTTTGAGGCTTTATTTCTTAGTTGACAGAGTAGTATGTTATATTTTCTTAGTCCGTAATACTTGAAAGTATCAGTTATCTCTAATATGTTATTATTATTATTATTATTATTACCTGTAGATTTAATAAGTGTTTTGAATTTGTTCAATGAACTAGCATTTAATACTTCTCTATCTAGCTGGTTAAATTCATTCAGTGTTGATGGGAAAAAGCTATTTGAGTAATTTTCCGTCCTACAAAATGGAGGATTGAATAGTCGATTATTCCTGAGTGGATATCTAACATGTGTACATGTGTTATCATTAATGTGTTGTTCAACAATGTCTGCAAGGTATTTTGGTGTTTCTTTGTTCAGTATTTTGTACATTAATATAAGTTTATGGTTCTTTCTTCTACATTCAAGAGTTTCAATGCCAGTTTCAGTATATAATTTATCATGAGATGTCCCCCTTCTTAATCCTGTTATTATTCTCAGCGCTTCTACTTGGATTGATTCTAAGTAGTTTTTATTTTGGTTTGTACAGTTATCCCAGATTACATCACCGTATTCTAAAATTGGTCTTATATACGAGATATAGATAGTCAAAAGGCTTTTTCTATCAACTTTATGTTTTAGTAATCTTAATATGTTCATTCTTTTGTATGCTTTATCGTGGATATTTGTTATATGATGGTTCCATTTACCGTCGCTACTAAAAGTTAGTCCTAAGTGTTTGTGATCCAAGACACAGTTGATTGTATCATTAGCAAATAGGATATCAGGGTTGATTATCTCCCTTTTTCTGGAAAAAAGTACTGATTCTGTTTTTAACGGATTGAAGTTTATATCCCAATTTTTTGCCCATGTATCTATATTATCTAAATCATTAGTTAGTTTTCCAGCTATTTCAATATGGTTATCGTTAATTATTTCATACAGTGAAGTATCATCAGCGAAGAGTTTAATTTTACTTTGAACACAGTCGGTTATGTCGTTGATGTATATTAAGAATAAAAAGGGACCAAGTACAGAGCCTTGAGGGACACCTGCGTTTATATTTTTGAATGTTGAGTAAAATCCTTCTGTTGAGACTCTTTGCTTCCTGTCAGAGAGATAATTCTTAAACCACTGTAGTACTTTCCCCTTAATACCATAAGTTTCTAGTTTATAAAGTAGGCCTTCATGCCATACTCTATCAAAGGCTTTGCTGATATCACAGAAGATAAATCTAATTTCATTATTTTTATCCAAGTTACTTACAATAGTATCATATATTTCTAATAATTGGTTAATAGTGGAGTCTTTTGGTAAAAAACCTGACTGGTGCTTTGTAATTATATCACAGTCTTTCATATAGTTAAACAAATATTTAAAAATAACTTTTTCAATTATTTTACTAAAACATGGTGTGATAGATATAGGTCTATAGTTGGAAACATCACTATTTGATCCCTTCCCTTTGTAAATTGCATTTATGTTAGCTGTTTTCCAAGAATATGGTATAATACCTGATTCAAGAGTTTTATTGCAGAGTAATGTTAGAGGATGTATTAGAGATGGGGTTAATTGTTTGATTATTTTTGGTATAATGTTATCAGGACCAGGAGGTTTTTTATCATTAAGTGTTAATAGTTGATCTTTAATATCTTGTTCAGTGATAGTGATATTTTCTATTCTAAATGGAAAGTTATTATCAGGTGGATCAGGGGGTTCAAGGTTAGGAGTGGATGTAGATATTGAGCAAAAATAATTGTTTAAGCATTCAGCTTTATCAAATGGATGATGGATAACAGTGTTATTATCACATAGCGGAGGTAAACTATTAGATATATTATTACAGTTCATTACTGACTTAGCTATTTTCCACCACTTGTTAGCAGGAATAGATTTATCATGTAAAGATTTTTGCAAGTTATCATAGTAATTTCTTTTGGCATCCCTTATTAGATCTACAATTTCATTCCTTGTATGTCTAAAATTAGCCCAATCTATTTCAGAGTTAGTATTTTTAGCTTTATGGTGTAATCTGTTGCGTTGTCTGATTTTTTGCCTTATATTGGTTCTCATCCAGGGTTTGTCATTCGGACGTATGGTTATAATTTTACTGGGGATACATTCATCTATTTGTTTGTTTATGATATCCGTTAGATGGTTATTAAATTCATTAGAGTCCAAATTATTTGCTAATATATCCCAATTAATGTTATTTATGTTTGTGTTTATTTGATCAAAATCTGCATCATCATAAATTAATATTTTTTTCTTGTAGGCTTTATGTTTAAATACAGAATTTGAACAAGTAAAATGAACAATTGAATGATCACTGCATATTGGTGTTTTCACTGAAGAATTTTTAATTAGATTTATATTGTTGGAGAAGAGTATATCAATAGCAGTGGCAGTGGTTTCTGTGATCCTTGTTGGTTCTTTAATTAGACTAGCTAAGTTATATTTTGCTAGTAGTCTACTTAAGTGGTGGTTTCCAGAAATGTTTAGCATATTAATGTTTATGTCACCTGTTATTATAATGTCCATGGTGGTACTGCAGGCATTATCAAGAACATGGTCAAGTTTATTCCAATATTCTACATTCGATTCAGGTCTATATATACAACCTAATAATATCTTCTTTTTATCAATGACAACTTCAACCCAGATCATCTCTATATCATCATTCTCCAAGTCCAGTCTTCTAATAGTATGTACAGTATTTTTATAATAAATGATTACTCCTCCCCCTAGTCCCGTTTTCCTATCAAGTCTATGGATGTTATCAGAATAGGAGTTAATGGTGATTTCTGAGTCTGTGATATTAGGGGTAAGATGAGTTTCTGTTAGACATAATATATCATTATCTTGTAGTTCTGCCTCAATAATATCTATTTTATTTCTGAGTGATCGGACATTAAGATGAGAGATTTCAAGATTACACTGAGGCCCTGGATTTAGTTCAATATCATTGCATAGAATCAGTATTATATGTGATGTACAAATGTGATATTTTATGTTTTTTATTTTACTGGGTGCATTGAATATTTGCATTTTCAAATTGATGTAGCAGCAGCCCCTAAAATAAGAATGTGTCCCGATTTCATACTCTATAATGTATGTATATTTAGATCTATCCATTATCAAAAACACAATATTGGTTAGAAATGGGACACATCAGAAAAGTATGTGCACATATGCACAAGTGACCTAAATTACAATAATAACATCTGAACGGACATGACTGGACAGTGGATGGACATTGTATAATCTTATATAAGGTGCTAGACAGAATAAAAATCATAAAACATACCTTTTGTAAGGTTATGACATGTTCAAACAAATTCATCACTCAGGATGACTTCAGCAACAACATGGATTTAGTACAAGATGTGGTTATTTATAGATAATAAACGATATCCGAAGAGCAGCATACACTCATAGCTAAGACATTTATCAGTTATATTGGCCTGATACAGTATTAAAGAAAGTTAATTTTGTTTATTCAATTTTAAAGTTCTTTATAGCCGTGACAGAATACGGAGGAATATTACGATGAAGAACAAGTTTAACTACCAATTAATACAATGTTATGAAATATGTATTACATTGAATTGCTTACCAGTGTTTACATACTAACACAGAGAGCTTACCATTACAAGGTAAAAATAGTCGATAAATGGTTGTCTTACATTACCGTATACGATTATCGAGTATAATTACAAACATGTTTGAGACCAAGATTGGTCAGTACACATGTAAACATGCCGACATAACATTATGTCAACACACAGCACGTGGGATTATTTTTTGAAAAATCAGACAGGTTCAGTTTAATACTGAGGGAAGGCTAGCTATATATGACTATTTCCAGGTGGATCAGTGAAACTATTCAGAAAGCCTATGAGGGATCTACTGTAGAGACTCGTGACAGTGTTCAGGTTAGGGCACATGAAGTTAGGGCTCTATCTGCCTCTTGGGCTTTTCTCAATGGAACCTCATATAACGAGGTCATGGCATCTGCCTTTTGGCGAGGCCGCAACACCTTTGCAGACTTCTATCTGCGTTCGCTGTCCTCCCATGCAGATGGGTTGTATTCTCTGGGTCCTCTTGTTACTGCTCAGTCAGTCACTTGTCCCCCAGTCAATCCTTATGGAGGTTCCATTGCGGTTTCTGTTTTTAAAGAGTTTTATTGTAAATATCCCAGACCCTTAAGGGGTTTTTAACTGATGTCTTTGTTGCTGTCTTTTCAAGAGGTCATTGTCCTCGGAGACTCCTCTACGGTAAGACACATTCGCTATTATTTATGTGGTGGTGAGCTATTATTGAAATAAACTTGAGGTTTTTGTAGTAAAACCAATGTTTATGATATAATACTCACCACCATATACTAGAGTTCCCACCCTCCTCCCCTTGTCTCCTCATCCAATTTATTTGGTTGCGGAAGTGAGGTTTTGGGTCATGCGCGGTGCGTTCGTATCGGGCATTAAGGGTCCTCTCACGGGATATTTATTTTCTTTTTTGTTATGCAAAGTATGGGCTGCCGGAGGCGATACGCTATTATTTATATGGTGGTGAGTATTATATCATGAACATTGGTTTTACTTCAAAAACCTCAAGTTACAGTAAACATCGGGGACTAAAGTCCACGGTGTCTACAACCTGAAATCTCAAAGGACTACAAATGAATTGTACATACAAAAAGGAACCTTATTATGAATTAAACAAACATTTGTTAACCGGAAAGGGGAACAGGGAACAGATATTGTAGTAAAAAAAACAAAATAAATACCTCAAACTCGCAATCATGTTACTAAGTTCCAATCTGCAACGAGAAAGTTGATAATCGTCGTCATTAAGAAGGCGCGTCTCCATTTTAATCTGTCGAGCTGATGTAGGTACAAGACGCTCGCAAGAATGATGTCAGGTGTAAATAAGACTGTTATTTTAACATGTAAACATATAGGGTTGACAGTGAGCCAGTGTGGCTTTTTTCAAAATCTTGGCCACTTAAATGTTTCTTAAAGTTTATATCAGGGGAGGGGGGTGGGGAAACGGGGAGTTTTCTTTGTTGATTGAAAAAAAGTTCACTTTAGAAAAAAAACATGAACCAGTGCTGTGCTGCTATGAATATGTATTTTTTAAAGTAATAAGCTTGTGTGATACCAATAATGGATGATAATCTTAAAATCGGTTGCTGTAATTGTCGGGGTTTGTCGTCTGATAAGATAAAGCGTCGAGATTTTTTTACTAACTGCAGGAAAAAATATGATATAACGATACTTATTGATACACATTCTTCTAAAGAAGTTGAAAATTTTTGGGCTACTGAATGGGGGTATACGTCTAAATTCTGCTCTTTCTCCAGTAATAGTAGGGGTGTAGCTATTCTTTTTAATAATACATTTGAATTTGAGATTTTGAAGGAAATTAAAGATACCAATGGTAATTTCTTAATGCTTGAAATTAAACTCTTTGATAGAAAAATAACTCTGTTAGCTCTGTATGGTCCTAATGAGGATAATCCTGCCTTCTTCGATAACATACAGCGAAAACTCGAAACTCTAGATAATAATCCTATTATAGCATGTGGAGATTGGAATGTGTCCCTAAATTATGATCTTGATAACCTTAATTATAGACAGAATAATAATCCCAGAAGTCAAGCTAGAGTCCACGAAATGATGTCCTCCCTAGATATTTTAGATATATGGAGGGAAGAAAATCATGAAGTTAAAAGGTATACATGGAGGGGTCCCTATCAAAAACAGGCTAGATTAGACTACTTTTTAGTATCTTCTGATTTAGTTCCATTTATTACAAATACTGACATAGGATTATGCTATAGATCAGATCATTCTCCAGTTTCAGTCTCTTTTAAATTTGTTGACCAAAAACGCGGTTTTGGAACTTGGAAATTCAATAATTCCTTACTATATGATGAAGTATATGTTACAAAAGTTAAAGAATGCATTTCCGACACCCTTAACCAATATAGAAATAATGATAATACTTCCCAAAATGAATATATAATAGATTATCAACTACTTTGGGAAACAATTAAGCTAATGATACGTGGGTTAACTATAAAATACTGTTCACATAAGAAAACAATCAGAGTAGATGAAGAACGAAAATTAGAACTTAAGTTAAAAGATCTTTATTTGGGTGAAGGGGAAAATGTAAATGAAGCTGAGGTTATTAGAGTAGAAGGTGAACTTAAGAAAATCAGGGAAGATAAAGTTAAGGGTATGATAATTAGGGCAAAAGCAAGGTGGAAAGTTGAAGGAGAGAAGAGTACAAAATATTTTTGTAATTTAGAAAAAAGACATTTCACAGAAAAACTTATTCCGAAAATAATTACTGAGGAAAATAGAGAAATTTTAGAACTAGAAGAAATTATGGAAGAGCAAGTGAAATATTATAAAGAGTTATACAGAAGCAGAGAAACCCATTTAGGGGAAATGCATAAGCAGTCTTTTTTTAACGAAGGTAATCCTTACAATTATAAATTAAGTATTGAGGAATCAGATGAAATGGAAGGCATTATTAATAGATTAGAATGTTTAAAGGCACTCAAAAATATGAAAAATTCAAAATCTCCTGGTTTAGATGGATTTACAGTGGAATTCTATAAACTTTTTTGGAACGATATTTACAACCCCCTTATTAACTCTTTTAATGAATCTTTTGAAAAGGGATATCTGTCTATTTCGCAGCGACAGGGCATTATAAATTGTATTCCAAAAGAAGGTAACTCAAAACTGTTTTTAAAAAACTGGCGCCCTATATCACTTTTAAATGTAGATTATAAAATTGTTTCCTCATGTATTGCAAATAGAATAAAACCATACTTAAATAAACTTATTAGTGATTCACAAAAAGGGTTTGTAAAAGGTAGATACATAGGGGAATGTACTAGATTTATTTTAGATATAATTGAAAAAACACGTGAAAATAACATCCCAGGATTACTCATTTTATTGGACTTTGAGAAAGCTTTTGATTCCCTAGAATGGCCATTTATTCAAAAAGCATTAGAATTTCAAGGTTTTGGGCCCAATTTAAGAAAATGGATGAAATGTTTTTATAATAACTGTTCGAGTTGTATTTCTAATAATGGACATATGTCAAAATTCTTTAATATTGAAAGAGGAGTTAGGCAGGGAGACCCTTTATCACCATATATTTTTATATTATCTATAGAACTTCTTAGTTCATCTCTTAAGTTTAATCCAAATATAAAGGGCATTAATATAGAAAACTCTGAATATATGTTGAGTCAATATGCAGACGATTCAACACTATGCCTTGATGATGATGAAACTTCATTAGAAAACGCACTAAGCACACTTGATCTTTTTATAGACTGTTCTGGTTTACGAACAAACCTGGACAAAACCCACTTATTATGGATTGGGGTTAAACGGGGTTGTGGTGAGGAATATTTACAAGAGAAAGGTCTTCATTGGAACCATAGTGGGAAATTTAAACTACTTGGCATTTCTTTTGATCTGACTAAGGAAGACATCACTAAGCATAATTTTGAAGAAAAACTTATATCTGTTAAAAAACTCTTAAATGACTGGTCTTTTAGAAACTTGAGTTATTTGGGAAAAATTACAGTTATAAAAACTCTAGTACTACCAATATTTACGCATTTATTTTCTACACTCCCAGATCCATCAGAAACATTTCTCCAAAATCTACAAAAAGTTTTTTTCAATTTTTTATGGTCGGGAAAAAAAGACAAAATCAAAAGAAATACAATGATAAATACTTATGAAAATGGGGGACTAGGAATGCCGCATGTAAAATCTTATTGTCAAGCTCAAAAAATAACATGGATAAAGAAATTATTGAATCCAGAAAACTATTCCAGTTGGAAAGTATTACTATTAAGTAAGGTGGAAAAGATGGGAGGAGATAAACTTTGGGACCTGAATAGTGAAGGATTACTGAAAATTTCATGTAAATTTAACACATTTTGGCAAAATGTAATTCAGATATGGGCTTCCTTGACACGTGTACCTCCCACAACCCCGAATGACCAATTATCTCAACCATTGTGGTTAAACAATAAAATTCTTGTAAATAATAAACATGTTATATACTATAAATGGATAAAGAACAATGTGTTTTTCATTAATGACTTATTAAATGAGACTGGTGAATTTCTATCTTTTGAAGAATTCCAGCGGAAGTATAATATAAATACTAATATTATAACCTTTCAAGGGCTACTCTCTGCTATTCCAAGGAACTGGAAACAAAATATTATTAATAATGGTAGAAAACTAAATAATATTGAAGGCAATTTAATTACTTCGCTTAAGTCTAACGAAAAAGTGGCTAAACATTTTTATAATCTTCTTATCGGTGAACAGCAGGAATTTCCAAACAAAGTCGTAGAAAAATGGAATAGAAAGTTAGGAACTGTATTTAATTTGGAAGATTGGAAACTGATATTTAAGTCAGTTTTTTTTGTTGTCAGATGATACAAACATAAGGACTTTTCAATTTAGGTTGCTTCATAGAATTATTTATACAAATTCTAGATTAATGAAAACGAAAATTGTTGAAAGTGAACTATGTACTTTTTGTATGGCTAATAGAGAAACAATTGAACACCTTTTCTGGGAATGCCCTTATGTTCGTGTTCTATGGGAATTCATAAAAAATAGATTTATAACTAATTTAAATATATTGTTTGATATGAATTGTACTTCAGTCCTGTTAGGTTGTAAATAATGACTCTCAATTTGATGTTATTAATTTTTGTATTTTACTTGTGAAAAAGTATATTTATTCCTGCAGATGTAAAAATATTATCCCATCTATTGAAGGGATCCGGTCAATTTTTATGTACTATAAACAAATTGAAAAACAAAGTGTGATATTTTATTCCCGAACAAAGGCGAACCGAATAAGAGAAAGATGGATTTCTATCAGCACAGCACTGGATCTAGTTAATAATTAATAATATTAAGTAAGATTGAAAATATATTTTGTACTAGACAGTAAAAGTATATATGTAAGCAGAAGTAAGAATTAATCAAATAGACATGTTTTGTTTCTTGTAGCAATGTGTTTATATATGTGAACTTGGAAAAATAAAGAAAGTGAAAAAAAAAAAAAAAGTTCCAATCTGCAACGAGAAAGTTGATAATCGTCGTCATTAAGAAGGCGCGTCTCCATTTTATCCCGCCGCTATAGATCAATAGTTTGCCATTATGATATGATGAAATAATCTATTTCATGAGCAATGTTGAACTGTGTAGAGTACGCCAGTGACAACGTCATGTCAAAGAGTTTAACGCATTGTAAAGTATTCTTCGTAATACTGATTATCTATGTAATTCCACTATTAGCACCATGCAATACAAATGGTCGTTTTGTACGTTCTCAAACCGCGACTGAATTCAATAAACTGTTAATTTAAACCGCGACTGAACTCAATAAAACTGTTAATTTCTATAGGTTGGTGTTACTTAAGGATTAACTTCATCGGCACTCTGTTTCCCCGTTTTTTTATGATGTAAAAGGGTGTTGTTTTTTTTTTAAAGAAGACACGCCCGGCTCCAGGTATAAATCACGCGAAGCTACAGCGCGATTTTCACCTGGGGCATAGGGTGTGTAGAAGGATGTGATATTGTCAATAGGGTGATTCTTACACACCTTTAGTTGCAGATAGAATGAACTAAGTCAAAAGTATTGGGGATGTCTCCACGACAGAATTGTCCGTGGTGCTAAATGGAGGAGCGGTAACTGACGTTGTGTGTGACACACGAACAGAGAAAGGTCAAAACGAGGTGAAGACAGGTTCTAAATACAGTCACCAGCTAAAATGGGTACAGAAAACCACTTACTTACATACAACGGCCAGATAAAAAGGGTATAGAAAACTTACATACAGCCGCCAGATGAAAGGGTACAGAAAAACACTAACTTACATACAGCCGCCAGATGAAAAGGGTACAGAAAACCACTTACTTACATACAGCCGCCAGACATTACGTACAATCGATGTCAAACAGAACCAACGGCGCATAGGCACTCCCAAGCAGGAAGAGGTTGGTTAACACTTGACTTGGTGGACGGTCTCTTTATTGGCTGTAATGGTTGTGTTAACCACCAAACCTTGTGTTATTGTCATACAGACTGTCTGTACTGTCATGTTAACCACCAAACCTTGTGTGATTGTCATACAGACTGTCTGTACTGTCGTGTTAACCACCAAACCTTGTGTTATTGTCATACAGACTGTCTGTACTGTCATGTTAACCACCAAACCTTGTGTTATTGTCACACAGACTGTCATGTTAACTACCAAACCTTGTGTTATTGTCATACAGACTGTCTGTACTGTCGTGTTAACCACCAAACCTTGTGTTATTGTCATACAGACTGTCTGTACTGTCATGTTAACCACCAAACCTTGTGTTATTGTCACACAGACTGTCATGTTAACTACCAAACCTTGTGTTATTGTCATACAGACTGTCTGTACTGTCATGTTAACCACCAAACCTTGTGTTATTGTCATACAGACTGTATGTACTGTCATGTTAACTACCAAACCTAATGTTATTGTCATACAGACTGTCTGTACTGTCATGTTAACCACCAAACCTTGTGTTATTGTCATACAGACTGTCTGTACTGTCACAATAACCTACAAACCTTGTGTGATTGTCATACAGACTGTCAGGTTAACCACCAAACCTTGTGTGATTGTCATACAGACTGTCTGTACTGTCGTGTTGACACCCAAACCTTGTGTTATTGTCATACAGACTGTCTATACTGTCATGTTAACACCAAACCTTGTGTTATTGTCATACAGACTGTCTATACTGTCATGTTAACCACCAAACCTTGTGTTATTGTCATACAGACTGTCTGTACTGTCATGTTAACCACCAAACCTTGTGTTATTGTCATACAGACTGTCTGTACTGTCATGTTAACTACCAAACCTTGTGTTATTGTCATACAGACTGACTGTACTGTCATGTTAACCACCAAACCTTGTGTTATTGTCATACAGACTGACTGTACTGTCATGTTAACCACCAAACCTTGTGTTATTGTCATACAGAGTGTCTGTACTGTCATGTTAACCACCAAACCTTGTGTTATTGTCATACAGACTGACTGTACTGTCATGTTAACCACCAAACCTTGTGTGATTGTCATACACACTGTCTGTACTGTCATGTTAACTACCAAACCTTGTGTTAGTGTCATACAGACTGTCTGTACTGTCGTGTTGACAACTAAACCTTGTGTTATTGTCATACAGACTGTCATGTTAACCACCAAACCTTGTGTTGTTGTCATACAGACTGTCTGTACTGTCATGTTAACTACCAAACCTTATGTTATTGTCATACAGACTGTCATGTTGACCACCAAACCTTGTGTGATTGTCATACAGACTGTCAGGTTAACCACCAAACCTTGTGTGATTGTCATGCAGACTGTCTGTACTGTCATGTTAACCACCAAACCTTGTGTGATTGTCATACAGACTGTCTGTACTGTCGTGTTAACCACCAAACCTTATGTGATTGTCATACAGACTGTCTGTACTGTCATGTTAACTACCAAACCTTGTGTGATTGTCATACAGACTGTCATGTTAACCACCAAACCTTGTGTGATTGTCATACAGACTGTCTGTACTGTCGTGTTAACCACCAAACCTTGTGTGATTGTCATACAGACTGTCTGTACTGTCGTGTTAACCACCAAACCTTGTGTTATTGTCATACACACTGTCTGTACTGTCATGTTAACCACCAAACCTTGTGTTATTGTCATACAGACTGTCATGTACTGTCATGTTAACTACCAAACCTTGTGTTATTGTCATACACACTGTCTGTACTGTCATGTTAACCACCAAACATTGTGTTATTGTCATACAGACTGTCATGTTAACTACCAAACCTTGTGTTATTGTCATACAGACTGTCTGTACTGTCGTGTTAACCACCAAACCTTGTGTTATTGTCATACAGACTGTCTGTACTGTCATGTTAACCACCAAACCTTGTGTTATTGTCATACAGACTGTCATGTTAACTACCAAACCTTGTGTTATTGTCATACAGACTGTCTGTACTGTCATGTTAACCACCAAACCTTGTGTGATTGTCATACAGACTGTCTGTACTGTCGTGTTAACCACCAAACCTTGTGTTATTGTCATACAGACTGTCTGTACTGTCATGTTAACCACCAAACCTTGTGTGATTGTCATACAGACTGTCTGTACTGTCATGTTAACCACCAAACCTTGTGTTATTGTCATACAGACTGTCTGTACTGTCATGTTAACCATCAAACCTTGTGTGATTGTCATACAGACTGTATGTACTGTCATGTTAACCACCAAACCTTGTGTGATTGTCATACAGACTGTCTGTACTGTCATGTTAACCACCAAACCTTGTGTTATTGTCATACAGACTGTCTGTACTTATGTTAACCATCAAACCTTGTGTGATTGTCATACAGACTGTATGTACTGTCATGTTAACCACCAAACCTTGTGTGATTGTCATACAGACTGTATGTACTGTCGTGTTAACCACCAAACCTTGTGTGATTGTCATACAGACTGTCTGTACTGTCATGTTAACTACCAAACCTTGTGTTATTGTCATACAGACTGTCATGTTAACTACCAAACCTTGTGTTATTGTCATACAGACTGTCTGTACTGTCATGTTAACCACCAAACCTTGTGTTATTGTCATACAGACTGTCTGTACTGTCATGTTAACTACCAAACCTTGTGTTATTGTCATACAGACTGTCTGTACTGTCATGTTAACTACCAAACCTTGTGTTATTGTCATACAGACTGTCATGTTAACCACCAAACCTTGTGTTATTGTCATACAGACTGTCTGTACTGTCGTGTTAACCACCAAACCTTGTGTGATTGTCATACAGACTGTCTGTACTGTCATGTTAACCACCAAACCTTGTGTTATTGTCATACAGACTGTCTGTACTGTCATGTTAACTACCAAACCTTGTGTGATTGTCATACAGACTGTCTGTACTGTCATGTTAACCACCAAACCTTGTGTTATTGTATGTCATGTAAAGGACTGGTATACCGTACAACACTGGTAAACAATGTACTTATCACCAATGGTATACCGTACAACACTTGTAAACAATGTACTTATCACCAATGGTATACCATACAACACTGGTAACAATGTACTTATCACCAATGGTATACCATACAACACTGGTAAACAATGTACTTTTCACCAATGGTATACCGTACAACACTGGTAAACAATGTACTTATCACCAACGGTATACCGTACAACACTGGTAAACAATGTACTTATCACCAACGGTATACCGTACAACACTGGTAAACAATGTACTTATCACCAATGGTATAACGTACAACACTGGTAAACAATGTACTTATCACCAACGGTATACCGTACAACACTGGTAAACAATGTACTTATCACCAATGGTATACCGTACAACACTGGTAAACAATGTACTTATCATCAATGGTATACCATACAACACTGGTAAACAATGTACTTATCACCAATGGTATACCATACAACACTGGTAACAATGTACTTATCACCAATGGTATACCGTACAACACTGGTAAACAATGTACTTATCACCAATGGTATACCGTACAACACTGGTAAACAATGTACTTATCATCAATGGTATACCGTACAACACTGGTAAACAATGTACTTATCACCAATGGTATACCGTACAACATTGGTAAACAATGTACTTATCACCAATGGTATACTGTACAACACTGGTAAACAATGTACTTATCATCAATGGTATACCGTACAACATTGGTAAACAATGTACTTATCACCAATGGTATACTGTACAACACTGGTAAACAATGTACTTATCACCAATAGTATACCGTACAACACTGGTAAACAATGTACTTATCATCAATGGTATACCGTACAACATTGGTAAACAATGTACTTATCACCAATGGTATACCGTACAACACTGGTAAACAATGTACTTATCACCAATAGTATACCGTACAACACTGGTAAACAATGTACTTATCACCAATGGTATACTGTACAACACTGGTAAACAATGTACTTATCACCAATAGTATACCGTACAACACTGGTAAACAATGTACTTATCACCAATGGTATACTGTACAACACTTGTAAACAATGTACTTATCACCAATAGTATACCGTACAACACTGGTAAACAATGTACTTATCACCAATAGTATACCGTACAACACTGGTAAACAATGTACTTATCACCAATAGTATACCGTACAACACTGGTAAACAATGTACTTATCACCAATGGTATACTGTACAACACTGGTAAACAATGTACTTATCACCAATGGTATACCGTACAACACTGGTAAACAATGTATTTATCACCAATGGTATACCGTACAACACTGGTAAACAGTGTACTTATCTCCAAAAGTACACATTAAATACTGGTAATTTTTATAATACTCCTGAAATACAAGGTTTCCGATACATGTCAGTGTAAATGTTTGACTGAGAGGCAATGTTTGATGGAGATTCTTAACCTTGCACTGGTCACTTTTCCGTAATAGCTCTGTTTTCTTTGGAGTACCCGAGGTAGGCATATAAATAGTATGATAACACAAAACAAGTCATCGGATGAATACCTGTCTAAACTTCACTTTGAGAATTATTCCTCTCGGATCGCAGACTAAACTGTCATATCTGAAGATGGAGAGAATACATTCGATTTTTACAGCAGATGTTTGAGTTGGTGCATCTATCTTTTTTTCTTTTTTTTTTTTTGTCACATTCAAAATATACATTATGTATTATATATTGATAGTAATAGTAATAGTAATGGTGCATCTATGCTGAAAACAAGTTTGCTATAGGAGCGCGAGTTTTGATGCCGAGTTCAGCAACCCGGTTATGTACTTGATAATCAGCGATTTATGACATTATGAGTCCTTTGTGGTGCTAAATCTACGTTAACAAATCATTTTGATATTGGCTGATGATTGAATCGATAGATTTTAAGTTCAGCAAGCAATAACACTAGGGAATGTGTGTTATTATGATAAATTCTTGAAGTGAGATAAAAGACCGTTATAGTGAGTTGTGGAGATGAAATAACAGACGATCGTGACTGTTATAGTGAGTTGTGGAGATGAAATAACAGACGATCGTGACCGTTATAGTGAGTTGTGGAGATGAAATAACAGACGATCCCGACTGTTATAGTGAGTTGTGGAGATGAAATAACAGACGATTCTGACCGTTATAGTGAGTTGTGGAGATGAAATAACAGACGATTCCGACCGTTATAGTGAGTTGTGGAGATGAAATAACAGACGATTCCGACCGTTATAGTGAGTTGTGGAGATGAAATAACAGACGATCCGCAACCATTATAGTGAGTTGTGGAGATGAAATAACAGACGATCGTGACCGTTATAGTGAGTTGTGGAGATGAAATAACAGACGATTCCGACCGTTATAGTGAGTTGTGGAGATGTAATAACAGACGATTCCGACCGTTATAGTGAGTTGTGGAGATGTTATAACAGACGATCCCGACCGTTATAGTGAGTTGTGGAGGTGAAATAACAGACGATCGTGACCGTTATAGTGAATTGTGGAGATGAAATAACAGACGATCGTGACTGTTATAGTGAATTGTGGAGATGAAATAACAGACGATCCCGACCGTTATAGTGAGTTGTGGAGATGAAATAACAGACGATCGTGACCGTTATAGTGAGTTGTGGAGATGAAATAACAGACGATCCCGACCGTTATAGTGAGTTATGGAGATGAAATAACAGACGATCCCGACTGTTATAGTGAGTTGTGGAGATGAAATAACAGACGATCGTGACCGTTATAGTGAGTTGTGGAGATGAAATAACAGACGATCCCGACCGTTATAGTGAGTTGTGGAGATGAAATAACAGACGATCCCGACCGTTATAGTGAGTTGTGGAGATGAAATAACAGACGATCGCGACCGTTATAGTGAGTTGTGGAGATGAAATAACAGACGATCGTGACCGTTATAGTGAGTTGTGGAGATGAAATAACAGACGATCGCGACCGTTATAGTGAGTTGTGGAGATGAAATAACAGACGATCCCGACTGTTATAGTGAGTTGTGGAGATGAAATAACAGACGATCGTGACCGTTATAGTGAGTTGTGGAGATGAAATAACAGACGATCGCGACCGTTATAGTGAGTTGTGGAGATGAAATAACAGACGATTCCGACCGTTATAGTGAGTTGTGGAGATGAAATAACAGACGATCCCGACCGTTATAGTGAGTTGTGGAGATGAAATAACAGACGATCCGACTGTTATAGTGAGTTGTGGAGATGAAATAAACAGACGATCCCGACTGTTATAGTGAGTTGTGGAGATGAAATAACAGACGATCCCGACCGTTATAGTGAGTTGTGGAGATGAAATAACAGACGATCGTGACCGTTATAGTGAGTTGTGGAGATGAAATAACAGACGATTCCGACCGTTATAGTGAGTTGTGGAGATGAAATAACAGACATTTTAAAGTGAAATTCAGTGCTAAATAGGTAAAAAGAAAATAGACCGCACCATTATTGCAAAGCTCCTACTTTTGCTAAAAGGAACACTCACTTGAAAATAGTATAGTTTGGTTTTGATTAGCGATCTAACAAAAGCTGTGGTCATTTAAGGTCTAATGACTATTCTGAGAAGGCGATATTGTGGAACTGGTTTAGCAACGATTATTCTGGGCGGGCAATAATTATACAAAAAAGATGTATTACGTTTCTTATCTGACAACAACACTATTCTTAGCGAGAGTTACATTCGTTGCCTTCAATGAAATTTCAGGGGTGCTTTCATAATTTCTGCAAGGAAGCTCTTCAATTCGAAGAAGAGCTAGAGCTACTGGTTACGGTATTTCGTATGAGAGATATTACGAATGTCGTTGTTTTAATAGGAACACAAAGAAATACCTGGGATAACCTATAATTGTGCACTGAAGTTCTGCGAGCGATTGGTATATAAAAACATTGTGTATACTATGTTTACCGCACGCTACGTTATCGGGTATAAGTTATATCAGTAGATGGAGGAAGAGCTGCCTTAGAGATACCATGATATGGACAATCAGGCAGGTCGTGATAAAGAAAGCACACACGTTGTCGATCAAGTTCAATAAAACGTCACGCAGCATATCATATCGACGATAAAGTAACCAAACCAATACATAAATTATAAATCGTAGATAATACCACAGAAAAGTACATGTAGCACATAGGTCGCCAATGATACGGTTAGTACCAACACCGTCAGTCATTACTGCATAATCCTCAATGTAGTCTGTTCCGAGGAAAGCTTCGTTAAATACCAAGGGCTCTCTGTATAAGTTTATATTGGGACATGGAATTTTCCTGTTAGATCGTTAGGTGCTTTCCTATGTACAAATAACAACAACAACCAAACTACATAGGTCCATCGGATTGCCTTATTATACCTGTGAACTTAAAATACCTGGAACATTCTGACGCCTCACCTGCGATATTTGGGTAGATAGTTCTGTCGTATTCTTGCCTAGTTTGCGTAAAGATTTCTCAAGCTTTGGTGAGGCAAGGTTTGTGTAGTTTTAAAGACATTAATTGTGTTTGTAGTCTACTAGTCCAGTCACGAAAGATGAGTGAGTGTAGCACTGGTTGCTAAGTCAGGGAGGATAGAACTCAGGTTGGAGATAGTGCGGTAAGTCAGGAAGGATAGAACTCAGGTTGGAGATAGTGCGGTAAGTCAGGGAGGATAGAACTCGGGTTGGAGATAGTGCGGTAAGTCAGGAAGGATAGAACTCAGGTTGGAGATAGTGCGGTAAGTCAGGAAGGATAGAACTCAGGTTGGAGATAGTGCGGTAAGTCAGGAAGGATAGAAGTCGGGTTGGAGATAGTGCGGTAAGTCAGGAAGGATAGAACTCAGGTTGGAGATAGTGCGGTAAGTCAGGAAGGATAGAACTCAGGTTGGAGATAGTGCGGTAAGTCAGGAAGGATAGAACTCGGGTCGGAGATAGTGCGGTAAGTCAGGAAGGATAGAACTCAGGTTGGAGATAGTGCGGTAAGTCATGGAGGATAGAACTCAGGAAGTGGAATCTTGTATTCAAAGGTATCGTGGGATCCGAGGGGGAAAAGCCAAGGGAGACACTCGCGCAGGTCAGAAAATTTTTATTGACGGATCTGAAAATTCCCCAAGAAACTGTTGACCAAATGGTATTCCAAGCAGCTCATAGGTTGAAAGGGGGTCAGGAGGGAAAAAAGAATATTATCGTTCGTTTTAATAGTCTGATCGACAGAGACGAGGTGATGGAAGCTGGCATGGGGCTAAAACCTGGATCGGGCTTCAGTGTTGTTACGGATCTCCCCCCTGAAATTAATAGAATCCGGGCACAGCTACTGAAACAGCGCTGGGAAATGTCCTCGGTGGAGAAGAAAAAGGTTAAACTGGTCTACCAAAGGGATTATCCTTTCGTCGCCCTGAAACAAAAGCCTAATTTCTAAATGTTCTGATACATTACAATATATGCGAATACCGCTCGGTAGGATGAAGCTGACAGTACTTTATATCAATATTGTGTGACGGTCAGTATGCGTGACACGGACTTGAGCACGCGCGCACCGTTCTCGTGTCTTACCGGGGTGGAATGAATGACAATTGTGAAAACACAGGTGTAATGTGACATAACTAGCAGTGTTTTTGTATGTGGGTTGTTTTTTTTTTTTTTTTTTATGTGACGACCAGTTTGTGTAGAGTGTATGGTGATTCACTAATAAAATAATAAATACATATATATATATCTATTAAAGTATAACACAAAGATTGAGGTATTTACAATGTAATCTTTATCATAAGCTAGTACACTGTAGACATTTTGTTTACAGTTGTAAACTCTATCCTCTACCAATATCAATGTCACTTAATAGTGGATCAGCCATTTTGTACCTCAAAGATACATGTACACACATTGCCTTACGTGTAGTTTGTCAATCACTGGTACATTTAAAGGATTGCATATATAACGATTTTTTTAAAACTCATTTATTATTTGAAATGCAGATATATATGTTGTCTGCCTACATGTACATGTAGTTTTCTGTACGGAGTTGTCGTTCCTGGTAAAGGTCGACAACACGGGACTCATCCCTATCAATATAATCGATTACTAAACGTTTTTGTGTTAGCTATTTTAGATTGAATTAATGAAGTTACAACGCTTATATATTATATACATGTATGTACAATATATACTTAAGCTGTGCATGCCATATAATTAGAATAATAATCCTAAAAAATACATATGACTACATTCTGTTAGTGTTGGCTCAGTAAAAAAAAAAAAAAAATTTAATGACTAAAAATGTAGAATATCGGAGAATCCTCAGGCTCCTTATTCGGGAATATAGGGAGAATGTTTGAAAGGGAAGTTTATCTATGGGGATTGGGGAACGGGGAGTTTTCATTGTTTGTTTCAAATGCGTCATTCACTTTATTATCCAAATCTAAGGTCAAATTGTTGAAAATATACCTTATTGTCATAATCAATATACCATTTGAAAATGGGTAAAATACGAATCGGAAGTTTGAATTGCCGTGGTCTTGCTAGTGATTTAGTTAAGAGGCGGGACGTTTTTCATAGATGTCGATCAAAATACGATATCACAATTTTAACGGATACACACGGCCATACTAATTCAGAAACATTGTGGAGGAATGAATGGGGAGGTGATATAAAATTTGCGTCGTTTTCATCAAACTGTAGGGGTATTGCAATACTTTTTAAAAATTCTTTCGATTACAGTGTGGTTGGTGAGTACAACGACCCAGACGGGAATTTTTTATTATTAAATATGATTATACAAAATGTTAAATTAACACTTTGTGGAATATACGGTCCAAATGATGATAAGCCAGCATTTTTTAGTAATCTACAAAATAGAATAGAAGCTATTGGTAATGATACTATAATCATAGCGGGGGACTGGAACGTCGCACTTGAATATGAAGTAGACACTTTCAATTATCGTCATCGCAATAATACCAGAGCAAATATTGAAATCCATAACATGATGCAAAATTTAGATCTAATTGATGTTTGGAGGGAATTTAATCCAGATGATAGAAAATACACGTGGTTTGGTCCAAATGGGAAAAAAAGCCGCCTTGATTATTTTTTGATATCCTCTGATTTACATAATAATATTCCTGCAGTAGGTATGGACTACGCTTACAAATCTGACCACTCGCCTGTTCATATTGAATTGGAATTTATTAAACAGCAGCGTGGGCGAGGTACATGGAAATTCAATAATAGTCTGCTCGGGGATCCGGAATATGTAAATAAAGTCAAGAATATTATCACAGAAGTTATAGCACAATACAGAGTAGATGACAATAATGACTTAGAAAACGCAGAATTTAACATAAGTGACAAATTATTTTGGGAAACCTTAAAACTAATGATACGGGGAAAGACAATTAGCTATTCTTCATTTAAGAAAAGGGAACGAGAAAAACAGGAGAACGATTTGGACAGTGAACTAAAAAATTTGTATGATAAATACCATTCAGAACAAAATGCACAATTACTGCAGGATATCTCAGAAACAGAGGGAAAATTAAAAACTTTAAGGGATAAGAAAATTAAAGGGATAATCACAAGAGCAAAGGTAAGGTGGAAGGTCGAAGGGGAAAAAAGCACTAAATACTTCTGCAATCTTGAAAAACGACAATACAATGAAAAAATGATTCCTAAACTAATTAATGACAACGGAAATGAAATACACAATTTAAATGAAATACTTAATGAACAATCAGCATTTTATTCCAATCTTTACAATACGAAAGGAACATTGTTTAATGAAGTTCACCAAGAATACTTTTTTAATGATAATAATCCGTTTATAACTAAACTCACGGATGAGCAAAGTGATTCTATGAATGGTCCACTCACGGTTGAAGAATGTTTAAGAACAATAAAAAATATGAGTAATGGAAAATCTCCAGGATTAGATGGATTCACCGTAGAGTTTTATAAATTTTTCTGGACAGATCTAAAACATTTTCTGCTAAGATCCATTAATCAATCATTAAGAGATCAGGAAATGTCAATTAGTCAGAGACGGGGATTAATTAAATGTATTCCGAAACAAGGGAAATCAAAATTGTATTTAAAAAATTGGAGACCTATTACTTTATTAAATGTCGATTATAAAATTGCATCGTCGTGTATTGCCAATAGAATTAAACAAACTCTAGTTGATATTATCAGTCCGAGTCAGGCGGGATTTGTCAAAGGTCGTTACATAGGAGAATGTACCAGGATAATTAATGATATTATTGAAAAGACGGAAGTTAATAATCAATCGGGTATTTTGCTAATGTTAGATTTTGAAAAGGCATTTGACTCCCTCGAGTGGCCATTCATAGAAAGAACTTTACGTTTTTTTGGTTTTAACGACTTCATTGTAAACTGTTTTAAAACTTTATACTCACATATATCTGCCTGTGTTGAAAACAATGGTCACCTCTCTACTTTTTCTCCATATTTGTTTATTATTTGTATTGAATTATTGAGTGCAGCAATCAAATATGACCCTGATGTCAAGGGCATAATTTTAAATAATTCTGAATATCTTATAAGTCAGTACGCAGATGACTCAACATTAATACTTGATGATGATGCAAGGTCCTTAGCAAAATCTTTATTTTTGATCGACATCTATGGAGAATGTTCTGGTCTAAAAACCAATTTCGATAAGTCTCAAGCTGTATGGATTGGGGTAAAACGGGGCTGCGGAGAGGAGATTGAAACAGAGCAAAATTTAACCTGGAATCAGCAAGGGAAATTTAAGTTGTTAGGGATAAGATACGATTTATCTAAAGATGATATTTATGAAGATAATTTTGTCGAAAAATTAAAATCAGTGGAGTCACTTCTCTCAGACTGGTCTTTTAGGAATCTTTCCATCATTGGGGAAGTGACTGTTATCAAAACATTAGTCTTTCCTATTATTGTGCAAATACTAACTGTTATCCCTAGTCCACATATTAAGATCCTAAAAAACTTTCAAAGATTATTTTTTCATTTTATATGGAATAGTAAAGTTGATAAATTGAAAAGGAACCTTTTAATTGGTGATTATAAAGATGGAGGTTTGAAAGTTCCGGATATTTTTTCTTACTGTAAATCTTTAAAACTTATATGGATAAAGAAATGTTTGGATTCTAGTAATCATGCAGATTGGAAAAGGTTATTAGTTGATGATATAGAACATGTTGGAGGATATAAAATATGGAGTTTAACAAAACATGGACTAGAGGAAGTTGTTAAGAAGTATAGTTTTGGGAAATTTTGGAAGGAAATTATGTCTATTTGGGGAAATCTATACGAACTCCTCCCGACAGCCCCGGAATATGTTCTCTCTCAGCCTCTATGGTTTAATAAAGAAATAAAAGTTAATAGACGAACCATCTTCTTCAAAAATCTGTGTAATGAAGGCATATATTTTGTTAAAGACTTAGTAGATGAGCATGGTAACATTATGTCTCTAGATAGTCTTATTCAGAAATACAGAGTAGATATGAACTTTATGACCTACAATAGCCTTATTAGTGCAATACCGAGAGGCTGGAAGAGAATGATCACCAATTATGGAAAAAATATTGAAAATGTTTTGCATGATAATTTGAGGCAACTGAAAAATATTGAAAAGCCAAATAAGTTTTTCTATCAGAAATTACTGTCTACTGTATTAATATTTCCACAACAATCCCATGAAAGGTGGCACACTATTCTGAATATCTCTCTTAGCCAAGATAACTGGGAAAATATCCATGCACTTCCATTTCGTGAGACAAAGGATTCAAAATTACAAAGTTTACAATACAGAATCACCCATAGAATTTTTTTTACAAACGCTATGCTATTAAAACGAAAGTTATTAGAACATCAGGAATGTAGTTTTTGTAGTGGTGCACCAGAAACAATATACCACCTTTTTTGGGATTGTACACATAGTCAATCACTCTGGACATGTTTTATAAATGCAGTTTTTATTAAATATAATGTTGTTTTAGAAAGAAAACCTGCTACTTTCCTATTTGGCATAAATGATGATGTTCAAGTGATAGGTTTAAATATATGCATATTGCTCATTAAGAAATATATATCGTTGATGCGACAATATAAAAAAATTCCAAACTGGGAAACATGTAAGACATTTATTCGAAATTATAGAAATCTTGATCTCTATTCGACCTATATGTTGACCCAAAACGCAGCGAACAAGATCCGGCAAAAATGGGAAAGTATCAAACTTATTTTAGAATGAACTTTGATATTTTGTCTATAATGTGTGTTTTCATCAACAACCTTTGTCAAAATTGTACCTTAACTATGTGATTGATGCAATTAAAATATCAATTAAAAAAAAAAAGAACTCAGGTTGGAAATAGTGCGCAAGTCAGGAAGGATAGAACTCGGGTTGGAGATAGTGCGGTAAGTCATGAGGGATAGAACTCAGGTTGGAGATAGTGCGGTAAGTCATGGAGGATAGAAATCAGATTGGAGATAGTGCGGAAAGTCAGGGAGGATAGAACTCAGGTTGGAGATAGTGCTGTAAGTCAGGGAGGATAGAACTCAGGTTGGAGATAGTGCGGTAAGTCAGGAAGGATAGAACTCAGGTTGGAGATAGTGCGGTAAGTCATGAGGGATAGAACTCAGGTTGGAGATAGTGCAGTACGTCAGGGAGGATAGAACTCGGGTTAGAGATAGTGCGGTAAGTCAGGAAGGATAGAACTCGGGTTGGAGATAGTGCGGTAAGTCAGGAAGGATAGAACTCAGGTTGGAGATAGTGCGGTAAGTCAGGAAGGATAGAACTCAGGTTGGAGATAGTGCGGTAAGTCAGGAAGGATAGAACTCAGGTTGGAGATAGTGCGGTAAGTCAGGAAGGATAGAACTCAGGTTGGAGATAGTGCGGTAAGTCAGGAAGGATAGAAGTCGGGTTGGAGATAGTGCGGTTAGTCAGGAAGGATAGAAATCAGATTGGAGATAGTGCGGTAAGTCAGGGAGGATAGAACTCAGGTTGGAGATAGTGCGGTAAGTCAGGAAGGATAGAACTCAGGTTGGAGATAGTGCGGTAAGTCAGGGAGGATAGAACTCAGGTTGGAGATAGTGCGGTAAGTCAGGAAGGATAGAAGTCGGGTTGGAGATAGTGCGGTAAGTCAGGGAGGATAGAACTCAGGTCCGAGATAGTGCGGTAAGTCAGGGAGGATAGAACTCAGGTTGGAAATAGTACGGTAAGTCAGGGAGGATAGAACTCAGGTTGGAGATAGTCCGGTAAGTCAGGAAGGATAGAAGTCGGGTTGGAGATAGTGCGGTTAGTCAGGAAGGATAGAACTCAGGTTGGAGATAGTGCGGTAAGTCATGAAGGATAGAACTCGGGTTGGAGATAGTGCGGAAAGTCAGGGGGGATAGAACTCAGGTTGGAGATAGTGCGGTAAGTCAGGGAGGATAGAACTCGGGTCGGAGATAGTGCGGTAAGTCAGGGAGGATATAACTCAGGTTGGAGATAGTGCGGTAAGTCAGGAAGGATAGAAGTCGGGTTGGAGATAGTGCGGTAAGTCAGGAAGGATAGAAGTCGGGTTGGAGATAGTGCGGTAAGTCAGGAAGGATAGAAGTCGGGTTGGAGATAGTGCGGTAAGTCAGGAAGGATAGAACTCGGGTTGGAGATAGTGTGGTAAGTCAGGAAGGATAGAACTCGGGTTGGAGATAGTGCGGTAAGTCAGGAAGGATATAACTCGGGTTGGAGATAGTGCGGTAAGTCAGGAAGGATAGAACTCGGGTTGGAGATAGTGTGGTAAGTCAGGAAGGATAGAAGTCGGGTTGGAGATAGTGCGGAAAGTCAGGGGGGATAGAACTCAGGTTGGAGATAGTGCGGTTAGTCAGGAGGGATAGAACTCAGGTTGGAGATAGTGCGGTAAGTCATGAGGGATAGAACTCAGGTTGGAGATAGTGCGGTAAGTCAGGAAGGATACAACTCGGGTTGGAGATAGTGTGTTAAGTCAGGAAGGATACAACTCGGGTTGGAGATAGTGCGGAAAGTCAGGAAGGATACAACTCAGGTCGGAGATAGTGCGGTAAGTCATGAAGGATAGAACTCGGGTTGGAGATAGTGCGGTAAGTCAGAGAGGATAGAACTCAGGTTGGAGATAGTGCGGTTAGTCAGGAAGGATAGAACTCGGGTTGGAGATAGTGCGGTTAGTCAGGAGGGATAGAACTCAGGTTGGAGATAGTGCGGTAAGTCAGGGAGGATAGAAGTCGGGTTGGAGATAGTGCGGTAAGTCAGGAAGGATAGAACTCGGGTTGGAGATAGTGCGGTTAGTCAGGAGGGATAGAACTCAGGTTGGAGATAGTGCGGTAAGTCAGGAAGGATAGAACTCGGGTTGGAGATAGTGCGGTAAGTCATGGAGGATAGAACTCGGGTTGGAGATAGTGCGGTAAGTCAGAGAGGATAGAACTCGGGTTGGAGATAGTGCGGTAAGTCAGAGAGGATAGAACTGGGGTTGGAGATAGTGCGGTAAGTCAGAGAAGATAGAACTCGGGTTGGAGATAGTGCGGTAAGTCAGGAAGGATAGAACTCGGGTTGGAGATAGTGCGGTAAGTCAGAGAGGATAGAACTCAGGTTGGAGATAGTGCGGTAAGTCAGGGAGGATAGAACTCAGGTTGGAGATAGTGCGGTAAGTCAGAGAGGATAGAACTCAGGTTGGAAATAGTGCCGTAAGTCAGGGAGGATGTAACTCAGGTTGGAGATAGTGCGGTAAGTCAGGGAGGATAGAACTCAGGTTGGAGATAGTGCGGTAAGTCAGGAAGGATAGAACTCGGGTTGGAGATAGTGCGGTCAGTCAGGGAGGATAGAAATCAGATTGGAGATAGTGCGTAAGTCAGGGAGGATATAACTCAGGTTGGAAATAGTGCTGTTAGTCAGGGAGGATAGAAATCAGATTGGAGATAGTGCGTAAGTCAGGGAGGATAGAACTCAGGATGGAGATAGTGCGGTAAGTCATGGAGGATAGAACTCAGGTTGGAGATAGTGCGGTAAGTCATGAGGGATAGAACTCAGGTTGGAGATAGTGCGGTAAGTCAGGAGGGATATAACTCAGGTTGGAGATAGTGCGGTAAGTCATGAAGGATAGAACTCAGGTTGGAGATAGTGCGGTAAGTCATGAGGGATAGAAGTCGGGTTGGAGATAGTGCGGTAAGTCATGAGGGATAGAACTCAGGTTGGAGATAGTGCGGTAAGTCAGGAAGGATAGAACTCGGGTCGGAGATAGTGCGGTAAGTCATGGAGGATAGAAGTTGGGTTGGATATAGTGCGGAAATTCAGGGGGGATAGAACTCGGGTTGTAAATAGTGCGAGGGAAAGGTTGCGGACAGAAGTTTCACATGAGCGTGTGCAGATAGTCGATTGGATGGCTTCAAGTCCGAGAATACCTATCTGTTAACCTTCAATCTTCCCGGGAATCAGAACGCCGGCCTGTTAGGCTGAACTATTGGTCCAGCATGTCATCAAAACATGTTGAGCATTTCTGCGGTTACGAATCTGGCAGTCTGGTGTTTTTTGAGGAGATGAACGAGATAGAGGACGACGACCCATTTTAAAAATAAGATGGTGATCTGGACGTCTGGCCGAGATACAATGTTATATGATTTTTTTACACAAAACTACATGTATGTATCGTTTCCAGAACCCAGGCACCTGTAGGTTGAGTTCATTCTCCCCGACGCCAAACAGCTGGTCGTCTGTCTTCGATTTTGCCGTGAGATGTTCCATGGTACAGACAGCGAAAGTGGACGAAAGCCTTGCAGCATTGATGATTGACATATATAATACACATCTGCCATCAATGGGTCATAAAGGCCAGAATCGTGGAGGTTCTTTATTGTCTTCTGCTTTAGGGATACAGAACACCTTGGGACCAGTCGTTTTTCTCTCCTATTCTTTGTTCAGACTTGAAGCATCGTCCTACATATTCATGTTACGTTTACCTCACGTGTCGATAGGTGATGACCCCCAAACGTCTAAAGGACGTCATCCTTGTAATCTCCATCCACTGACATCGGATGTCGAGAGAAGGATATATTACCAAAACATCTGACATACGTCGGATGTAAATGCTAGGCAGTTTTGAGAGTATACCAGGTAGAGGTGCTTGTCTTAGCCAGGACGTAGCTAGACCAATGAGAATGTGTAAGCCCAGGCGAGGGGTTTGGGAGCAGAAAATTGCTTTATGGATTTTGTAATTGGTAGCCTATGCAATTGTAAAAAAAAATGTTTTCAGAGACCGTTATTTTAAACTTTTTATTCTTAAGAAGACAGATCTAGACTTTAGACAATCAATTCTTTTTTTGACAATTCGATGTCAATGTAATTTGCGTTTAACCGTGGTGTTGCAGACATGCAGTTAAAAACGAAACAAAGTTAAGATTGAATGCAATCTGAATAAGTGGATGAATCTTTTCAAATGACACATTAATAAAATTATATTCCTGATTCAAATGTAGTTGTATTATCACCAATCACCAATCAAAGTACTGAAAGTACTGTAGGAGGCGTTAGTCAGATGTAAAAGGAGATATTTGAAATAAAGCAAGAATACAAATTAAACTGATATCAACATGACTAAACATTTCCACTTAAGTGTGTCAAACCAACTGGACATAATGGTTTTCACAGTCCTGATGAATGTAATGGTTTAGACTGTTTTGATGTACATAATGGTTTTAACCATCTTAAAAGTTGCAAACCTACTTCTAAAAGTAGTTAAACATTTCTTATTTCAATCAAACCTTTACTTAAAAAGTCAAACATTTTAATTTTTTTTCAAATCAACTTCATTAA